>NW_027466103.1:5717500-6392500 GCF_046127955.1 Nelusetta ayraudi | reverse complement strand
ACACACACACACACACACACATCAGAAAAATATCGCTGAGTAACGTTAAGCGGACGAGAGCAGGACCAGCTCCCTTTTGTGCTGAGCCACAAAAAGTGAAGTGGCAATTCTCTGTTGCCAATTAAAGCCGCACTGCTGCACCGAGGCAAAGAGAGGACTGTGCAGAGCAGTGCAGAGAGGAGACGAGAAGAGGAGGAAGAGGAGGAGGAGGAAGAAGAAGAGGAGGAAAAAGAGGGATGCATACCTTTGATCCCTGTAGTTATCTGGACGTGGGGGCTGGGCGGGCTGCGACCTGCACCGTTCTTTGCAGAAATCTGCAGGCAAAGTGAGGAAAGGATGATCGATTACAGCGAGAGAAACCAAAGGGGCTACCAATGCGTCATGTGTGTGAGCGTGTCCACCTGTATGCTGTAGCTGTGACCTCCCTTCAGGCCCTCGATGACTGCAGTCATCATGTTGTGGTCTCTCTTGGTGATATTGAGGCTGACATTCTTGACCAGCTTCTCCTTCTCGTACACGTACACAAAGTAGGCCGTGATGTTGCCGTTGGGCTCCTCGGGTGGCTTGAACGTCACCTTGACGCGGTTCACCTCCTCCGGAATCACTGACACCACCACATTCTTGGGAGGGTCCTTGGGCTCTGCGGAAAAAAAAAAATCAGACGCGTCATCATTTCTAGAACTTATTCTTGTTTTCTTCCTACTTCCGCATGGAGCGGCAGCCACGAAGATGTAAAGGTCCATTTACCTTCCTCCAGTGTTTGAAATTCAAAGGGTCCGATAGCTTTCCCATCACTAGCAGCACGCTCTAATGGACCGGTGAAGGCTGTGACGGTCACAAAATACAGAGTGAACGCAGTCAAGTTGGTCACCACCACCGTCCTCAGCTCTCCCGGCTCTCTGACCGTCGATACGTTCAAATTGGGACTGTGCACCTGGAAGAAGAGGTGAGGGGAACAATCAGCAGCCTGATATTCAGTTCTTCAGCCGAGAGTACAGATCCAGGCAAAGCGACACTGCTCACAACATCTGCAACATGACACAACCTGCACAAGATATGAGGTGGGTCCCGACAGAACAGTCGGTTCTTCCCATTCAATGCGCAGACCACTGGACGTGGCGGTCACGTTCATGGCTCGGGGAGGGGCGTCAGGGTCTGGAGGAGGACAGCAGAGACACTCACAGTCCACCGTGAAGTGAAGTGAAGCGAGTGACAAGCGACAGTCGGCGCCACCGTGTCCTTACTTCCACCCAGGGTCCTCGCATAACTCCAGGCTGTGTACGCTCCAACGCCGGCGCTGGTCACAGCGGCCACTTTAAAGCGGTAGTACCTGTACTTGGCCAGGGACTGCAGGGTGGCGCTGTGGTTCACCTCGACGGACGTGACGGAAGTCGAGTCCACGCAGTTGGGAGACAGCTCGCCCTGCCAGGACGTCGCCGTGTTCGGCTCGCAGGCGGTGGACAGCCTCTCGGACACGATGCGGTACTCTCTCAGCAGGCCGGGCACGGAGGCCGGCGCCGTCCACTCCAGAGTCACGTTGTTGGCGGAGATGTCAGCGACGACGAGGGCACGTGGGGCGGAAGGGACTGGGAAGAGACACAGAGTGGCGGGAGTGAACAGACGGCCTCTGGTCCAGTGTGTTAAAGATCCAGTGTGTAAAATTTGGCTAGATTTATGATTTTATATTGGGAAAAGCTTGACATACTGCCCATAAATACATTAATAAAAGTGTACGCCCGTAGTACAATAACAGTAATTTGGTCTTCCTACCCTCAGAATGGCTCTCATTCATATAGGAGTATATAGAGAGCAAGAGTCTTGCTCTGAGTTCACTCTGACGCGATTTCTTAAGGAAGTTCGTCTGACAGTACCATGGATGTATCATAAGAACTGTTAATATGGTGGCGTGACGATTTTCCCCAGTGGTCACTCAAGGTACTGCAGTGGGGAAAAAAATCCAATGGGCCCAAAAAGTAATTTTCCCAAAAAGCATGATGGCAAGTGACACTACTGGGTGAGCAACTTCATTGAAATCAATGGGACGAGCCTCAATTAAATATTTCCATAAAAATATTACACACTGGACCTTTAAATGCCCAATGAAAGAGAGCGTTTACCTGACTCGGAGAGAGTGGAAGCGGTGCAGTTCATTCCGTCCCCGGGGCCGGCAGAGTTGACGGCGGCCACGCTGAGGGTATACTCCCGGTCTGGGGACAGACCTGTCACCGTATACTCGGACGCGTTGGCCTCGTGTGTGTACGGGCCTGACTTTACCTCCAGCACAATCTCATAAAAAAGGATCTGGCCGTTAGGGTTGGCTGGGGGCTCCCAAAATAGCTGAACTGAATTCCAACTCACTCCTGAGCAAGACAGGTTCCCCACAGCATCGGACACTGCACGCACAGAGGTAGGAGGCAGTTCAGCTAAAATTAGTCATTCTATGTCCTCAAATTAACTGAGCAACGGTTGTCCCAAAGACTGCTTGCTGGTGTCTTACAGCACAACCATGGTGCAGAAATGCAATGAGGCCTTCAGGAGGAAATAGTCCAATTACCAATCAGTGTTGCTGTAGCACTGTGGCTAGCAACGTTGCCAGAGGGCAAGAAAGGGCAGAGCATGAGACAAGTTCTTATGCTACTTTACATAAGAACTTGTCTTTCTCATTTTTGGGGGGAAATATCGGCATTATTTCTCCCTCTTTGGAGTTGCTGCGTGATAATATAGTTAATATTTTACTCATCAATACTGAGCAGTGAGAAGCTCACTGAGAATCTGCAATCAGTGTTGGATCGTCTTGTTGGGTGTGTGTGCATTACCAGACTCGTTAGTGGTGAAGGTCACAGGGCTGCTGAACTGGTTCCCGTGTCCCACTCTGGTGTAACTGTAAACACTGATCTCATAGGAGCTGTGCGGCCTGAAGCCTGACAGGTACTCTGTGGTGGATGGGCTGGAGGAGTTCTACATTTGCGCAACGCACAAACACACGCAGAAAAACATGACAAATGATTAAATCATCGCCGTCTCGATATCAGTGGTGAATCTTCCTGTATCAGCAAAAGATGCGCACGCTTCCCGTGTTATTGCGAGGTGCTACCTCGGGTGTGAAATTACCGCCACGGTCTGTGCCAAAGTGTGTCGTCTTACTGAGTGGGACTCAAGTGCATGGTGGTGTGTGTGCCTGTTGTTGTTATGGAGTAGCTTTCGAGGTGTGAAATTAACAGTACCCTGTGTGTGACGGTGTGTGTTATGAGGTCCTGGACCCTGAAGCCGTACTGTATCACTACTCCATTGGGCTCCAGAGGAGGCTCCCAGCTCAGCCAGACTGAGACAGCCGTGTGGTTGTATATGGTGAGGTTACGAGGAGGCGACATGGGACCTGAAACACAGATGCAGACAGACGATTGGCAGAATGACTACAAATAAATAAATGAGAGGTAAACACCATCTCTGAAACAACACTAACCTCCCTCATCAGTGTGCAGCTGCAGGAGCAAATGAGGCCCCGACCCTTTACGGGTAGCGGCTGTAACGCTGAGGTTGTACGCCGTGTATGGAAGCAGGCTGTTGAGGATGAACGAGGTCACAGGCGTGTGTGTTATGTTGGATCCCCCAGGGCCAAACAGAGTGAGGGTGTACTCTGTTATCTCCCCGTTGGCCTCCAGAGGGCGTTGCCACACTACCTCAATGGAGGATGACGACAGGTTCCTGGTGGACACCAACACCGGGGCAGAACTTGGAACTGAACAGACACCCAAACGTGTCAGCGTCACATTAGATGATGGAAACAAAATCAGCAAAGGCGAATGTGTCCACGGACTCACTGTCGTCGTCGGTTCGAAGGTACATGGTGCTGGTGTGGTTGTAGGCGGGGCCAGCACTGGTGGCCGGCGTAACAGTCAACACGTAAGGGAAATACTTCCTGAGCTTGGTGAACAGGAACACGTTGTCAGTGGTGGTGTGCTTGATGGTTTTATTGACAGCTGGAGTCCCCTGAGAGGAACCTTCTGGGTGATGACCCGCCTCCTGCAGGCTTAGCAGGTAGGAGGGACGGCCGTTGGGCTCCAGGGGAGGGTCCCAGCTGACGATGATGGCCGTGGAGCTGAAGATCTGAGCTGTCAGGTTTCGGACTGAGTCACTTGGCACTGAGGAGGAAGACAAGCGGCGTCAGTGGCAATTGGCCATGGGTGAGAACGACGTTTGAAGGCTGTGAACATTTTCCGATGAACAAACTACACTATGAAGCCGTAAATAAGGACATCAATCAACCCCAAACTGATGCTTGGGGGTGGAAAGTGAACGTTGCACCAGTCAACATCATCCTTATCATCATCAGTCATGAGCCCTGTCACAGTCATTGTGGTAATGAGGAAAACCAACAAAGCACGGCACATCAAGCAGAACAATATGGCAGGATATCATTACAGCAACACAGAAGCACTGCAAAGTTGGATATCAAAGGAAACAGTTACAGACACAGTATCCTACAAATGCCAAAGAAATGTTGCGCAAGGAAACTGACACGGTGAATAAACTGACAATGAAAGGGAGTCAGAAAATACTCATCCTGCTCATAGTCCAAGTCTAAAATAAACCACAGTAATTCTGAGCAAAGAAAATGAGGGAAGTGAAAAGAAAAGAGACTCAAAGACTCAAATGGAAAAAAAACGAAAAAAACAAAAAAACTTGAGAGATCCTTGAGATGAATGAGTGGATGTGAGGGGCCACATGTGTTTGAGGGTCTGAGCCCAGGGGAGTGAACCCCTGCTGGGCCTTGCTGTACGGGAGAAACAAGGTGCCCTGGTGGTCCGATGCTTGTACTGAACAGCTGGAGCACAGGCAAAGATACAGAGTCAGTCAGAGACAGAAAATACTTCACAAGCAAAATATTAACAAGTAAAAAAAATAAGATAAAAAAATCACATCATAGAAATATGTGGTATATTCTCAGTGGATTTTCTGCACCATTTTTCCTAAAATTACATAAAAACTGCGATCCGAACTAATGCACAGATGCTTTATTTTACCGTCATCGTAAATTTGAATTTAAAGGTCGGTGTGCACTGCCTCTGACAGTGTGTTGTTGTTGGTGTTGTTTTTTCTCCCCTTTTAACAACTTTCGTCATGCCAAGTAAAAGGAAACACAAACTGACTGTCTCCAAGACGCCGTGTCACAGGCAGACAAAAATAGAGCCAGTTTGTCAGAACCACTGCTATCTCCTTTTACGAAAACACAGAAAGCTGTCTTCAATCGCAGAGTTTTTTTGTAATTTTTTTTCTTTGCCTTTTTAAGTTCAAGAGCTTTGAAAAAAGAGTGCAGACTTGCCCTGCAGTGAGTCTCTGAATAATTATATACCATCATTTCCTGGCGACACGAGTAGCATTTTAAATTTTTGTCCTTTCTCTTACTGCTAATTCACTATGTTGCCTACGTGAGCATTAATACATGTGTATCTGTTACTGTGTCTGTGTATCTGTTAGTGTGTGTGTGTACGTGTGCGTGTGTGAGAGAAAGAGAAACAGTGAGAGACTAACCATACACAGGTAAGATCAGAGTTTGGGGCTCGCTCTGAACTCCTCCGTCCCCCTGCACTGTGCTGGAGGTCATCCACACAGTGTAGTTTGTGCCCCCAATCAGCCCAGTCAGAGTATAGGAGTGGGCTGAATAAGAAGCGGAAAGAGCCTGAAGTTCAGAGACGGGAACTCTCTGTGGAGGGCAGAAAAAGAGAGAGAGAGAGAGAGAGAGAGAGAGAGAGAGAGAGAGAATTAAGATTGTGTTCACGCTGCCAAAGGAGGCATTTTCACAAAGCCAAGCCAGTCAACTCGGGGTGAAAGTATGAAAACAGTCCTCGCCAGGAGTGATTACTGGCTTAGCTACAGCAGCGACTATTTAACTGCAAAGTCCCCGCTGTGTCAGCAACTAATCATGAAACGTTTCCGTTGCCTGTTTGGCGCTCTGCAGGCAGCATATGGTGAATATTTTTTTTGCAGCTGTTCGCTGAAATCAAGGTTTAATAGAGCAGGGAGAAAGAACAAAGTAGTGGAAGCTGTGTGCCGACAGAAAAAGGCCGACAAATAAACAAACGCACAGCGGTGAACCAGACACCAAGGCGGCAACAGTAACTGTAGAACGTGGTGATAAATGTCTTAAAGAATATCACTATGCACCATATTTTCGGCCAACTTCCAGTGTGTTCCATTTACAGAGTGAGTGTGAGTCATCTACCTGTTGAGTCAGAGTGTCGTTATCATAGTAGTATATGGTGTAGCGCGTAATGATTCCATTTGGTTCAGTAGGTGGCTGCCACAGCAGGGTGACAGAGGAGGCGGTCACATTTATAAAAGTCACATTCTGCGGGGGGTCGGATGGTTCTGAAAGCCAGGGAACAAATTTAGACGTGAGAATAACGTTTGGTGAGAAAAAGTTCTTTGTTTTATTTGTCAAAGTCCTGCGTGTTACCTGCATCTGTGGTGGTGAAACTAATAGAAATGATCACTCCTCCGTCTCCCAGTCTGGTCCAGCCGGACACTGAGGCGTTGTAGCGACTCTCCGAGTCCACATTAATTATTACTGACGTCCCTGTTACATTCTGCCACAGCTCAGTCGTCTCATTCCTGACAGTGAGATGGAACCACTTATGCGAAAGCGCTCTCAGTTGGCTGAAAAGGGGGTCAAATCGCATTAGCAAAACTCACCAAACTCTGACGACATAGTAGAGTACGTCTGAACTGGCTTCGAGTGGTGGTTGCCATGACAACTCCACCTCGTAGTCCGATAACTTTCGGGCACGGAGGAACTGAGGAGGTGTGTCTGGAGCTGAGAGGCAGGAAAGGTGATACAGCAGAGAGAAGGACCCGCAGATACTGAGCACATCATCACTCATGATGCTATATACTGGGTTTTGCACCGGGAAACGTTAGAACCTCGCAAAAGTCCTGTCAGGATCAAGAAAATAGAAGTCGCCAGTGGAAGAGCAACACGAATCATTGGACGAAATGACTTTTGTCATTCGCGCTCGGCGCTCCTGACAGCAGCCGGACCTGTGGAGCAACATCGTTAGCCCTGTGTTGATGCAGAGTTGTTCAAATGGGGCGGAAAAAGGAAAAAATGGAAAGTCAAAATGTAGCACAACCCCAGCCATTGCCATTCGCTGGAGCTGAAAGACAAAACAAAACAAAAGCCCCGCCCCCTTTTTCCCTTCCCTCGCCTCTCACCATCCTCCAGCGTGGTGATGTTCAGCGGCTCGCTGCTGTAGTTCCCCGGCCCCGCCTGCGTGTGCGCCTGCACCACCAGGCGGTAGTTTGCGTACTTCCTCAGGTGAGCGATGCGGATGCTGTCGGTTTGGGAGGTGAGGTTGAGGTAGTGGCTGGAGTTCCACAGCTCCAGGCTGTAGTGGGTGATGACGCCGTTGGGAAGCAGAGGAGGACGCCAGGTCACGTTCACCTCGCTCGGGCTGATGGACTCGTAGGCCAGGCCGTAGGGAGGGCTGCCTGGAACTGGGGAGACAAACAGACACGAGCCGTTGGTTGATGGCGCCGCCAAAGGGATTTTTTCTTTACTTGTGTCTTTCACCAGCAACGCACCATCCTCCCCGGACAGCAGGTACAGAGTGTCAGACGTTTGGTTGCCGTGCCCGTAGCGGGTGTACGCCCTCACGGACACGTTGTAATGGGAGAAAGGCCTCAGGTTGGTCAGAGTGATCCTGTTGGAGGAGGAGTTCATCGACGCCGAGTGGAACTCGTTCTCGTACGTGACTTCGTAGAGCTGGACGACCCCGTTGGGCCTCTCGGGTGGAGACCAGAGCAGCGTGGCGGTGGTGGAAGTGGAGTCCTCCACTGTGAGGTTCCCAGGCGGAGAGTTGGGCTCTGAGGGTGGGACGGACGGGACAAAATGTGTTTGGGACAAAAGTGCTTCCGGTCTATTTTGCTTCTACGGGGACAGATGTGCTAATCTTCATCTCTTTTTCTTTCTTCTTCAATCACAAGATTTTTTTTTTCCAATAAACAAAACTCTTATTGGCAATTCGATCCTAATGTGAACCATAGTTTATGTTTAGATTATACATGCATGTATGTGTCCATGTATGCATTCTTATATCTTGTACACACATATATAAATATATATATAAATATGTATATATATATATAAATATGTATATATGTATATATATATATATATATATATATATATATATATATATATATATATATATATATATATATATATATATATATATATATATATATATATGTATATATATATATATGTGTGTGTGTGTAAAACATATATAATAATACATACATGGACAGATACCTACATCTGCTATTTGTGTATATTATTTACGTTGCAATATTTGATTTTTGAAAAAGGTCTAGAAAGGTTTCTGGACTTCTTCCTGTTCCTTTTTGAACACGAGAATCTTTATTTGAATTATGTTCTTGAAAAGCTTACAAAAAATGTTTCTGATTTTTGTTTGTTTTGTTTTTTTGAATGCAGCTGTGGTGGTTTAAAATGGAATATACATGGTTTGAGCAGCAAGGGCACTGACCAGCGCCAAATAGTCTGTCCCTAGATGGACATCTGCAGCTGGCGAGTGACCACAAGACAAGAATATGCCATAGCAGGTCAGAGGTTGCAAGACCAGCTAGACTATATCTGTGGGTATAGTCACTCCTTATAAGAGAGCAGCTGTACATTTGGTCCAAGAACAACACCTTCTTGGGATGTCCATAGGACAGGAGACACTATTTTTGACATGCTGCGTGTACTCCAGCACATCATGGGTTCATCATTGGGTTCATCATTGTCTGCATCGTCGGTGCATCATAGGATGTAGTTGTCTTGTTTTGTGTAATTCTGGATGACCCCAGGTTGTTGTTCAATTTTTCATCCGTCAGTAAACCTGCAAGAAATGCCTCTGATCCTTGACTACTTTGCTTTATTTCAACTCCTGAACTGATTGATCCGCAACTATGGAAAGCTATGGAACATCAGTTGTCCAGGAGGACCTGGAAAGTATTGCACTGGCCTCGGGTCTTTCTTTGGGTACAACATGTGGTGAGCCAGTCAGGAGTTGCTCGAGATTTGCGATATACAACACAGCCTCAAAATGAAATGCAGTAAGGGCGAGTAGTGAGGGCGAGCGTTCTGTACCGTCTTCCAGTGTGAAGGCAAAGATGTCGTCTTCCTCAGACAGGGAACTTTCTCCAACAGTTGTCGAAGCTGCGACACGCAGCTTATAACCAGTGTACTTGTCCAAATCTGGGGGAAAAAATTAAAAAACACCAGGAAAAACCTCATTCAACACAGGCCGTATGGAAGTAGCCATGGAAATGATTTAATGATGACTCTACCTTCTATCAGTAGACTGGTGCTGTTAGTCATCCACTTTAGGGCCTGATTGCTGTCGAGCTTCAGCCCATAAACTGTGTAATGTGTAATTCGCCCATTAGGATTGAGTGGAGGGATCCAGCTCACGTGGATGGAGGTGGAGCTGACGTTTTGATAGGATACGTCAAGCACTGAGCTTGGGACTAAAAATAAGTAAACGCATGAACAGGATCAAAACAAAAACAACAAAAAATGAAGGTCATTTTTAGTTCTGTGTTGCCGTCCTACCTTGCTCCCTGGTTTTCTCAGCGATGTCTGCCGCAGGACCCTCCCCCACGATGGTAGAAGCAGTCACCCTGAATGTGTAGTCGGTGAAGGGCCGCAGATCGGACACCAGGTAGGACAAGTCGTCAGGCAGTACGTCCATCACCTCCTCTCGCACTGCAACCGTGCCTGAAACACAGAGAACAAGCACTCCCATAAAAAGTTAAGAAGGTTCCATCGACAGTTGCAGAGAAGGCCAGGCAGCGATGGTCGCCGCAAAGCTCCCCACCTGCGGCGCCCGAGGCACTGCGTGTTGAAAAGTATCCTGTGACCGATGCATCGTTAGTAGAAGTGCGGAGCTGACCTCTGGTCGGCGCCAGCGGGGAGGAGCCTGAGGTGTGACGGCCCTCGGCCTGCGACTGCCTGGTCAGCCAGGGGGGGTGAGTTGCAGGCGGCGCCGATGTGGGAGAGAAGAAGGACGTCCCGAAGGCGGCGGAGGGGGTGGACGGCATGCTCGGGGTGTCAGAGCGAGAAGCGGCTGAGTGGCTGCTGCTGCTGCTGCTGCTGCTGCTGGTGCTGGAGTCAACCGTCGGTCGAGCATCAGCGTGAGTGGTGTGCGGGCTGGAGCGTGCGGGGTCGGAAGTAGGCCCACCGCGGGGCAGAGTGGAGCGATCGGGAACAGTGGCGGTGAAAGTCAGAGGCAACGTGACAAGACTGAGCTCAGCGGATCTCTTACGTCTGTCGCGGACACGAGGGGGAGCAGCGGTCTCATCTTCGTACAAACCGCTTGTATTCTGAAGAGGAAGAAAGAAACAAAAGTCATTTGAACTTCCTGGTGGATTTCAATTTCAGTCGTTTTTTTTTTTTTTACTTAAGTGCAGTAAAACGCCTATTGTGTAGATCGTAGAGAAGACATGATGTATCTCACCAATTTTCCAGTGAGGGTGATGTCCTGCAGCAGGACGTCATCGACCAGAACCTGCAGTCGGTACTGGGTGATGGGGCCGTTGGGCTGGGCGGGGCTTCTCCAGCTCACACGGATGGAAACGGAGTCCTCAGCAACGGCCCTCAGGTGCTGCACTGTGCTGGGTGCTAGACA
The DNA here is from genome assembly GCF_046127955.1 of Nelusetta ayraudi. Taxonomy (NCBI): domain Eukaryota; kingdom Metazoa; phylum Chordata; class Actinopteri; order Tetraodontiformes; family Monacanthidae; genus Nelusetta; species Nelusetta ayraudi. The sequence goes on along the minus strand of NW_027466103.1, from coordinate 6,381,809 downwards.
GACAGAGCAAACACAGGGGTGAAGATCAAACAAATACAAAAAGAAAAGAAAAGTCACATTCATAACTGTCCTCCCTACCTTCTGGGGGTGTGGTTATTTCATCCTCAGCTGCTGGACCCACTTCACCAGCAGCTTTGGCTCGCACCACCACTGTGTACCTCGTGTAAGGGGTCAAACCGGTGAACGTAAACCGCGTGTCTGCCGTGCCGTTCTCGTACAGGTAACCTGATGCCGGGGAGGGAGCAGGGAGTGTGACGGCTTTGTATCAGCCTGATCGCACGCTGGCGACTTTATGGGAAATGACTACTCACCGGTGGGGCCGTAGAGGTAAAGCATGTAGGTGAATTTCCCTGTGATAATGTTGGGGGAATTCCAGGAGACTGAGATCGATCTGGACGTCATATTTAGTAAGAAAAAATTCTGCGGCGGGTCCTCAGGGGCTGAAACACACAGCAATTGGCAGTTCATGGAAACAGACGCGTATATCTAACGTGACCTTGAGCTGAACACAATCTCTGCCCCCCTTCCTGGTCATACCTGACTCCGGCATGCGCACCATGGTGGAGGCAATCTGCCCCTCGCCGTCAGAGGTGAAGGCAGACACCTCAAAGAGATAAGCAGTGTAAGGTCGCAGCTGATCGACTCCCACTGATATGGGCACGCTCCAGGAGGCTGCGGGGGGCACGGCTGAGAGAGTGATGGGAGGAGCCGATGCCGTTATCTCCAGAGGGCTCAGAGTCGCTCGGGAGAGGATATCTGCTGCATCCTTGAGCATGCAACACCATGACACCAGGACACACGCCGTGGAAGAAGCAATGTTAGAGAGAATCATCATTCCTGGACAAATGCTGTGTGCAGACGTTTGTTGTTGGGAAATGAAAAACAAAAAACAAAAACAGGATTTCAAACATTCAGAAAAAGTGAAAGAAGCGTGGTGCAGTACGTTGCAATGCGGCAGCGTCACAGTCATCATGTCCTCGGCGTTGACCTCCAGCGTGCGGACGGTCTGTCCAGTTCGAGCGTGTTTGGCCTTGACGGCAAACTTGGTGATGAGGCCGTTGATGCGGTGCGGCAGGAACCAGGTGACCATGACAAACGTGTGGTTTTGCGCAAACGCCGTCAAGTTGGTGACGAGGCCAGGAGCTGCAGGGGATGCATGCACACATGAGCATAAATATACAGTTGTGTGTGTGTGTGTGTGTGTGTGTGTGTGTGTGTGTGTATTATGCAGAAATGCTCACGGGACTCAGCAGTCTTTATGTATAATGATTTGCTGAAAGCTCCAATTCGGGCTGACGATATGGCTGCTACCTGGCAAACAGAGGGAGGTGGTGGGGATTAGTCAATTAGTGCATAAGACTAATCCAAATCCAGAGCTCATTTTCTGCGAGAATTGAAAGTGGAACTTTGGGGTACAATCAATCATGATAATAAACAATGGTTAAAAAAAGAAAAAAGAAAACAACAGCTGGTCAGTTTCTCAGAAAAGTTCAAGTTCTAAACCTGTGAAGCCTGAAGAACAGATGCAGCCCAGGTTTTCTGTTTGCACATTTGGCTGATTTTAAAACCAGCGCCTTGTGTTTGCATGTATGGATCAATAAATAATTTGTACTCCCAAAAAGGTTGGCTCAATAAAGAGTAGCTGATGCATGGAGAAACTAGTATCTGTTAAAGTAATACGCTCAGGTTAAATATTTAAGCAATGGATGTCTGAGAGGGTTACAATAAGAAGTTCTCTGCCTCGAAAATCTCTGAGCTCAGTTTTTGTGTTTTGTGTGGTTAAGTAGGCCAGCACAGACAGGAGAGTTGAAGTCAGATGAGAGCACACACACACACACACACACACACACACACACACAGATACACTGTGTGGGTGTCAGTCTATTTCTCCGGAGGTCATTGTGGGTTAATGAATTCAGAAAACTAATAAGCACGATCACAATCAAGCTCAGTGACAACAGCCAGTGGAAAGAGCCGCGGCTCATCCATAGATCTGTTTACCTGATTAATAATGCAATTGGGATCAATTACCAGCATTCAGCCGAATCAAGGGGACAGTCTGCTGCCCACATTCACATCATCAGACAGGATGCTTGAGTGAGTGTAAATATGAATACTCACCAGGATTTTTTATTTTTTTTATTTTTCAATAATGACATAGAATAGATTTGGGGCGTTTTTAAACTTTATGGCCGAGCTTTAGGCTTGCTAGAAATATCAAGAATCTATTTAGCAACACAATTATTTTGACTTTGTAAATGATGTTGAATCATATGTTCTACCTCTATATGGTAAGTCGAGCCTGACGTGAAGTCCGTTAGCAGCGTCTCTGGAATATCCAGGTACTTGGTCACCTGTGTGAAGGTGGGGTCTGGGTAAGGACACACCTCCTTGTACCTGCCGGAAGTAAGTTCAAGTTTTGTCAGTTCAGTATTCACAATCGACATGGAATCAAAGCAAAAACATTTTTCTTTCCAAACAAAGGTACATTTTTCTGTAATCAGTGCACATTCTTTTCATTTACATCAAATGGTGGAAAGTCCACTTTTCATGTCAAATGCAGAGACTATACAGTAGTTCACAATAAGCAGTGAATGCTTGACACTATACTCACGACAACACAAACACCACCTTAAAAAAAATCACATTGACTGAATGCCACCTGATGACGTAGCCGTCAATATTGTTGGCACCGAGGGGCATCGTCCAGGACAGCAGGATACCGTTGGAACCCACGGCTTCCCCTTCCAGACCCGACGGTGGACCAGGAACTGGGCAGGGAGCAGGAGGCGGGGTGTGTGTGTGTGAAAAAGAGATGAGAAAGAAAAAGAGCTGTCATTCCTCTTCCTGCCTGTTAACTAATGACCATCTGTTCAGGAACACAAATACAGCCGACATTCGTTACAAAAAAAATATATATGTGACTAGACATCAACAGTTACAGTCGTCATTCCAGCGTCAGTGTGTGAGGCATCAATGCTGCGTGAGAGAGTGCGTGCATCATGTGTATGTGCGAGTCTGCACCAGTGTGTTTTAGGCAGAGGTCTGATGAATAAGGCCTCACACAGCAGTGGCATTTCACTGACATTCACTGCAGACCTATTCATCTTGCGCTTCAAAAGCTTGGCTTAAGTTACCTAAAAGGAATTAAACAGGGAAGGGAATACCCCCCCACCCCCAACACACACACACACACACACACACACACACACACACACACACACACACACACACACACACACAGACTGTGGCAATCCCCTTTCCTCAATAGGGGGACTGTGGGACAAGCAGCAGAGGGCATACGTGAACCTGGCGGCGCTTTAAAACATATGAAAAAGCAAATGTTCTCTGCACGTCAACAGACAGTGCAGCGTGTACTTGTGTGGCTCATCTCACCGCTCTCATTGGTATTTATCATGCGACTGACACCAGGGCTGATGTTTGAGGAGGAGGCAGAGGCGGAAGAGGAGGAGGAAGCCGTCACTGTCACAGTATACTCAGTCCCCGGACTGACATCCACCACGTCGGCCTGCGAGTGTAAGTGAAAACACGTCGTCACAACCTCGCACCAATCTTTTTTTTTTTTGTAACTAAACTTTAATGCAACTTCAGCCTATTTCTACTGTTGTACATTAGCACACAACTATGGTTCAATGGCTTTCACACACATACACACAAAGCTAGCCTTTTGTGTCTACCAGGACGTTCTGAAAGGAAAGTTGACAGATGTTTGTGCAGCCCACCAAATGCAGCAATGCGCTGCTATGAAAAGAAAAAAATCGGACTAAAGGAACAATAAAAGAAAAACCCACTGATTGCTAAGAATGTTAGCATGCAAGCTAACTTTAGCCAAGCAGCAAGCAGCCTCGCTTTCAAACTGACCAAACTGAAACTAACTACTCACATTGACCGATAAATATGACTATATGCAGATTTACCCACCATATAACCAACCACTGAAATTATACCGGCCTGATTAATTAGCTTTATAACGTTCAGTTAAAGTCAGTGGGCTGCAAAATGAGAAGTTAAACGTTTAACCAGTGATGGTCGATGCACATGGCATTAGTTTGCATTACCTTGCTATGTGTTTTTAGAATCATAAATCCTGCATCTGGTTCAGTTTACCAGTTTAAGAATAGACCTAAAGGAAATTACCTGCACATTGCTGTTGTTGCTGATACTTGTATCTTACAACCTCACAAACTTATGCTCAGGCTGGGATGTTTTTGATAAGCGTCACTCATCAAAGAGCACATAAAAGTCAATGACTCTGAGAAATATTATGACGTGATCTTGAAATTTATGGGTTTTATCACGTTGCATTTTTTTCAACTGTTTTTCAACATTCCCCAATAGTCTCCTTATGTCCTCGGCACTTTTCATCCTGTGGTGAGGCAAATGTTGGCAAAAGTAGGATTTTCTGATGAAAGCACTTTACTGTGCCACTTTTGTTTTGTTCCACAGTTTGGTCCTTTCAGTAAAATCTCACAAAAATGTTCGGGTTTTTGCGTGAGCTGTTTTCACACCAGTTTGATAGTCTGTTCACTTTGCCTAATGACAAAGGAAAGCTGCACATTTTCATGATTGTCAATTTGTGAAAATAGCTTGTTTAGGTTCAGCACATTAGCAGAATTATAGTGGGTCACCCTTTAAGTTGGGTCTCAGTTCATAAGAGTTTTTAGCACTATTGTGTAATTTAATGTTTTGTGCTATTTTTTTTAAATGAGCCTTTCTTCTTTAAAATTTAGGGGAAAAAAAAAAAAATTGATTCAGCAAAGTCATGGTTAGGGTGAGGGTACCAGACTCAGCTGGAACTTCACTCTGCAATATACCTCTAAGTACAGCCAGTGGTCCTTGAGTTCAGCGGGTGAGTCCCAATGCGTACCGTTTATAAGGAATTCTTTAGCAATATGCATGAATTAATGCATTCATTTTGAAACATTTCCTCCAGTTCAACACAATCACCATGTTGTACACCATGTTTGTGCTTTAGATTATGGACAGGATGTTAAAACAAAAAGTCCAAGTGTAAGATGTTAATGCGCCCCACACTTGAGCACATCAGTATCTACACAGCAATGATGAAGTCTTACCTGTGAGTTTCCGAGGCAGAGTGCAAACAGCATGGTTAGTGTGATGGCGGCCATGCTGAGTGAAGAAGTTAGCTTTCGTTTAGACACAGCAGACTGAAGGCCTCGTCAACACTGCTGTGTCCAAGTGTAGTGGCCAATTGTTAGCAGGGGACTGCAGCCAATCCACTGCGACTAGTGGTTGCAGCTCCGAGTCCAGATGTTTGTTAGTGACATTATCAAAGTTCCCAGGATCAGCTGTCCAGGCACTGGATTGAGTCTTGAGGTATTCCAATTTTGTCTTTGAGCAGCACAAGAAGGGCTGTTAGTCCTTTGATTAGCACGAGGCTAATGCTTGTTCTCTCTTTCTCAGGGGAGAACTGCTTAAGCAAATGAATGATTCAGAGTTGAGCTCATGAGGCCAACTCAATAAATAATGAGATCTATTACCCAATGGTGGGTTCTGCTTGTGTGCTGTGTAAGGTTACAGTTTCGGAGGGGCACCCGACACCTGGCAGTCAGGAGGAGCCGGAATAGGGAGGGACTTGTTGGATGGGAGGAGGGCGTGTGTGTTTTTGTGTGACGGCTGCATTCAGTGAGTCATTACTCAGCTGTCGGAGCTCGGATTTAGATTAATTGAGCTGCCTTGTTGTTCATGCTTACACAAAAAGGTCAATATGGTAATAAAGTAATTAAGTGACTATTGCCTATTGACTAATGTAATATTATGTATACATATATATGTATATACAGTATATATACACATATATATATATACACATATATATATATACATATATATATGTATATATAAATATTTATAATTAAAAGCCTGCTATTTGATCCTTCATTTGAACAATGTGTGTACCTGAACATATCCATCACATGCAGGATGCAGCGTGACTTCTCCCCGGTTTGGTTGCAGTTTCACCTGATAGTGATGGACACAACCGAGTGCATGCTCCCAGCGCAAAGAGAACGCACGTGCAGACACGGTCACAACACTCAGGCCGCGCACTTGTGCCGGAACTCATGAAGGAAAGCGAGAGAGAAAGAGAGAGGGAGGGAGAGAGAGAGAGAACGAGAGAGGGAGGGAGGGAGAGAGAGAGACAGAGAGAGGGAGGGAGGGAGAGAGAGCGGGAGAGAGAGGGACAGAGAGAGAGAGGGAGAGGGAGAGAGAGTGGGAGAGAGAGAGAGAGAGTGAGTGAGAGAGAGATAGAGAGAGAGGAGGGAGAGAGAGAGAGAGTGGGAGAGAGAGAGAGTGAGTGAGAGAGAGATAGAGAGAGAGGAGGGAGAGAGAGAGAGAGGGAGAGAGAGGTAAATTCTCAGGAACAGAATGAATTGGGCTGCGTCATAATAACTCAATACTGCTTGTGTGTGTGTGATGCTCTACCTGTGGTTGCAGTCAGAAAGGCAGCGCTTCCCGCTGTCAGCCCTCTCACCCTCTCAGCGCTCACATTGTAGGTGCAGCCGTCCAGCAGCCCCGTGAACACGGCGACCCGCTCCTCCTTGGCCACCGCCAGCGTCCTCTCGACCGATGCATTGGCCAAAGTGAGTCTGTGGAAGTCAAACTCTCCAGATGCACCGTCCCAACTTACAGTCATGGACGTGGTGTTAACGTGTGCCAAGTGGAGGGAGCAAAACCCAGCTGGAACTGAAGATGACAACAATTAATTATTTACAACCCGAGGCCACATTTTGTGATTTAGGCCACAATTTAAAAGTTCTGTATTATATCCCCTTTTCAGATCTTTATTTTTCATCCTGGATTCAAGTGGAACAGCCTTGCATAATTAATTATCTGAGAAAATCTCTCAAGATCTCTGGAAGACAGCCAGTTTAACCCGCTGTTTTACAGCCTCTCCAGAAAATAAAAAATCACTCAGTTCCTCTGAAAGTGATGTTTTAACTAGAAAAAAACAAAAAAAGCTTCTCTCCAAAGGTGGAGTAAAGACCTGTGTTGTCATTGACCTGGCAGAACAATCAGTACCCACTGTGACATCACAAATGGTTGATTGTGCATTCACAGATTTAAAGCAGGCTGAAGCAGTAAAGGACAGCCTTTTTTTTATTTATTTTTTTTATTTCTGACAGCTCATTGACAGGCTCGAGACACATTACTAGAAGATAATGGAACACATATCTTTCATAGCATGAGCCCACAACAACTGAGGATGTTTTCCTTCATGTGCAATCGTGTCTCTTACGTGTACTGAGTTCTTTAATGACGGCACGACTGACGTCTGTTCCCAGCACACTCTGAATGCTGATGCCATAGTCTGATCCTGGGATCAAATCCCTCATCTCAAAGCTTGTACTCTGGACAAGATGCTCAGTCCATGATCTCATGTCTACTGACAGCAAGCCAAAAATAATCTGAAAAAAAAAAAAAAAAAAAAACATTTTTGAAAAACATTCACATATAAATGATTCAGTAGCTTTTAATGCACCAGTTGCTGTGAATGAATACATGACTCTTTTTTTTTTTTTTTTTTAACTTTCTCCAACAATGGGGCTCATTTAAGTGGCTGGCTAGTGTGCGTGCATGTAATGTGCTCGGTCATTCTTGCTGGACGGGACTCAACAGAGGTTATACATCATTAAAGAGTCAGTAACTGAATCCGAATAACAGTTGCTAGGGAACCATCAGGTGACCACACAATGCCACACAGTAAATAGTCACACAATGACAGTATTTAATGATTTTTTTCCCAATGGGAAGTGGCAGCATTTTATCATTTTGTGAACCTGGTCGCCTTGCCCTAAAAAACCTCCTTGCTTAACAGGAAAAAGGACCACGACATAGAGCACTTTACTTCATCACACTTAATGTGCAGAAATGAATAATTTGTGTCTTTCCATCTGTGATTGTGACCCCAGAACTTGACAGATGCAGCAGTGTTTATCTGTTACCTTGTAGCCATCGGCTTGCCCTGGTGGTGGTGCCCAAGTGACAAACACAGACGTCACTATCTGCTCTGACAACGTCACTTCCTGCGGCATCTCTGGGACTGTGGATAAGACGACAGTCAGCACAGGGATGCCATGCGCTAAGGCTTAATTACTGTCATCTCAAGCAGTGTTCAACAGAGCTGCAGGAATCTATTATACAAACAGACAAAAATAGCAAATCTATCTAAAATCTATCTTTGACTGAAAATATGAACATCGAGTTGGACAGTTTTCCGTTGGGAAAATAGTTGAATACTCAAAATGTTTTGCAAATAAAATATTATCCGGAAGGTGAAATAAAACCTGAAGGAAGGAAAGAGATGTGTGCAACATTTTTGACTGGTAGTGGACATAGATATAATACCAGATGAATCTCGAACTTACTAGTGTGGAGGATCATTGTGGCAGGTTTACCCCTCCTTCCTCCGCTGATGCTGATCACATCTACAGCATATTGGCTTCCAGGACTGAGGCCTTGAAAGCTGTGAGATCTGTGAACAAACAGCTCTAACCGTCATGCTTTAAAATGGTCTAATTCGAAATTAGCCGCTGTGTGTGTTGCATTACCAGTCTCACAAAAGTTCAATATTCCGTTGACAGGTTTGAGAGAAACCTACCCGTGCTCTCCATGAGAGACGATCAGCTCTTGATTAGATGTCTCGTTTCTGATTGACAGGATTAGTCCGCTCACCATTCCCTTGATCTTCTGCCAACTAATGCAAATGGACGATGTGGTTTTATTGACAAGAGAAACCTCCGCAGTGCTTGGAGCTGGCATAATAAAAAAGGAATTACATGCCGCAGTGAGAATATATAGATTAGGGCTTGTGTGGAAGGGTGTGTGAGAGCGCCTGTGTGCTTGTTCACCAGCAGTGATGTTGAAAGTGACAGGAGAGCTGTCTGGGAAGGATTCCTTCTCTGTTCGCACTGCAAAGTGGTAGAGTGTGCCTGGAGTCAGACTAGAAAACACTGCAGTCTGACTGAAAACCTTCTGCACCTGCAGGAACACACCAGTACACACAAGCCATGCATGAATATGAGCAGGTATTATGGGATTACTTTGAAGACAGCATTAGTCCCCGTTGGAAATGGATTCGAGCAAAAAGCTTAAAATGTACAATATAATGTGCCTAAACATCAACAGTAAGCAATTCAAGGATACGTGCATTTAGAGAAATGTGGACAATATATTGTATAATAGAGGTCAAATGATTTTTGGCTTTATGTAAAGATAAATCTAGCTGACAATGTCCCATAATCCGCGTTCTATTCCATTCAATTAGGTATAAAACTGATGGGGACAATGTGCAACTTACACATATTCAGCTAAATAATCGTGAAATCCACCCTCATCAATTTAAAGCTGGGATGGTTTTTAAGCAGTGACGGGTCTAAAGATTAAGGGAAGCTCTAACCCATTGTGAGCCAAGAGTCGTGACTAAAATGCATTCAGTTGTGCTCAAAATGCATTATTTCTGCTCTCCCCCTGGTATAAAGCAGAAGAAAGAGTAAATACACATGCAAATTACAGATGCCGCCAGATTACAGTACCAAATGGCACAAACATAAAACGCTGTTTCAGTGTAGCCAGGGGAGCAAAACGCAGCTAATGCTCGAGACTATAAGTCATGTTTCTCAAAAAACGCTATGAGACAGCTGCCCATTAACGTTTGACTCTCGGAAATTACATGCCGAGCCGAAATCAAGAACATGAACCAAAAATTAGAGACATATTTGAAGCAACTTTCTTCAGTTTACCATTTGAGAATGATCACAGTTCAGGCAGATGACCTCGTAACCATGACCGTGTCCAGGTGCTGAATCCCAGAGCAGCTCAATGGAAGAATCTGTCACCACACCCTCCCTCACTCTGGTGGGAGGAGCCAGACCTACGAGCAAGTGACGAGTAATTCAATTTAATGTCAACAGGTGGTCAAGACATTAAACAGTTTAAGTGAAACATGAGGTAAAGAATTGAAAATAACTTTTGCAAAATTCTGCTTTAACAAGAGGCTTGCCTAATTAGGTAAATATTTTGAGAGGTTGATGAGTCTCACTTTCACAGACTGAAAATCTGGCTCATTAAACACTTTTTAATTTTCTGGCTGAAGGCTTTAACAAGAACTGCCGAGTGGGCAACAGTCTAGGTTTGCACGGCCTCACGACTGGCACGGGCATGAGACGAATGCTGGCTCAACAGATGATCAGCACAGCTGTGAAGGTGGTGGTGTTTTATGATCAGTAAAGTAGGTCACGGCTTTTTTGCCAACATCAAGTGAGATATCAGTTCATGTTGCGAGTGTTTCTGCTTTCACTCGCAACCTGAACAGTTCTCGCTTCAGGACGACGCAGTCATTCCCACCTGTTTTAAAAGGGTTGGTGGTGAAAGGACGACTCAGCCGCTGCCGGCTGGTGCTCTGCACCCTGAGCTGGTACTCTGATCCTGGATTGAGATGGCCTTGGGTTATGATGTGAACGCCGTCTGGGAGCGGGTGCCGGTTGCAATCGTATTTGCATTGACCCTGACACGTGTCGACACACACTCTGGGACATACACACACTTGGATCCCGTCGATCACGCCTAACTGCGGACGCTGGAAATACAGGCGTGTGTAGTTTGTGCCCACTGAAAGAGGGACTGCAACCAGAACGGGCAATGGATCTGCAAAGAAAGAAAGATTTAGAAGAAATAAACAACAACTAGATAAAATAGATAAAGAGACATTGGATACCTTAACAGGCCGTTGTGTTACTCTTACCCGTGGTGTGTTGGGCGCTGGCGCGCTCACTCCTGTCCTCTCCTTTCAGCGAGATCACGCTGACCTCATACGTCTGACCTGGAGTATATCTGCCCAGATTAATGCACATGGGCTCAGTCCCCCAGTGCTCCCCATTGGAGCGGTTCAGCCATAATGAAGATGGAGTGGAATGAAGGGACGGGTCAGATGTGATATAATAACCATCTGGCGAGCCATCTTGTGGAGTCTTCCAACAGACTGTCAAATTTCCAGCCGCGCTCAACACCACCAGACCATCAGGGGCCCTCAGCGCTAATACACACAAGAGGAGACGGTTGTGGAGCTTTCAGCATAATGGTAAAGGTCAACATGTTCTGGGTTTTTTGGGCCGTAAAAATAAATGTGTTGAAAAGTGATGCGTGACATCACTTTTCAATACATTTATCACAATACAGGGAAGAATAATTTATTTTCGCAACAAAAAAAATATGAGAAAAATGGTCGTTTTGGAGGCTGCCAATCCAATGAATGATGATTCAAAACACAAATTTGACTAGCTGTTTGGAAACTATTTATTTTGCTTTACCATACATTTTGTCATATATGATTAACGTCACTCCTGTAATGTCTTCTTGATTCTGACCCTGAAGACCCCAGAGGAAATGAGCCTTTAGGCTTTATTTTGTTTTTCTATCATCAACGGATTTGTTTGTCTTGTCTTGTCTTATCTTATCATGAAAAAGACAGTTAAATGTATTGCCCTTTTTGGCAACATAATTGGTTGTGTTCCCCATCCTTTAAGCTTTGGCATCTTGCAATTAAAATGTTTCTTTTTAACAAGCTTTTCACCCATAATGGCCAACATAAATCTGCAAGTCATAATTAAAGTCGCGCTGTGCTGCACATGATGACCAACTATCAGAGTTTTCTGGGACAAGTAAAGGGAACGATACAACCATCAGTGTCACTAAATGCATCTCTGCATGACAATAGGAATTCCTACAAATAAAGGGAGCCTTTTGTTCACCTGTTCGCACAGTCACAGGCTGCTGCTCACAGCTCGGTATCCCATGGCGGGCGACTGTGAAGACTTCAATCCTGTATTTCCTGTAAGACTGGAGCCCTGCAATCACAGCAGTGTACTGCTGCAGCCCAGATATCCCTGAGTCATTGGCCGTTCCAAGTATTCTTTGTTGACTCGTGTCCGCATCCTCATAATGCACGACAAATGTCCATCCGGCCCTGAGCTGTGCACCTGGAAGCACCCAGTGGACCTCAACCTGACTGACAGTGGTAGGGCCAGCAGTGATGTTTTGAGGAGAAGGGGGTCCTTTAAGTGACAGAAAAAAACAACAACATTTACAAAGTATCTAGTATAACATGTTTTCATATGTATAACTTGGAGGCTGAATCGGGAGACTCACTGGTGTAAGCAGTCCGTGTTAGTCCCAGACTCCAGGTAGCACCTGAAGGGTGAGCAGCTCTCAGGGTGAAAGAGTAAACACTCCCTGGAGACAAACCTGCCACGGTAACCCCCCTGGACGAAAGGGACATGAGGACCCGAACAAATTTTTTCACTTCTCTGTCTTCTACACCTTGAAATGACTCGTCCTCCTCTTGGTACTGGAGGAAAACCTCAAGGGTCGAAGGGTGACGTGAGTTCAAGAAAGAGAGGTCGCTCCAACGGAGCTCCACGTGCTGCTCAGCCACCTGAGCCAAGTCAAAGGCAAACGAAGGAGGAGCCGGAGGGGCTGTAGCAGCGTTTAGACAATTAAGTGAGGAGATGTAAATACACCAGCAGCATTGAACATCAGCAAACAAACAGTTAATGCATGAAAAGAATGTGTCACTCTTGAGTTTTGGCCAGGTTAGTTACTTTGGTATTGGCAGACGAAGGGTAAGGGGATGTTACAGAAGAAGGGTGTGAGAAAGTATCCCGGGCCCGAGGCATTCCGCTGAAGAGCAAAGCAGTCCGTCTGATTGGCCGGCAGAGGAGACATCACAGTTTTTGTCCAGTTGTGGGCCGAGCCATCAGACCAGACAGGCTGCCCCTCCTCCTAAGACGGCAAAGAAAGAGCAACGCAGGACATCATGGAATTGACAGCCTCCAGCTGCTGGAGGGATCAGGAGTTACCACTTGATTTTTCCTTTAATTTGAAATAGCAAACTGTAATATGATATCTTCAAGCATTAAATAGTTCTTTCCAAAATAAATCATCACACTTTGTCTCCCCCACCACACGGTTTTTCAAAAGGAATTAAAATGTCACGAGGGTGTTCTCAAGTTTGAGGGAAGCATCACAACAATTACCATATAGGGTAGTTTATGATGTAGTTTCTTTCACTTCTAAGAAAAACTGCAATACTCCCAGAGTATTTGTCTCTATAGTGTGTACAGTACATCCCAGTAGTGAGGCTACCTGCTGGTCATTAAGTCCCGTCCACAGCAGCAGCAGGTTGTTGTGCTTCAGCAGGTGGGAGGATATAAAAAGAAGGTCGTCGGGGGTCTTCAGATCAGCCAGGTGACTCCCAGCTGCCACATCGGTGCATCTGCGCTGGGCGTCACTCCAAGTCTGACCTGCCCGTCTCAAGGTGTAGCAGCTACTGCCGTGGGCCAACCAGCCAGGAGGACACTGAGCTGCCGAGACAAGACAGCACATCAGAGTTACGCCTGCAAAGCAACATGGGCGTCGCTCATTCAAGTGAACGCGAGGGCGCTCCGTCTACCTGTTTCTGTGTCGATGCGGAGCCTCTGAATTAAGCTCATTTCAAGATGTTTAAGGAATGTCGTCACGCCAACATCTGCCCTGAAGCGAGTGCCAGGCTGTAAACCCCGCACAGTGTACTGGGACTCTGAGGAGCCGACGCTGAAGGCGTTTGTCACAGACTGCGCACGAGTATCGTACAGACTCAAGTGTGACAGACATTCCTGCCTGCCAAGTCTCCATGACAAGGCAGCCGTAGTCACCGCACTGTGCACATAAAAAGATGATGAGGAGACAGGAACTAGATGAAAGGAGAGGCCAGGAGACGAGACGAGAGGGGATATCATCATTAGGCCTCAATCATCATCACGTCTGCCACTTGTTCTTCATCCTGGCTGCCGCGCTCAGGCTCACAGATGCTCACCGAAATGAAACGCTTTTTCTTCGAGAGCAGCGTCACCCCTGTGGGCTCCCAACGTGACGCCGTATCCTCTGGGGTCCTCGACTAACCCCAGTGCTACTTTGCACGTCGGGGAGCACACCCGACGATCCACCAGCTCCACACGCACCTTCACACACAGCGGGAGGGTTCATTTGCGAGAACATCCGCCAATACCTTCCTCCCCGTCGGCCGCTCTTACCAGACGCTCACTCGCAGTCCTGCAGGTGACCGTGTAAACATCCACATCTGCAGCAGGTGGAAAGGGTTCAAATAGTATTTCCACCTGGACAGGGCTGACAGGCTGTTCGCAGGTCAGCAACATCTGGAAAGACAGAAATAAACGCAAAGACAACAACAGAATATTTCTTCATTTCTTCTTTTTCTTTTTTGCCGCGCTGTCACCTTACCTGACACAAACAGGCAATTAAGCACAGACGCAATGCTCCATCCATTGAATCTGTCGCTCTGCCCCATCAAGCAGACCAACGCCTGGGAAAACACCTTCACTTCAGCTGTGACAGCCGACAATAGATCCTGGCTCCGACACAATCCCGAGACAGCCGTGTGAAAAACTCCAGTCGAGGAAAGTCCCAAAAAAAAATGTTTGTGTTTCTGACTCACAGTCAAGTGCATCTAACCCTCTTTATGAGTCGTCGGAGACGACGGCGCAAGCGAGTTCCCGTAAATCCCAAACAAACCTCGGCTCCTTTGTAAAGCAGAGGCCTTGGCTTTGAATTAACCGCTCGCTGCACGTCCGTGGCAGTGCTCAGAGGAAGGATTTATCCAAGGAGCAGGCACCCTTGTGTTGTGAGAGGAAGGGAGTGAGAGTGAGAGAGTTTGTAATTTGTCCACGCTTTTGTTGTTGTAAGAGCAGCTCACAATAGAAAACCACGGGGCCCACGGCCGCTGGCGGAGCGGCGCTCCAGACGAGAGGGCCGAGCCACCAGCCTGACCGCTGTTGAGTCAGAGCGCACAGATTCACGTCTATTCTCTTCAAATTCAGGGCTGCTTTTTTTTTTAACCCCTAAAATAAGCCAGCGTGGAAAACCCGTCGGTTAACGTGCCGAGGCCCTGACCCAGGGTGCGGAGGAAGCGGCGGCCGTCGAGGAATGACTGGAATGCAAAAGGGCAACATGGCCGGCGAACAGAACGCTGAATCTGCTGCGAAAGAGGGCGACCCCCACGCAGCAATAACCGCACACAAACACGAGTCAGCAGCGCCTCAAACTGATGATTCAGGGTCATTAGGCGCGCTCGCAATCAAAGTCCGCAGCGCCGATGTGTCGGGGAGTGCATGGAGGCGGCAGGTAAATGAGCACTGATTAAACACAGACACTCTTTTAATCATCTACTTTACTTCAAGAACAAGGAGCAACAAAGAGAAACTTTTATATGTTTCCATTACGTCTTTTTCCACAGAGACACCAATATGATCAAATGTAGAGAGCAGAACTAGCTTGTAAAACATATGCAAAATCTGACAAGTGTTTGATTTGTAAAAGGTAAGTATCATTGAGCTTTGGTTTAAAATCTCCAAAGACCTCTGGTAGCTAAAAGACAAAGCTGTGAACTAAAAGCTTCTCGTGTTCAATACAAATATCCCCCTCTGTGTGTATTTTATTCATTCATTCTTATGTTTTCGCAGACTCCCTTCCCTAGTTCCACTGGCAGGAGCAGTCCACCGGCTCCTGGAAGCTGTAGTCCACCACGGTGGCATTGCGGGAGCAGTAGAGGGTCACGGTGCGGGTCTGCAGTCCGTTCTCGCGGCAGCACTTGCAGAAGCGCGCGTGGCTGTTGATGTTAAAGTTGAATATGGTGGCGGACGGGCATTTCCCATCGCAAGAGTAGATCGTGACCTGCGGGGGGGGGGGGACACACGTTGACAAGGGACGTGTAGAGGTTTGAAATCAGCTTGCATCTCTCCTTTTCCTACCGGTGCGTTGCTCCTGCAATCGTCTTTCCTGATGGTCGTCCGAATGGCCACTCGCTTGCACGTCTTGCCGTCCTCCTTACCTGCGCCAGCGTGCGCACGTTGAAAAAAGAGTAAATACGCAGGGATGTATTTAAAAAAAAAAACACAATCAGTGACAAAACAGCAAAGAATGTGAGGGTGCAAGTTGATGGAAAGGCACGCGAGCACACACATAAAGATTTATAAATATAAATAGCACACACTCACATACACTCACACATATAAATATAAGACTTACATAAGACACGGACATGTTTAAAACAGAAAGGCCTGCTGAGTGGGGCTCTTTGTTGCCCAGCAGTAGGAGCAAACCTGATTAGCTGTTGTGTGGCGCAGGAGGAGAGCTCATTTCTCACATAGTTCTACTGACCTGTGATTAATGGGAACCTCTGTGTCAATCAAAGCTTGTTTGAACTAAAGCTGGAACATGCACTTTTTTTCTGAAGTAAAAAGTGTAAAAACGCAGCTCATTGTCGAAGCGCTGCTTTAACCTTAGACACTTGTCAAATGTGTGGCAGAGCAGATATAGTTTACCATAACGAGTGTTCAGGTTTTAACAACTGCAGAGGGGGGGTGGGGGGGGGGAATGATGAAAACGCAACAACAGAAAAATCACATTCACACAACGCTTAAACGCAGAAGGACACGAGTGAGGTGCTGTGCATCAGGATGCCAAGGAGTGAAAGTCAGTGCAAAAAGTGGAGAGTGACGATACCTGTGTCACAGTTAGTACTACCGGTGGGGGTTACGGGATTAACGGTAAACGGCAACACACCCACTCCAGAACCTGGGGGCGCCGTTGCGATGGAGGTGGTCCGTTTCGGAAAAGGTGGTGAGGACACACACAAAGGTTACGTTTGGTACGGACAACACATTTCAACGCCACATGCAGACACCTGCAGGAGGGAATCGGTGTATAGACGGCATGCATACAGATTCCACTTGTTCTTGGCTTTCTTGCGCCACCAGCCAGCCAAGGAACAGAGTCACACTTCCATGTGACGGGAAGCTCAGAGATTCAAGATTCTAAGCCGTGAAACATCTCACTTCCTCGCTGGAGGAACATCCGCCCAGGAGCTCCCTGACCGGCCGGGCTGCGTGGCCACCGCTGAAGCAGGCAAGCGTGCGCGGCTGCAGTGCGAAATGCCAAAAGAGAGAAGTCACCACTGCAAGGTTCACCAAAAGACAGCCTGTTGTTCCCTGTTTGGTACGGTGAATGAATGAAAGTCGGTCATCGTAAACTGAAAAGCCTTCAAAATGTTTTTTTTTTTTCTGAATTCGCAATACAGAGCACAGGGCAAACCGAGCAGAAGAGCCGTGGATTGTGGGAAGTGTAGCAACAGGTTCAAGTGTCCACCCTCTACAACAGGCCACGTAACCCCATCACTCAGCCAACAAGCCCATCCACTGCCAGGCAACAAGGTGCTCACCGATGCGCTGATCGGCTGCTCAAAGCATCACCAGAGGCGGAAGAAAGAAAGATCAGAGACTCACATGTCCTGCAGCAACCGTCCACGTAGCTCTGAACTACACCGCCGGACTAGACAGAGACAAGAAGCAGAAACACGTGTGTGCACAAACACTTATGACACAGAATACAATGCAAATAGTTTGATTCGAAATTGAGACCAAAGCTCTTTCGCATTCTGATGTTCTGACCTGTAGACATTCGGTGTCATTGAACGGAGGGCAAACGACCCCTGATGCAAGAATCATCGCTCCCACTGTTGTTTCCATGCAGTCGTATCGCGTGCAGTTCTCCACCCAGGAGCTCCCTGCCTGTGCACACGCACACGCACACACACACACACACACACACACACACACACACACACACACACACACACACACACACACACACACACACACACACACACACACACCAATCCAGTGCTTATTCCGCGCGGTGTTGTCAAGCGGACGACGATTTTCTTTTGTTCTCACTGTGAAAAGATCCGCCGTCCCATTTTCATTGGTGAAAGTGCAGGAGACGTTTCTGCAGGAGCCGCAGCAGACCTGAGGGTCGGTGGAGGTCACGTACGCCTGATGCTGCAACACACAAGATGACGACTGGAGTGAGGAGCAGCGGCAAGGTGCAGGCGGGGCAGAAAAGTGGATGCAAAGGCTGCAGCGGAGATCATGAAAAAAAATCTTTATTCTTGTTCTTGTTTATTATTATTATTAGGGATGCGTCGATATTGTTACTATCAAAATGAAATACATACTGGGCCACATTTTTGGGTGCAGTTGACGGAGGAGATTTCCATGGCGTAGAAGCCAGAGTCTGGATCTCTGT
Source organism: Nelusetta ayraudi (assembly GCF_046127955.1). Lineage (NCBI taxonomy): Eukaryota > Metazoa > Chordata > Actinopteri > Tetraodontiformes > Monacanthidae > Nelusetta > Nelusetta ayraudi. The sequence goes on along the minus strand of NW_027466103.1, from coordinate 6,363,632 downwards.
GGTGCAGGCAGTGGACTGTGTAACACAGCTCACCTTCAAGGTACTGGACCAGGGACTGGCCCGGGCTCAGCACTGTGACCGCTTGGAACACACACACAGCTGACTTCTCTGAACAAACACACGGGGGTGTAGGGTGGGGGTGCAGGGTACCTTGTTAATGACTTTGTTATTATGAAAATGTAAGAGGCAGGGACATCTACAGCCTGTAAATCATGTATGTCAGGAGTTTTCTCATAAGCTTTCATGATTCTGTTGCACATACGGCACTGGTGCTGAGGACAGCCGCAGTTGGTGCTGCTGTCTGGGATCTCCACCAGCTCCTCCCCCTGAGAGAAAACAGAGTGCTGACTTCACTTCATTTGCTAACTCTGTCTTCCTTGTAGCGGAACCTTATTAGACGCCAGCTTGTTGACGCAGCTTTTTTTTGCCGACTTACCACCTGACAGACGGGGGGAGAGCTATCTTCACATTGGCATTCTGAAGGCAACAGAGGGGGAAAAGTTAAAATGAGAGGCAGCGCAAAGTTTAAAACCAAGTACCTGACAGGCCTAGTAAATGCTCGGGTTGGTTTTCAACAGTGGCGGGCTGTCACACAAGGCCTTCTCATTTTCCCATAAATATGATAATAAAGTTTCTCAAGTCATACAATACCCACTTGGGTGTGCTGCTTCCATTGTTGTTATATTACAGTAGAGTTTTTATCCAATCATAGTTCAACTAGCTTCTGTAGTCAGGTTCTATGTAATGTGCATTCGGCCAGCAGAACCAACATTGTAGGTTCCTGTCTGCTGTGAGTGAACGGCCCACTGTCAGTTGTGAAAACCAATCAGATCTCGATTCTTCGATGCCTTAAGCTGAATTTCACATGTTCACATCCTGTCATTGGATGAGCACTGAGAGCCTGAAAGACTGAACTCAACCCAGAGATCCAGTTGCCAGCAAATGTGAATACTGTGGCTCATTGGCGCAGCAGCTGCACCAAAGTGTTCAACTGTTTAATAATTTAATAGTTCAATACGTTTTGTTATTGACTTGTTGGTGTCTGATATGAAAGGGCAACAATTTGCAATTTATTGGACAAGTTTGTACTAGAGCTTCAGCTCACTTATTAAGTGTTGCTCTACTAGGTCACCTATATGAAGGTGGTGTAACGTGTAAGTGTGATTCTGTATATATTCTCGAGTCGTGTCATATTGAGAGTATTATGAGATGTATTGGGGTGGAAGAAATATGACGTCACTGTTGGCCTCGGGCCCCCGGGTTTCTATACATAAAAAAAACAACAATTATTTGCATATCATGTGCATGTGATATGAATGTGTGCAAGCACGTACCGCAGTGGTGCTGCGGGCAGCAGCTTCCGGGCTGAGTGGTTTGAACCAGAGTGAGACCAGGCGCGCAGCTCAGAGAAGACTCGGGGCACAGGTTGGCATCGCAGACTGCAACACACAGGAGATGCTGTTCACTGTGTGTGACTTTGAAGACGGACAAACGCACACTGGCACGCTCCGTTCACACTCACCACAGTGGTACCGAGGGCAGCAGCTGTTGGTGTGGTTAAGATCCACGGCCAGAATCTCCCCATGCGAACACGCTGGAATGGGCTCGATGCATGACTCACACACTGCTCAGACAAACGGGCAGGAAACCACAGATTTATCTCTGACCTCTGTAGTGGCTAAACTGTCCAAGACGAACGCTAACGGGCCGACCTGGAATCTTGGGTCATGCTCTGCAACATACATACCGCACAGATAAGAGTAGCAACAGGGCTTTTCTCCGCGGACCTCCACGAGGAACTGATCCTCTCTGCAGCTGAGGGCCGACACAGGAGGGCAGGCCGCGGGGTCACACTCTGGAGAGGAGCAGTTTAGAATACAGATTATCCCTTTGAACAAAACCATATGAACACCGCCACGCAAAACATCCAAGGCACTGAGAGTTGCTGCTGTTTTTATTTTATTTTCTTACCACATCTGTACTCTGGGCAGCAGGACAGAGCGCTATAGCCCATCACCAGCCTGTTGTCGGTATCGCAAGACGGTGCTTCGCTGTCACAGATGGTCATGTTACATTCTGAGCAAACAAAAAGATAAAAAAAATCATGATGATCATCCTTTAATGCCAATATAACTGAGTCAGACCTCTGATAAAAACTCACCACAGATCTTCTTGGGGCAGCAGGCTCCCTCCTCCACCACGTCCAGCACGTACTCCCCTTCTCGCTCGCACTGCGGCGCCGGGGCCGAGCTGCAGTCCGGCTCCACCGCCACCACCGAGCCGTTCTCCACGCACTTGTAGAGGCAGCAGCTGCGAGCCGAGCCGTTCCAGACCTCGCCCGGGGCCCGTGGATTGCCCTCGTTGTCCGTGCACACTGGGCACATCGGAGCAAGCGAGTAAACACAGCGCTGAAAACTTTCTCACTTGCCCATTTTTTTCCTTCTTTCAATCACAAATGCAAAGCGCCCGCTTAATCACCGCAGCGGTCCTCGGTGACGCAGTACGGGGAGTCGGCCCGGTGCAGGATGGTTCCGCTGCGGCACACACACTCCTCCCTGATGAAGGAGCAGGTGCTCTCCTCGTAGTACTCTCTGTTCAGACAGGTGCGGCTGGTGCAGGTGCTGACACAGGGCTGATACTCCTTACCGGGGGGGCAACGCAGGGCTAACCGTACGGGAGGGAAATGGGCCGTTTAGCGATGCAGCGAGCAGACGGTGGGAGAGTGAGAGTGAGCATGTGTGCTTTGCTTTCTCCCGCTTACGGCAGAAGTTGTGCCGTCTCCAGCTGATGCACACTTGGTGCGTGTAGCAGACCGCCACGTACGCAGCCAGAAAGTCGCACTGGTGGTCCTTGTAGTGCAAGTCTCCTGCCCACATGATGTCGCAGAACTGTTCGGGGGAGACCTGCAAACATACGACGTTTCATTTCAAAGTGAGAGTCAGAATGGAGATGATTGGACGTCTCCCCGTGTGCCACGCTAAGGCCTTGGAAGTGATTTGGCCGTTTATTCGCAGTTTATTTCTATCATTTCACAGCACTTCTCTTTGACAGGGAAGTCATCTGTCATATTTATTTTATATGTTGGAGGTAATTTCATATGTTTTTGATATGTAGACTATTAGCAACATCTCAAAGTTTTGTATGATCGAGACTGCATTTTACTGACATGCACTTTAATGATCTTTGCGTTCGAATGAAGACTCCAATGAGCTGAAACAAGTCTGTCTGGAGCAGATTTTGCTCAGCCAAGGATTGATAATGAGCTTTTTAATTCTTCTGTAGCAGAATGACTGCCTTGGGTAAATTTTGTGTTTGCCTTCTTCACTCTACAGATGTCTTTGTCACTCAAGGGACAACTTGTTTCGGCTGAAAAGGGTGAACCAGAAAAAACTTGACAGAATTAATTCTCAAAATAACTCATTTGAGAGTTTTTCTCAGCCTCCTATCAGCAACTGGATGTATCTTTCCAGAACTGTTGCCTTGGCAGATTAACTCAACATTTCAATGAGAGGGCTCTCTGCCTACTTTACTATGGCATGGAGTGAAGGCTCTCTGGCGGAGCATGGAGAGACAGGTGGAGCAGTCCCCGGTGGTGCAGTTGTCCCCGACCCGTCGCATATGCTCGGTTTCATCAGTGGTGTAGACCCTCCAGGCTTGCAGGAAGAGCATCATGTCCCCGACCTCTCTGACCACAGTGCCGTTGGGAAGCTTCAGGTCATCCTCTGGGTTTCCATCACAACAGCCTGACGCACCAGAAAGAAAGTCATTTGGTGTCTGTGTAACGGCCAGCAGCATTCAGGCACCAGCCAGTGACATTAAAGCTGCTCACAGGTAAAGAGGTTGACTGCCATTGTAGGAATTGTGCAAATGTCATTGCTTTTGCATCCATGTGAGATGTGTGTTGTGTATTTGGATGCGAGCATTTTTGAAGCCAGGGGATGCCATACATTCCTAGATCAATTACTGTGTAGCTGTATGTGACCTTTTTTTTGTGTTGGGCAGCAACATGCAATGATCTTCTGCAGACCAATGTTGCCTGGACGAGACTGTTAATAATATTCATTTCAGCTGTCAGTGGTTTGAATGTTGTTGGCTGATCAATACGGATGCCTCTGAGTCAGACAATGTGTGTGTGTGTGTGTGTGTGTGTGTGTGTGTGTGTGTGTGTGTGCGAGCCGCCTAATTAAGCCAAATGGCTCTCGACGTCTGGAAATGTCACTTCCCATGATGAGTCAAGTCGAAGCGATGCTGTTGTTTGGACAATAAGCCCTTATGTAATGACGGCTGACACTCTGATCAAAAGGCTGGCGTGGATGCAGGGGTGAGCAGACATGCGCGTGTGTTTTTGTACCCACCACACAAGCCTCGAGTGGGCACAGATGCATTATAGGTGGTAATGTACTGCAGCACCATGATGCCAGTGCTGTGATACCACTGTATGCTGACCCCGCCGGGTGTCTGGATCAGGTACATGCTGCCCGTGTCTTCCACGTAGAGCGAGTGATGGGAAAAGGGAAGGCGCACATGTCTGTAGTTCACCGTCACCTGAGGACAGACAGTGAAACAGGGACAGTTTCATCTGTCTTGGAGTGGAGGCGAAATCTCCCGGGGGATTAGAGAGGGATTTACCTTGCGATCCAGGCGATTGATGATAATTCTGTAGGAGGAGGTTGTTATGTTCAGCTTCTTTAAACACAGACCAGATGTTCCACCTGAAGGACTCTGTGTGTGTGTGAGAGAGAGAGAGAGAGAGAGAGAGAGGGAGAGAGAGAGAGAGGGAGGGAGAGTAGGAAGCAATTTTAAAGAACAAAAAAGTGACAATATAAATAATGAATGTCAAACTGAATGAATGTGCTCAAACAGTTAATCATAAGAAGGGACTGTACTCACAGTTCGCCTGATGGAGTTGACGCTCTGCAGGAAAAAAAGTGAAATGAGTGACAGGTGTCTTATGTAACAGTGTTTATTCTCATTTTGTTACCTCGCTGGTTGGACATTTCTCCACGGTGCCAATTATCATCTCTCTGGGCAGGCTGACCAGGATGTAGGAGCCATTGTCGTACAACGCCGCGTTGTTGCCATCGAAGGTGATTACTCGCAGGTCTGACATCACGGTACAGCGACCTGGGGAACGTATCAGGAATAATTAACCAACCGCCCGTCATTGCGACAAAACCCTGCAGTCTACAGTAATTCTGAGGCAAAAACATACATGGGCACTGCCACTGTGGGCAGCAGGGGTCTGTGTTGATAAGGATGGGCAGACCCAGCAGGCTGCACTGGGGCTGGGTGGTGTTGTAGCGACAGTGCAGAGACGAGTTGTGAAGCAGCAGCTCGCCGTTGAAGCAGATCAGCTCGGCACATTCATCAATACGGTGAGAATAAGGAGGCTGCGGCGACAATGATAAATACACTGATACACACAAAGCATTCCTCATCAATTCAACCATTGGTGGCATTATTACCCAGCACCTCATGTAAATGTGGACTCGATTTAACCCATTTATGCATAATGGTGGACAGATATTGAAATGTCATTTTCGATTACGTGAATGGGTTTTCATGGCAGAGGTGCATATAATCAACACCGTGAGCATCAGCCGTGTGCCGCAATTATGTGGGCGACCAAGGTGGCCAACAATGATGAAGACATGCCAAACAGCTCAAGGACGGATGGCTCGTCAAATCTTCTACTGCAGGAGACAATGGAAGGTAAATATTTTCATTTAAAAGTAACCTAGGCAATATAGTAACATCAGAGAAACTGGTAATGTTTTTGCATGTGTGAAAGGGTTCATTTTGCCCAAATGAAGTACAAGCATGACCTGGACATTGCAATGCAACACAATGTTTCTACACATCCACTATTATTTTTAATGAGAAGTCAGACTTTTTTTTTTCTATTTTTAGGCTCCATAATGCTGATGCTAAACCTCGAATCCACAGAATCACTCTTGTAAGTAATAAATTCAAGAAGCAAACCTTGCATAACTGGCCCAATTTATCAAGTTCAACACACGTGTTTGTCTTCAGGGTGTTTGGGTTCATGACTGTGCGCTGAATTTCAACTGCAACAACAGTACTTACTATGCAGGGAGTTGTGGGCAAGACAAAAGGCCCAGTGGCTGAAGCTCCCTCTGTTGCCGGCGAGGTGTCGGGACTTGAGACTATTACCGTGCTTACAGACTCAGCGGTGGACTTGACTGTTATGGAAGGCGGCTCTGCAGTTGTCACGACCGTCGACGTGTCGGATGCAACGGTTGCAATTTCCACAAAGGCAGATTCTGTCACTGTCGGCTGAGCGGTCGGTCTTGCGCTTCTTGTGGTTGCCAGGATGGAGGTGGGCGGGGCAGGTAGGGCGACTGTGGTCTGCGGAAGCAGGGAGGGGGGCGCCGGAGAAGTTGCCGGGGAAGTTGTCGGGGATGCTGCGGATGGCGAGGCAGTGGAGGGTGGGGAAGAAACAGTAGTGGGTCGTGGAGGAGGTGGAGTCAGGGGGACTGTGGTCACCTCTCTGGGAGGCGTCGCTGATGTGACTGCAGCTGGGGAAGCGGTGCTGAGAGTGCTGATGTCCGTCTGAGCAGAGGGAGCGCTAGTGGTGGAGACAGTGGTGGAGACAGTGGAGGAGGGAGGGAGAGCGGGAGACGGAGACGAGGTGGATGCCGTGCTGGGTGCAGCAGGAGCGGTGGATCTAACGGTGGTGGAGGTGGAGGTTGCAGCACGGGTAGCAAGACTGCTGGTCGTAAGGGGCGTGGTCGCGGCTCTTGTGGTCACAGTCGTGGCCGTTGGGGCTGTAGTTGGTGGTGGTGCAGTGGTGGTTCTGTTGGGCCGCGTCACGAACGCAAAGGGCGTCGGAGTCGGCGGCAGGGACACACCTAGCGGGCGCAATTCATCTTGTAAATGTGAAACATAAAAGGGGCCTTTAGGCATAATGTGCATTGTTAAGAAGATGCACTCACAGTCCTCTGTGTAGACGCATCTTCGGGTGACTTCATCCAGGACCATGTTCTTAGGACAACGTGGAAAGCAACCCTCAACACTGGAACACATACACACTGTTTATTAGCAGCTCAGGTAGACATCAAATGTACTGGTTCTAATAAAGGACCCTTAATAATGTTTTCAATTGGAGTCAAGTGTCTCACGGAGGCAGGAAGGGGCAGCGCTTAGCATCGGGGTCGCTGCACGTCTGAACACAAGGACTCGCGCATGCCTGGTAGCGCCACTCGCACATCAAACGGTATGGAATCACAAAACTGCTCTCTGTCAGGGGTGGAGGAGAGGAACCTGATTATTTGCGCTCGCCATCCACGGTAATGCACACGTGTGTCTGTGTGTGTGTGTGTGTGCTATCATGCGTGCGTTTCCCGACCCTCCAGTGTGAAGCTGCTGCTGATTTTGAAGTCGTCCGAGGGGTCGTATCTCCGAGCTTGTGCAGCCGTGCGTGTCAGTGTCAGAAAGATTCCAGGTTGGCCGACGAGCTCGAATGAGGTGTGACCAGGCAGGAACAGCCCCTGGTGCTGGATGAAGGTCGCCCGCCGACTGAACTCCGCCCCTCGACTCCAGCGCTCCATGCGAAGGCGGCCGTGCTCCGACACGACGAGGAAATAATTTGGCCTCTCTGCAGACTCCAGTGACACCACAGGGATGCCTGTGAAAGTACAGGGGGAGAGATGAATTCAACCCCTCCGCCCCGAAGACACTTTTGTCAGACGCAGGTGTGTAAAAAACGGACACTCACGTGACGTTCGGTCCCTCTGCATGCCTGCTGTGATCATGAAGTTGAACATTATTCCCAGGGAGGGCATCTGCTCGGGTCTCTCTCTGAGCAGGGGGAAGACTGTGCTGCTGGTGCGATTCACTCCAAACGCCGTGTCGTTAGAAACGGCGCTCACCAAGGAAAATGGGCCACTGCCGAGCTCTGTGGCGAAGCGAGATAACACAAAAAAAGGAGGGGGACAAGATAAGGCGGCAATAAGCGAGCAGGTAATTAATGCGGAGGGTTTGAAAGGTTAATCAACAAGAGAGCTGAATGAAAAGGACTAATCCTCTCTCTTGCACATACCTTGATTGTAGTATTCACAGTCGTACGCTGAAAGAGAACAGTTATAGAGTTTAAAAGCATTTCCGCGGCTCTAAGGTACGTGATAGAGATAAAAGGACATCAGCCGAGGGGAGAGATAAGCGGCAGACACATTTCTAAGTTTGTGCAATGTGACTGAAATCTCACATCTTGATATTGTTCGGGCGCTTTGATGCCGCGATAGCATAGCGACACATTTCTGTACAGGAGACCCACAAATATCTTAAGGAATAAATGCTTCATCATTAGGGAACAGAAGAGAAAACTCATATTTTTGCCCCTCTTAAACCTCAAAAAGAGCCAAAGCCTTGGGGCGAACTATACTCCAAATTAGGGTATAAATTCTTTTGAAACGTCATAGTGATCACAAAACAAATTCCTTTAGATCTTGGGAATGTTTGCGGCAGTTGTAATTAAATTCTCAACAGGCGTTCCTTCTTTGTGCTCACTAGATTAGGTAGGATATGAGCTTATCGTGGCTTGAGGCCAAAAAATATCCTTAAATTTAAGATGACAATATAGGAAAGCATGGTCTGAAAAGCACCATGGGCAGATAAAAGGGGGTGTTTTTCCACATCGTCTGAGACTGTGTCTGCTGCGTCTGTGTGCCAACTCACGACAGACGGAGGGCGATCTCCAGTGTATGGTGACCCCCTGCTGACAGCATTTGTGTGCGTATGCAGCAATGGAGGTGCACAGGCACTCGCAGTCTCCGCCACGGTCACAGTTGCAAGTGTCTGTGAGGCAGTTCCTGTAGAACCAGGCCACATCCACCTGGACAGTACACACACAGTCAGAAACACACACAAAAACACACACAAATACTCGGCGTCACTGAGCGAACCAGGGCAAATCTCGCATGGGGCAAATGAGGGGAGGTCCTACTGATAGGGAGAGTAGTTTTCAATAATTCAAACAGAAAGAAAGCGAGTGATGAGACATGGAGACAAAAGAATGTGGGTCAACCTCTGGTGGAGGGAGGATCAGATAAGCTCTGTGATGGACAGGAGGAGGCACAGCCAGGCAAAATGAATGTTTTTGTCCCTGTATAGCTCTTAGGATCATGACAGAGGTTTTTCCTAGAAACACTTTTGTCACTCGTTAGGTATTCTAAGAAAAGACTGACTTGAAATGCTGACTGACAAAAGCTGTCAAATATGAGCAGCCTTAGAACAGCTTCATGAAAAATAAAGCTCTCTTGGTTATACATTCATGTTTATATACATGTACAACATAATGTACGAAAAGTGCGATATGGTGCATATTCTGTAGTCTCTCATATAGTATTGTTACACAATACCATTGTCTTGCATTTTTGACAAAGACCTAAAGAGTTCTGAAGGCGGGAATCTCCCTCCTTTAGAAGAAATGACAGCTGCTGACTCGGATAAAAGCTGAAGACTAACAGTTACTATAAATGCTTTGTTTTATTTTTTCCATTATGTGAGCAAAGTCAATAATGAAGAATACGACTCGAGGGGTTTTTGAACCACTTTTTGCAACAACAATAATACTAAATAAGATCACATAACATTTTAACAACACGATTAACGATGATGACCAAACTTTTGTAACAAGACATATTTTGTCTACTGAAACTTTAATGAATTCTATTTACCCTAAAACTTGTTTATCTTCAATGCCATTTTCTCCATATTATATTACATATAAATGCAGCAGATTGAACCAGAAGAGCCGATAAACAAGGGATTAGCTGTTTAATATCCTTCCAGATTTATTTACATAATGAGATTTTTTTTTTCAATTTATTCTCATCTAAAGTGTTGATGTCACATTGTTAGGGTATTTCCTGAATCCTGCCTATGCATGCACACACATGGCTCCATCTGCTGGGCATAGGGAGAAATACATAATCACAAAAGAAACGTATGCTTGCAGAAGACTGTTCCCCTCTGACCTCTGACACCTTTCCACACAACATTTCCTCTTCAAGTACATCCACTCAAAGAGCGGATGTACTTGAAAAACCTGCCCGTTGACAAATACTTACCCATTCTGAATCTTATTTTGGGCAGCAGCAAATCATCTCCATGCCTAAATACATGCAGTTGCTGCCATGTGCTGGGCTGAGTGTTGTACGTGTGTCACTGCAATGAGACTCACCACATTGTGACAGGGTGCAAAGACATCACTGTAGAGGAGAGCGCACTCCCTCTTGGCATATGGCTGTCGGCCCAAGTCCCCTTCACATGGCCGTACAAGTACGTAGTCACTTTCACACTAGACCAAACACGCACAGGCAGACAGAAGGTGATTGAGTGTCTGAATACGCTTAAATATCCCCATGGACTCAAGGGGAGGGATCCACATATAAAAAGAGAGTGACGGAGAGCCAAATGGGACTGAAACTGTGAGAAGGTGATTTAAAAAAGGAAAGGGAGTAAAGGCAGAAATAATGAGGAGTTCACACGTACCTGTCCCAAAGCCCAGCTGTCACCAAAAGTCTGCGCATTATTGACTTCAATGTGGCTGGAGGTGGTCATGTCGTTCACTGTCACACTGTCAAAGTTTCCACAAAGTCCACTGAGAAGGCCCTGGTGGACAAAGAGACGGTAGACTTCTTCAGACTTTATTCGCCAACTCCTCGACTGGCAAAAACGAACCCCTGGTCCAGACCTTCCACTGAGGTCCTGCTCTGATGTGAACTGTTGTCTTGCGGTCCCACAGAATAGTCAAGTCCTGGCTGGAGAAGTGGATCACGGTGTAGTAGCCGGCTCTCCAGAGCTCAAACTCTGAGCCTCGCCCGACGACAGTGGAAGGGCCCTGAGGCAGCACAACAAAAATAAGTCAGTAAAGCAACGACCTTGTGCATATTTCTATACTAGTACAGTGTAAAAAGACAGTAGTTTAGTGTGAGCATACAGGGGTGCCAGAGTTGTCAGTGAAGTAGATCTTGGTAAGTCCCACGTGAACGACCAGCATTTTCATGCACACAATGCCGCTCTCATAGCAGGCCTTGTTTTGGGCTACAATGGACGCCTCGGTTTCTCCTGCACTCTGGAGGGAGAGGAAGACGAATATTACTCCCGAGAGAAGGGAGCCCTGCCAAGTCTGCTCCTTTTCTGTCTCACAAACACAAACACAATGTATCGGACTGCGTCGATGACAACGCCGGACGTGTAATATCACGACTGGAACATGGCCAAGCCACTGAGGCCGGAGTCCACCTGCGGAGGAATGACTGTTATTGCGAGGACATGTGAGGTGACAAGAGAAGGAAGTCACTCCAGGCTATTAAGACACAGCCCTGACCCGCTTCCCCATTCTTTTCAGGTCTGCATGGTGGCTGCCAGTCTGTTTGGTCTGAATTACAACGTCTGTTCTACTAATTCTATTCTATATCCCTGGGAGCGCCGGAGCCCTTTGGGTTTGAAGCGAACACTGGCCTCTTTGTATTGGTACAGCTTTGCACAGTGTCTGCCAGCGTTTTCACAGTGCAAACCAAGCACACACACACACACACACACACAGACACACAGACACACAGACACACACACAAACATTTTAGTATAACCCACTTAGAAATATTATAAATGACTTCAGATCTTTAAATACTGTACTTTATTTTATTTTATTTATACCGATTACCTCCAGATTATTGAAAAAAAAAAACAAACATTATTTAGTTTTGACATTTCCAAGTAAGAGTAATCCTAAACCACTCACTTTGAGGAGGTAGACCTGGCAGTCAGTGTGGTAGTCATATTCAAGGCCATCAAAAGTGTGATAATGCCTGTCGCTGTAGACGGTGCACACAGCCGGACACGGTGAGTATGTGCAGTTAAAATAGCCTCGGTGACACACGCTGGCAACAAAATGATAAAAATGGGAAGTCTGTGATTTTACTGCAAAATCCTGCCGATCCTGTAGGACGACATGTAGAACACAGGGAAGTTGCAAACCATTTGTAACAGGGTGTTTCCACAGTTTCTCCAGGTAAGTATTCCAGACCCAGCCAGGCACAGGGGCAGTTCTCGGGGTAGTAACACTGGCCGTGGTGCAGCAGCAGCCTGACAGAGACCAACAGAATATGCAGAGCTCCATTTCAAATCACTGTGAAAAGCAGTAAATGATTTTCACAGTGCAAGTTTGGGTAAACTGTGTAGGGTAGATGTTCATAAACATTTGGGAATTCGAGGTTTGGGAAAAATAAGAAAATGTGCCAGACCCCCATGAATAAGTAAAATGTTCAAAACACTGAGCAGCAATGGAAATGACTTACACTTTTCCTTCCTTGCAGAAATTCCAAATTCCACCAAATCACCACAAATAATTGTTTGTTTACAGATTTAAAAAACTATAAAATGGCAATTATAACAACTTCACTTCACAAATATGTTCTAGTTGCTGTTTGAGTTGTAGCTTGTGTTGTGTTTAGTGGCCATGGGAGACGTATAAAATATACCATGAATAGTTTGTTTTAAATAACAATAATACAGTCATAGGTCTGCCGGGGTAGTTGGAATGGACAACTATGCCAATGTAGACACATTGGGGAAAACATCCAAACTGTTAACTTATCTATAATAGATTAGAATGCGCTCATCTGCGGCTGAGGTTGTATTACCCGGGAGGGCAGACACAGCCAGAGATGCAGGGTGTGCTCGGAGGGCAAGTGAGGTTCAACATCAGGTTGCGGCAGGTTGGTGCACAGGCCACGCCTCCTCTCTGCTCCTTGCAGCTGTGATACACTTTCCCCTCCGGACACTCTCCCACCTCGACACTGTCAGGCTCTGCGGATCAAAAATCAATACTGAATAGAAAATCAACCACAACGTGTCAGTCATGAGAGACATGCGGCAACTGCAGACGTAAGGGCAACTGAGTACGCGGCCTGAAGCGGGACTTTGTTGTGAGTGTGGAGGTGGAAGGTTACCCTTTTCCTCTGGCACGCACTCCATCTTGCCGTTTCTGCAGAGGCTGACGGGGGGATGGAGGGAGGCAACAAAGGGAGATTTTTCAGTGGTTAACACGGCTCATTGACCTGCCCAACGTCTCATTTGACAAGCACTCACACTCTTATTGCTTCCCCCAAAATATGTCAGACAAGCTGTGTGTAAGGATGTGACCCTGTGTGCAGGTTGGCAGTGAGTTTTTGATTTCAGAGAAGATTAAGGCTGGCTGTGACTCACCATGGGCCCGAGGCGCTGAAGGTCACCTCCCCCGGCTGTGACACGCCGCCCATGGCGTAACAGTGACACTGTGACCTGAGGAGAAACTCATAGTGTTACCTAAATCCCAATAAAGGTCTCGCATTATCTCCTGTATCTCGTGTTACTCCTTCAACCAAAGTTTTCTAACAGCAGTATGTGTGTCTAGCCTGTCATTTAACACTACAGAAAGGAGGAAAGTTCACCTGTACTTGTTTTGCTTGCTCCACTTTTTGGAAAATGGGCTTGAAGTTCTGCAGTTCTGGGAATCAGCCCTCTGTGTGATGTCACACAAGGCTCTGATCCCTTTGCCAGGCTGGTGACAGTCAGGTGTTTGTCCCCTGGCAAATATCCGCAGGGTACAAAGCCGCAGCTTTAGCGGGACGCCAAAACTGACCGCATTGAAGTTTTTTAGGATAATTGGTTGCGCGAGGCAGCACCAGTGAAGTCCGGGATGAAAAAATGAAGAGCTGAAAATGGTTCCAGTGAAAAATGGGACCATAAACTGACAATAGCGCCCTGTGTTTGGACCATTTTTTTGCCAGCGTATTTGCATGTGTAATTCTGCCTAACGGGGAATGGATGACCACAATTAGGATGATGTATGAGGAGGGTGACAACTCACAGTTGCACACAGCGCTGGCGCACATCATCGTAATAGCTGCCGTCTGGGCAGCCACACCCCTCGGCGCAGTCGTCAGGGTTACATATCTCCATGCCAGACAGTGCACGACAGGACCGCCCACAAGAGGACACGCAGGAGCTGTATAGCATGCCTCCAAGACACACCACACCTGTGTGAAAAAAACAAACAAACATGCAATGCACTCATCAAACTTTGTATTTACCGTTTGGCTCTACTGGTGACTAATTTGTGCTCTTATTTGGAAAAAATGTGAACCTGGTGTAAAAGTCACTAACCACATTCAGAGACTTGTGATCTGAAGTCGATGTTGACTCCGTGCTTGGAGCACAGATACGTGTAGTGAGCCAGTGCTGTACACAAACAGTTGCTCCCGCAGCGGCAGGCCTGGTGGCGACAGTGCTGCTGGTAGATGTACGGACTGATGTAGTCGTGGCACTGGGAGAACACGCTCCCCACCAGTACCTCACACTGGGACGCGTAGAACACTAAAACATAGGATGCACACCTGTTATGGCCAAAATCCTGCATACACAACACCACCTGAGCTTCGGAGAGATTAATATTACTGCATACATACTTAAAAACAAATATTTACCAATAAATGAAAATTAGAATTTAAGCTTCTGTCGATAAATGAGGCAACCCTGGGAGATAGTCCAGGCAAGCAACTCAAGCTGGGCTGATAAACAAGTGACATGTTCCACCCTCCACAACCACCTATCAAACGCTCCTTCTTAATTTGGCGTTCTATTTAAACCACCCAATCCCTCAAGTCTGGCTCTGCGCTGTTGCCATGCATCAGTACTGCACTTGTTCCTTCAGCCCCACCTCCACCCCAGCATCCACCTGCAGGCTCTGGTTTCCTTCATCACTCCTCATAATCTGTTAATCTATCAGGGGGTTTATGTTATTTGTGTTTTCTCTTGACTCCCCAGAATCTCAATGCTAACCTGCTGCAGGGAGTCATGAGGTTGGAGCCTCGACGCCAAACATGTCACATGTACTGTATTTGCAGCTGCAATAAACGTTTCAATCATGAACTGTCTGAGTGAACTGCTCTTGTCTCGAAAAAAACAAATAAAAAATAGAATCCATCATTGTTTATTACCATTGTTTTGGTTTGTTTCGCACGGGTCTATGATAGGTAGGTTGACTGGAGTGACACAAGCAGACGAGACCTTCCAAGCTGTGGCATGAAGCTGAGGCGTGCCTTCTATCATGCCTGCTGGAGAGCTACACACACACACACACACACACACAAGAGGAGTCAGGTACAGCAGAATTCTCAACAGTGACGCATTAGAGGGGAGGGGCGTGCTCACAGGAAGTCATCTCGCAGATTCCCATTGAAAGTTCCACAGAGGCCAAGAGTCCGCCCACGCCAGTGGCTGTCCAGCTGCAAGTAGACTCGCCCTCCTCGACCATCATAATGTAGCCTGAGGCCAATCTGTGCCTTCAGCAGTGTAAACACAGAAGTCAGCCTGTGCACCTCCAACGCGTCTGTGAGCCAGCAGAGAAATAAAATAACAAAGCCATCGATCAAAGGCAAAGTAAAAAGACGTGGCCTGTGGTGCACCCTGTCCACGTGGCGGTGCGCGCGCAAAGCACGGCGGCTGCACTCTGATGTTATCATGGACACAGTGTTTCTGCTCCTGGCTGCTACATCGTTTGATAATCAGCCGTGATGCCGTCCTAGTTTTCCTTTAACCCCTTTTGAGACAGAGCACAAGACGCAGAGGAAGAGAAGGTGCACCACTGCAACACTGTTGTTAACCTGAATCTTTTTCTTCTTTTTTTTTAATCTCTATGCCACATTTTACAGATATATTCACTGTTGCTTCAACAATGACGCAGCTACAGTAGCGCAATGTTGATATGATGTTCAGAAGACAACCCCAAGGATCAGTTTCTGGTCTATTTCTGTTGCTGCGTGATGAGGAGAATAGGGGGGGGGAACTCAGAACCTCGAGATGAAGCATCGGCGGAGCTGCACGTGTTACACATGTGAGCAGCGCCGGTCGTGAGCGCAGCGACGCTGCCAGGGTCTGACAAAATGGGAGTGTGAAAACGTCGAACGAGAGGGTCTCAAATGGGAGAGGTGGCAATTATTGCGTGTTTGATCAGATTGCAGGCAGCTCCTACCATTGACATAAGGAAGGACGAGCACTGGGTTGACACCGATTATAATGTCCCCCTCTCTGGTCAGAGTGATCTGGTGATTGGCATCTTCATCCAGCACCACCGTCACTGACTGGATGCACACCTGGTGCTGTTGAAATGGAACATTGCATCAAAGGTGGCCGTGTGTGCACGCGTGCCGCGTATGGTTGAGTGATTGTGTGCACCTCTGCGCAGGTGGTGTACTGCAGCGTGACTGTGAATTTGCTGCCGCGACTCTTGGCCAGGACGTAGTGACAAGATCCGGGCTGGAGAAAAATCCTGCCGTCAAACGTCGTCACAAACACGTCACCGATCACCGAACACTCCGCTGGTGGTGGTGGTGGGGGTGGGGGTCAAAGAGGCAGCACAGTCATTAATCTGTCGCCAGATTTCTCATCTTTGACCATTAGTTGTTCAGAGAGAGATGACTAACCTGAGCAGTTGGTCTCTGTGCAGTTCCACACTCCTCCCATGCACACACTGAAAAGGGAAAATGGAAGAGCTTAAAGGAAAAAAACAAGTGAGTGAGCGTCGTCGTTCCTCGCCATTTCTGTGGTCACCTCACCAAACGCTGCATCCTTGCTGAAGCACGTGTCCTTGTGTGTACGATGTGCCATGATAAACGCATGGGCACTGAGATACTGCAATACAAGTTCCATTTTGCAGGATGAGACCTGTGTGAACGAGAGGTTTACAGCTAAGTGGGATATCTGACAACTTCTTTCTTAATTTAATTCACAGATGCTATTTTGAACTTCCTAGCTGCATTGAGCGGCGTCCACTTCCTGCCTGCTCAGCTTTCTGCAACCCAGCAGCAGCCAATCTCATCCTTTCGTACTTTTTTTTCTGAATCAATCAGCGTTCTCTCGGGAAATTATGACCGTTTTAGCATAGTTTTAGCCTTGCCATCAACCTGGTGCATGAGGTTGAAGCACATAAGCTGGTAGATGGGGAGATCCCAAAACAAAGTAAACCTATCTTATTTAACATACACAACAAAAATATCAACCCAGTATGCATTAGTAGAGAGGTATGAGGAGGACAAATACCTACCATCAGGGCAGTAACATCCATCTAGACAGTGAAGGTTGGTTCCCAGGCATTCCGTCTCAAAGGTGCAGGTGGGTGGACAGCAACTGATACAGTCCCGATAGACAAAACTGTCATCGCAACCATCATCTGCAAAAAGACATTAAAAATTCAAATAGGACATAGTTGCGGAGCACGCAGACAGACGGACAGACCAGTAAATCTAATTACAGATGCACTGTTGGCTTACTGCAGGAAGGAAAGCTGTCCCTCCATTCTCTCACTGGATACCCAACATGTGAGCAGGCTCTCGTGTACTCAACCAAGGCTCTGCAAAATGTGTCCTCGTCGTCGGCTCTAAAAACACACCAAAGAAACAAAAGCTCTCTTAGGAAACGGCCGCTGTACTTTTTTTTTGACTTACAGGAAACAACAACAAAACCATGTGTGTCAATAACTGCATTAAAAGGTGCTTTGACTCACACGCAGAGGTCAGACACACAGCTGGCCACGAAAGGATTGGGGTCAATGTTTTCGTGGCAGGACAAAAATGGAAAGAAGAGCAGTGCACTGCATTTCTCTATGGCATCCTGCACACAGTCAAGACAGTGTATGTAATGCACACAACAACTGGGTGACATAGCCAACCACTTTAGTTTGCACTCGTTAAGTTACATCATTTGCTGTATTTTTCTACTGATACCGAGAGGTGCAATGCATATATTCTCACATCCATGTCTGACTCCGACTGGCACGGCCCACTGAAGTCAAGGTCTACTGAGGGACAGGCTCTCTCGTGCGGGAGATCCACTGCCCAGCTGTTGGCAAATAGCGCAGGCTCGTCTGTCAGAATGCCTGAAACACAGAGCAAACACACACAAAGCCTGTGTCAACGCTCAGTGCTACTGCAACACAGAACACTGTACATGGAACGGAGACGGTGCACTCATATGTGCAGCGGTTTCTGTGAGAAACAACCTCATAAAAGAACAAAAAGATCAAAAGAACTAAAACGATAAATGAAATAAATTTTTACTGGCTTTTTAATGTTAAAGCAGATTTGAACAACTTATTTTCTGAGCTCATTTTTAGTCCAATCTGCAGCTATGTACCACAGTTCATATTACTGGCTATCTGAGGAAGAAGCTGCCCCTTCTGGCAATTACAATCAAAAAGCCTAGATCTCTCCAACTGTCGAGAACACTCTCTTTAAGAGCCCCCGCCAAAATAATTGTGAAGGCTCAGTGTTGAGTGTGTAATTATAATAATTGAGCCAAGTGGATGCAGAGAGAGGAGATAACAGCCTGAGTGGCCAGTCAGGGCCGGTCTTACCAAGGGAGGTGGTGAGGTCATCGCCAGCAATGTGGTTGAAGTTGCCACACAAGCCACAGGGGGTGCCGTGGTGCTCCTCGCTCATCTTCAGGTAGACGCCAGAATCGCCGTCCCAGGCCAAGGAGAAACCGAATACACTCTTCACCAGCAGGTAATCAGCCAGTCGCTCCATAAATACACCGCCGACCGTTTGAGGGAGATTTAACCTGACATTTCAGAGACAGGCAATTGATGTAGTGAGAAAATACAGCAGAGAAATATGATCAGGGGCTGACATTACAGCAAATGTTGGGAGGTCTCTTTTTAAAGGTGACTACTGGTCTCTACAAAATGAATCTGCCTCATTTGAAATGACATTTTTGCAGCACACACACCTGCGGCCTCCCTGGTGGACCTGATACCCAGAGATGTGGATCTCCTGCTCATTTGGGAAGAACAGACTGAGGGCTCTTGGGCATGAATACACACTCCCATCACAGGCTCTGCTGTTGTGGACCTGAATGTGAAAATTCCAGGGAGCAATAAAATAGATAAATAATGAAACTTCATTCTGAGGAGAATTAAGCGTGCAAGCCTTTCAAAAGTATCCTTTTCGAGATGCCTTTAAAAACTCAAATCAGTGGTTAACTGATGACTGAACTGTGTTTTTAAAAAACAGACAAGATAAAGATGAACAAACAGAGGCATGTGGTACTGCCTTCTAGTTTACCATTAAAGCCTGGTCATATCCTTTATCACAGTTGACTGTGGTAACTCCGGATTGAAAGCAATATCTTTATTTAGCATTATGTATAGCTGCAGCAAGAATAGATACAAATTTGGTGTCAGACTCTGTCCCAATTTATTAATTCCTTGAAAAAGATTTGCATGGAGCAGTGTAGAAATAAGAATGCAGAGGAGCAGCAGTGCAGCAGGACAGTGTCAGAGCAGTGTGGTTGTAGCATTGCTACGAACAACCAGGAAGTTCGGAGGGTTTAAATACACTGAATTTTTCAGGTGTGGAGAGCATGTGACCAATCAGCTGATCAGGCACATGACACAGCCAGTTGTCTGCCTGAACCACCTCTGCCGGCGTTGCATCATTTAACCACAAAACAAATCGTAATAACAAAAACGAGTCTGTTTAATCACTTAGAATAAAATAGAGCACCTTTAGTAATCCCTCATTGGGGAACTTTGCACTACTGGTTTGCTGTGAGCCTTAGAACACTCAGATCAGCTCAGGCAGAATGAGCAAATCATTGAAGCCTTTTAACAATTTACTCAAATGCTTAATACTATCCTATAATGTAGATCTCAAATAACAGACTTTCTGGAACTGTTGAGTATTTCAGAGGGTGAACCTGATCTGACTGCTCTTACCCACACCGTGTACTGTGGCGTAGTTGAGTGGCAGTCCTGGGCCAGAACATATGAGCAGGTTCCAGGGAAATAGAAATAGATTCCATCAAATGTTTCATAATGGTGCTGACCCCATGACCTGCAGATGCCGTCTCTATCCTGGCCCTGGTTAGGTACTGAAAGGGAAATGAACACTTTATCACACAGAAGCCCTCTGATAATGAAGTAGTTTCACACAGTGATACAAATGTACCCCAAAGAGTGACTGATGCACCTCATCTCTTATCATGGCTTTTATTATTTTTCAGCAACTTCTATTTCACCACATTAATCAGCCAAGAATTTATAGCAAATTGAATAAAAGAAGCACTTTGTGGAAATTATTTCCTGATCTGCCTTTGCCAAGATGTAGCATATTATAGAAAGATGAAGCTCAGACAATGAACTCTATTACCTTATTGTCTGTGTATGCGTGTGCGTGTGTGTGTGAGAGACAGAGAGAGAGAAAGAGAGAGAGAGAGAGAGGGAGAGGGAGGGAGAAAGACAAAATAAAAGAGAGAGAGAGAGAGAGAGAGAGAGAGAGAGAGAGAGAGAGAGAGAGAGAGAGAGAGAGAGAGAGAGAGAACACAGTGGTATACTTACAATAAAAGAAACAGAAAGAAACAACAGATAGGGCTCTGGGAAAATCTGATAATTAATAGTTTCTGGAGTGTGTGCACGAACTGTGATTAACCTTTGTTCAGTGATTCAAGCGCAACACAATCTCATACACCCACTTATTCCATTTAATAGGTTCTGTGTAATTGCCTCCTGATGAAACATCCCAGCGTGCAATACTGTTGCATACCAAAAACAGTTGTGAATCAATTTGTTAATCAACAGTTAAGTTAATATGTAATATGGATTATTCTGAGTAATCACAGCAGCAACTGGTTAACACTAGAGCTCTGAATTTCCTCAGACACAGGTTTTTATTTCTTATAAATAATAATACTTAAAAAAAAAAATATGCAAGAAGTTTAGAATTTGGACATCATGGATGTCTTGTTTTATGTTTTATATGCAAAAATGTTGCAACCTTTGCTCTGATGACCTAGCCCATCAGACAGTGAGCGCCAAGCACCATCTAGTGGGCCAAATGAAAAAAATCTGTTTATTTTTAGGGGTTGCAATAGTCATTCTTGTTGGGGTTTTTTTTGGTAAAAGAAATATTGCAACCATAAGTTTTATGGTTGCAACAGTACTTTCACAAAAGTTAAAAAATAATAATTATGTCTCTGCTCATATTTCTCTGCTGTGTTGTGTTCTATGCTGTGTGTGTTACTCACTGATCTGACAGCGGTCTCCAAGTGCCTGGAATTGAGCACAGTCACACACACCACTCTCATGACACCAGCCACCATTAAGGCAGCCACAATATTCTGAGAACAAAGTGAACAAACTCCAGTTATTTGGGTGCCAACAGGTTTGAGCCTCTTTACATCCATTAAAATTTCCCTCAGAGTGAGTGCATTTACCTGAGGAGGCATCTCTAGCTGTGTAGTTGTGCAGAATGTTGCGTGAGGCGGCATCCTCCGACAACAGTGGCCTGTACGTCTTTGGAGAACGAAAAGACACACACACAGACACTGTAACCCCCTGCTGTAAGTCTAGAGCTGTGCCACATTTAGTGGGAATAAGTGGATGTGTTAGTGAGAACGTCTTATTTTTTTACAAAGCCAGCTTTGTGCCGCTTTAGTGTGTTGTGTGCTTGTGGGTGCCCTGACCCCGCCAGGTTCTCTTAGGTGTAGTGTACCAACCTCCTCCCCAAGGAGATCCCGTTTCCTCCGAAGTGCATTAGCCCTCCTGCACACACACACACAAACATGCACATTAGTGGGACGAAACAGTCAGAGGGGAGACTTAAGTGCACTTTACACCCTTTGACTTCAGACTCTGAAACTACACTACATTAAACGCTCACACATTCACACGCACGCACGCACGCACGCACGCACGCACGCACACCACACACACATAGTGTGCTAAGATGCACAAGTGCACAAGCACACAAGCCGATGTGTTGTGCCTGCCACACAACAATGTGAAGTGGGTCCAAAAGCACCCATCAACGTCAGCCCGTGAAACTGTGGGAAATTAGTTCACATATTTACAACTGGCCACACAATAGATGACACTTCAGTTTTATTTGTTTATTTATTCAATGCACTTACCTCTGTAGTCTTTCTTCTGCCACTGACAGTCGCCTCTGAGCTCCTAGACACAATGTCATAAATAAATAAATATAAATAACTAAAAATCTATAACATCTCTAAAATAAGGCTTAATAAAGGAACAATGAGTCCATCATATTGCACAGGCCATTTCTACATGAGTATCTAACCAAAAATCGGTTATTTCTGTGATTTGATAACTTAACAGTTAATTCCACAACACTAGACAACAGAATTAGTGTACATTGCATTGTGGTACATATCGAGTATATTTGTATCAAAGTACACTCGAGTGAAATTTTGGGAGGTGCAGACTCACCCTCAAGTAGGAACAAGTGGGAGAATGAAAACGTCATAAGAAGAAATCTGTTCACTGTCCACTTAGAGTTCATCTCAGAGTTCGAAGAGAAATTCCGCCGAATCGTCAAGAGTGCATCTCATTGGTCCCGGGAGGAAAAGTAGTCGGCGATGTGTGCAGGTACCGGGCCGGTGCTTCCTGTGCGCCTCACCCGGTGGCGACAGCCCTCCTTACCTCTGCTGATGACGAGCAGCCTGCTGCTGTGGCGGTGTGGCCAGGTAACATACGACGCTTCCTGTCACCACACAACACTATGACAAGGGTTTTTCCTTTCTTTTTCCTTTCTTTCTTTCTTTCTTTCAACTTCATCCTGTGGGGACACGTTCGACGGTGACACGAGCAGGATAATACGTCAACGTAATTTAACGTTGTTGTTGTTGTTGTTGTTGTTGTTGTTGTTGTTGTTGTTGTTGTTGTTTTTAACGTTCGTTTTACTGACAGCACAACTATATACAGTACTTGCCAATCTTTAGGTAACATTTTAGCAGCCCTGTTCCTTTTACAAGTCACATGTAGGGTCAGTCGATAATGAGACGAGTTAGTTAGGTAGCATTAGCTTACATTCAGACAGAGGCTCCCTCTAGCTTAACTTTTAGTTAGTTAAGTTATTGAATAAAAATAAAGATATGAAATATTGTTCCAATAGCAAACTTATTTATTAAGTACATGTGTTTACGTAGTATGCATTTATGTATTGATTTGTCATCTTCCATTCAAGACTAAATCCAAATCAATATGTTTGTTTTTTTATTTATTAAAAAAAAAAGAAAAAAATGTATATCTTGGACAGATGAACGAGTTGCAGTAGATGAACTAGTTCTCAATCCTTTACTTTAAAAAATAAAATAAAATTAAATTAAAATTAAAAATTAAAAAATAGAATCTCCCACAAAATGAATCGAGACCATTAGCAATGTTTGAAGATAAGTTTCTCATGTGATCAAAAAGTCTGAAAATGATCAGGCCATAACTTTTATATCTGGTATTTCTCTAAGGATGAACTGTACCCATCAAAATGTAATACGCAAAAACTCTAAGCAGGTAAAATTGATGCTACAAATTTAATGTTAGTATTGAAAAAAGTACAAGAAATTAACTACAAAAAATTCTTTACTTGTGAAATATGCTTCTAAATCTGGCAAGAATCCCTTTTCAGTTTCCTTTTGGCTGTCTCCCTCTTCAGGTTAATCACATGTACAACAGGTACAACTGCTTTGAAAATTAAAATGGGTGTTGCACAAATAAGAAAAGGTTTAAAAAACAAAAATCTTGAATCGTTTAATACTTTATGTACACGGAGAATATTTGATTTACACACAGCATAACAGTATGTGGTAGATAGTTACAAGCATAAATCAATACTTTTTATTGGTACATTTATTGAAATCAGTAGCTTAACACTATTTTTAAGGTAAATTTCAAGGCCAATATTAGCATGAACTTAGATTAGTCGAGGCAAATGCCGTGATGTCTTGTGGCCCCAAGGGGTCACAGTATCATTTCTTGTTGGAGATAAGAGCGTTGACTTCTTCCTCTGATTGGAGACTGTGCCACTGGGCTATTGGCCTCCTCGGGTTCGCCAGCATGTCTAACCAGTGGCGTTGCTCCGCCCCATCGCTGTTACTGCCGAGCAAGACCTTCCCGATGGCGTCATTCTTCCCAATCTTATCGTAGTCTAACACAGTCACTGCGACCTGCACCTTCTGTCAAAAGCAAATATGAATGTAGAAGCAGAATGAATTAAATCCTGAAAAACAGTATTGTGTTTGTGTTGCTCTGAACAGATACTCCACCGTACCTCTATTTGTTCACACGTCACTTCAAAACTGAAGGACTCATTGTAGTACGGGTTCAAAGTGTTCTTCTTGATCGTTGTTTTCTTTTTCTTGAGTCTTTTCCCATTCTGCATTAAGTGGATCTTCACATAAGGGTCTGGCAGAGAGAGCAAAGAGGATTAATGGCAGAGGAACACAGCAAGAGGTTGGCAAAGCTGCACTAAGGCCGGGAGAACACAGCATCTAGTGTCTTGCTGTACCTCTCAATACTTCCTCCCAAACGCAAGTATTTTGAAGGTGCTTCTACTAAAGCCTACAAAGAGTGCCAGTAGATTACTAGTAATAGTTTACCATGTTTTAATACACACGCTATTTGACATTTAGCTAACGTTAGTGAATATGAGTGATCAAACTTGTACAGACAAACATTTTTTTTTTCCTGTTGTGGTTGTATGTCTTTTTTAGCCTTATCCCAGTCAAACAAACTTTAAAAACTGCTGTTCTTTACAATAGACTGGGAGTTGACTACAGAGACACAACCAGCCGTGTAACCCAGTTGCACTGTTTTATTGGAATCATGGGCTGCACTCGGCAGGTGGCTTCCGAACGCCGATGCCCAGTCATGTTCCAAACAGTAAAATGCTAAGTAAATAAGACACAGCTAGAAACTGCTACTCTGCTCATTGATACATTTTCACACATTTCCAATAAATGTATCCATTATTTGTTTTGTTTTTTTATGCTCAACACACCTGAGAGGCCTCCAACATCCATCTTCTTCAAGTTTTTGGCCTCCAAAACCACCACTGTCATTTTCCCTGCAGTAGGAACATACCTCAAGGACAAACAGATGTCTCCAAGCTTTTCACTCTGCAATTGCAAAAAAGCAAATGTTTTATTGACTAACGGTACTGTAAAACACCATCATTACTAAATTAAGAAGTAGTTTGACTGTTTTGGTGGAGTATTTTGAGTATAGATTTTTTTTTTCTTATTAAAAAAAATGAATGGAACCTCCTGCCTTACTTAGAATTAAACACCTTTTCATGATAATCCTATTAAGCAAAAAAACTTGACTTCTTTTACCCTGTCCAACTCCTCTCCACCCCTCCCAGCCCTCTCACACCTCCTCCTTCTCTGCCTTTTGCAGATCCCTCCACTCCTGCAGTGACTGGCTGAAGTCCACGCTGCTCATGGGGATCTTCACAACCCCGATGGCGTCGTGTTTTGAGAAACGGTCAAAGTCGTACACGGTCATCACCAGCGTCTTCCCCCCGAGCTCAGTGTACGCCACCTTTTACGACAAAAGAAATATTTCAAGACTGTGTCGTTAAAGTGATAAAAACTTCAATTAAAACAACGACTTCTTTCATTGGAGTCACCTTAAATGTGAAAGTCTCATTGAAGCTCGGCTCAAGAGTCTTTCTATGAACTTTAGTCTCAAACTTCTTTTTTTTGTCTGGCAGCAGATATAGTTTGACATAAGGATCTGAGCTGCCTCCCACATCCATCGCTGGTAATTCAGCGGCCTGTAGGATTCCCGCAACCAGCTGGAAAGTGAAAGGTAAGAAGTGAGAGTCTCACTAATCGACAAAAAGATTTAATTGCAGTGTTTTTTACAGGCAACAAAGTACGTATATAAATAACATAAGAGTAAGAAGCAGGAACATCTCACTGTGTTGTCGGTAAAGTTGTAATCCAAAGTGAAGTGTAGCCTGCCCAGCTTCTCGGCCTCCTTGGGTGCATCTTCTGACAGTGCTGTTTCTTTATTCCCTTCATCTTTTAGTGGCTGCACTCGCAAACACATGCAAACAAGTGTAGGATGCAGGTGAAATGAAAGGCTTTACAAATTAATCGATAAGTGCCTTTCATTATCTTGTGAAGCAGCCGTTTGTGCTGTGTCGGTACCGTGTTTTGTATAGCATTACACAGCCTTAAGCAATTGAATAAAGATAATGTTACATTTGTACTGTTGTTTTTCCACAAGTGTTTTTTTAAAGGGTTCAAAAGGGGGCAAGTGGTAAAGTTTACACCCTCAGTGTATTCACGTTACCTGTGGGCCTGATAAAAGTGTAAGAAAACAGGTTCATCTCAGACCTCAACCTTCACAAGAACATGAAAAATGCAGAAAGCATCCATTCTCCGTAACCAACACTGACAGTTTTATCACTCCTGGGTGACCCCCATGTCATGGTGGATACCCTGCAAGGGCGATGCATCAGCAGGGGAGAGGAAAAGCGTGTGTTTTTCATGTGCGTGTATCGTCTCTCCCCTTTGCGCACGTACCTTGCTGTAACCTCCATCCATTTCAGTGTCCAGATCCACTTTGCTCTTTTCTTTCCCCTTTTCTTTCCCTCTACCCTTTTCCTTGTCCTTTTCTTTGTCCTTGTCCTTCTTTTTCAGGCACTTCCTCCACACACACACAGCACAGGAGAGCGCCACACACAGACCCACAATGCAGAGGGCAGCAGCAGCCCACGACGGTGCTGCAGATCCACAGGACACAAATCCATACATTATCACACGCAGTTTAACCTCAGAAATAGCTTTGTAAAAAAAAATAATTTTTTTGGGATCCTCAATAATCGGATTTCTCTTTTTAAACCTTTGTCAAAGATTAAATGTCATCCCTGATGCAGTCAGACCAGCCACCAACTGATAACGTCAGTATTTGCAAACCAACTGACAGTGTCAATATTTGATGATGGAGGATGAGACCCGGTGCTTCTGTTGCTCTTTTGAATTGCTGACGTATAGAACAGCCAGATGTGAGCAAGATACGGACGTGATGCGTGCAGGTCTCCTGTAATTGTCTCAAAGAAGGTCTATAGTCGTTTTTGATGCATTGGATTCAATTGCTACATGCTACACTGTGATTATGAGAATTGCATGGTTTAAACCAAAACATTGAGGTTCGGGCACATTTGAACTCAAAAGTCATTGAAATATGAAATGAGAGTGTTTTTAACTCACAGTGGATGCTGTGTAGCTCATTCATGAACTTTTTAAGATCATGGCTTCTGGACTGTTTCCCATCTGAGGCAGTTGTTTCATTAAGCGGGAATGTTTGTTTGGTGGGATTCCCCGGTGTGAGTGGTGCAGCTCCATGGTCTCCGGTCATTATTTGAATAGTGAGAGCAGATGTAGAAATGAAACTGAGAGAGAAACAAAGGAATGGACATGTATAATTGGACATTATTTTGAACAAAGACTAAGCATACTAAAAATGCTGAGCAAAGTAACAAACTCCCAAAAAACAATAAAACAAACAAGCTTTAAATACATTAACACATTTTCCATACATTTTCACCACAAATATTGATCAGATGTATTTGATGTAATAATCTGCCTATTTGATGCCATCTGACTCCTCATAACTATCAGTGTCAAATGTCCTCTCTCATTTCTGCTTGTCTGGCACAAACTTGAACACAGGATATGCAAGCCGCGGTTTCTGGCAAACCTGCTGACATGGATGGATGCAGGAGGGGAAGGGCGAACGTAAAGTTGGAGCGTCACACGTGGACCACTGCTGTTTCAGTGCGAGCTGCCAGAGGTGAGGATTGCGGGACAAGGTCAGAGTGCTCAGAGCAGGTGAGCGCGTGTTAGAGAAACATTAGATTGATGTGACTTGGCTCTAAGGCGCAAGCATGTTTTGAGGTTATCGCTCATTCATTCTGTGGGCATCACAGGTACATAGAGTATCAGAGGTCGAGTCAGCAGCTTCAGTTACATACGCATCCCCGAGCTCAGTTTGAGCAGGTAATATTTTCTTGAAAAACAGAATCCATCTCTGATTCACATGAAAATTCAAAAGAAATTGTATTAATTCTAATGATTGTCACATTATATGACCTCTAAAAATTGATATGTATATGTATATATATATATATATATATATATATATATATATATATATATATATATATATATATATATATATATATATATACATATTTAAAAAAATAAAATAAAATAAAATAAAATAAAAATTTACATTTATTAGCATTCTTTAAACATTTTTAAAAAATAATGTAGATTTTGACCTCTTTTTAAAATCCTCCAGAAAAGGAAACAGTGATGTTGGGCCCCTCAGAAAATAAGACAATTTTAATGTATTTAATGTGTTTTTCAGCCTCAGTGTTGCAGCAGAAGTGAAAGAAAACATTGAAACTAGGCTTAAACGTTAAGTGTTTTACAACCCAGCCTGTGTTCAAAATAAAATCACATCCAGCCCTGTGAATTACATCTGACGTATTTTACATCCATAAGTTTGCTAAGAATCACAACGCATCATGCGCGATTGAGAGAAACCAGGGAGATCCAAAGACGTACCTGCAATCCGTTTTCCCCAGCGGCAGCGTTCAGGCTCACAGGTACTCCTTTCAGAGGTGCAGAAATTTGAAAAGAAAAAAGATGACAGGAACCAACAGTGCCGGAGAGGCTAAGAAAAAAAAACTGTGAGGTGTGTGGTTTGTCGCAACAGTACCTGCGCACCAAAAGGGAGAGTGCAGGTGTTTGAAAGCTGGATCAAGAGAACAGGTAGAGAGTCGACTTCTTTGCAGCTCTGTTTCCTTGTGTTGCTTCCCTCACCGTGTATTTGTGTACGTGTTGTGTGATCCGGCCATTTCAGTCCCATGGGAGACCTGGCGCTCAATTCTGACGCCCCACCTCCCGTGGCCTCTGTCCCATCCCTACAGGTCACCCTCACAGCCCCACTGATGCATATTCATTAGTATAGTGACATGGCTTTTTAAAGGCTCGTTAGCATAGTGAGAATTCAGCAGCGGAGGACATTTACATTCATAGTGGACAGTTCTGTTGGGGTGTGCGGCTCAGTACATCTGGCAGTATCTGCAGAACTGTCCCATGCTGTCTATGTATAGATGATGTTGCCTTATTTAGAAACTTAGGATGTGGTTTCTGCAGCAAAACCGAGATCAAGTTCCAGCCCCACCCCCATTCACCTTGAAGTGCTACACACAGATACTGTACAGAAAGAGAGATGAGGTGAAGGGAAGGAGATGGGGTGAAAGGATAGAAGAGGTGCCAGTGTCTTACGTCACATATTTGTTCCACTTCAGATCTCTTGTATTGTCCTATAGTTAATGTGCATTTTGTTTTTGTGTGAGAAAGTCAATTGATTCATGTCTGTGTGTGTCCCTCTCTCTCCCTCTCTTAAAAATATATATAAAAAATACAAAAATTTCTAATATTGACGAAAAGAAATCCAAACAATTTCGATTTAGTCTGTTGTGTTATGAATATCTGAGTTCAAACATTAAAAAAAAAAAGATTTTTAAGAAATGAACAGCACTTCCAGCAAAGCAAAAACGATTTTAAATATATTACAAGAAAACATTCCGGAAGCGCCCAGTTTCTGCCGTCGCAATTACTACATTTTCCAAGATTTAAATTAGTCATCAGGGAAACGAGTCATTCTTCTTCCACACCCTAGGTGGCAGTAGTCAATTGCTATCTAAGCGACCCTTCACAACAGACCAGAGAAGAAGCCCCGTCTCTAGGATACCAAGAAAGCGTTCCTGCTCAAACTATGGTAAGTTCTTATAGTAAATCACCTTTTGTTGAAAAGGCGAAGTTTTGCATTTTGTTTGTGTCGTTGTCGTTGTTGCTACGATTGGCAAATTCAAGTTTCATAGTTATTGTAAGTAAACAATCCCGGGGACGTTTTGCACATTGACGTGCAGTTTCGCTAGCTAGCAGATGCTAACTACCTAATAATGCGGCGTTCTTGTTGGGCTGTTTGTGTTCCTGCATTTTAAAGGCAATATGTTGATACTATCAAGAAAATTAAGAGAGGGTCACGCTTAAAGTCGAATCAAGAAACAACTGTTGAATCGATGTCTTGAAAGATATCTTTAGTGTTGTTGTTGTTTTTTGTTTTTTTCGTTACATACAAACTTGAATGCGAGTATTGGGTCATATTTGGCGTCTGACGTACATAAAAGCTTAATAAATTGCTCTTCGTTGCTATTATTTCTACTAACTCAATGAATTCTGGCGTTGTGTTGCGTTGTTTTTCATGCTGTAGACATGCGTCTTAACAAAAGCACACATTGCCTATATTAATTATATTGATTTGTATTTTTTTTTTCTTGTAAAGGCTAGTGTATCTATCAATGTAGTCTTTATAGGGCGATAAAATGTATCTGTAGCCTGCACTTACTTGCTCGGTTATATAGCTTTGTTGCATAAATTGCCTAGTTTGATGGCCGTGTTTATCTAGTGCTTCTTTTGCATTGATTGGACTCTGTCTATAGTAATAACAGTAAATTAATATAGTTTTAAACATTGGGTTTCTTGATTGTTTATTATGTAATTTGTTTATTGAACTCATTATTGAAAACCCTCCCTCTCCCATCTTGACCTTCAGCCTGCGAGTGGCAATGCAGCCAGTGGAGCATCTTCACCTGGAACATGTTCTACAGACTGTGTCTGTGTTGGAGTCAGTTGTCCTCCGCAGTTTTGGCCCAGAAGGAGGTCAGGTGCTGTTCACCAGAGACACAGGACAGGCGATGCTCAGCCGCAGTGGAAGATGTATTCTCTCAGCTCTCCAACTGGAGCATCCAGTGGCAAGGTAAACGTGCACATACTTCAGTGCATGTATTTTATCTTAACTAATTCAAGGAGGGCTAATTTTATGGACATGTTCTGTTTTGTCTGTTTGTGCTCATCATTTCAGAATGGTGGTACAGTGTGTTTTGAAGCACAGCAACGTCACTGGAGATGGATCCAAGACTTTTATCATCGTGCTGGCGTCACTGCTCCGGATGATTCATACAATGGCCTGCAAGGAACCAAAGTTGTCTCACACCTATAAGTCCCGGAGAATAGCAGAGGCTGCCACTGCCAGACAGTTGGCTGATGAATTGTTAGCATTTGCATTTGAGAGGCTGGAACATCTCATCGCCGTGGGAGTGGTCCCGTATGCCTGCAATCTTTCGTGGGAAAACCTCTCTGCCAAAACACAATTACCGGCAAACAGTCCTTGTGTTCAGAGGCTGCTGGCATCATTCTACCATTCCCGCTTGAGTCGAATCCACTGCGACTTTTTTAGCGACCTCACTTGCAATCTGCTCTCTCACTGGAAATTTAAACACAGACAAGTTTCTGCGTCGCTTCACTTTTTAAACAACAACTTTCCGGCATTGCACACAACTGTGTCAGGTTTCCCAGTCAGTTATTCACGTCTGGTGGTGGGGCAGGTCATTCACAGAGACTTTGCAACACCATGCCATTTCTCTGAGAACCAGCCTGTCAGAGCTGTTTGTTTCAGTGGGTACCTGCAGCCAAAAATACTAAATTCAGGAGAAGTGCTGGCGCTGGGACGAGGACAACAAGGGGAGGAAGGAAGCGTTGTGGAATTTAAAGCCAGGGCAGAAAGGTTACTTGACTGTGTCATCGCTAACTTACAAAGGTTAGGTGTCTCAGTTCTGTTGTTCGCGTTGAAACAGTCTCCTGTGGTCCACTCTTTGGCTCAGCAGGCTGGCATGTGTGTTGTGGAGTGCGTGAGTGAAGATGAGCTTTCCCTCTTTGCTCAGCTAAGTGGGACTCAACCTGTTCCAGACTGCCAGCTGATAGAACCACATCATGTTGCTACACTGACCTTTTGTCGACCAATACAGCTGGGTCCCCACAGGTATAAAAACAATCCTCTTTCATTCATAATGCTCTGACACAACCTTATAAGAATAATGTTATCCCCAAAAATGAGGTTACTTATGTTTCCTGGAGATAGTTTACCTATTGAAGGTAACATCAAACCTTTTTGTTCTTGTTTACAGATATGTGCATGTGGATTTCCATGACTGTGGGCAAAATGTCGAGGCCAAACCATGTAGCCTTGTCGTCTGTGGGCCAGCTGAAGCACAAGCAGACCAGAGTGCACGTGCATTACAGGATGCGATACGCATGCTTCTTTTAACATGGGAACCTACGGAACCTACACCCACAGCTTTGGAAAGGACTTGGCTGTCAAATGCAAACACACCTTTGCACGCAGACAGTCAGAGAGGCAGTTTATCCACCTTGGAGCCAGGCTGTGTTATACCTGCTGGTGGGACATTTGAGGTTCTACTGAACCAGGTCCTTTTACAACATGGTACCAGTAGAGGTCTGCCTGCGATTTCCAAGCTGCTGGCAGATGCTCTGCTGAGTGTGGCCCGACAACTTTACTCCCACAGTCCACGATGTTTCCTGCAGATTCAAGCGAGGCTGCTGAGTTCCATTCAAACTTATTCCCACACTTTCAGCCCATTACGCAAACAAGAAAAAGATGATTGCATTCCTGGGGACGGTGAACAAAGGATGTATTGTCGTGGAGAAGATGACATAGTTTTTATCTCTAACCTTGGCCTTGAATCTGTCTGCTGCAAGTATCAGCTGTTATTGGCCGTGTTGCAGTGTGTCTCAAGTCTTCTTCAGGTGGATGCCGTTCTGCACACACACACAGACTTACAAACACTACCCCGCAGACTCGCAAACATTTCCTGGGAGGAGCCGGAGAACGAGGCTGAGGACTGAAGGCTGTATCCTGTTTGAAGATGAAAGCTCTTCACATACTTTCTCCCTTAACTGAGTCACAAGAATTTGCACTTTAATATAGTTGACTACAGCAACTAGTGTTTACAACTTTTTAAAATTTAAATTCAGTAGTAAATGTTCAGTGTATGCGTTTATGATTTGATTTTAGGACCTCCCCAAAATCATAAATCACTTACTAGAGGTGCTTTTATCGCAAGGAAGTTCATGTGCACAGGACCTTTTGTGCCAAATCTGCATTTGGCAGCAGCTGTAAAAATATTTTGGATATCTGCGTCTGGGACAAAATGTAAAAGGGAAATAATTTGGTCTTTCTCTGCAATGGTTTAAAAAGAAGTGTGCAAGTGTTGTTGTTGGCCTTATTGAGTCCTCATCATGGTCACTCCTTTTTTCAGCATTTCCAGTCCCTTATCTCTGTTTTCCTGCTCTCTTCCCTTGGCCAGTGGCTGCTGTGTTGCATAAAAAGCATATTGACAGAACAACATGGCAACAGCGTCTCAATTTTTCATTAATCAGTGTTATCTTCTGAGTGGGATTGGGTGTCTGCGACGGAAACACCCAACTGTCAACAACTAAATCAAAGTCTGCTTCCTTCCTCTGTTATCAGAGCGACTTTCAGCGCCGTTCTCACACACCACACACCCCCTTTTGGTGGTGCTCACCCACTACAATGCGTTAATAGAAGACACTGGATGTAATTAATGCATGACACCCCTCCCGTGCCAGTTTTCCTTTGTTTGTGCCTGGGTTTAATCTCCAGATGAGTCATATTTGACGGTAACAAATTTCAAAGGGGGGGGGGGGGGGAAACAGGCTTCAGAGGAGTTTTTTTTCCATTGCGCACAAGAGACAACCAGATTGTTTTCTGTCTCTTCAAGGCACACAGGCCTTTCTGAACCACACATGGTCATGGCCCCGATGGAGCCTGCACGCAAGATACATGAAACAAACAGGGTAATGTTATAATAGAGACATTGTATTAATGGACAATTACTTAAAATCATTTTATATCATGAAAACATAAGTATGAGAAACAGCTTGAGACTTAGTTTAGGTTTTGTTTCATGTATCAATAAACTTACTGTGTGCAAAAGTAAGAAAAAGAAATACCCCCAACAGCTGGCTGTGTATTGTTTTATTTAACTATCAATATTTGTCTCTGTAAAACAAAGCACACATGGTATAACCCAATCTGTAAAATGTAAAGGACATTATAAAACAACAAACCGTATGTGCCATAGAGGCACTCAAACTGTATACATCTTACAATTAAAAAAAGAAACATGGACAAAACATGGCCAAGAAAGAGAAGAAAAAATAAAAATAATAAGGAAGTGAAAAAATGGAAAATTAAACCTGCTATTGCCCACACAGTCATTGGAATATGCAGCCTGGCATATAACTGCCATGAAGTCATCATGGTTTTGTTGCATTGTTGCAAAGTAGTTGGAAGTGTTGAACTGAAGTTGTTCTTGCTGTGCTGCACTGAAGTGGCAGCCTGGACTAAAAAGCCTCTTGCCAGTCCGGTGATGTCATTGTTACCATTACGTGAAACGTGATCAGCACACAATAATTGAATCCTTTAAGTAGATAATTAACAGTTCACAAAACACCAATTTCAATCAAATGACCACAAACTTACACAGTGCTGTACTACACTGTCACTGAAGCACGGATGGCACCCATTTTATAGTTGGGCCAAGTAATCACATTGCATCTATATGGCTCAGGAAGGTGGGCCTAAGTGTCTGTGGCACAGGTTAACTGATGTGTCGTTGATTCGTTTGAAGTATCTGTGACCATCCTTGCTTAGATTGTCGCTGTCAGAACGAGCAGTGTTTCTATTGGCAGTGGAGAGTCATGTGACTCCTGGAATGACATCATGCAACATTAATAGAGATTTCAGGTGGTACAACTGTGGACTTCACACCACCTCCCTCGACTTCCTGATGGCGCAGCACAAGAGCATGCTGAAGATCATCCCAAACATCTGGAAAAGGAAGTGAGATGAGCAACACTTTTCCATGTAGTTTAGCCTTCGAGGAAGCAGCCAGTAGGATTTTACAAGTTAAATTTTTGCACATCCACACTTACCATGATAACGCCGATGGCTAGGCCCACTCCTCCTATGATGTGAAGCTTGGAGTCAAACACCTCCTCAATGGCATCAGAGCAGCTCTGTAACACAGAAGCGTGTTTCCTCTCAGCTTTCATGTGTTCAACATGACTTGAGATATGCCACACGTAGCAACCAATCAGTGAGGATGCAGGCTCCAGTAAACCATTGTTGCCTAGCAACATTGAAGGAATGCTGAGGAAACCAGTCTGCTACGGGAAGACTTTGGCAAGCCATTCATGATGCATTCAAAGTACAGTCAGTACTGAGCTCTCATGGTGCTGAAACACACCTGATGTTTTAGATAGCACCTTGCGTTGTTTTTCTTTTTTTTGTCGTCTTACCATGTTTCTTCTCAGGCTTTGTTGACGTTAAGTCAGATTCAGTGAAGTTGTACCTTTGTAATCAGTTCTTGAAGTCGATCTCCACTGGCACAGGTGTCTTTGGCAGCTTCAACGACGGAACCAGTCGGTCCGCAACAGTTCAGCTGTGAACACACAACATCCCATGTTAAGAGCTAGCTAGGATCTACACAGCTAACGGAACTTGGATCCACATAGTTAATGTTAAAATAAGAACTGAAGAGTAATTTTTATCGAATTATCCTTAAGTTTAAATATTTAACTTTTTTAAGTTAAACTATTTTACCCAAACTCCATTTTCACGATTGTGGGTCTTTTCATCTTACTCTCTCAAAGAATTCAACCACTAAACGTGAATATAACTGAGAATAAAACATATCCAGGACAAGGCTTGTAGTTTGGTGTAATGTCCAAAGAAATATTCCAAGAAAAGCTATTTGTCCAAATATGTGTTAGATAACTTCTGTGTTCTTGAAATTTCATAGGAATGGGATAATGATCAGGTGTAGCTTACCCCAGTGTGAATCACTTTCAGTGTCTCTTTGAGGCGTTGGTCTTCCGTTGTCGTGAATTTATTGTAGGTCTGTCTGTAGAATGTTGTGATATCAAGCACCACCTGCACCACAGCGGTAAAACAAGAAAAGAAATTATAATGAAACTTACTTACCCACACAAAGGTTATCCCTTTTCGGGTACTTTAACTTCTTGCATCGCCTGCCTATTCTCTGTGTGTTTTTAGTTTTTTTTAGCTATGACAATATGCTTTCATAATGTGTTACCTTGCTTTGGTTGGAAAATCCCCAGATTCCAGCTGCCACCTCGATGGCAAATATGATAAGCAGGAAGAAGAAGAACTACACAGTGGAAAAATAGAATTACATTCAGCAGATGGACTGACACCATGCATGCTTATGTGCACGTTGTATGGCTGGATACACAAACAAGTAATGTCAGTTTAGGGTAGTGGAACCTAATGTTCATAGACTCCGCCTCCTCGGAGATTTAGTGCAAGAAGATTAAGGCCAGACTCTGAGTCGGGGGGGGGGGGGGAAGTACAACCATCCTCTGGCCTTGTTATTCATCAGTAAACAATGACTGAGGCAGCCAGTCATATATTTACTTGGCCATATGTGTTTGTTGAAATCTCATTAAAAATCTAAAAGGCTGGACTATCAAACAAATATTGGTGGCTTTAAATAACATGCCATACAATGTGTCCAATTAATGGATTTTAATAGAATAAGAAAATGTACAAAAAGGACCAAAAAGAGGTACAAACCAGTCCCAGCATACATGGTGATTCCTGGATGGCACCACAACATCCCAGAAAACCTACCACCATCATCAGCGCTCCAGCACCGATCAGGATGTAGACACCTAAACAAACAAATATTCACACTTAAGTGAACAGTTTTAATGATCCAAATTTGACAGCTGTGCTTAGGTGTAATGGTAGCATTGTTGTTCATTGACTGAAGCATCATACCTGCATAAAACACATACGGTGCATCCTCCCCTTCAAACAAGCCTTTGGTCTGTGGGTCTAATCTCAGCCACAGGCCAATAGCAAAGACTCCTGTACCTGCAAGCTAAAAACATATAATAGGTAATCATCACGCTAAAAACATGGAAAGGAACACAGCATAATCACTGACTTTCATCTTGTTTGTACACTGTTAGGACATACACTAGACTAAAAAAAAGAAATCCTACCAAATAGAATAACATACTTCTCATCCTCATACATAAGCTGTCCTCACATTACATTATTAATTATTAATATTCTCACACTGATTGCTCAATGAACAGGCTTTAAGCTCATAACAGCATATTGGCAATTATCATGTCACTGTCCTGAAATAAAAGTGTTTTCAGTGCCTGATGTTGTCATCCCAAAACCGTACTGACAGACCCCATCTGGCATCTGTCTTACCCTAAAAGTTCTCTCTGTTCTCTCTTGTAATGTGTGAGTCTTTCCCCAAACACTGATACAGTGGTGCCGTGCAGATGAGCCAGCGGTAACGGAATAATCAATATTTATACCTCCCTGGCAGCTCCTGCTGTACAGCAATGAGAGAGAACCTTTGTATCAAATGTAAAGACTGACAATTGTAGTATTCACATGAGTGCTACTGAAAAAAGTCACAAAAAAAGAAATAATACATATCATATGTAGCTTTTGTATGTGAATGTAGTCATAGTGTGTATTAATGACTGCAACAAGTGGCACAGATTTCTATTAATAGCAACATAGCTCACTGTACATTGCTAGCTATCCACAGTGTGTTGAGCACACTGTCTGCACATGCGACCTACAATGGCAGAAACCCTTTTGATTTCTTCCATTTGAAGTGTTTAAGGAAGTAAAAGCTGTGTGCCACGTGTCTGGTCAATATGTGTTCCTCCGAATGGTGTCACCCTCGATACTTTTGTATTGTTGTTGTATCCCTGTCAAGTCTTTACCTTCTTTATCCGTTATTGTATATATACAGTGTATATATATATATATAAATATATATATATATATATATATATATATATATATATATATTTAAAAAAACAGTCGAGAGGAAAGCCAAAATGCTCCAAATCTATGATTCAAGGAGTTGTTTTACTTCCTCCTACGCAATCTCTCTTCCAATCTCGTACACACACTACACACTCACTCACACAACGGCGAGATAAACCAGGAAATGTAAGGTACACCTACCCAGAAAAAAGCGTTGAAGACAAATATGAGATATTTGACACACTGAATTCCCCCAGCGACAGCCATGCTGCTGAAATAGTCTAGCTTGCTCACCAGGAAAGAATTGAAACTAACAGTAACGATCAAAGTGTAAAGGTGTGTGGAAAGGGAAACTATGTTGGGTGCCACGCCTCTGAGAAACCACCTGACCTATCTTTGAGGGAGTGACAAAATCTGTAAATGAATTTACTTCTGTTGTGCATGTAGGTTCCTGCCCATTCCTCCCTTCTCTTTGTTTCATGTTCACTTTAAGCACTCGCCCTCTTAAGTCGTGACTACATGCATGCGGGCACCCTGCATGGTCATTTGATCCAGGGGCTAGTATGCACAGGCTCTGTTGGGGCATGTGCATATGGAACCGTGCCAGTATTTGTATGCTGGTTTAACTGTCTCTAAATATGGCATGGTTCTCTTAGATCCAACTGCTCCTCATCCTGCTGTCCAAATATGGTATGACGACAAACAAACCCTGCTTGACAAAACTGTACACTGCAAACCAATACCAATAATATAATAATTTAGTTTCCCATCTTGTCCAAATCACACACTAGACATAACTTATTGTTAAAGTTTTTGAGCCTATGTGTCCGTCTTTGTCTCACCACAAACACATGCAAACACTCTCAGGGTGCTTGTCTGGCCTGTAATGAATAGCTAGCCCTTATTCTATATATAGCTGCACAAAGTAAACATTCATAAAAGAGCACACCACGCACAAACATCCACCCCAACCCATGTGAACTGCAAACAAATACAAACAAATCATTAAAAAAAAAAAAAAAAAAAAAAAATAGACACACCCAGCAAACATAGTAAGACACAAATAGGCCGTGTTTTGCAAACACTGACGTACGTCTGTGTGATTTCTGAAGTTTGGTTCCCTCACACATACGGTCGCATTTTCCCCGCACTACAACAGAGAGGGGTGTGGGGGTATCGTCGCCATCTTCATCACTAGGGGTAATTATTTAAATGCGCGAAACTCCACTGTGTAGTCCGTGCGCAGAGGAACTGGGTCACTTGGCCACTGGGGATTATTCTTTCCTGTCTGCTCTGTGCTCGGTCTCTCCAACACTCATCGGGACACTGCGTGCTGCGTGTCCGTGCGCTGGTTTGTGACAGTGCCATCCCACAATAACCCACTGCTAACAGAGGAGACCGGAGCCTTGTCTGAGAGGCTGCGTCCGCGGGACACCTTATCTTTTAATACTCTGTAGTAACCTAGTAACGCACGCCGCCGAGCGCACATTGTTGCGCCTCCCCTCCCCCCAAATCACACACACACACACACACACACACACACACACACACACACACACACACACACACACACACACACACACTTCAAGGGAAAAGGGGAAGAAGAAAAAGCAGGCAGGCAGCGTGATTAGATTACCCCCCCCGTCCCCTCGTCCCCTCAACCCCGCCTCCCGGTGGGACAATACACTTCCTGTCGGTTCAAACTCACCCAGAATACCAGATTGAAGGCGAACATCAGGTATTTGACGCACATCTCTCCTCCCGATAGCGCGGCCATGGCGGCACCCGGTGCACGGAATCACACTCTTCTTCTGCTATCACCCTCACCGTCACGACGGCACAACAGTCCGTCGGGAGAGCTTCTACATAACCGTCTATGCAGAATGAGGTTATTTGCCGACGCGCAGCCGGGCACTGATTCGTGCGTCGTGCTGTGCGCGTCTGTTCCGCCCCCCACGCATAACAGGCTGCGAAAGCGCAACCCAGCGGATTGTTGTCATGCTGACTGCGAGCGTAGGATTTTTTATTTTTTTTTCATCATCATTATTATTATTATTTTTTTAGCTGTATTGTTTTGGTAAACAAGAAAGGTTCACCTTTAAGTAGCTGGAATTGTGTCGCACGTTTTTTTGAGAACACATTTATTTGAAGTGACCGCTTCCCTCTTATATGTTGAATATAAATGATTGATGCTCGCTGCTGTTTTTCCACCATCTATATATTTATGTATTGATTGATTTGTCATTATTTTTTGAGTTTGTCCTGGTTTTTGTAATGCTTTAAATTCATGCACGGCCATGCAATTCATGCATATTAAAAATATTGATCTTATCCCTCTTCATGTTGCAAAGGTTAGAATATAAACGACAATTCAAGGATCTTGAGAAAGTCCAATTAATCAGTCATATTGTTAAATGTTAATTGATCCAATGTTTCTTTAAAATAATACAACAAATAAGAGAACACATTTCAGCAAGAAGGAATTTTCAAGCCTATTTTGTCAGTGTGTTTTTCGTGTGCACAATGGACTGTGAAGGAGTCCGCTGTGGGCTTTCCTGCAGCACGGCGATGACGTAATGCACCCAGAATAAGAAAGGCGCGTTCGCGGACTCATGATTGTACATGAATGAACACAGCGTCCAAGTATGTCTACTTTTCTGTAACACACTACCTGCATAATTCGAAGTTCAATTTTGTTTTTGTTTTTGTTTCTGTGTAGTATTTGAGGATACTGTGTTTTTGTTTCACATACTATTTTTCATACAACTAGAGTATTTCTTTTCCCCTGGCAAGTACTCTAAACTGTTTAAATTACAATTAAAATGACATAATGGGACACCAGTAAAAGTCTGGCTTTGTACTCCTTAAACGTTTTAACCTCAGCTAGAAGAAATGGCCAAAGGGTAGAGTTCAGGTGTTGAGGCCTGGCCTTGACTGGACTCACCTGTCTCACTGTCTCGCCCTCGCCTGAAAATCCACATCACCATCTGATTGCATTTCACCTCTATCTTCAGTGTGAGAATAACATTATCTGGTTGAAGAGTTCTAATCAGTAACTTCATAACATAACATGGACACACACACACACACACACATATATACATATACACACACACACACATAAATATATATATATATACGCACACACATACATATATTGTATATATGTATATACATATATACATATAAATTTTGAAGATGGGCTTGTTGGAGACATTTAAAAGTATTTTTTTTGGTCAAAACGTTAATTGATGTTATCGCCTCTGTTGATGTTCACACATTTCATGTGTCTCTATTGTTGTGCCAATTTCTCTGTTATTTTGCCACAGCTTAGTCATATGTTTGTGCCTTTGCCGCCACCACAGCGAGTGCTGTTGCGTGAGATATCTCCAGTAAGAGTGTTTTCTCCCAGTACTGTTTGGGTTGGCGCCGATACAGTTATGTGTGTGTAGACTAATCACTCCACCAGGCGATCAGTGGGCACATCCTGGTATTGTCCTGCTGAGTGTGTTTGATGGTGTCAGTCTGCAGGCAATGGGCTGAATTGCCCTCTGCTCCTTTAGACATAACCTGGAAAGGGGAGGGGTCTCTGGGAAAAGCCAATGACAGCCAAGTGGGGGTTTCGATCTTTGCTATAAAATCGTTCCGAGGGTGGTTAATACCCTCAGCCAGGCTTTTGTTAAGAAATATTACAGTGTGTGTCATTATACCATTAACATGTAAGGTGTGGAAGTGCACCGTTCTGATTTTTGAACCTTGTGGATTAATCGAGTGTGGAAGCATGGAGGTAAGAAGAGCTGGACGCCATATACTTGAAGAAAGACATTTAAAAACAGGCAATGCTCAGCAAACGTGGGGTGTTTGGAAATGAGAGAATGATGACGCATGCACGGGTAATGCAGATGATAATGTAGCACATCTTTGTCTGTGTTACAGGTGTCTGTGAGGAGATATTTGCAGGGAATTTTGCTCATCCTGCATCTGACAGGTGAGGGCAACTCTCTTCCCCCAGTATGACAATATCTGAAATGTGTCTGTTACTCCTGTTACTGCTGCCAACTGTGCGTCTTAGTTGTAGCTTGTGCATTTCCAGCATGCGTCACAGGTATGACAGGGAGGTGCAGTCTTTTTGGGCGAGACCACATTCACACATTTGATGGGGTCTTGTACCAGTTCCCTGGAGACTGCAGCTACCTGCTCGCTGGAGACTGCAACCACCGCTCCTTCAGCCTGTTGGGTGAGATGGTTTGACTCTTACTGGGATTTGTGCTGCACCGTTATCTAATTTTCCCTGCGTGTTTTTGCCCTATCATCATTACCGTGCATTAGCAAATTGTTTGAAAAATCCGTTTTTTGTTCATCCACAGGTGATTTTGTGAATGGCAGAAGAACTGGGGTCACCCTGTTTCTTGGCGATGCATTTGAACTTCACCTGTCTGTCAACGGACAGCTCTCTCAAGGAGAAACAAGGTTTGAGGGGGAAAAAATGAATCATGTCCTAGTTTAATACGGTAAAGTCAAACAGTTGTCTCCTTTTTTAGGCTTTCACTGCCCTTTGCATCTCACTCTGTGTTTGTGGGATCTGAGCTCGGCTCGTACAAGCTCTGGAGTGAGGAGTTTGGCTTCACGGTTTCCATCGATAATGCAGCCAACATCGCCTTGACACTGACCAAACGCCATGCCAACAGCACCTGTGGCCTCTGCGGCAACTTCAACTCCGTACCAGCCGACGAATACACAGCTCAAGAAGGTGTGTGTGTGTTCTATTGGAACACCAGAGATTGATAAGAGGTGTGGATGTTCAAGAGTGAAACTGTGGAAAGTTTGGTAAGTGCTGGAATCTGGGAAATGATTTGAATCCCCAGGCCTCGGTTACAGGAAGAATAGCAGAGCCGTACAGGAAAAGATAACAAGTAAAAGAAAGCAGAGGCAGACATGGTAGGATGAGATTAAGGAGAAGTCTGTCCTCTTGTTTGCATGTGTTTGCAGGATTCCTCACAGAGGACAGTTATGACTTTGCAAACTCGTGGGCGGTGAAGGGTGCCGATCAGTCCTGTCATCGTGTGTCCAGCCCCAGTCTTTCCTGTAACAGTTCAAAGGACACTTCGCTGGTAAGTGAAACATCCATGACGCATTTTGTTTTTGATATCGGGCTGCCCCCTCGTGTGTGTGTGTGTTATAATGTTTCTGACCATGTTTTCGCTTGCCTGGAACACATCAGCCGTTTTAATGAGATTTCGTTCCACGAAAAACATACTTAGAAGTCAAAGTTACACTTTCAAATTAACTACACATAGGAGTGAAATGAAGTGTTTTTAAGGTTTTCAAAAAGCCAATGTATGTGTCTGTTACTGTGTAATACATTTGCACACTGACTAAAAGAAAAAAAGGCCAATTTTTTATTTTATATATACTTCAAAAAATTCTTGTGTTGTAGATCTTGTCCAGCTGCAGCTTGCTCCGGACATCCACTGTGTTCCTCCA
This sequence comes from Nelusetta ayraudi, assembly GCF_046127955.1. NCBI lineage: Eukaryota > Metazoa > Chordata > Actinopteri > Tetraodontiformes > Monacanthidae > Nelusetta > Nelusetta ayraudi. Next base: position 6,320,494 of record NW_027466103.1, on the reverse strand, counting down.
CTGTGCACACTTGGTGTCTCCTGAAGCATTCCTGGAAATCTGTGAGGGAGAGGTGTGTCACTGTGACCAGAGTGACGGCGAAGACTGTTACTGCCCCATCCTGCTGGAGTACGCCCGCACTTGCCACACACACGGGATGCTTCTGCACGGATGGCTGGAGGAGAGCCAGTGCTGTAAGATCAGACTGAGGCGAGAGCACACGTGAGTTCATGCAGTTAAAGGGACTCTCCATGTTTTGCGTTTCTCTCCGTGTTTCCCAGTCCCCAAGTGTCCTATTGGGATGAAGTACAGTGAGTGCACCAAGTCCTGCTCTACAACCTGCCATAGCCTCAACATCCAGGAGGTCTGCAAGGAGGAGTGTGTGGACGGCTGCACGTGTCCTGGTACCCGCACGCCTGCCGCTCTGCCTCTTCCTCTGCTCATTCCTCCCTTAGATGTTGTTGTGACTTTGCTGTTTTTCAGTGGGGAAGGTTTTGGATGGCAATCGCTGTGTGGAGGTTTCTGAGTGCTCCTGCGTGCACAGAGGCCGCCATTTCCCTCCGGGGTCGACCATCTCTCAGGACTGCAACACATGGTGAGGAAGCAAACGTTTGGAAAATGTACAAATTCTCTTCTCACATTTAATAATCTTTGTTTTTGTTTTTTGCAGTGTTTGTCGTCACGGTTCCTGGGAGTGCACCAACGAAGGCTGCCCTGGTGAGAAACATGTTCAGTGCTCTTCACTGAATGTCATTTTTGTCTTTTGGCTGTTCGTTTCCAGCGTTCTGTCTCTGCAGGTGAGTGCTTGGTGGTGGGTCAGTCTCACTTCAAGACCTTTGACAACAAGTTCTTCACCTTCACTGGCCGCTGTCAGTACCTGCTGGCAAGAGACTGCACAGACAGTGAGTTTTCGGTCATTATCGAAAATATACAGGTAAGTCCGGTGAGGTTTCTAAATCTTTTTTATCATTTTTTTTGCTATCCCGAGCAAACCAAATGGAAATATTTTCCTGCCATTCCATTGTTTTAGTGTGCAGACGATCAGGATGCCGTGTGCACACGCTCTGTCACCCTGAGTTTGCCCTCGCTGGAGGACATGACAGTGAAGCTGAAGCACGGAGGAGTTGTCTCTGTCAACGGCATGGACATCCAGACGCCAATGCACCATGGTTGGTTGCTTTGGCAAACACTTGTGTGGGATCCAACTTTTAACAGACTTTGTAAACTTTTTGAACAACCTTTCTGTGAAGTTGCATAAACGTAAAAACACAGTTAACCTTCATAAGGACAGAAACACAGGCACAGTCAAAAACCAATTGTTACATTTACCTTGTGACTGAAATCAACTCGTTCATCAACTCGGTCATCTATATTAATAACAGCAAATTTATGAAAATATTCTTTTAACTTTTATTTCCAAAGTGATGTTACTCTCAGTCAATCATTTTCTTTGTATGCAACATCACAGGCCGTTTGCATATCCAGAGATCTGTTCAGTCGTCTGTTCGTCTGAGGTTCGGAGACGACCTGCGTCTGGACTGGGACGGCCGTGGACGCGTACTTTTAAAGGTGAAAACAATTCAAATGTAAAAACGCTGAGTGCACGTGGGAAAATGGGCAACAACACCAGCGACTCCCTCCCTCTCCCTCAGCTGGGACCGCGATGGGCGGGGCAGACTTGCGGTCTCTGTGGTAACTACAATGGTAACCAAGGCGACGACTTCCTGTCCGGCTCTGGCCTGGTTGAGGCGGGCCCTCAGGCTTTCAGTCAGTCGTGGAGGATCAACGGAGATTGCGAAAATGGCCACAAACACGAGACTGACCCATGTGCCACTAACCCCAAAAGAGGTAGAGTTACAAATAGAATGGAAAATACAAACAAAATACAAACAAATATAAAAACATAAAGGACAAACAAATTTGTACCGTTCTATGTGTTTATTCTCCAGCTAATGTTTCATAATAGTACAAAATAAACACACAGACTGTGCTGAGGATATGCTACGGCTATGCTTTGGCTTTTTGAATAGTTCATGTCACCCAAAGTGAAGTGTCAGATTAAAACAACGTATATAATGAAGATCTGAAAATGGTTATAATGTGGTCCATCAAATATTTCCTTCATAACTGTCATTCTGCCTGTAGGTTTCACAAAAAGTCCAAAAGCATCCAAACGTCCATGAGCTCACTACAACCATAGCTGCGTAAGAAAACTGAACATTCCTTCTGTCCTGCTATAGTGCGTTTTGCAGAGGAGGCCTGTTCAGCGATCATGTCAGACGCTTTCAGTCCCTGTCACTTCCTGGTCAACCCGGGACCATTCCATCGGTTCTGCCGCTATGACGTGTGTGCGTGCGAGGACGGCGAGGAGTGCCTCTGCTCCGCTCTGGCTGCCTACTCAGCGGCCTGCACTGCCAGAGGAGTGCTGCTCAGCTGGAGATCCCCGTCCCTCTGTGGTAACGCCCACTCTGAGCTCTTCACAGCAGATGATTGACACTCTCTTGCGGATATACATTACCAGTCAAAAGTTTGGACATGCATTCTCATGCAATTATTTTTTTAAATCTTTACAAATTTCCACACTGCAGATACTGAAGACATCAAATATATCAGCAAAAAGAAAAACGTGTTGAAGTTATTTTACACTTATATTGTTCCCTACACAATTTCATGTGTGTTCATACGTCGTTTTGATGCCTTCGGTGAGAAACTGCATTGTCAATAGTCATGAGAATGACAGAAAAGACATTCAATTCATAGGAGGTGTCCAAACCTTTGACTGGTCGTGTACATGCGTGTGTCTGTGAGTGGAGAACATAACATCTGCTTATTTATTTTCATCATTAACTTGGCTGAGAGTGGTTCCCTAAGGGTGTCTTGATTTGATTCAGAAATGGAGTGCCCTGCTGGCCAGGTGTACGAGGCGTGTGGCAGTGTCTGTGAGCGAACGTGCCGCGCTCTGTCCGGGGCCGAGTCAGGCTGCAGCGGGGAGAAGTTGTGCGAGGAGGGCTGTTTCTGCCCTGCGGGGAAGTATCTGAGCGACACCGGGGTGTGTGTGACGGCTGACCTGTGCAGCTGCCTGCACGACGGTCAGCTCTATCAGCCCAGTGACGTCTACGCGGATCAAAACAGCATCTGGTTGGTGACTGTGCATCTTGTTGCAATGCTTTTAACAAAATAAAAGAGATGTTGTGTTTTAAAGCTACTGAGATTTTATTTTCCTATTTTTCTTCTTTCTATATGTAGCTACTGTGAGAATGGCTCCATGCGCTGCAGCTCCCCTGAAATGAATTCCTTTCTCTCAGACCTCTTCTATGACGACGACCTCGCCCCATCCAGAGGTGCAAACTCCAGTGTTTAAAAAAAGAAGTATTTTTTAATGACCATGTTACGTGTTCATGGCTTCACTCTTAGATGAAAAAACATTATAACACTGTTGAATTTTGTCATTTTGGATATGGATTGGTTCTTGGTGAGGAATGCTTTATAATTCTTGTACTTCATCATTACTTTTTTTTAATGTACATAGAGCGCAGATCAGCCCAGTGCCCTCCACCACTCGTCCAGGCAGACTGTAATCAAGGAGGCAAAGGTCTGGAATGTGCCAGAACATGCCAGAACCTGGACCTGCCCTGTGTCAGCCTTGCCTGCATCCCCGGCTGCTTATGTCCCCCTGGCTTAGTAGGTGCTTCTGCGTCTTTTCTTTGCATGTATGTCTGTCACGACAAAAAACAACTGATTCGCTGAATATTTTCAGGTACGTCACCGCAGAGACTGCATCGCACCGGAACAGTGCCCCTGTTACCATAACAACAGGCCGCATACATCGGGACAAACCATCTCTGTAGACTGCAACACCTGGTAAAATAGCTGCATATGTGAGTTTTTATTGGTCATTTTTGCACTTTGCTTCATGAAAGACTACGTTGCTTGCAGTGTGTGCGAGAACAGGAAGTGGCGCTGCACAAAGAAGTTGTGCGATGGAGTGTGCCGCACTGTCGGGGAGGGACAATACATCAGCTTTGATGGACTCAAATATTCCTTCCCAGGTCTCTGCCAATATGTTCTGGTCCAGGTAGGTGATGATGTGCGATACCAAAGTTGGTAAAAGTGATTGCAAAACTATCGAGAAAAAATCTAACAACAGAAAAATGAATCAAACGACCCAATTCTGGTTATCATTTATCTTCACAATGTCATTTTAAAGACAGGCTTTAAACTTTACATAATGTACATTGAACCAATGAACTCTAAGATCTTTCCATTAATCGGAAGGGTTGTTAATCATCATCTCCTGGCATTACTTTCCCTTTCTCCCAATCCTCAGGATATGTGTAATGGAGAAGATGGTTCCTTCAGAGTGCTGGTGGAGAATGAGGCCTGTGGCATTGTGGGACGTCGCTGTGGCAAAGCTGTCACTATCTTCTTTCAGGGAGGGTGGATTGTGATGCAAGATGGAGAGGTAACGCAACATAACATTATTTTGCCGGTAGCAACTCAGAGACAGAGGACGCCAACATGAACACTTGCAGAACTTGAATAAACTTTGTTCTGGTGAAGTCTGAAGGGTGACAGACACCACACCTCATCTTCAACAGGAAGTTTTGTCTTTTTTGCTTCTGTGTTTGCCATCTTCTTTCTTTCTTTCTCGCAGGTCAAGATGAAGAAGCCTGTGCTGCAGGGCACGCAGGTGGAGATTGTACGCTCGGGACAGTTTTACACCCTGCTGCTGGGAAAACATATCTCCATCAGCTGGGATAAGGGGACTCATCTCTTGGTTCACATCTCAGCCTCATACAGGGTCAGTGAAAGCAATTTGTTAAAGTAATGTTTAGGTTGCTTGCAATTTTTTTTTGCATGTCAAGCATCTCTTATTTTGTTGCACTGTTTTTGATGCGCAGGGACGGGTGTGTGGTCTGTGTGGTAACTTTGATGGGAATGTCAACAACGATATGATGAGTAGCAACAACCAGCTGGAGGTGGACTCCTCACACTTTGGGAACTCCTGGAAAGTCATTCCCAGCTGTGCTGATGTAACACAGGTAAATTGTGGTCTTTAATAGTGGTCTTAAAGTAGTTAGAAGCCTATAGGTAATCGATACATCCGTCAACCTTCATGTATTTATTTTAGTTCTCATGTCTGCAACCCTAACCCAAAGTGTTTTGAAAGAGCCTTCTAAACAAGAGGGTTTACTTGTTTGCATTTTTGCATCTGTAAACTCTGTCGTGCAGCCGATGCCTCAAAGGACAATTTCTTTCTTTCCATGTTAGATTGTTAGTTGTCTTAGAGCACAACATGTTTAAAGGCTGCATGATTTGCATTGAATGTTTTCATTATTCACTTTACGTGTGTGTGTGTGTGTGTGTGTGTGCAGGTACCTGCGCCCTGCAGTGACAACATTGCCAAGTTGGTGACGGTGGAGCAGTCGTGTCATGTGATCACCGGCCCTCTCTTTAGAGAATGCAACATCGAGGTGAGTTGCCTCATGGCCGTGCTGGCTTTCTAGTGGCTTCACAGACATTTTTCCGCGCACCCACCCTTTTTTCTTGTGTGCATTCAGGTGGACGCGGAGCCGTACGTGGAGATGTGCGTGGAGGCGGCGTGCTCTTGTCCGTCAGTGGGAGACTGCGCGTGCTTCTGTGACGTCATCGCAGCCTATGCACAGGCCTGTTCAGAGAGGGGCATGTCTGTCAGCTGGAGATCCAATGATCTTTGCCGTGAGTGTAGCACTTTTTTTTTTTTTTTTTCTTTTTTTTTTAATAAAAAAAGGTCCCCAAAAATCCCTCGTTAGCTTCATAATTTGTTCAGGTTGACGCATTAGAAGTTAGCCATTAGTATCCCTTTGTCTCGTGACAAAAAACTGTGCTTTCTGCAGCTTTAACTTTCATTCCTCTGATGACAGAACATTTTACTGTTGATAAATGAGGTCTTTGTTTTTATTTGTAAATTCATGTTTTTAGGACCTGTAAATACGACAGTTTCGGTTTTGTTTTGTTGTTTTTTTTTCAGCCTTTAGCTGTGAGGGGCTGAATCCAAAAAGTCCTGCAACTGGAGAAGAGTTATGCCAGTGGAGGTTCAACACTTGTGGGCCTGCCTGTCCAATCACCTGCCAGCATCCAACTCCTCTCGAGTGTTCACTGACATGTGTGGAGGGCTGCCATGCCTACTGCCCTCCAGGTAGGAAAAGCACTCTGTCTTCATGACATACAAGGTAGTGTCAAGACAACGCATATTGTATCATTTTAGAAACAAACTGTAAGGCTTGACTTTATTAATGTTTAACTTTTTTCCTTTTTGTCAGGTCAACTGCTGGATGAAGTGGCCATGCGATGTGTGAATCCCTCTGAGTGCCGGGTGTGTATCCACGAGGGTGAGAGAATCCCACATGGCAACCGGGTCATTCTAAATCACAATGACCCCACGCACTGCAAGATTTGGTAAGGCTCCGTCACACGCTGTCGAGAAAGAAAAATCCCCTCCAGTCTTTTGTTTGCAAATTGAAGAGTTGCTCTTTTCTTCTCAAGCCACTGTGACAACAACACCCTGAGCTGTGAGGTTTGTTCTTCTGACTCCATGTTCACCACTCCCACACCAACGCCTGCCTATGGCACCTTCACAACCCTGGCCTTCACCACTCTAATGCCTGAGGGCACGTGCGACCGCGCGATGGACCTGGCGTTCCTCCTGGACGGTTCTGAAGCGCTCAACGAAGAGGAATTCAAGGCAACCAAAGATTTCATTCTCGGGGTCGTGGAACGATTCCGCATGGGCTCGGCTCACACTCGAGCCACGGTGTTGCTGTACCACTCCGGAGTCAAAACATACGACCTGCAGGTAGCTAAACGCACCGTGTAGATCAGCAAACTGCAAATGAGTCCGCATATGCGGCAGCATTACGCATTCTGTTGAATGGCAATTTTATTGATCAAGTTGAGCTCAGGAGGAAGCTGCTGCTGACTCAAAGAAACCTGCCGTAGCGGAGTTCACTTGATACCTACTTAACCTCTCTTTAATTTATGGCTTCAGGTACAGAAGTGGCTGTTCAAGAAGTCCGTGAACGCGCTGCATTACACAGGAGGCGATGCAGCGTTCTTGGATGAGGCTGTCAAGTACCTCGCCATTAACATCTACGACAAAAACAAGCGCCAACACGCCGGCCGCGTCGCCATCATCTTGACTGCGAGCGCGAACCCGCGGCCTGTCCGTGGCATGACCAAGCTGCTCCGCAGGAAAGACATCACCACCCTGACAGTGGCTCTCGGACCAGGAGTGAACATGGCGCAGATCAATGACATCACCAAAGTCAACTCTGACAACAGGGCCTACATCCTCAGCAGCACGGCCGAGCTGTCCGACCGCCTCTTGGATCTGACTGATTACCTCTGCACCCTGGGCTTGGAGCCAGAGGTTCCGCAGCCTCCAGCTCCGAACACGACTCCGGGAAGAGCACGGCCGAGCACGAGCGCGACAACCCCTGCTCCTCGCCTGGAGCCGAATCCCACACAACACCGCCACACCAGCCCCACGTCCAACCCCTCCTCCGGTCTGTCCCCAGTCACCGCACAGCCTTCCGGTGTTCCCACCAAGGACGTGGCTTTCATCCTGGAGGGGTCCGATTCTGTCGGCGAGGTCAACTTCAACAAGTCCCTCGCCTTCCTGGAAGAGGTCATCTCCCAGCTGACGGAAGTGGAGGAGGAGGTCATCCGAATCACAGTCATCCAGTACTCTGTGACGGTCACGGTGGAGGTCAGTCGGTGGGAGCTGAGGCAGCAGCGGTATCAGCTGCTGAGGAGGCTGAGGGAGATTCGCTGGAGAGGAGGCCGGAAGACAAACACGGGCGCGGCGGTCGCTAGGATCGAAGAAATGTCCACCGTTCAACCGTCGCCAGGGCCCACTCCCCCTCAGCTGGTCTTCCTGGTGACTGAAAACCCGCCCACTGACACGGTGACAAGGCCGCCGGTCACTCGCACGAACACCCAATTGTATCCCATCGGCGTCGGACCAAAAGTGCGCGAGGTTGACCTGCTAACCTTCAGCTCACCTCAACGACCAATCATGGTGGAGGACTACAACCACCTGTCAACGCTGGTCCACCGCATCGTCAACATCACTCGCTCAACTGTCAGGCCTCGCCTTCCCACGCTGCCCCCCTTAATCCTCCCAACACTGCCCCCTTCAGGTAAAAAACACAAACATTTGCTTTAGGTTCAGTCCAATCACAGACATCAGCTTGTATTAATTTGGAACACGTGTGTGCAGTTCCTTGCAAGAAGCCCATGGATGTGATGTTCCTGTTGAAGGCTGGAGATGAGACTGAGGACATGAAGACGTTTGTCAAAGCTTTCATCAACAGTGCGGACATAGGTATGTTTAAGCGGGAATGCACCCGTCATATTGACTCTCCCCTAAGATCATTTATACCCTCGCTTATGCTCACAGGGCCAACCGGCGCTCATGTTAGTGTCGTTCAGTACGGCGACACCAACAAAGTGGAGATCAACTGGAGGGATGAGCAGAGCAAATCTCAGCTGCTGAGTCTGGTGGAGAGTATGCGGAGCAGGTCCAGCACCGGCACTGGGCCAGCACTAGGTACAGTACGCAGAAAACCAACTCACGCCTGCACTATTGAAGACAGAGACACGCACAGGCTCACTGCTCTGCACGCTGACAGGTTCGGCTCTGAGGTTCGCTGTGCAAACCGCCATCTTGCCGGCCAGCGGCGGCAGAGCCGGAGTGCCCAAAGCTGTGGTGATGCTGGTCGCCGACAAATCTGCCGACGACGTCAAAGAGGCAGCAAATGAGGCCACGGCGGCAGGTGACGGAGTCACTCGACGAGCATCAGATCTTGCACCGAGTTTCCACCCCAGTCTCATCTGATCGTCTGATCTGCTCCGTCTTCAGGAGTGTCAGTGTTCCCAATCGGCATTGGACCGAACTATGACGGCGACGAGCTGAATGTGCTCGGCCACCACGGCCACCAAGACAACAGTCTGCACTTAAACAGCAGGGATCAGCTGCGAATGTTGTTGACTCTGGACCACAGTTTCATAGACAGAATATGCAGGGGTAGCTAACACACACACACACCCACACACACACACACACACACACATGCACGCTACTGTTTTATGAGTAAAGCTTATTTAGCGGAAAAATAAAGAAACGCATTTGTTTTGCAGCTGGACCACCGGGAGTTTGTGTTGATGACAACGGAATTGAGAGAAAGGTGAGAAACGTTGGCTGCAAATGAAGCGGCTCAGCAATGTTTGCTTTTTTTTCCCTTCAGCCAGTGGTGTAATTTTTCATGTATCTTGCATCTTTCCGCAAAACGCACCAGCCCGGCGAGTCGTGGCTGCTGGAGGATGGCTGCCACTCACTCCTCTGCCACCCCAGTGGGATGGTGACCTTACAAAACCACAAAGTCAGCTGTGACAGACTGGAGCCACCGGCCTGCCGCAACAATATGCCACCTATCAAGGTTCAGGAGACCTGCGGCTGCCACTGGGAGTGCCCTTGTACGTACATTGAAAGGATCTAAAGGACTCTGAAGTCCTCAGTGCGCATTTGATCCTTAACCCCACGCACCACCCCCCACCAGGGCTGTGAAACACTCTGCATTCTCAGTCTATTTATATTCACATCCTGCCGTTCTGACAGCTGCATGGATTCTGCCCTCTTGCAGCCGTTGTATCTGTGTGTGTGTGTGTGTGTGTGTGTGTGTGTGTGTGTGTGTGTGTGTGTGTGTGTTGACAGGCATGTGTATGGGCAGCTCCACCAATCACGTGGTGCGGTTTGACGGCTTGGCACTGCGGCTGGATGGGGAAGGTCTGTGTATGTACACGCTCCTCACTGTCAGCAGTGGCACCGGCGAGGGGTCAGAGGTTAAACTCCACAGCGGCCACTGTCAAGGCTCAGCCAGCTACAATCAGGTCTGCATGAAAGCCATCGAGGTCATCCACGGGCCGCACAGGCTGCTGATGAAGGACGACATGACGGTGAGGCTAAAAGCAGCAGTTACTTTTTCTGCCTTCAATTTGATTCTCCCTGTTTCAGGTGCCACCCTCTCATGAAAGCTGGCCGGCCTAGTTAGATTCCCCAATATTTGTTTTTGTTTTTTTTTAAGTATCAGACACGCAGCACCAACACTGAAACTGACTATTTATGTGTCAGTTAATAAGGGGTACTGTCGTCTGTGTGTTTGCGCAGGCACAGTTCGATAAAGAGGAAGTGACGCTGCCGTGGCGGCACGCCGGCCTGGAGCTGGTGCGTTATGGAGGAGTGATGCTGCAGCTCAAGTCCGCCCACGGCTACGTCCTGACGTTTACTCCTCAGAGCAATGAGTTCACCATCACTCTCACCAGCACGGCCGCCACAGGCCACACTGCAGGACTTTGCGGTAGCATAAATACTGACTCGTTGGATTTAGACCAATCACTCCTTGTTCCATTGATTAACTTTTATCACAACCGTAATTCTGTCCCCTATCTGTCTCTTCTGTCTTTCTTAAAGGCGCCTGTGGGGAAGATAAAGCCAACGTCCTGTCTTTGCGTAACGGCACTTCGACCGCCGACCGGCCGGCGTTTGTCTCGGACTGGACCGTGGCCCCGGAGGGCGCTGTGTGCCTGCCAAGGCGGAGGGGAGTGTGTTCATCCGGGGTAGCCATGGGATGCCAGGCGCTTCGCTCTGAGGTGTTCGAACCCTGCCACTCCCACATTCCCGTGCAGGTGTTCCTAGTCAAGTGCGAGGAGCAAGCTTGCGAAGAATCGGACGTATGCGAGCTCATCTCTGCCTACGCGCGCATCTGTAGACAGACCGGCGTGTGCGTCGACTGGAGGAGTCCCCACCTTTGCCGTGAGTTGGTTTTTTGGGGGGTTTTGTTTCTTTTTACGTGCATGTTTCAGTTTGCAATGAACGGCTCAACTCAACAACGTGTTTACAGCGATGCAGTGTCCCAGCTCCATGGAGTACGACGCGTGCCGAACCGGCTGCGTGGACGACTGCGTTAGCATACAGACGTTGCCAGGCGACTGGTCGGTTGCCAGGGGTAACGAATCATCCTGTATGGACATACCGACTGAAGGCTGTTTCTGTACCGGCGGCACCGTTTTGCACCATGGACGGTGTCTGTCACCGGAGTTGTGCCAGCAGTGCGTCGACCAGCGGGGACGCACGTATACGGTGGGACAGCATCTCTGCACAGTACACAGTGAAGCCGTGTATACATTGACCTCCTAATTAGAGACATGCTGATAGAGTGACAGGTGGAGAGAGAGCACTGCTGACGTGGGCTCTGTGTGCCCTCTAGTGCTTATTTGTGGTACCACCATTGCATTAAAAAAAAAAAAAAAAAAAAAAACCTGGTTTGATTTGTTTGTACAGTACATGCAGAGCTGGGTGCCAGATGAGAACCCTTGTTTGATTTGTATGTGCCTGGACCAACAACGCATCAACTGCACTGCCCGGCCCTGCTATGACATCAAAGGCAAACACTCACCCTGTCATTGCTGCCTTGCTACATGTGGCGCATGCAAAATGAATCAACCACTGCTGTGTCTCTGTTTGTGTAGCTCCTGCATGTGGACCCTGTGAGATTCTGAAGGAGAAAAAGGAATCCAAGTGCTGCCCGGAATATGAGTGTGGTATGTGGCGTGGTTGTTAACCGCTTTCCTTTGATTCAGCTGTGAGGGTGACCGCAGCATATTACGATTCTTTGACTCTCTAGTGTGCGATGTGACCAACTGCGACCTGCCCGACGTGCCTCGCTGTGAAGACGGCCAGTCAGTGGTGCTGAAGAACCCAGGGGAATGTCGGCCCATTCACGAGTGCGGTATGACTAAGCATTCTTAGTGACCGTTGAGCCTCCATCTGCGAAAAACATGAAATGAACGCTCCAATCTTCAGCACTTCTCCCACTGAACCTCTCCTCTCCATCAGCCTGCAAGAAGGAGGAGTGCACCCAACAGTCTCCCCCTGAGTGTCCTGCACACCGCCGGCTGACGGTGAAAAAGACAAATTGCTGCGATGCGTTCGAGTGTGCGTGCAACTGCCAGAACTCGACACACACCTGCCCTGCCGGCTTCATCACGTCCTCGTCCACCAACGACTGCGGCTGCACAGAAACGAGCTGTCAGCCAGACAATGTGAGAGTGGCCTCTTTGGATCGCAAAGGGTTCGTCTCATTCGTGCCTCCTCTGCTCGAAGCCTCTCGTTTTCTCACCCTCTCCCTCTGCAGGTGTGTGTGGTGGGTCGCGTGGTTCACCCAGTGGCGAGCGAATGGGAACAAGGGTGCGAAAAGTGCACTTGCACACAGCTGCAGGACAGGGACACATCGCTGCACATCGCTCAGTGTGTACCGCCCGTGTGCGATCGGACGTGTCCTCAGGTGGAGCAGACTGAACACAAAAACACGCCGCTATAAGAAATATTTCTATATATTTTATGTTATATTATATACACTAACTACCAAGAACTACTTCAAAGGGAAGTTTCTCTATGTGCATAATGACAATAATTTGAATCTTGAATATTTTTATCACATTCTCACAGTGAGTGTTATGTACGGTATAATGTATTTTGTGTGTGTAAACAAACTTTTATTTTCTTTTTTTTTTTTTAGGGCTCCACATACACTCAGACCCATGGAGAATGCTGTGGGAAGTGCACGCCAACCAGCTGTGTGGAGTCGGAAGGAGACATTCGTGGCGATGTAGCAGTCGGGGTGAAACTCAGACGGGTGAGTGTGAGTTTTAGGCGTGAATAATGTGGTCAGTGGTCTTTGTCATGTTAAATTGTCTTTGTCTGGATCCACTAAGCATAAACAGTATAAGTAGAAATAGCTTTTTACATTCATGGTACTCATTACATGTCTTAGTGAGTTTGTTTTTTTTTGCTTGAGGCTTCTTTTTCACTGCTGCAGAACGTGCAGCATATGACTTTTTTTTTTTTCTAACAATCTGCAACAAAATATAATTTTCTGGCAAGACATAAAAATAAGACGACGTCCTCCTGTTTAGCGTTTTTTTTTTCCCATCTTCTCCTCTTTTCATTTTACTGCCTCTGTTCTTCACAGGTGGGAGAGGTCTGGCTGTCTAACGAAGACAAATGTGTGATGCAGCAGTGTGTGAAAGTGGGAGACGGCGTGTTTATTTCTGCGTCCAACGTCAGCTGCTTCAACGTGGAAACTCCTTCCTGCCCAGTGGGAACAGAGTTGCGGTGCAACACGGAGGATTGCTGCCCCCGCTGCCACTGTGGTACACGTTCGCACTCACTCACGCACATTGAATAACATACTTTCATTAAATAGGTATGGCACTGCTTGACCAGTAGGTGGCACAAAAACACAGTCCAGTGCCCGTTGTCGTGAGATAATCCTGGCGTACTCAACAACTGAAATCAACGTTTGGATGATGAGTTGTGTTTTTTGCCCTGCAGCTCCGGTGGACGCCTGTGTCATGAACAACACTGTGATCGGGGTAAGGAGAAGATGCAGAAAAGACGCCTCCTCTGTTTTTCCTGGATTATTTCAATGGTGCATTGTGTGCGACGTCTCTTTGTACAGGCAGGGGAAAGGCTCATGGTGGATGTGTGCACACACTGTGAGTGTAATGTGGAGAATGGTGCCATGAGAAAGTATAGACTGTCCTGCCGGCGAATCAGCTGTCCCACCTGCCCCATGGTAACTGTTACAACATTGAAAACCCATTTTTACTTCATGCGTCCATCATTACTTGTCATCATCATGGCTAACCTCTAATTTCAGTCATCCCTCACTTTCTCCCCCCCCCCGTCCTTACACTCCCTGCTCATAAAATTGCATTCCTCCCATTGTGGGGTAAATTATAGGTTGAGTTTTTATTCAATTAACTTTACCTTTGAATGTACAACAATCTCCTCGTGCAGATGTGATGTTTATCGCACACTAATGACAGGTGTTTTGCAGGGATACACGCTGCAGAAGGAGGCGGACGCCTGTTGTGGGCGATGCATTCCCACCGCCTGCATCATGCAGAGGCCTGATGGGAAAATGATAAGTCTCGAGGTGGGGATTTTGTAATAGAGAGAAAGACAGGATAGTCATTGACCACAATCATGCCATTTACTGGCATCTTTAAAATTATACAAACTAATTTACGTTTCATTTAAAGGCCGGCTTTTCTCACCTCTTTTTTTTTTTTTTTTCAGATATTCCACAAATATTGTTAGAAACTTTTCAGCATGGCTTAATAGCATCCAATGCACCAAATTAAGTTTTCTGTTATGTTCTTCTTACGATCATGTCTTTAGCATGAGGTGTGATCACGTGCTCGCTCAATTCCTCTGCTCGTCCTCTTGCAGGTCAACACCACGAGTGAGAACGGTTGCAACCTGTACACCTGTGGTGTAAACAGTAAAGGGGATCTGGTCCTGCAGACCAAAGTCACCACCTGCCCTCCTTTAGACCGCCAAGCTTGTCTGGACGAAGGGGTACGACTCCCGCGAGAACTGCGCTCCTGCCAGCTCACATTCGCTTGCCGCAGCAGAAACTCTTTGCACGAGGTATAGGTGCTAAGTCGTCACCCTCTCTTTGTGCTCTCAGGGGAAAGTCAGCCAGATTGGAACGACTTGCTGCGAGACATGTAAGTGGAGCTGCGCCACCTAAAAGACTTATATCCTTTTCTTTTAGAGTCTGATCTCTGTGGTTTTAATAAGATTGTGTGTGCATGTGTGAAGGCACGGCGCCAGAGTGCAGGAGGACAGCGGGGACGCTTAACTACATCAAAGTGGACGACTGCCAATCAGAACACCAGATAGAATTACACTACTGCGAGGTACAAGACTACCTCCCTCGCACACACACACACACGCGCACGCACAAGCACACACCTACACATGATTAATTCTCTTTTATTTCCTTCCGGGATTAGCCCGCAAAGTTCAGTGGTGTCTTGACACTGTCCCTCTCTGTCTGCCTGGCAGGGCAAATGTCGCAGTAAGTCCATGTTCTCCCTGGAGAGGGCAGCGGTGGAGCAGGAGTGTGTGTGCTGCTCTGCTGTGGCGACGGAGCCGCTCAGCATTCCCGTCCTGTGCACCAATGGCACCCGCAGCCAACAAACCGTCCTGTCAGTCACCCAGTGTGACTGTCTGTCCAAACGCTGCACTTAGACCAAGAGGGAGGCAAATACGAGACAAATGCGTCCGAGTGTATCCAAATACAGATGTACCATTGTAAACCAATAACTCAGTATAACGGGCATAACAAAAGCACAAAAACATCATAGTTTCTGTAGGTACAACCTGTTTCTATTACATTTTTAATCTTCTAATAAAGAGTACAACATACGCTTTTGCGTGTTTTGTTTCATTGTCACAAAGTATTTATATATAGTGTAGTGTACATTTTGTCTTTAGCCTGGAAACACACATCACTTGCTCTTGATTAAGACAACAAACCTTATAAATTCTGTCATGCAACTACACTCAGAAATATACACATACTTTCAAATACTTTATATTTCACAGCCTACCTTCCATACGAAAATAATCTGCAGATGTTTCAACAGGGATCAGCGCTGGAATGGTTTGGCCTTTTCCTGGATTTGACTGACAAGGGCACAGATGACTTTTTAAACGGTTTAGTCTGGGACTTGAACGCTTGTCTACACGAGGGGAGGAGCTGGTATTCAGGGTGAAGGACAGTGGAGAAAGTGCAAATTAATTTTCTATGCCTGTCTGGTCCCCTCAAAGATAGTCCGGGGTGTCAGATGCTGCCTGACTCCCATTTTCTTTTCTTTTCTATTACTGCACAGCACCTCAAAGAATAGGTCAGTCAGAGCTAAATCGGAAAGTGGGAGAACACACACACACACACTCTCTCTCTCTCTCTCTCTCTCTCTCTCTCTCTCTCTCACTCTCTCTCTCTCAATCTGTTTCATAAATATTTTTCTTATTGAACAACTGTATGCCAGAGTTAACTCGAAAAACTTTTGCCTATGAACTCACCCTCTCTTGTGATAGAGGTCAAAGTGAGAATGGAACTTAATTTCTCATATGAATCAAACTCAGTTGAACTCGTGCAAATTGTTCCCACGTTCTGATTTAGCACTGACTGACCTATTCTCATAGAAGGGCTTACACGCCTATGTGTGTACACACACACACACACACACACACACACACACACACACACACACACACACACACACACACATATAAACATGTGTGTGTTTTTAGATAGATAGATAGATAGATAGATAGATTTCTTTCATTTTCATGACTATGGACATTGCAGTTTCTCACTGAAGGCATCCAAACTATGTATGAACACACATGGAATTATGGAGGAAACAATAAAAGTGTAAAATAACTCAAACACGTTTTATATTTAAATTTTTCAACATAACCCCCTTTTATAAAACCAGTCACATTATTTCACATATTTTCTTTCCTGCATAATTACATACAGTATATCTTCCTTATATATTAGATGTCATCAGTATCTGCAGTGTAGAAAGTTGTAAAGATAAAAAGATTTAAATTAAAAAAAAATCGCATGAGAAGGTGTGTATTTAATTATGTATTTATTTATTTGTTGGTTTGTTTGTTTTCCCCTGGCAGCCTGTTGAAATTGTTGTTTTTCCATGTGGCCTGCAGGGGGTTTTCACTTGAGAGTGGCTGTAAGCTCTCTCTAACCCCTCTCTGGCTTAGGCAGCACACATACCCACCACCACCTCCTGTAATATCCATCACACCTTCCTTCGCGCTCCGATGAAACAGTCAGGGGGGAATTAGCCGGCCTGAGCGCGCGCGAGCCCACACACACACACGCGCGCACGCGTTAAGCCAGGGGTTGCGGGAGCGCGCACGGATTGTCCACCATCTCAGCAGCCCCTCGTCGTCGGTCGTCGTCGTCGTCTGGCTGAGTGAGTGAGAGAGAGAGTGAGAGAGTGAGAGAGTGAGCGCCTCGTCTTGTCATCCGTCTGTCTCCGCAGCCAAGAAGCGAGCGTCCACGGCGCACCGGTGAGTCCCACTTCCACTCCGACCTTTGTCTCGTTTTGCTCTCCCCCAACAAAATAGCCAGCTGGGGAAAGTTGCAACTTCAACACTTTCTTTTTTGAGGGAGGCGGCAGTGTCGTAGATTTCGTTGTTGCTGACCGCTTCCTATTATTTCCTACTTTGGCGCGCACCTGTTTGAGGCGTTGCTCCGTCACCAAACCTGGAGCCATATCTGCTCATGCAAATGATATTATGTCAACCCTGTGTGAGTGTGTTGTGTTGTCGAGGTACTTTTCTCCTTCTTCTGCCTTCCATCCGACCTCTCTGAGGCGCGTCGCGGTGTTTGCGCCCAGTTAGCTCACACATTTATCGAATGCGCAGCTCTAGACAACTGCGGGAGGGATTAATTAGCGCAATTGGACACAAATTTAATTAACGCGCGTGCTCTCTTCTGCGTGCCCCCCTCGTGACTGCGAGCTGCCATCGTGTGTGTGTGTGTGTGTGTGTGTGGGTGGTGAAAGTCTGTGTTTTTCCGACTTTGAGAGTCAAGCCGCATGTTTGTTCTGTTGCGCCATACGGATGGAGTTGGGGGGGGTGGGGGGGGGGGTGGAAGCAGCTGTTAAAATTAGCGATGTGTAATCTGCTGTATTCCAGGAGGGGCCGAATTAGAGCGCCCACCCACCCGCTTCACGCCCTGTGCTCTGTTAATGTCAGGGTGCAGATGACCCTCTTGCCTGTGCTGTTGAGCTCACAGCAGGGCTTACACGCCTCTAAGCCCCGCATTCACTCCGACACTCAGACAGGTAGGGAGGTAGGTAGGGAGGTACTGTAGGTAGGACGAACAATTACAACAGACCTAACTGAGGCGTCAAAGCAGCCAACAGCGAACGCGTGCTTTAGATATGATGAGATGATGATCCACAAACAATCCCAGCCACCTTGTCAATGGGACAAGGATGGATCGTGTGATACCAGGAGGTTCTGTGTAGGTGTTCATCACATTCTTCATCATTGTGAGATGCTCCCTGTTGGTATCTAGTGAAGAATGTTCTTGATATAATGAAGAGTGTTCTTGATGCACAGTTCTTTCTATCTATCTATCTATCTATCTATCTATCTATCTATCTATCTATCTATCTATCTATCTATCTATCTATCTATCTATTTCCTTATTCTATGAGGGTTCTGGCAAGGAGGGTGATTTAAATGTGAACTGTATGAAAAGGCAAGACCAAACCAACAACATTCACCAAAGATTGTGTTTAGGACATTTCAAACTGAGAAAAATACATTTTGTTTCCAACGTTGGTTCAGCTGCGTGCTTGCTGTTGCACTAAGTTGAGGAGAATGAATGAATGAATGAATGAATCTATGATTTGCATTGGATTGGATGGAGATAAATAAAAAAAAGAGTAAAAAGCACTGTAATCTGTCACTGAGACCAGCTGTGGGCTGTTATGCTATAAAACGTTTTGTTGGGAATTACGTTTTTAACCAAAATATAGTTGTGCTTTGTATGCATTGGACTCATTTCTGACAAAAATCATTCCATTTTCTAAATTGTAAAATGATTTTTACATTCAGTTTGAGTTAGGGAAAACATGTTAAAGTTAAGATGATTGATAAATTCACAAGTGAGTTAATAAACAAACACCCAAACTCGAAAAATAAATATTCCTCATTAACACAAAACTTTCACAACAAAGACGCTCTTGTGTGTGCGTTGTGAATCGCGGGTGCCATTTCCATCGTGGCTTTGTGTTTGCTAACACATGGTCAACAAGGATTATCATGAGTGTGCTCGCATATGCGTCCAGGGATTGACAGTTAAAGCCCCGCCCGCCTCTGTGTTGTGTTTATATTTGTTTACTGCGGTGTCACATGGCATCGCCGTGTCAAGAGGTCAAGAGGAGGTTACTGCCTCCATGCCCCTGAGATGCCTCAGCCTGGGATCATGCTTATTTGTGGATGATTATTAGATTTCTTTGTCTAATTATAAAGTAATGCTCATAATGCAGTAATATCTTACAAAATGAGTCTTACCATCCTAAGTTTTTATTTTCTATATTTCTATATTATGTATTTCACAGAGGCCTTTATCAATGCCAGTTTACAGGTGTGGTACGACAAACACGGCAGTAATTTATGACTAATACAAAGCAACATAATTCTAGTCTACATATTTAGTCAATCCCTAGATACAGTTACAATAAATATATCAAAACAGCAGCATTCATTCAAATTACACTATATATGTGTGTGTGTGTGTGTGTGTGTGTGTGTGTGTGTGTGTGTGTGTGTGTGTGTGTGTATGTGTGTGTGTGCGTGCATTTTTAGTCAGGTCTTTTATTATTTACTAAGGGAATTTAATATAAGAAAATCAAATTGCGCTATCGCTCACTGTATCTCACTGTTTTCCATCAAAAGAATGAGCCCAGTGACCAAATTACCCCCAACAGATTGTAAACGATAGTGCTTGGATTGCAGTGAGAGCTTAATCTGACCCCACAGTTTCATTTGGGTAAAAAAAAAAAAAAAAACGGGGGGGGGGAGGAGATGGCTCGGCTTAACTTTGGCTTAGAGTGAATGTGTCTGTCTAAACCAGCGAGTAGCTACTACTAAGTGATTTTCTACATTCAATATTTGAAAGTTGGTCTAAGAGGGGGAAAATGTATTAATTGCAAAATATTGTTGCTGAAAGGTTTATGCACCAGTGGATATACAGTTGTATGTGTGTGTGTGTGTGTGTGTGTGTGGTTGAAACATAAATATCATACCTAATCCAATTGTAAAAAAAAAACCAATTGTGTAAGAAAGTTGTATCAACTACTGCACTTTAACTTTGTTGACAAACAATGTTTTGACTCTCTCTTCAAAATATACCGTACACACAGCTTTAGTTTGTGATTCTTTAGTGAATACTTTTCAAAAAGAAAATCATCATAAATATTGTTAGTTTCTTCATGCAAACACTCAATTCACTCTTCTTGATCAGGTGTGCAACATTTAATTTGACATTTTTAAGTAATTGAAAAACATATTTCACATAATAGAAAAATATTAAACCAATGACAGTATTGCAGTTTGACTTGATTGTACATTGGTACATTATTATGTCATTACTCACCAATAGGAATCATTTTTCCACCATTGCCGAAAATGCTGTCATCCTTAACAGTTTCTTTTTTTCATGTATCAACAGAGGGATGAAACGAAAAAGAGCACCTGCCGGTCATCATAGAAATGAATGAGTCTTCATCCATTCACTCGGCCAAGCTTGTATCATTAGCTCGATCGTTGTCCGGCCTTGGCCTGGATGCTGCCAATGGAGGCCCTGCCAACACCTCGGACAATGATGAGCTCCCTCCATCGGTACGCCATTCTCCCAATCCTCTTGAACGCAACAAAGCCTGAAGCTTCTGGATGTCTCGTTGCAACACGTAACCGCTTTTGTGTGCATCTTTTTTAGGAATCCGGCATCGATCTGGGACCCGGGCTTTACTTTGCTGATGGCAAGAGGAAAGTGGACTACGTCCTCTGCTACAAATACAAAAAGAGACGAGGCTCCAAGCCGCGCCTTTCCATCACATCCAATGGAAGCATCAACATACAGATGCTGGCGCGACTGGAGACGGAAGGAGAGTCCGCGGAGGCCAACGCCCCCGTCGGAGACGTGGAGGACTCGAGGCTGACCGAGGAGGAGAAGGCTTTGATGAGGGAGGAGTTCGAAGCTGGTCTGCTCGAGGCCGGGCTGCAGATTGAGCGCGACAAAGAGGTGCGCTTTGATTTCGCTTTCGACACGCCGACACTAACAGACCTTTTTGGGTAAGGGTCATCTTTAAGTGATGTGACCGCAAATCCTGTGATCTGAACAGCTGCCAGACAGGTTGAGGATAAGACTCAGACTCTGGCTTGAAGCTGCAGGATGTGAGTGCATTCTAATTAAAGAGAGACCTCAGATATACACTTGTGTAAGAAAGGGTTTGGGGTAAAAAAAAGATTCTTGGATTAATCGCGATTATGACATTGCCAATTTTGAATAGATTCACAAATTAAAAGATTTTTTTTTTTTTAATAAGGCCAGAACTCATCTGCGACAGCGCTGCACGCTAGACACACTAGCACGCAGATCAAAACAAACTCATGAGCGCTTGAACTGAAGCTGTTAGGAAACATCAGACGTGTCGCCTCGTTTTTCCACCATGGCAGCGTTGGAAAACTCCAGGTGGAACACTGCTCATGAGATGGTTGAGAGGATTCTGTTGCTATAGTCTGCAATCACTGATGCCTTGCTGTCTCCATATAAATACATGAATAAATTGTGATAAATCGTGATTCTCCATTAGTCACGATTCATTTAATCGTAGCCCTCTGAATCGGAATGGAACTGAATGGCCAGGTACCAAGTGATTCCCACCCCTACTGCAAGACATACTGACAGCGAGCGCTCCAATAGCATCATGTCTGCTTAATGCCTTTTAAAGCGTGCGCGTATCAGGCATTAAGCGTGCGTGTGTGTCTGTGTGTGTGTGAGAGTTCGAGTGCCTGTGTGTCTGTGAGTCTTTGAAGCCTGCGTGTTACATCGGCTGTTGTTTTGGTTGGGGATTAAGATCACTGAGTGTAAGTGTGAAGCCAAAAGCCAGAGTACAGGGCCTTATTAGAGGGTGATCCATCACTCACAAGTGTGCATGCCGGCTCGTAAATGTGTTTCGGGGCTTTGCTTTGCTTTACGGGTATGTGGTCAGTGTGTATTCTATCAGCAGATGCTCCTGAATATGATCGGGCTGGCAATCAACAAAGTGGTCCTTTACGATACTTTGCAATGTGAAGGGTAATCTCAAGGGCATGAAAGAGTGTGCAGCAGTTTTTGTCACGATTATCCTCTTTAGCAAAGTATAGCCTCCAAGCCAAACTGTGTGAGCTTTTTGACGAGGATGAAGGTCTAAATTGTGCATCGGCTCTGAAAACAAAAGTCAATGGCCAAACAGTGATTTAATTTTCTAGTGTCTCATTTTATTTTTAAAAATGTTTATGCGGCGTAAGTGGATTGACGTGATGACACACAACGTTGCCAGTGAATGTTCTGATAAAACTGAACTTTATGTTTTTTCTTCTCTCTTTTTTAATCCTCATGATATTATTTTGTCAATGTGTGTGTTTGTGTGCAGAGGGCAAACGGCCTGGGGGTCATTCGGCTGCACATCCCGTGGCCGATACTCAGTCGGGAGGCGGAGCTGCAGAAGATCAAAGTCGCTGTGAAAAAGGTCAGCAGTTCGTCTCATGGAACACGGAGGTGCACGTGGAGGCCACAGTTTGACAGTGGCTCGTGCTTTCCCTTCTGCAGAAGTGTGAATTGCGGAAACGGACGGGCATCGCTGGAATGTGGGACACCATCATGACCAAGATCAGCACGCCGTTCCAGCCCGACGTCCCAAACCTGGACACCTACAAGGACTCGCAGACCCGCACCAACTTCAAGACCCTGAAACACGCTTTTATCAGAGACAAACTCTACCTGTGAGTGCCTGCTCCACCATGAGGACGCACACTGGTCGGTTATTAGCTGTGACTGTCGTCAGAATTGTTCTTATCCAAAGTATTTATTCCATTGTTTCTGAATAGCAAAGTCAACAGACAGACACGCAGCCAGTTTGAGGCAGTTTCTAGGTTCAAATTTGAAATGTTTTCACTCCTTCCTTGAAGCTCACAACCTTTCTGCTTGCTCCTCACTGCAGGTATGACATCAAGTCAACAGACACTGTATTTGACAATGCAACACGCAGCAGAATAGTGAGTCCAAACGCACATTTTTCTTATACTCGCATCTGACGTTTGTGTGTTGCATTTACATTCGGTTTCATGCGTGAACGATTTCTGCACCCAGGTCGCGGAGATAATTTCTCGCACTACCTGCAGACAAAGCTGCCAAACAACTGGTGAGGCCCCGAGGATTTCATAAATGTCATGGACCGTGCTTGTCAGCCATGTAGAAGTCGTGACTTCGATGAGGAATTTGTCTTCAAAATAGCTGATCGTCCGTGGTCTCTCTGCAGCTTTACTGTTCATTTCACGCTGGCAGTATCATTACACGCTGTTATCTCATCAAACACTGTGTTGCTATTTGTGTCACCAGGCATCAGCTCATTATTAGCTCGGGGTGTCTATGACTCTGCCTTCCCTCTGCATGATGTGAGTACGGCAGAAATAGAGACATCATTGGGACGGTTTAGACACTTAAAGTCTGACATGTGATCCATGTGTTTGTTTGTCTTAAGGGGTCGTTTACAAGGAGAGGGCGCAAAGATCAGCTAAATGAGAGACAGGTGAGCCAAGTTCCACTCCACTGCTCTCTCTCCCTGCTGCTGCGTCGTCCAAAAGTTTGCATTCGGTCCTCAATCTGTATATTATGGTGACTTCAGGATTTTGAAATCAAAAAGTTTTGCAAATAGAATATTTTGAATATTCAGAGTACAGCAATTAAAAGACCTATGATTGACTGATTGTACTCAATAGGAACACGTCTTAATGAACTGCTTTGCAGACCACACAACCTGGTGCTG
Source organism: Nelusetta ayraudi (assembly GCF_046127955.1). Taxonomy (NCBI): domain Eukaryota; kingdom Metazoa; phylum Chordata; class Actinopteri; order Tetraodontiformes; family Monacanthidae; genus Nelusetta; species Nelusetta ayraudi. The sequence continues at coordinate 6,296,983 of NW_027466103.1, read as the reverse complement.
CACAACAGAAAATCTCCTTCACCACAAACAAGTTTAGCTGAAATTTTGCAAGTAGCCACAAGAGAAAAATGTTGGCAAGACAAGGCATGTTTGCAAAAAGCAGATTTCTAATGAGAGTCTTTGATAAACGCCGGTCAAAACTCACTACGGGTAATTAATAATTGATAGTTGCCAGGGTTTGTGATTATATTTAATTGGTGCCATTTGGCCAAATATTTTACGTAGCCTATTTATCTATCTCTGTCTTTATGAAAACCTATATTAGTAACCATTCATTGTGCATTTTTTTGTAAAGCGTCACTTAAGTCTTGACCCTGATCACAATGTGACTAACTGCAACTGAGCCTAAACCATAGACTACCTTTCCTGTAAAATCCATCTTTCTCCCCCCAAAAAAAAATTATGATAAAGTTGTGGATTATGCTCACTTTTAAGAGATGTTCTGACTCTGTTGGCTGCAAATGTATTTTGGTTCTCACCATGCCAAGTTTACAAATGAACACACACACACACACACACACACCAGATGCACATTGCATGCTGCCATTCAGCTGTATCACAGTGCTGTCATTAACTTCCAGTTTGTCCTGTCTTCTATTCCCATCAGCTCCTTCATGAAGAATGGGCAAACTATGGAGTCATGCATAAATACCAGCCTGTGGACCTGATCAGGTAACTGAGCTCAGTGCAGATGATCCTCCGAGAACCTACAAACAATAAGTTTGCATTTTTCATTTGCATTTTTTTTCCTGATGGTGCTCTTGGGGTCCAGGGTCAATAGAACATTCTCCATTGTCTATGATCCCGGATCATTTGACCTTGTAGCGATCCAGTGAGGTCTTGACCTCACTGGATAATCTCATCTTCAGCCTTGAAGATTGAGTGTTACCACTCATTACTGGAGATGACTGGGCAAAAGATGCAACAGCTTGTTAATGCGCGGCTTCCCTCTCAACAGGAAGTACTTTGGAGAGCAGATTGGGTTGTATTTTGCCTGGCTGGGTGTCTACACTCAGTTCCTCATCCCTCCGTCTGTACTTGGCATCATCGTCTTCCTGTACGGCATATTCACCGTGGATACTAACGTGCCGAGGTGGGCAGACAAGGATTCTTCAAGTGCACATGTGCTCGTTTACCTAACTCGGGTTTCAACGACACGTTTTGCGTGTGAATCTCAGCCAGGAGACGTGTGACGACAACCTGAACATCACCATGTGTCCCCTGTGCGACGCCGTTTGTGACTACTGGCGCCTGAGTTCGGTGTGCTCACTGGCCCGAGCCACATACCTATTCGACAACGGAGCCACAGTCTTCTTTGCTATTTTCATGTCCCTGTGGGGTAACTACACATCCAAATACACACTTACATTTACATGTGTGTACTCATAGCGTTGACACTTGAGTGTATTCCGAACCAGGCTAACAGAGCTAGCCTGGAGCTAGCAAGCTCTTCCTGGGCAACCAGCGTATGTTCTTTTGAAGGTCAAACAAGAGTTTAGGGGTTTTTTCTTCATGCTAATAAGTTTCATGTGCCCTCTCTTAGCTGCCTGTTTCCTGGAGCACTGGAAAAGGCGACAGATGTGTCTGAAACATAGCTGGGACCTGACCAGCTTGGAGGATGAGGAGGTACAACATTTTGCTTGCATTGTTGTGTATTTGTCGTGTATTGTTGTGGAAGTGTGCGGAATTAGCAGGCATTTTTCTGTTTTAAGATGTTAAGAGGCTTTGCCGTGTCCCCATCATGTAGACATCCTTCTGCGTTTCTGCTGTTGTTATAACTCCCGCTTGTTAAACTGCCAAGTCAGTCACGGTGAAAGTGTTAACCCCTGACTTTAGGTCAGTCATGCTGACAAAGATGTCACAGCGTCTTCTGTGGGAGCCTAACTCGACTCTTTGCGCCATAATAAGCTTGGCCGTCTTAAAAGCAGTGCACTTAGTGTATACAAGGTTACAACATAAACAGTCCCACCTAATTCAATTATCCCTCTCATCTTCTCTTCTCTCTGCCTTCAGGAGCGAGTACAGGTCAGTACAGGCATTTGTTAAATGCACCACCTCCAGTTTGTTTAATGGCCATACGTTGCATTGGTGTATCTGAAATCTGGAAATAATTGGGAATAAAAAAAAAAGAGTAGAACAGCCATTATCCTTCTGTTTTTGTTACAAGTTTTGCATTTTCAATCATTTTAATTTTTGTACTTGTCTGTAAAAATCTTTTAAGCTTCCTGTTAAAAATTGTGGATGTGGAAATGTGGGAGGAAGCTGTTCAAGAAGGTGGCAGAAACACCGTGCTGGAGAAGTTCTCACTGACATGGAAGATAGCTATGTGCCCTTTGTGACATCACAGAGGGCTGCACTTTCAGAATACCGTCTTATGACGGTGCTTTGCATTTTCAAAATACGTGTCTCTCCGCTTACCAGCATGATGAATCTACATTTCTCTACCTTGTATATTCTCATTCTCCCTTGCATCATCGGCTGCCACACAGTCTGTCCTGCGTAAAATGCGTGAGGACACTCAAACTGTGTGCCTCACCCTCTTATGCGTGACGTGAAGTGACAGCTGGATCGGCCGCCGGACAGCTTTGACAGCTGCAGAGACTTTTAATGTATCAGCACATGGACAGTGTGCTAATGCCAACAGAGGCTCACAATTATCAGCACAGAGCCACAGCGTTTCCTTTCTGTTCTGTTTTACAAACGCTTCAACGTGAATGAGCAGCTGCGTCTATATTTGTACTGAGCTCTGTGGGAAGCTTAGGGGAAAAGGAACTGTTTATGTATTCAAAAGGCCTTTTACATTATGAAGAAATTATTTCTTGTCTTAAAACTCTCTGCTAGATCAGTGGAACTGTTAGGAGACACGCAGAGGTGCTAAAATACACACCGTGTCCCCCGCTTAAAGACGCTTGTTAAGGAGCACCACATGCTTGTAAATGCACAATTAAAATGTAACAAGACAAGTGGAAAGCAGGAGTGTGATGGCAGGAAGTAGAGTGTGAAGTAGAAGACAGCAGATCAAATAGGGTACAATGAGAATAAACTAGATAATTCTTACAGAAAAGATACTTTTCCTCCCCCCCCCCCCCCTTACCTTGCGAAGCAGCTCGGCACATCACAGACTCATTAAACCATGCAGTCTTCTCAGTCTAATCAGTGTCCTTGGGGAAATAGAGGTGCCGGCTTTAAACATGGTGTGGTGGTCAGACAAACACAGGTTTTGAAAAATTGCTGGTCAGTTTTCTGATGGTGAGGATGTCCGCTCATGTTAGAATATCTTTGTTTCTGTGTAAAGGAGACTCCTATTATAATAATCAGTGAGTTTGTTGGTAACTGTGATTCTTGGTGGCGTGCTGCAGGAGGAGCTGAGGCCAGAGTACGAGGAGGCCCTGCAGGAGAAAAAAGCCAAGATGAAATCACAGTCTAAGAAGAAGGTAGCGTGTCGTAGCACGCGCGTGTGTGTGTGTGTGTGTGTGTGTGTGTGTGTGTGTGTGTGTGTGTGTGTATCCCACTGAGACACCGTCTGGAGTTGTGACAGCTGTGTTTTGCCTCCATTCCAGCTGACTCAGGCTGACAACAGCACCGACGGTGAAACAGACCGGATGCTGGCGTCCCAGGTAACGCTGTTGTAACTCTTTGTGTTCGTAGCTGAAGAGAGAGCGAGGGGCTGTCTGTGGTGGTGCTGTGTCACTGACACGGCACCAGCCCAGTGGCTCAGTCTGCTCCGGTCCCAGTGAATGTGAAAGCTGCCTTTCCTCTTCATCCCACTAATTCAGCCGCAAAACACAGAGTTTTTAGCGACGCGTCTGGGTCGGCAGGCGTCTGTGTCTGGGTGTAAAGGAGAAACCCCCCCCTTGGCCCACAGTGGGTGGTTGAGTCCAAAGCTGCTTACCTGCATGAGATTAGCCCAGATTACTGATGGAGGGAGAAAAAGGGGAGGAGGAAGCGGATGGAGGGGAGGGGATTTCTGTCCTCTTGCTTGACCAACACCCCTGCAGCGCACAGGAAACACGGATTCATTGTTTAGCTTTTACTTCCTGCCTTTCACCTCTCAGCCACAGGCTTTTAGTCTTGAAGCCAGTCTGGTTAATAAAGGTCAAGCAGATGAATGATAACATGAGAAATATGATTTCACTTGACAGACAAAATGAATCTTCATCTAATTCTTGTTCAGTCCATTAATTGATGCTCTCTCTGTGAGCAGGAGCCAGACTCTCTGGACATTGAGGACCACCTGCCAGGTTTCCTCATCAACATGTCCACCTTGCTGTTCCTGGTACTGTCTTCATTGTTTACTTGTCTCTATTCTTTATTTGCCTAACTACTTGTTCAGATTCATATCCCATGTCACTGTTTGCCGCAAAGTTGGAATTGAAAATCTTTTTTACAGCGCCAAACATGTGTTGAGCTTTGATTCATTTCACCTGAGTTATTTCGACACGTAAAGCCTGACCCAGAAGTGATTGTTGATGCATTTAAATACATGAATGAGCAGAGATCTTTGTATAGTAATCAGTTAAAGTTGAGTTACGTTTAGATTCAGTTTAAGAGATTAAAAGGGACAATAAAATTAGGTTTTTAAAATGACAAAATCATTATGCAAAAGAAAAATAACAGAATCATCGAGTCCAAATGCTTATTGAACGACAGGGTCGTAACGCTCAAGAAACCCCACATTAGATTTCACAAATTCAAAACATAGTTGTGAAAACTGACTTATTGTGCCTGTGTGTCTTCAGATCTTTGTGACCTTCTCGGCAGTGTTTGGCGTGGTCATTTATCGCATCTGCATGTTGAGCGTTTGGTCCATGAACCCGGATCCTGAAGCCAAGGACAGCGTGAGGATGACCGTCACCACCACTGCCATCATCATCAACATGCTAGTGGTTCTGGTGCTGGAAGAGGTCTACGGAGCTATCGCGGTGTGGCTCACTGAACTGGGTACGGTGCTGAAAGCATTTTCCTCGTCCACAATGTTGGTTTAATGCATCTTATTGGTACCCGAATGGGACTTATTGTTTTCCACATTGTATTTAACAAACATAAACTCACATCTTGACTTTTGTGTCTTGTATTTGCATTGGAAGAAATCTGCAACCTGACGGCATTTGTGTTTCTACTTCTCTTGTTATGTTTCAGCCTTTCAAAGACATTCATTATGGCTTTTATTCTGGAGAGGTAGTCCGAAACCAGAGAGAATTGTACTGGTATTTTCAGTTAAACGACTTGATGATGGCATGAACATTGCTGGCAGTCGAGCAACGTTTGCGTTTTTATATATATATATATATTTTTTTTTTTCTTTTAAGGAGTTTTTTTTCCTGATCATCAGGAATTCTCATTCAGTTTCATCCCACCACTACTTGTTGAAAAGTTTTTAACTGAGCTGAATCATTGACAGTGTGTTTCCTCCTTCAGAGCTTCCAAAGACAAAGGAGGAGTTTGAAGAGAGGCTCATCTTCAAGTCTTTCTTTCTCAAATCCATGAACGCCTTTGCCCCTATTTTCTACGTGGCCTTCTTCAAGGGAAGGTGTGTGTGTGTGTGCGCGCGCACGTGCGTCTTTCACAGAATCTCTCCTGACTCTCTTCAAACTGGTGTGTCCTCATCTCACGACTTTGTTGCCTCCTCTCACAGGTTTGCTGGGCGGCCCGGCGATTATGTTTACATTTTTGGAGACTACCGCATGGAGGAGGTAACTTCCCTTTACCTCTCTTTGTAAGTGGGTGTACATCTTTGGAGGCTGAGTAAATGTGTCCCCCCTTGAACAGTGCGCTCCGCCCGGCTGCCTCATCGAGTTGTGCATTCAGCTCAGCATGATCATGCTCGGCAAGCAGCTCATTCAAAACAACGTGTTTGAGGTCCTCATACCGTACGTGCATGCTTCCTCATTCCAAAGTTTCCCCGCCTCTGTGAAGTGAATGTGTCACTGACAGTCATTTTCTGTTATCATCTCACAGGAAGCTTAAAAAAATGTACCGGACGATGCAGGAGGAAAAAGGGAATAAAAGAGCGGCGGAAAACAACGAGGAGAAAGAAGAAGAGAAAAGACCAAAGCAGCAGTTTGACAAAGATTTCACACTGGAGCCTTACGAAGGCGTGGGCCCAGAGTTCATGGAAATGAGTGAGTCCCTCTTTCATTTATTAAGTCTAAGATAGCAGGTCCACGGTTTGGGTCATTGAATGCGCCCTTGATGCATCTATATATAAATGTTTGTATGTTTTTACAGATCAGTAGCTGGATTTCCATTGCAATTTTTCGCAAAATAAAAGTGATATTTCTAAAATTAGTACACTACAAAATTTCTTGTATTAATCTACGTTTCGATGTTTCTTGCTGTCGAGAATGGTTGTTAGAATTTTATCTTTGATTGCTTGGAAAAAAAAGTATTCCGTCTCCTCCGTCTATATGGATACGTCCGGAAAAGCCACCTCATGAGAGCGTCAAAACCTTTTAGCCGTAATTGAGAGGTTTTTCCAAGTTCAGGTGTTTCCATGACCTGTGTTCTATTGCGATATTTTGGTTTTGCGCAATTCTAGGAGTCATGGAAATGCAGCTACAGTAAAAAAAATTCTAAGTATGAATTAATAGAAAATCCCTGCTGCAGTCTTACAATGCCATGTTTATTAAGGCGTGTTTGCTTGTTTGTGTTGCGCCCACAGTAATCCAGTACGGGTTTGTGTCCCTGTTCGTGGCCTCCTTCCCGCTGGCGCCGGCGTTTGCGTTGCTCAACAACGTCATCGAGATTCGCCTGGACGCTGCCAAGTTCGTCAGCGAGATCCGCCGGCCCGACGCGGTCAGGTGTAAAGACATCGGTACGGCTCACACACGAGACTGCGTGTGCTCTGTCTGTCTGTCTGTCTGTCTGTCTGTCTGTCTGTCTGTCAGTCAGTCTTTGAGTGATGGTGAAATCAGCTCCTCTGCACTTTCTGCATCTTTTAATCACTTTCTTTTCCTTTCTGCTCTCCTCTGCACCTCCATCGTGGTCTTCATGCCGCTGTCTCTGGGACACGCTTCCTTTCCTTTGCACGCACACTTTCCTGGCTCCTCTTTGCTTGTAACTATGTAACCACCAGGGGTTTGGTACAACATTCTCTGTGGGATCAGCAAGTTCTCTGTCATTACCAATGTAAGTGCATGATTAATCACTGTATGTATGTATGTATCTATGTCTGTATGTATGTCACGACTACAACCTTTACCTCTTGATTGGTGGTGGCAGCGTGAAGTACAGGGCTGTGCTGTTCTAATCTAGAGGGCAAGTGCAGCTTAGGAGGTCCAACAGGTCGTCCAGTAATCGGTCCGAACTCCGACCACCACACTTTACCCACGTTGCCTCTTATGAATGTGAGTGAATGTTTGGTGGTAGTTGGTGGTGAGGTCAGTGGCCTCAAGTCACCGATGACTTTGTCATGAACACGGTGACAGAAAACAGAAAGGTGACGGCAACAGTCTCAGAATCAGGAGGTGGAGTCCTGGATGAGCGCTTCATTGCAGTGCCGTGTTGTCACTGAGGTTATTTCTCGTCTCTGCAGGCGTTTGTCATCTCCTTCACGTCAGAGTTTGTTCCGCGGATGGTTTACCAGTACATGTACAGCACAAACGGCACCATGACCGGCTACACCGAGCACTCGCTGTCCTACTTCAATATCAGTAACTTCCCGTCCAGCAGCGCGCCCACCTCCACTCTCATCACAGGAGTCTCCATGTGCAGGTTAGAGTTCCCCTTAACCTTGACCCTGCTGGATTTCCCCTTAAGTCTTTCAGCCCGTCGGCGTAAGTGCCACTGGGCCTCTCAGAGACTTGAAAATGTGGCATTTAGCAGGGATTTTAGGCACGATACCCGCATTCATTCATGTGGCTTTTGGAACTTAAAGACTGACTCTCGGCTGACTGATTTCCAGGTACAAGGATTACAGAGACCCTCCGTGGGATTCTGAAGCTTACACCTTCTCTAAGCACTACTGGTCCATCCTGGCTGCAAAACTGGCTTTTGTAATATTCTTCCAGGTACAGCAACAGCTGTTGCATTTGAAAATGTGTCAGTATCCGTTCATGTGTTTGAGCTTTTTTCATTTGGTGTAGTTTTCTGTAATTAAGTACAGCCAGAGTTGGCATTAGCAAACACTTTTAATTTGATTCTCAAATGCAAGTAAGTTTTTATGCATTTAAGAAACAAAACCTTTGTTAGCATGGTCGAGCTTCAAGAAACCTTTGATATCTCTTCAGGGAGGCAAATCCTCTACATCAGCACAAGTGCGTTGAAAAACCATTCAGTGTTGTTCAAAAAGCAACAATAAGTTGCTACCAAGGTCACAGAAAAAACTGTGTTTTCCATCCTGGTTGCGCTGTCCTTGAGCCAACATACTGCACCCAAACAATTTGAGTTGTTTTTGTCTTTTGTCTTTGCTCGTGCTGATAGCTCTTACACTCTACTATACATTTGCCAAATTTGCAGTGACATTTTCCATCAGGTTTGCTCTGTAAAATAGTTACAATTTTAAAATAGTTTCTGCTGCTGGTGACATCATCATCGTCTCCTGTGGTCCGTCCTGCAGAATCTGGCCATGTTCCTCAGCATGCTGGTGGCCTGGATGATCCCGGACGTGCCGCGCTCTCTGCGCGACCAGCTCAAGAAGGAGAACATGATGCTGATGGAGTTTCTTCTCAACCAAGACCAAGAAGCACACGCCAAGTCTCACGGCCCAAAGCGGCCCAACCCCTGTTTCCCCACCCACATCGACATTGTGGTGGAGGCGCCAGAGAGAGAACAAGAGGAGGTGGAAGCCGAAGGGATTGAGAGCATCCCGGGTGGACTCGGGAGGAGCGGTGACAGCGACCCGGAGTTTGGCAGATCATCACCTGAGAAGGAAGAAAGTACTCAAGAGGAGCCGGGAGGCAAAGGCGAAGATGAGGCGGGCGGAGGAGGCGAGGAGACGCAACTGGAGGATGATGAGGAGGACGCGGAGGGGCTCAAGAAGCAGCAGGAGGGAGACGAGGAGACGGAGGACAAATATCAAAGGAGAGAAGAGGATGCGGAGGAGGTGAAGACGGCTGAGAATTGCTCGGTGGATCTGGACGCCCTCATGAGTGAGATGGGCCTGTTAGGTGAGAAAGGAGACCTGAATGCCCGCCTTCAACTTTTTCTTCTGTTCATCTTTACAGCTTCATTACATCCTTTCGTATACATACTTATATATCTTCATTTGTTCTGTACTACATATTGTAACTTAGCCTTATATATAATAGGTGTTCATGTAGCCACATATTTGCATACATGGTCTGATTTATACTTCACATAGATTTTACCATAATTATTTAAGGGTCCTGTGTGTAAATATTTTAGGGAAGCCCGCCTCCACACTGCTTGGTATGCAGGGCCACTGTCAGCAGGCTTCCTTAAAAAGATGACACCTAGCTAGAAGCAAGACCCTTATTATACTCTATTTATACTCTTATATATAAATGCAAACTATTTTTTGGGGGTAATAAAACCAAATAACTTTTTTACTACAGTGAGTATAGACAATCTCTCCTTTTTGTTTTTTTTGTCTTGCAGATGACGAGCCTTCGCCAAGCCCGGCCGAGGCCGCCGAGCCGCCCCGCTCGGACTCCCAGCAGAAGGTCCACAGCGAGCACAGGCCTCCGTCGCTGCCGTCGTCCCAGAGCCTGCAGAACTCCCGAGCGGAAGCGGCGAGACCGAGTGGCGGCGGCGGCAACGGCGACGTCCCGGCGCCCTTCTCGCTGATCGCCCCTCCCCCCAGGGAACGCAGCGCCCGGGCCAAGGCCCGCTGTTCCACCCTGCCGTCCCGCCCCCGGGGGGCCGAGGCCCGCTTCAGCCTGGCGCGGCCCAGTCACTCCACCAGCCTGGGCAGGTTCCAGCAGCAGCAGGTGCCCCTCATTCCTCTGCTCCCTCTGGCTTCTTCGACGGCGTCGGCGTCCTCCGACCCACTCGCTCAGCCGCCCGCTTCACCCTCGCCCTCGCCGTCGCCCCAGCGGGAGGCGGCAGCCTCCACGGAACTGTTTGCGCTGAAGGGCCCTCCGCCTCAGCCGCCTCGATCCCGGGGCAAGTCTCGCTGCTCCACCCTGCCTCCACGACAGAGGGCCCCCGGCCCCGAGGAGCCCGCCAGCGGGCCCAGCCACTCCAGCAGCTTCACGCAGCTGGCCGGCCGCGTCCCTCCCTCCCCCAGCGAACTGAGGCGCAACACACCGGTGTGATGGGAGGAGAAGGTGCTGAGGGGGAAGGTGGGGGAGGGGAGGGCGGCGGAGGGAGCACAGATTAGCCTCTCCTGTGCGTTGCCTCCGTCTGGCCCCCTCTTGCCCGGGTCTGAGGAGGAGACCACGACTCCAGACCAGACAGACTTTATCCTCTTAAATCTTCACAGAGATGTTTATTGGGTGGTTCAGGGCCGTCTAGACGAGTGGAGAAGTGAGCGAACACTCCGGGGGGGAAAGACTTACGCCACACTCTCACCGCAATGCCCTCAGAGAAACACTGCTGGACTGCTGGACACTCTGCTCTCTCTCGTTGCTCTTCTTTTGTTCGGTTCAGTCGGTCGGTCGATTGGTTTTTGCCTGCAGACGCAGCTCAGTAGCCGCCGCTCCTCTGTCGTTTCCAGCCCAACACATGCAACACACGCAGCCTTGTAGAGAACCCATGCTTTTAGATGTAATCTTCATTTTTAGAGGTTTTGATATATAAAAAAACACTGTAAAAAATCGAATAAAATGACATATTTTTGAAACTTTCAAGGTTTATGGGGTTAATTAAAGCTTTATTATTTTTGCCTTCAGTATTCAGTCTTTGAATGGTTAAAATCAAACATCTTCCAGATATTACACTGTTTCAGAACTGTAAGGAAGGTGCAAAATCAAATAACAATAATCTGGTGGGATTTAATGATCTGATGACTGAAAGAAGAACATTTTATGAACAACCAAAGTGCATGAGATTGGTGAGTCTTCGTCAGCTACACCACAAAGCCCGTTACATTGAGCTTGCTGCCCCCCTCTGGTGGGTAGAGATACAGTTGGTTTTGTGTCCGAAATTAAAGTTCTGGCTCTGCATTTAAGATTGACTTTCAAGAAAAGAAGAAAAGAAAATCTCCCTCTTAGTCGCCCTGCATCCTTATCAGGAGCGAAGACGTCATCTGGGTTTGTAACATTTGACACGCAATTTATTATGCTGTAGGCTGTAGGTTGGTGAGAACATAAAGTAAATTTACGTAATCACAACTTGACACTGTGTTAGTAGTACAGTCAATCATGAACGCTGAAGTTGTCGTCACTTCCTTTTCATAGCTCGTTTGTCAGATGAATGAATATCTAAAATGGTTTGATAGTAAATCGAAATAGAAATAGTGTGGAATTATTGACAGGCTACTACTGCCATCTAGCGGAAGAAAGCAGAATGTTAACCCAAACTGAAAACGGACACACGAGCGTCCGAATGACAAGAAGAAATTTTCAGCTGTGGATAGAAATTTTCAGGCATCATAAGTGAAACAGCGGTTTGAGAAAGCGCGAAATAGACCTGACCTGTTTAAAACTCCAACCAAATGTAGAACCAGTACTGTGCAAATTATGAAGTCACTCTGAGAATCATAGGAATTAGAATAGGTTTCCATGCACAGATGCTGTGTGGCAGCCTGGTGACTGACTCAATGAGTGAGGCTGCAGAGGACTTGTTCTCTGAGAGAGCAGAGGCTCTCTCATCTGCTGTAACATACGAAGCATCACAAGAGCGTTAACTAACTTTATCACCACTGAAAATGTTGCTCCTAGTAACTTTAAGAAAAATATGAATCCAAAAAGGACCTAAAATGAATCGTCTATACTCAAAAATTTCACTGAAAACCAAATTGAGACCACTGACATTGCAAACACCAGAATGTTGTGTTATCACAAGGCATCTCCTTTTTGTCCAGTGGTAATTGTAGGTAAAAGTTCCCTTTTCTTCTGTGTCCTCCTCTGACTCCTCCTTCGCTTTCCCACCGCTGAATGGGGCCTTTGTGGGGGGGTTCCCAGCATTCCAAGGGAATTCTTGCAGGTGAGAGTACATCAGAGGCTGAAATGCGCCGCGGCAGCTTGTACCATTCACAACTTAAATTGCAGCAATGATCCAACAGGGTTCTGCGGGCTGCTGGCGCTGAGCTGGGCTCACTGTGGAGGAACCGCGCAGCTGGAACCACCTGCACAGCGTGGGATCACAAGAGCAGACGGAGGGGGAGGAGAGGATCCTGTTCTTTCTAGCCAGGTGAGCTACCACACACACACACACACACACACACACACACACACACACACACACACACTGAGGGACATATATACACACACAAGCACACGTACGCTCTACAAAAATCAACATGCCTACTGGAGCAGGTTGCCTCACATGTAATGAGGCACAGCAAGCAGATTAGGGGAAAAGCTTTTGCTCATGAGCAAATATTTGCCTCCCGATTTAAAACTTTTTTTCTGTCCTGACTTTGTCTTGGAAGAATGGCTCCGCATTAGCTGAGAGAGGGACAAATGTGATCTTAACATAGCTCTTATCTGTGGCTGTATGACTAATAGAGCCATTTCACGCACAAAGGCAAAGATCAGTGGGAAACACACTGCGACGGGCACGCTGAAGGTGAGTGCGCCTCTGTTTTTACACGTGCTTGTGAATACGTTGAGGGAGAGAGTGGAGATCTGAAGTGGATGTAAAACAAAAATAAAGATTTGGACTTTGTCACACACTCTCTTTCTGCATCTACTTCAGCTTTCCGCTCCTCTGTTGGAACTTGTCAAGACAGCAGAGCCTACAGTTATGTGTGTTTCTCTTCCCTGTGCTGTATTATTCTAATATGAGGACACATTTTTTTTTTTTTTTTTTTTTTTTCCCAAAAAGCCCTCCTGTTTACTTCTCACTGCTCACAATTCCTCACGTTGCTTGTCCTACCTGATCCAGTGACGTGTTTTCCTATCAACACCCTGCGATGGCCAGAGTCCAGGAGCAAGGGGACTTTACCTCTTTGAATTGCTCCTCACCTTTCTTTATCTTTCTCGCCCTTTGATATCTAGTGCAGCTCTTCACCTTCAAAACACTGAGGTCCCTTGTGGCGTCATGTCCACAGGATCACCTTTCACATCCGTGAGCTTCGACCTCGTAGTCAATGAAAGGGCGGGCAAATACGTTCCTGACTGTTTTATTGTATCACCCTGTGTTCAGTCTGTTTGATTAAAACGGGTTTGGCTGAGTCAAAAGGTTGTCGTTACTGAATGCACCGCGGCTTTGACACAGTTTCTTGTTCCAGATGGAAAAACCTCGTTCATGTTTTGTATATGTAATGTCGCTCTGGGTGTTGGGGTCCCATCTGTTTTTAGTCTATGCAAATATAATGTAAATCCAGCCAGTAGGTGGAAAACAGCAGGGTTAACCTGGAACTCCCTGTGTCAGGAAAGGCGGTGACTTTTCCTTCACTTATTTCAAATGTGGTCAATCACTTTATTGAAGGAGTTCATGACTTTTTCAGTCAGAGTTCCCACCATAAATTTCATGGGGAGGACAGGTTAAACTTATGAATCAACAGAAACGGTCTTTGCTCTGTTAGAAGGGTAAAGGTAAAAGTGAATACTGTTGTTGTTATTGCCTATAATAAGGTCATATATAAAGGGCTGCTGAAACAAATGTGGGCATCCTGGCTGCTTTGAGGTTGAGGGGCCAGAACCTGCAGACCACCACAACTGTGCAAGTATGATGTAAAAACAAGAAGCAGGTGGAAAATGACAATGGACCGACTTGGTCATTTTTGCCACCTTGTTTCCTTGGTGATGAGTGACTTCATGGGTAAATGTCACATCTTTCACATCCATAGATATGAAATGAAAAACTGTCATATTTTGTTATCTCCTAATTCTGGGGTCTTGGTTCCTGCAGTATTTGTCCAAGTTTAGTCTGAGTATTTAAACATGTCCAAAAACAAACATAAAAGTTTCTTCTTAGATGTATCAGCACAACCTCCACCTTGTTATATACCTGTGAAATGTATTCCCCCCGCCCCCGTATAATCACATCATTTCTTTGTGTTCCAGCATCATGTTGCAAACAGTCAACGACTGGTTGTGGTGGGACCGTCTGTGGCTGCCGGAGAACGTCTCCTGGTCCGACCTAGAGGACAGCGGCGGCCGCGTCTACGCTAAAGTCACGCACCTTTATGCCACCCTGCCTTGCGCCCTGTGCCTCCTGCTGGTCAGATTCGCGTTTGAGAGGTGGGAACGCACGTGTGGAAATATGATTAGTCCGTCTGCCGGGGGATGTTATTACACAACAGTCTGGTGTTCTCACCGCAGGGATTATTTTGCGCAAAGTATGTGGGGCGATACGTGAAAGTCCCGAGCGTGTGGAGGGTTGGGGTGGGAGTCATGGTGGGGGCGTACCGGGTCTGCTGACATGCTTTCACCTCGATGTCACGCGGTATTGCTGCTGCAGGTTTGTGGCGACCCCGTTGGCAGATGTCTGGGGCATCAGGGACAGGATACGTCTCAGACCGGAGGCAAACCCACTCCTGGAAAACTACTTCTGCCAAAAGGCACGGGCCCCATCACAGGTCGGTCCAAACCTGCACTCGGCCAAAGATGTGTTTATTTCTGTGCAGCAGACTACTTCCAGCATTCTTCTTTATATATGCTACAAGCAAGAGATGTCTTTTAAAAGTGTTAAACGGAGCCGGAAGAGTGAGACATCTTTCATCCTTGTGTCTCAGGCTGATGTGAGGACTCTGTGTAAGAAAACCAGCTGGACGGAGAGAAAAATGCAAGTGTGGTTCAGGAGGAGGAGGAACCAGGACCGTGCAGGACTCCGCAAGAGGTTCTCTGAGGCCAGGTGCGACGGCGGTTCAGTCACTGATGTGGGAATCAGCCAATTCAACCCACGGTTTGTCTGAAAACTGGATTTTTTTTTTCTGGGTTTCTCTCTACAGTTGGAGATGTGTTTTTTATTTTTTTGTCTTCCTGTATGGAATCGGAGCTCTTCATGACGTAAGTATGATTTAAAAAATTTGGTCTGTGTAAAAAACACCTTATTATATTTGCCCAGTTGTCAATTAGTCTATCCCAGGGGCAGCTAAACCTTTTGACTGATGGGCCAATAAATATTTATAGAGGGATCTATAAATATGTATGGAGGATATGTATAAAACATTTCATGTACCTTTAATGCCAATTGAAATAAGCAAAAGGAAATTTACAACATAATAATGTGCCTTTGAAGCCCCAGGGTGTTTAGTTCTTTATTGTACATATATTATATATGTATGTATATATTGTACTGTATATTATTACTTTATTTATAGTTTGCCCATGCCTGGTCTATCCATTTGGCCTCTGCGGGACGTGTCTCTCTCTGTGTTTGTGTGTCATTCCGCTAACTTGTGACAGCGTGTGTAACATCTTCACCGTCAGACTTGGTGCTTCAGGGTTTTTCACTCATTTTGCCAGCTCACAGGGGCAGACAAGTCATGCATGAGCCCTCAGACAAGTCAGTTTGTTGTCAGTTTTCTCATCCAGATTTCTCTCATTGGCTGTAGAAACCCTGGGTTTACAACCTGAAGGAGGTTTGGTCAGGTTTCCCCAAACAGGTAGGTCTTTTATTCCTCTACAGCAATTAAGACCTATGTTTGAGTTAGCATGGGGAAATAAGGAAAATGTCTGTTCTCGATGTGTTTGTGCAGTCCATGCTGCCTTCTCAGTACTGGTATTACACAGTGGAGCTGGGCTTCTACGTCTCCCTGCTCTTCAGCCTGTCCTTTGATGTGAAACGGAAGGTGAGTGTGCTTAAAAACATCAGCAAAATCAGACCTGGTGTGTACGGTGTTGTATGAGGGTTTATGCCTCACACACATTTACCCGTCGCCTGTGTGAGAGCAGGACTTCAAAGAGCAAGTGATTCATCATACGGCCACGCTGACTCTTCTGAGCTTCTCCTGGATTTCAAACTACATCCGTGTTGGAACCATTGTGATGGCGATCCATGACTGCTCTGACATAGTGCTGGAGGTCAGTGCACGTGACACCAAACAGACATAAAACATCCCGTCTCAGAACACATTCAGACCATAGCTTTCCATCTGGCACCACAATGGAGCAACCTGACAATTCCACCATGCAGCCGTCTGTTGACAGTCTTCCACTGAAACACTGATGCTTTGGCTGCATCTGTATCATTACAATTTTAATCTCTGGATTTATTTCACGCCTCCAGTGGAGCAGCATCACACAATTACAAATAATGTTTTTTAAAGGACTCTATTGACAGGTAGCTTAAAATTTAGCCCTCTGTTTAAAAACTTGAAACTGGATTCTGTTTTTTCCTTGTTTTCGTCCCACAGGCTGCCAAGGTCTTGAACTACGCCAAATGGCACAAGACATCAAACTCCATGTTTGTGGTGTTTGTAGCTACGTTTCTGTTGACCCGGCTCGTCTATTTCCCCTTCTGGTAAGAGTGGGACTGCCGTGTATTTCTTCATTTCCTCATGCAGGATCCTTATCCTGAAGGATTGTTCATCCGTATCTCGACAGGGTGATTCACTGCACATGGGTGTATCCGCTGGACGATTTCCCGCCCTTTTTCGGCTACTACTTCTTCAACGTTATGTTGACCGTTCTACTGGGGCTTCACATCTACTGGGCTTTTCTCATTTTGAAAATGTTTTACAAGTTGCTGTTCAGCAAGGTACGTGTCTTTTTTCTGTGCATATTTGCCACTAAGCAACTGCATCAACCAATTTATTTTGTTTTGTTGTTTTTCCAACTTCATTCACAGCTGGATGGTGATGACCGGAGCGATGAAGAAGAGGACGACACTGACTCACAGATGGAACAAAAGCCCACATCGAGTCACGTCAACGGCTCTGGACTCCGAGGCCGAGCAAACGGTCACTGACACCAGCAGATGACAAGAACTGAGAGAAGGGCAAATGGACAATCGAACTGGTGTTTTACATTTGAAATTTGAGCTGTTAAATCGTGATTTCAAACTGCCTCAGCAGTGAATACTGGTTTCAAAGGAATTGTGAAGGATTATGATAACTGTTTTTTGAAAGGCAAAATAGATTCTGTTTGCCGTGTCACACTGAGCCTTGCTAAATAAAAAGACTCCTTCGATGTGTTTCTCAGGATATAATGACGAGGATAAAAAAGACTGTGTTAAAAACCTGAAACAGTACTCTGAGCTGCTTTATTTTGTTGTTGTTTACGTTTATGTGTTTGTGTGTCATTATGCTGTTCATCACTGCCTGTTCACAAGCACAGCACTCTCAGCAATGTCAGGCAGACCAAACACTAGATGTAGCAGTAGTTCAATGTCAACATCCAAAGTGGATGAACTCTTGATGTGGAACCCACAATTCTAAATAGATAGACATTTTTGGGACGACTGCAAACAAATTAAAGGCCCAATGTGTAAGGTTTAACACCATCTAGTGGTAAGAAAGCATATTGCAATCAGTGCCCTCGTTTTCTGACGGCTACGTGATTGATGTCACAATCACAGTAGACACTGAGCAGATCCTTGTTTTTGGCTTCTGGCAGTGGAATTAAGCTGATTCTATTATGTAAATAATAATATATATTGATCTTGGAAAACTACATATATCTTTGTGTGCTTGAACCATTTTGTTGAACGTTAAACTCTAGGCATTTAAATTTAAGCAGGTTAAGAGAGAATTTTGTATATGCACTATACAGACAATACCGGCTGCCTACTCACCTCTCATGTAAAGCCTTGCATTACACCCACCTTCCAGGCATCCAAGGTGTCGTACCTTCTTCTCCTTTTGCCTCCTCAGGAGAATAACACAGTGACTTCAAAGTCAAGACTTTCTGAATCAGAGGATCAAAGTCCAAATTCTGATTTAAAAGTCCAATTTGCAACACATTTTAAGCCAGTGTCTCAGTTAAAAAAAAAAAAAAGAGAGGGAGAGAAGAGTAATATGGCTCTCATCTGCTTCCGTATTTAAGTACGGGAAACGGGAAACGTTCCGTGTTTGGGTGAAATGGCGAACACGAGAACTTATAAGAGTGGTGTTAAGATTGGGAACTGGTACGAGAACTTGTGCTTGGAGGAGGTTTGTGCCTCATTTATTGTGGTGCTCCATGGTAGTGGCGGTGGCTGCTCATTTGACTTCTCATATGAAGGATGTTGAGGTCTTAAGGAGGCTTTGCTACTGTCCTCTGACCTTTATTTGCACCTTGTAAAGAAAACAGACTTTAGAATGGATTTATTTAACCTGCTATAATCAGCATAAAATTGGTGTTTTCCCACTTTACATTATGTTTATGCTGTTTATTTAGCGGTAATTACTGTTCAATTTAGTATTGTCTAGACGTCCTCAATAGTTGAAGACAAAAACGTCTGAGGAGGTCCAGATCTGAGGTCATACTGAGAACAAACGAAATGTAACATTCAAGTACAAAATATCAGATGACAACCTCTGTTGTCAAATTATTTTTGAAGGACACAGATTTTCTTTAGGGAGACGCTGACCAAAACAAATAGGGAATTAATTAGAATTCCATACTTGTTCTTGCAGGATCTCAAGAGAAAGTACCTGGAGAAAAGAGAGAGGGGCGAGCTGACTATTCAGAAGATAGACTACCTCAAATACAACATTCTGAGACCGGTAATTATGATCTGGAGAAACAGTGGAATAGCATAGTAAAGCAGTTATAATGAGGAGGAGGATGACAAGAAGGGCCTTGTTGGCTTGTGTGTTTAGGTGGATATGACCGTGACAAATGACGGCTTTTTGCACTTTGGGGATTCCGTCATGTTGGTGCACGTCGGAGGAGGGGAAAATCGGTACCTGGCTTTGAACGTCAACACGGACATCCACAGCCTGATTACGACTCCCGTCCCCGGCATCAAGGGCCCATGCGGGGTGACTGCGGGACGGGCTCAGGCCTGTACGCGCACCACCTTCGTCATCACCAGGTAGCCACGCAGACACTCGACAGGCCACCCACGTGCACCGTATCGGCCGCCTCTGAAACTGATGTGGTTGCAGCGTAGATGGCAGTCCTGAAGGCTCACCGCTGTGCTACAACCAGAGTTT
The DNA here is from genome assembly GCF_046127955.1 of Nelusetta ayraudi. NCBI lineage: Eukaryota > Metazoa > Chordata > Actinopteri > Tetraodontiformes > Monacanthidae > Nelusetta > Nelusetta ayraudi. Next base: position 6,277,890 of record NW_027466103.1, on the reverse strand, counting down.
TGCACTGAAAACGACCGGCTTTGCCGCTGGAGTAAGTGAACCAAGACACGTTGAGCTATTTTTTTTTTTTTTTTTTTTTTTACAAATGGTCTCAAGCAGCAAGATGCTATGGAAAACAGGCCTTAATATCCTAAATCATTTATGGAAACTAACATTTTCTCAATCTTTTTTCTCCACAGTTTTTCTTGAAAAGTGAGGCGAAAAGTTTTCAAAAGGTACCAACAATCTGAACTCAATTGTTAGTGGAGAATATGCTGCTATTTTGTAGTCATATTTTTTTTTTTTAAACTTTTCCTCTCACCAACTGCAACCACCGCTACCGGCACTCAGTGTGCAAAACTGTCGCGGCTGCAAGACGTGTACCTGGACAGCGACGACTCCTTCCTGACCCGGTGGAAGATGGTTTACTTTGACCCTCAGGAAAGGTTTGAAAATGAGGGCTGCCCTGTTCCTGTAAGCCTTTACTGCATCTTCATGTGATTTGGTTTATCATTCACAGTGCTTCGGTTTTTTTGATTCTTAATCATGGACGTTTTCGTTTTTTCTAAATTTTTTGAAGGCCAATGTGAAAGTACTGATTGTCCACTGCAGGACAAACCAAGCTCTGGCGGCTCTGAGTAATCACGTCCTTTGGTAAGCTTCCATTCTGTTTGTCGGTCTCTGTGTTGCTGTCACAACTGATGCCAATCAATCTGAAATGAGACTTGAAGGCTCATTCACAGTCGTTCTAACGCGCATCTCCACACAGGACCCTATTTGGCAACGAGTATGAAGTGACGGCTCACACCTTCCTGGATTCCCACAAAGCAGAAGAGGTGCAGAACCACTGGCTGGTGTACGCCCCCTACCCACCAGAGAGGGAGCCGAACCCCCTCACAAATGCACTGGCATCTGCTGACAATGAGGAGCCCCCAACTGAAAAAGAAATACTGGGTGCTGCTGGTCGTCCTCCACCAGCAGGACAATAGAAAGGAGGGGCTGCGAGCTCAAGACTCAGTTTTAAAAATAACTTGGAGAGGGAGTTAGAGGTTGAAGATGGCGTTGAAGCTGTAATTTGGAAGCTGATTGTGGGTGGATTGTGTTGGAGAAGAGGAAATAACTCTTTACTGGTCAGGAGAATTTATGGTCCATGTATGTATGTATGAATGGGCCATAAATAAAGTAAGATTTATCATTTTATTTTTGAAGAGTTGAAAATAAAACGCAATTTACAATTTTTTTAGTAAATTTTCAATAATAATAATAATAATAATAATAATAATAATAATAATAATAATAATAACAATAATAAATTTGCCATAAAAGTGTAGGTACTCCTTTACGCCAGCAGAGGGAGGACCTAAACAGTCAAACAGAGCGGAACAGTCCAACGAGACAGGCGGCCGTAAATATGTGCGATAAAAAGAACGTATTATTGTAGAAAATATGATAATCAGAAGTGTTTTCGTTTTTTGCCCCCCCCCCCCTTTTTTTTTTTTAATATAGCAATCAAGTTTGAAAGATACAAACAAAACAAGGCCCTCAGGGAAAATAAATGATGCTTTACTAGTTTTTTGTGGAATAAAAACGGCTACACTAAAATACATATGTTTAAAATAAAACGGGAAAAAAAGTACCTTCGCTATTATCTATATTAAAAAGGAGAGTATGCGTGCATAGATATTTAAATTTGGTCCAACATAATGCAACTTTTTTGTCAGCCAACGAATCTGTTTCATTTGTAATCTCAAATGAAGCCATATTTATTTTGACAGTAATTAGTAAATGTAAAATAAAACTCAATACCAGAAGAGTCTTAAAACACAGGAACACAAACAAACAAAAAAAAAGTCAGATTATAATTTTGTCTAAAAACACCCGAATTTGACTCTGACGTCAAATTTTGTATCTTTTAATTCATGCGAATGTTTAGAAATCCACCCTGGAACCTCTGCAGTGTGGAACGCCAGAGAGCAGCTGTGTGATGTGTGTGACAGCGCTCGGAAGCGGACTCGGTCGAATAGCGACGCCCATCGCAGACCATATTGTGACTGAGAGAGTGCGTGCGTGTGCGTGCGTGTATGTGGGTGTGTGTGATGAATGAACGCTGCACGCAGTGTGGGAGCTCCTCTCGTGAATGATGTGCTCCATGTCACAATTTACATGCGGCCAGTGACGACGATGTGCGGCGTAACCTATGGCACGGCTCCGGTGCGCAAGGTTTCATCCAGTAATCCTGTTCATGTCAGGAGTAACAAATCCCAAACCTTGAAAAAAAAGAAAAAGAGGAAAAAAGAGGAAAAAAAAATACAAGAGAGGAAAGCATGTTTAGAATATAATTTTCATACCAAAGAAAATACACGTACAATTCTAAATCACGTTGGATTTATTTGTTTTAAATGTGTATTTTCCTTTTTTTTGTTGTTGTTGCCCATTTGCCATAGACACTGAGCGACTGCTGTGTTTTAAACCTAAAGCTTAATTTAGCCACAGAAGACATCCTTGTATATTTCTAAAGAAAAAAACAAACATAATTCCAATAAAAAGAATCAGACTTATCTAATAATGTTTTTTTTTCCAGTGTGAAAAACATACCAAGCCAAACATTAATTACATCAGATGCTTCTGAATACACATTACAAGTTATTACGTCAACGTGTTGTCTGAGGTGGAGGTAATCTCACATCCACATGCTGTCACTACATCGCACAGCCCCCCCCCCCCAGCCCCCCCAGCCCCCGCTTCAGCATTCAAGAAACACAGAGATAATGCAGAGTATCGGAATCCCCCTTCGACGGAGGTCAGTAAATCCCTCAAAACGACGACAACCTTGCACGTTTTTCAAACCGCGACATTATAATGACAATGGAATGGGTAGGGGGCCTTGATGACCACCGCATTTGTTTGAGTCACAATGATGCCAAAGACCTGCAAATTGTCACACAGGAACAGTGGGAGACTGAAAGAAAAATATGCACCTCCTCAGAAATCAGTTAAATATGAATGAAATGAGCCTGAAGTTAGATAGTGCGAGAATAAATGTTGCCTTTTGAAATAAAACAAGGAAAATTGTGCTTCACAAGCTAGTGAAAATAATACCTACGAATTAATTTAGCACATGAACGTTTGGTTGATCATGTGTTGACAAAGATAAAAACAAAAGGTAAAATAACAGCGCTTGTTTTTTATTTATTTCCTGCCAGATTTGTGCAATTTTTAGTTGCGCAAAACATCTCGGACCGTTGCGAATTTTGTTGTTTTCCTCCTTAAAATGAAGGCGGCAAAGCGCGTAGAAGCTCTTGGAATGACGCGCTAAACGTTTTGTTATTTGTTGAAAAAAAAAGAAAGAAAGAAAGAAAGAAAGAAAGAAAAAAAGCACAAGCTGCGAATCTCAACAAGAAGAAGAAGAAGAAGAAGAAAAAAAAAAAAACGTTCTGTGCGCGTAGAGACGTTGTGGTCTGGCGTTCTGGTTCCGACATGCTCTTCGTCTGCGGAGGAAAGAGGGGGAGAGGGGCGTTGATCTTTCGGGAATCCCCCCGGTTCGCCGATCCACTCCGCCTTTTCCCTGCAGCCCCGCGGTCACCTTATCCGTAGCAGTGCGCGTTTGTGTGCGAGAGAAGCCGACTCTTGTTTACAGCAGAGATTCCAGCAGCGGAGAGAGCGAGAGCCGCAGCCTGGCGATCAACCCACCAACCGACCGACGGACGGCGAGCGGCGTCTGGATTTTTACGCACGACGGGAGCTTCTCTTGTTTCCCCCCCCCAGCCCCCCACTGCCGCCTCGATCTCCTTCATTTCCCCTCGACGTGGATGTACAAGACGCGAGCGGAGGATCGTTCGTAAGGGGGTGGAAAAAAAGATAGAGAGATAGAGAGAAGGAAAGAAAGAGGGGCAACTCCTTGGACGTGTTCTCCCTCCCTCCCACCCCGAGCAGAGGTCGTCTCGCTGGAGACCCATTGCGTGGCACAAGTCTGCTGTTTTCTTTCGGGCTGGCGGCCGCTGAACGGATGAATTGTTTCTCTTCGGTTTCTCTTTATGAGCAATAAAACGCGGGACGACTCGTCAGTTGCGTGACCGGTGCCAATTGCTGCGCAGAAAGGAGGCTTTTTCATTTCATTCATTTTGCTGCCTCGCAGCCACCACCCTCACAGGACCAGGACCTGGTGTGCGTGTGCCTGCGCGCGTCTCTCTCTCTCTGTGTTTTTTCTTTGGCCCCCCGCTACTTGGCGCCCACACTCCTCGTTCACACGTGGGATTCTTGCGATCGACCCTTTTTGGTGGTGGTGGTGGGGGGTATAGAGGGGTCACCCCCGTCATGGTGGCGTAGAATAACAACCAGCACCAACTTGGTTTATTTCCCCCCATCTCAATTCTTCTCATTTTTTTTCCACACCGACGGGGCCTGGTCGCACCGAACGCGCACTGCTGTTTCCAGGAGATGGAGACTGAAGATGGGGATCACCATCATGCATCCTGTAGAGTCGCTGGCGTGTGCGCCATACCAGCGTGCGTCAACGGAGCCTGCGATAGGCAGAAATAGCAGGCACTTGTAGTGCTTCCCCCCCGCCGTTCTTTGTTTTTTTGTTTTGTTTTTTTTTTTACTCTGAGAAAACGATCGACTGGTTTCGCGTTTATTTTGCTTTTTATTTATTTTTTTTAGATTCTTGCCCGTCGCGCACGGCTCGGAGCTGCTTATCACGGAGTACAGCCTCTCCCGGCTCGACACGCGTTCATTTTTTTCAGCCCCCATCACCACAGCCTTTTCTATTTTATTATTTTTTATTTTTTTAATATAAAAAAACAGAAAACATCCTTTGGGCTGTTTGATTTTTGTTTCCACGACTGGGATTATTTCCACTCGGCCCTCTCGGCGAGAGGTGGACGATGTTGAGGAACATGAGAGCGGACTCGCCGACGGGAAGCCCGACCTTGTTTTGGGGTTTGACGCTGTCCGTCCTCGCCATCTGCATCTGCTCCACATGTGGAGAGAGTAAGTATGTTTTTGCGTGTTGAAACGTCTCAGCCCGTCTGAACGCGGTTCGCTCGCTCCGTGCGTCGGCGGCCACGCGCCCCCACCCCCCCCCCTGGAACCGGCGGCGGAAGCAGGCGACGTTCTGCGGGACGGACGGGCCTGATTAATGGGCGAGAATCAGTCATCTGTTAGCGGGAGGCGGAGGGTGTTTTTGTAGCATTACATCGTAGCCGATCACGACCAACTGAGTCATTCTAAATGAAACCCGACGTGACTGTGTCGGTGTGTGTGTGTGTGTGTGTGTGTGTGTTGTTGTGCATCTCCATGAGAAGGCAGAAGACCATGTGGTGGCTGGCTGGCTGGCTGGCAGGCAGGCAGGCATGCTCCCACCAGACCCTTCACACCTTGAATTAAAGAAAAAAAGAAAAAGAAAATAATCATTTCTGTGAACGACGGTGGTTACGTGACGACATGATGGTGGCGTCTCACACACACACACACACACACACACACACACACATACACACACACGCAGGCAGGCAGCACAGGGCAGAGGGATGAGATCCTGGGAGCCGAGCTGAAGGTTACTACGACCATGTGGCCATTTTACGTTCAGTAGCGTGGCGCCGCTGCGTAAAAAAAGGGAACAAAACAAGACAAAACACAGCCAGAGGGGACAAACCGATGCTCCCTAGAAGTCCACACGACTGAAACATATTGAAGTCGTATATAACCAGGCCACAGTGTTGGAAATATTCATTTTAGTTGTAGGTAATTATATTGTTTAATCAATCTTCTTTGCTGCAATGTTACCTCTGCTGTAGTGCTGTGTGTACGAATTAGAGCTCTAACGAAGAGTTAGAGTTCTAAATTGAGTCTCATGGCCAGGCTGGTTTTAAATGATTAACTCACTCTGATCCTCCTGTTGGCAGCCGGAGATCACTCTTCTCATTTGTTGTTTAGTGTTGCTTGTTGTTGTTTTCAACCTTGTCTCTTTTTTATTTTTAAAATACATTTCGTGATTAAAAAAAAAAAAAAAAAGGCTGTTGTGATGTATAAATAGTTTTCTTGCGGAACGTCCGGCTTAGTTGAGGTCAAACGTCTCGAGATCTTTGCTCAGATTTATGATATTTGCTTTGTGGGCTAAAAGTCTGAAATGCCTAAATCTTTTCAGCAACAGCACGTACTGTTTCATTTTCTGGTGTCATTTCTCCGCTGCCAAATCAGAGCTTTGGCCAGTTTAGGGAAGGAACAGCCTGGATCTGAGCGGGGTCAGCGAGGGATGCCTCCTCCTTCCACCAGCAGGTGATGAGTCAGAAAAGTAACTCATTTCTTTCTGCGTCTTGAATTGAAGAAATGCCGTGTGAAGCTCTCACAGCGGAATCCTTCAGTGCCGCTGGAGGGGGAGGAGATGGGAATGTATTTGTTTAAAAGTAAAAATAACGTGCATCGCCATAAACTGAAAGAACTTCCCTGACAGTTTGAAAATTCCACCGGGAGTCATATTCGATTTCCTGATTATTTTATTCAAATACATCTGAGCTATTTGTGCCCATTTCTTCTCACGCTGGAAAACATTTGCAGGCCATTCAGTGTTGTTGGAAAGGAAAGAATGGCCTTTCAAGTTTTCTGTGCTTTCCCCCACGACTTCTGAACACTGGCAGTCAGCCTCCCTGAGCAGCAGTTTTGTGACTGGTGGCGTGTGTCATGTTTGTGGGCCCGTACGATCGCTCTCTGTCTGCGTGTGACTTCAGCTCTTCTTCCTCATCACTTCCATTTCAGCATCAGCGGCGTTTCTGTGGCCCTGTTTGCACTTGGTCACTTGTAACTGTGTAACTGTAACTAACTAACTTTGGGGGATTGGATCACGAGAACGGATCTCGAAGCATCTGTTCGCACGTAGCATTAATGCGTCTCGAGCGTGCCAGTTGTGATCGCATTACCCCCCCCCCCCCCACCCCTGCCGAACATATGCAAATGCAACATGCGTCATTTCCGTTTTTAACGACTGGGGACAGTAAAGCGCAAAACCACGGCGAGTTTTACATGACAGCGAATAAGAATCAACTTCCTGTTTGCGGACTGTATCAAGTCACTCGTTTTAATTCTACTGCAGCTCGTATGGATCCGAACGAGGAGTAACGACTGGTGGGACAGAGTGGTGACGACTTTATTTTCAAATCAACAGTGGCTGGCAAATTTTCAGATGCAACGTCGCACATGTAATCTCATATGTGGGAAACTGCCACCGCTGCTCTGCTGACAAAATACTCTAATCCGGAATGAAATTTATTAGCATGCTAATAAACGAGTCTAATAAAAATGATTTGTTTTCGCTTCTTGTTTGTAACTTTATAATGACGACGCCGGGAGGTGGGGCGCCGACCAAGTACGTACACGGGAGAGGTGAGTGGAGTAGGCGGTCGTTAATGTGGACTGAGCTCGCATTCTGTTCGCTCGTCCGTGACGAATGAGTTTTTATGCGATGCGACTACCAAAACCGCCTCCCGTTTTGGTATTCGGATGACAAAACGGATTTGGACTGTTTGCACTTGGTTACTTAATGTGTTTTTTGCCGATCGGAATACGAAAAACGGATGAAATGACCAAGTGCAAACAGGGCCTGTGTTAGTGCAGAGGATACGTGGGCCGGTGGAGACAACTTGGCATGGGAAGGAGACGAGTAGAAGTGACCCCCATTAGCATTCAAATAGAAAAGAGGAAAACTCTTATTTTTAGTGCCGCTGCTTTGACCCCGGTCGTGTGTGTGTGTGTGTGTGTGCACCCTCCTGAGCCTGTGGGACACGCGGGAACGCAGCTGGAGTGGGGGTGGGGGTGTTGTGTGTGTGTGTGTCGGGGGAGCGGGTGGCTGCGAGACAAGTGGTTGCTCTCAGATCTTGACGCTTCTGTGGTTTATAATACACCAAGCTTTTCCGGGAACAAAGAGTTTCTCAGACAAAGACGGCTGAACACGGGGACGGGGACGTCTCTCACGCCGGCCCATCGCCCTGAGAAAAGACCTTTACTTTGCTTGGCCTTTAGAAGACGTTTTCACCTCAGTGTCATCCTTTCCTGAAGAAACAAACCCAGACAGCTGATATTATCCAAGAGGGCCAAAGGTTTGAGAAGTTCATTCTTCTTTCTCGGTCTCTTTTTTTAAGTTTTGGCTAATCTGTCCACAACAATATAATGTATTCAGGGCTGCCTTTTTTTTTTAAAAGTCCCGACCGCAGTCCAATTTCCATGGCGTGGCTTGTGAGTGTGCAGCCAGGCCGGCTGGGGAAGCTGGGGGGAGATACGGAGACTTGAAATAGAAGGTGCAGGAGTCACAGACAGACTTGGCTTTGTTCAACTGCAAGAAGCAGTGCCCTTTGTTTTTTTTAGTTTTTTTTTTTTTTAATTTTTATTCACTTTATATATATATTTTTTACGGTAAAGAAGGAGCAGCCCGCTATGCAGACAGACGTGCTGCTGGATCATCACTTGGCAGCGCCTCTGCTGCGGCTATAAATAGACTTTGTCACCGGCAACACTGAGGTTGTTCCGCAGGGGCCACTCGGCCGCCACTCAGCTATTTATGAAGGGGCACGTCGCTCCGGAAAACTTGAATGGCGACCGAAGCGCCTTGAAATCCCCCCCCCCCCCGCCCCACATTCCACTGTCCCCCTCTGCCGCCCCCCTCACCTCCGCTGCTCTGCCGTGCTGCGCCGTCATGTTGCAAGTGCCTCCGATGCGACAGCCGTCACTCCGGCCCAAGATGCTCCCTCTCCCTCTTCCATCCAGCACACACACACGTGCACGCACGCACGCAAACACACGTGCACGAACTCCCATCCCCTCCCCTCCCGCCTCCCCCACTCTGTGCAGGAACGCTTCGTCTCACCCTGAGAGAGTGTCACGAGTGTCAGCAGGCCTGTGTGTGTGTGTGTGTGTGTGTGTGTGTGTGTGTGTGTGTGTGTGTGTGTGTGTGTGTGTGTGTGTGTGTGTGTGTTATGGCATGTTTGCCTGTATGTATGCGTGTATGTGTGTTCAACGCAGCCTCCACCCCTGTGTAAGGATGTGAAAGTGTGTCACTGGCCTGGTCTGCGGCCGTCCTGCAGCTCCTTGCAGGGCCGCCAGCTGAGCTTCACAATGCTTAATTAAACACTTTATTTCAAGTGGCCCGTCATTGGATTTGCTCAAACACACACGTCTCCAGCCAAACAGCGCGCATGCACGCACGCACGCACGCATGCACGTCGGTGGCGAGGCCCCCCCGCCCCCCTTTAATGAACCCAGCCGTCCATTGTACCGACTTGAGGATCATTGCAAATGTTCGCTCCCACTATTGGATTACAGCAGCCGCATCGGCCCCAAAGCTGTTTATCGACTGGGATGCGGATCAGTTTTGGTGCATCCGTCCGCTGATCTGGATCAGTGGACGGGTGAACTGATCCGACCTCGGCTGTTGATCTGATTAGCCAACTGTGGCGGCCGGGTCTCAGTTTTTTTTTTTAAAGCTTTTGTTAACGTAAAACGGATGGCGATGTTGCCCTCCTTCCATCTCTCTCAATGATAGCAGAAAAAAAAAGTCTGCGGGAGGCTTAAAACAGGTTGATCTGTTTGTTTGTTTTTCGCAATTCTGTGTAAAGGGAAGTTTACAAGCACAGTTTGTTGTGTTTCTTTAAAATATAAAAGCAACCAAACTCAGGTGTAATGCTGAAACTTGTTTGTTAAAGCAAAATTGTAAAAAGAAATGTGTATATTAAGATTATAGTTTATAAGGCTACAGTATTTCTATGTTCATTTATAACTATATATTTCAGTTATTTTCTTGACATTTTTGGAGGGGATCTCTCTTATTAATGCAGCCTGTCTTTTTTCCCACTGGCATCACATTTCCTTCCACTCAAGATGGACAAACCCGCTTTTAATTAAACAAACCTTTTAATAAAACCTGAGTCACAGGGTTCCGCATTGGACCAAAATAGAACAAAACAAATAAACGGAACGTGTTTGTTTTCGGAGATGAGTTGAATAAGTAAACAGAGAAAACCCTCGAGCTGGGTTTTGGGTGATGGGTCCTTGTGTGGGAGTTGTTATGACGGGAGGATAGTGTTTCTGTTTGGGGTTTTGGTGATATCCGAGCCGCCGTGTTTGATGTGAGGTCCACGGAGGGGAAGTGGCCCACCAGACTGCTGGTCAGATGACTTCCAGTATGCTGGGGATTAGGGCCAGTTGATGAGGCAGGTGTGAGGGCCACACAAGCGACGGCTCCGACTGGAGCTGCACTCCAGTGGAAAGCTTTCATTTGGTGGCTGATTTACAGCAACGATCCTTCATTTGATCGATTCTATCATTTTCTGTGTTAAAAGAAAGAACAACTACTTAGGCTAAATTAGATAAGCCGAGACTAAAAGCTCTACTGGTTTGTCATTTGACACCTTCAATTTTTAATGCAAGTCCTCAACCAACCAGGTTCTGTAACCAAATGGTTTTTGAAGCTGTAAAACCTGGCAGCAGATTGTTCCTGTTAGATAATAGCCAGTTACTTGTTAAAGTAATTAATAATAAAAATTAAATAATTCATTCATGATAAAAATGTATCTTAATGGTTTTCAATGTCTGAAAAGTTTTTAAATGAATTCAAATACAACCCGGTGTCAGTTTATGCCTGCAGATTATATCTTCATTTTAAGAAGATGACATTCTTCAAATTAAAAAGATTCTCATAAAATTAATTGATTCATTGATGAACGGTCTTTCAATGTGACATAATAAAGTTAGCTTAAATCAATTTAGTCAATAATTGGAGTCTGAAAACTCTATCGGTGCAATGGATCTTTTTGCTTGATTTTAAAGAAAAATAAATCTCCATTTGCAGATTGATGAGTCCAGTCTTTGTTTTCGGCTCATGGGTCCTGTCCACTCTGCAGAGGAATCTCCTTTAATATCCTTCCTGGGGTTTTGAGCTGATTATTGAGGAAAGGAGACAATTATGTGCTTTTCCACAATGCGCAGTCTGAGGCCTTTTGATAAACAGCCAGACATGTGGTCTGAAAGTGCAGATTTCTATCTGCTGTTCCCGTCAGCCAGAGCTGAGATTAAGTTTATTTACATGCAGGATGTGTTTACCGATCCCGACTTTGCGCGGAGTGAATGTAAACAGCCAGCAAAAGTAAGTGCTTTAAATTTGAGCGGCCGGCTTGGGGGGTCGTGTTTGAGCGTGCGCTGCGGGTGTGTCGGGGGGCGCACTTGTGTTTGCGTGATGACATTTTCGCGGCGCGGCAAGGTTTATCAATCATAAACACCAGCTAATAGATCCTATTACGCTGTGGAGATATGTGTGTTTGCTCAGCAGTGTGAAGAGCAAAGAGAGCGAGAACTCAAGGCGTCTCCGTTCCTGTGAACCCCGCCGATAAAATACCTGCCTGGCTTCCCGGGTCACAACTGGTGCTCGTGTTTATCAGAGGGGCAACTGTAGATAACGGCTGTGTTTTCATTAAGTGGCCATTTCTGATGACATACAGTGGCACAAGGGCCGGTGCGAGAAAGATTTGAATAGTGATAGTAAAGGTTTTGAGTTGCAACGTGTTTTTGTAGATTTTATTTCTTTAGATCAGGGTTGGGCAAACCTTTTGACTGGTGGGTTCTAAAATTTGACAGAGGGGCTGGAGCAGGAGCAGATGGATGGAGTGTTTTGGTGACCCACCTCATAGGAGGAAAAAAAATATATCATGGGATATGTAGAACACATGTGCTTTCATGTCAATTGAAAATGAACAAAGGAAAAGATGCAACAAAATCAGTGTCTTTGAAGCCCCACGGTATTTAGCTCTTAATTTAAATGACTCTTAAAACTGTGAAAAAATGAATGAAATGCAGCTATTTTATGATGAACTGATTATTAATATAATTTCTTTAAGTTTGGCGGGCCGGATTAAAAAGCCTAACGGGCCGTAGTTTGCCCATGCCTGCGTTAGATGACACTGAATGCTCTTCTGCAGTGGGCCTTCAGGGTTTGGAAATCGGTGGTATGGAAGCGTGGTCTTTACAAGAAATGGATTTGCTGTCAGGAACACGGAGAGGCCCCTCGGCTTGGTTTGAGGCAGCATCCTACTCGATCCTTCTCCCAGGAAATGATTGGAATTCCAGCTACTTACGGCGCCTAATGAGTACAACAAAGAAAATCACAAACAAAGAATCTTCTTTCTATTCTAACCCCTGGAGTTCTCTTGTGACGTGAACCCAGGGTTGAGCACACATTAGTCTTTTATTTAAAGTAACACCAGAAACATTTTTTTTTTCATTTCCAGTGCCTCTCATTTCTTGTCCTTCTGTAGTTTCAGGATCTATCCTGATAAGTTGTCTCGGCAGCAAGGTTTTTTCACCATCACTGCATTTCTCATCACTGGGCCCCTCCCCCGCTCCCACTCCTCCTTTCATTCTCCGAGCGCACGCCTCCCCGATTTTATTAATGACCTCATCAGGAAGTAGAGCCTAGAGTTTCTCTTTGCTAACAAACAAATTAGTCTTTGTATTGCTGTGGCTCCGCCCCGTCCTCCTCCCCCCACTCACTCGGGCTGCCGGAGAAGCCGGAGGAAAATTCTCAATGAAACAAAGAAGACATGCAGCTCGGCGGCTCACAAGTGGAGCCCAGGGGCATTGGTGTTGATTGTAGAAAGCAAATACTATTTTCTGCCCCAGTGTTGGTTTCCATTCTAAATTTGGAGAAGCGAATATAGCCCATTCATCCCCCATTAAACAACAAGGCTTCTATTTTTGGCAGCGTGGCTTCGGAACAAAGAACATCAAACATGGCCCCTGCTGAAGCGGAGTTAATATACTCACAGAAAACACTTTGCCGCCGAACGGCCTTTATATGTTTGAACACGAGCCAGAGAGAGGTTGAGCGAGTTGTTATTCCGAATTATCTCCGCAGTCGTCGTCGTCTTTTTTTTTTTTTTTTTTTTTGCCCTTCTAGAAAGACAATCTGGTGCCACAGTGTTTATATTGGGACTAGAAAACAGCAGCTCTTAGCTCTATCCCTCAGCCATGATTAGTGGTTTGACATAGATCAAAGTGTTCTGTTGAAAACTTGCCTGTGTGTGTGTGACTGGACGGCCACTTCGACAGTGTTGTTCACTGCCACGGCGTCCTAAGCCTCCATAAGAAGATAACTGGTTTAGGCAAGGAGCTCATATGTCACTGACCGCCCAATCTTCCCCCAGCATGTTCAACGTAAAGTGAGACACATGAAGAGTCTGCCTTCACGTTAGCCCGCTATTGTTTTACGACGTATTGTAAAATTAAAAAGTTAGACTTGGAAGGAGAAAAACTTTTGGCTCATTGGTGGACAAGCCGAAAGAGAAAAAAAGAAGAAAGGAAACAGTTGTGTCATTTAAAAAAATAAAATAAAACATTGAGTGAGGCATTGTAGCTTGTGCTCTTTTAGGTTAGACTATTAATCTGACTGATGAAAATAATGATTCCAGTTGTAATTTTCTACTGATGCTGCTGTTGCTGCTCTTATTCCTCCTCCTCCTCCTCCTAATAAAATCATAATAATCACAATGACAAAAAATATTAATTAGGCAATACAACAATAATTCACTGCAATGTTGAAACAAATGTATTTATTTAATACTACTACAATGAGTAGTAGAAATACTCAAAAAAAGGAAATTATTTTAAGTACAGTGAGCAGTTTTTTGTCTTTATCAAAACTGAATTGTGTACCTTCACTTCACTACTAAATTATACTACCAGTCTGTCGAACTGTCAATTCATTGTAGTGGTATTGATCACAGCTTTTCTTTTGATTTTCATTATTCTAAATCTACAAAACTCAAAAGAACTCTAACCCTGAAATACGAAAGGGACAGTTCAACGGCACTTTATTTTGAAAGGAAAAGCGAACGCCTATTAGATAACAGCCAGTGAGCGTGTGAGAGCACGTCAGCATTGTGGGACTGCTGTTGTTTTATTTCCCAGCTGAGGCAACCGATAGGCTCGATAGGAATGGAGGGCGACTGTCATTTTTTTTTAAAAACTGCGAGTGTGTACTTGTGTGCATGCGTGTGTCCGTGTACACTGCTGGCAACTCCTCCGAGGCCGGAAGAGTTGCTCATTCAGAGGCCTGAGTCATCTGAGGTGACAGTAATGTTTTACTGGCGGTGTATCAACCTTGAAACTGAAGCTGTGTACTCAGAATTACGTTCTGAAAAATCCTGCTCTCCTCATTTGACCGCGAACGCTTCCATTGCCGTGTGAAGCTGATGCTGTTGGTTCGCAGCAGGTAGAGCAACCATTGATGTTTCCCCCGAAACAGCATCGGAGGCGCACTGGCTGAGTTGACTATTGTTTTGTTTGTGCGACCTGCTGCCAACCGGAGAACAAGCCTCGCTGCCATCTCCACTAACAGGATTATATGCTCCAAGAAGATTATTAGAATTAAAATCTTTTAGCAAAAATAATCTACGCTAATCTATATGTAGCATTCGCACAGGCTGTGGGCAAGCTGCAGTTACTTCTGACCAAAGGTAGCAAAAGTATTCAGATTCTGTACTTAAGGTGAAAAATTCCTTTATGGGAGTAAAAACAAGAAAGTAAAGGTTCTGACTTGTACTTAAGTAAAAAGTATTATTTTTTTTAAAACAAAATAGTTTTTTGCCACTAGTGAAACAATATTAATTTAGAGAAATTGAAAATGTTCTGACAAAACAATCTGCACTAAACTGAACAGAGGTCTTGCATGAGTATTTGGAAAAGTTTAACCTCTTTGCTCTTAATTGTACATTTGTTTCAACTGCAGGACAAGCAAACGGTAATAAGTAATAGGTGTTGTCAGTGACCCATTATTGGATGTTTATGCTTTTATATTAATATTATATTAATAATGATAACCAATGTTATTTTCTACATAATAAATCAATTGCTTTTAAGAGAAAATGTATCTTTTGAACACTTTAAAACTCAAAAGTAACAAGCATAATTTTCCGTACAGTACCAATGTTTGTGAGCAAATGTAGGGAGTAAAACTAAAAAGTCACCAGAAAAAGAAATCTACCCACCTCTGCTTCGGATACAAATTCAAATCCTTCAGAGCTCGATGCTGTTTTGGCTTCTTCCTCTTGTCTCTCGCTTTCAGAGATTAAACCAAATGTCCTTCTCTCTCTCTCTCTTTCTCTCTCTCCCTCTCTCTCTCTCTCTTTCTCTCTCTCTCGCTCCCTCTCTCTCTCTCTCTCTGTGTTCCAGTCTGTGACCTGGGCATCGACATCCGCAATGACATCAGCCAGTTCCATCTGCTGGAGAACTGCACGGTGGTGGAGGGCTACCTGCGGATCCTCCTCATCCACGACAAGACCAAGAGCATCAGCCAGGACGACTTCCGCTCCCTCAGCTTCCCCAAGCTGACCGTCATCACCGACTACCTGATGCTCTTCCGCGTCTCCGGCCTGGACAGCCTCAGCGTGCTCTTCCCCAACCTGAGCGTCATCCGCGGCCGCAACCTCTTCTACAACTACGCGCTGGTGATCTACGAGATGACCAGCCTGAAGGACATCGGCCTGTACAACCTGAAGAACATCACCCGCGGCGCCATGCGGATCGAGAAGAACCCCGAGCTCTGCTACCTGGACTCGGTGGACTGGTCGCTCATCATGACCTCCGAGATCAACAACGTGGTCAATGCGAATAAGAAGCCCAAGGAGTGCGACAACGTGTGCCTGGGCATCATGAAGGATAACCCTCTTTGTCAGAAGACGCTGATCAACGACAACTACGACTATCGCTGCTGGACCTCCAACCACTGCCAGAAAGGTAAGCGGAATTCCCCGCTATTTTATTTCGCTCCTGAAGGCCTCGTGTGTCAAGAAACGCCCGTATTTGCTAAACACTTCTTAATCTCTGCCGTGTTGATGCGATATTTCACTCTGCTCCCGCAGCAAGTGGGACTTTGATCTCACTAGGTGGTTTCCAGTCTCGTAAACATTCCCAAATTTAAAAAAAAACAAAACATTTTCAAGTCCCATGTATCCACGCAGTATTTTGCCTTCGTTTCCTGGTCCTGGGTGCAGGATTGTCCACGGACCAGTGCAAACATTTCCTGTCTGTTGGTCATAGGGACCTTGTCTTTAGGTGGCGGTGCTATTTGTGGAGCCCAGGACTCCTACAATATGGAGCGCCGGGGTGTTAGAAAGCCACAGTCAGTCGAGGTTTGACGCCGTCCTGCCAAGGAACCAGTCTACCTGTCTGGACCATGTCAGCTAAATATTTGCTTGAGGGCTATATTGAAGAATGTGTGGGGCGTTGGGGGGGAGGGGGCAGAGGAGGAGGTCATCTCCACTTGCCTGCAGCTCAGCTGTAGGGTCATGCATTTTCTTTTTAAAGAACAGTTCAGAAGAGGGTCATTTTGTTTTCAACGTCACAACTTCTTCTGTGATCCGTGCAGATCCACTGGCTTGGATTCACGGCCAGGTGAAAACATTGAATGAGATGCACTACCAGTCAAAAGTTACATACTTCTGATTTAATGCTTTTTCTCTGATTTTCATGACTATTTACATTGTAGATTGTCCCTCAAGGCATCAAACTATGAATGAACACATGTGAAATATGTATTAAACAAAAAAGTGTGAAATAACTCTAAACAGGTTTTATATTTTAGATGATCTAGAATAGCCGCCCTTCATATAAAATACATACAACATAACATATTTTGGTACTTAACATTTATTTATTTTGCCACATTAATCCACAGATCTTGGTCATGATGTCTTCAGTATGTATCTACAGTGTAGAAAGTAGTAAAGATAAAGCAGAGACAGGTGTATCCAAACCTTTGGCTGGTAGTGGATATCAGCCCTGCTAGTTAACCCTCTGTTTGTTTGCCTTTTCCACACTCTGAACCTTTTCTTCTGTGTGAAATAATGGTGGGAGAATGTCCTCCCAAACCCCCCACCCAGCCACCCAGCCACCCGAGGCCTTTTCTATTGAAGACCCACCCCCTCCCCCACCTCTACCAGATCCTCCGAACAAGTAGTGGAAATCTGATGGCGTGTTTCAGCTGCAGCTTGTATAGAAAAGCGAGGATGTTTATTGTTGAGTTTATTGTTGGGTTGCTGCACTGCCACGCCTCTCTCGCCCGACGTGCAGTGGTGAGAGTCTGATATGTAAATTGTAAAAAAAAAACAAAAAAAACCCAGGCAACAAACAAAAGGAAGCGGGGTTCACGTGTTTATCCGAGTAATTGACGAGGCGGATGGTGAAATTCTGACGCTGGGAGGAGCGTTGGGGGTCACCTGCGACGGGCTCCTAGTCACGTCTGGTGTAGAAAACGCCTCCGTTGTTCTGAGAGGCGTGCGAGGCAGCGCTGCAGCATTGTTTGAACCAGTTAACTTCTCTTTGAGGCCCTGGGCCCTGAGGTCAGGGTAAATACATTCATCTGCAGGGCCTTGAGGTCTCAAGGCTGCAGATAAAGCCTTGAAGGGAGGAAGAGGCGTGTGCTTGTGCGTGTGTGTGTGTGTGTGTGTGTGTGTGTGTGTGTGTGTGTGTGTGTGTATGTTAGGGGGCGTTGCTGTTGCTGAATCAGTAATGAAGCAGAATAAATCTTTATTAGCTCTGCGAGGTCTGTTAATTCTCTCGACTTCAAGCACGGGTAACATTTTTTTTTTACCTGGTCTATGTGTGTGCCCATGCTAGTGTGTCTGTGTGTGTGCGCCTGTGGTGTGTGTTATTTATTTATTTATCATAAGGCTCGATGTATCTGCTTAAGATTCCTCTCCCCTCCCCGCTGCATAATTGCCTTGTTTTTCTCCAGTATGGATGTTCCTTCAAGGGCATTCAGTGGTTTTTCTCGTCAATACGGCCGGCGCTCCACTTTAATTACACTTCACAGGGAGCCGAGTGTTGTCTCGTCCTCGCCGGAGCAGTAGCACAACTCACTGCCTCTTTTTTTTTTTTTGCCGTGTTTGTTCCGGTTCCGCGAGATCCTGTTTCCCACAACAGTTTTTTTTTTTCCTTTCTTTCTTTCTTTTTGATTACAGTCACCGCTTAGCCACCTGCCCCTCCCTCCCTCGCTCGCCCGCCCCCGCCCCCTACCCTCCAATGTAAATGAGTCGGCGGACGGAGCGATGCAGGTCGGCGCTGCGGCCGCAGCGATGGCGGCTCCTGATGCGGAGGGCGGTGGCACGGAGGGGAAATGTCAGACAAATGTCAAGTACAGGAACTGTAGCGTCGAGCTCTCACCACCAGCCCTCCCCTCCCCTGCCCCCGCCACACACACACACACACACACACACACACACACACACACACACACACACACACACACACACGCTCCTCCCCACCATCGACCTCCTCGCCACTTGGCTTCTCCTTGTTCCTCCCTGGATCTCATCTCTGATCCTCCCTGTCAGTTGGTCTGCTGGTGTTTCCTCCTCTGTTTTCACCTCCCCCTTCCCCTCCTTTCTTTCCCTCCTCCTCCTCCTCCTCCTCCTCTTTCTTCTTCTTCTGCTGCTGCTGCTCCCGCAGAGCTTATCAGGGGGCTGTTAACAGCTCCGGTCCTGTCCGGTATCTCTCTGCTGTTTACGAGACATTCTCTCATCGCTGAGGGAGCCTCCTGTTCAGACAGGGCCCGGAGGAGGGAGCTCCTAGGGCAGGCATGGCCAAACTATGGCCCGGGGGCCATACGCGGCCCATTAAGCTTTTTAATCCGGCCAGCCAAAGGTGAATAAATGACTCCTGCAGACTGACCCCCCCCCTCCCCCCCAACCCCTTCCACCCTCCCACACACACCTCTGGAGGTGAGACAGAGGCTGATCTCTGCGAGAGGCGGTTTCTTATTTTAATTTTTTTAAATGAGGGAAGCACGCAGCTGCGTCGGAACACGCCGGTCTCTTCGCAGCTCGACGGCCGCGCATTCTCACACCGCATAGCTCGCATGTCTCTCTTATATTATAGAATATTAAGTTACAGTTTGCCTCGCAGGCGCTCCGGTTTCTTGACACCTTCCTCTGGCGCTGTTTCTCTTGTGGGAACATTGTGTCCCACAACCTTTCATTCAGCATCCATGAAAGAGGAGGAGGAGGAAGGAGGGAAAAAAAAGAGTGTCTGCAAAAAAGGTTTAATTCAATCAAAACAGCCATTTAGAGGTGCTGATGTCGGCGTATTTTGTTTGAGGGAGCCAAACGAAGGGGTTCTTGGTTCAAAGCGTTGTGGCTTCAGTTTGCACTTTAGATCAGGTGAAGTTTGGCACAAGGTGACAGACAGCCGTCGCTCTGTGTGTCCTTGCAGCCTGGTAGAAGGATTTTCGGAAAGCTTTCCTCCCACCCAGGAGACTTTGGTAATATGTTTTCTGCCAGAGACCCGTTGGATATCTACGGTCTGAATGCTGTGACCTCAGTGCACCTCATGAGGAGGGAACGGTCTGTTCCAGGAGCAGATAAGGTCCTAAGTGTTTGAACATTGTATTCTACCACCCATGATATCAAAGCATCTCCGAGACTCTATTAGTTTTTTTCTCACCTGAAATAAGTGCTTTTACATTTGTGGGAAAAAGTTTTTGGACACCCACAATTTCAATCATTATCTTGGGATGTTTCCAAAAAATAATCTTCCAGACCAGAACCCCAAGTTTAGGTTTTAGGGCATGGACAAGTTGAAAATTCTCTCATGCACAAACACACTTTAACAAAGACTTTAAACAAGTTAAGTTACAGAAAAAGTCTGATAGGAAAACAAGTGCCAGGCACTATTTACTCCAAATAAATGACAGTTTCCGTGTTCACATTAATGAAAGAGTCGAGCGCTGTGCTGTATTGACGTCCTTGAGGAAATCACTGAAGGACCAGTTGAGGCTCTGCCTCCACGCCGAGAACTGGAACCACTTAATCTTTTTATTTTCGTGTGAGATTTGTCGACAAACGCACAAAAATAGAAACCATTACAAGACTTCCTCCAGATTTCCCCTTCTCCTTCTAAACTGTTTCTAATTCCCTCTGCTGATTGTGTGTTTAGCGCTTAATACCTTTTCCAGTACGAACCCTTTGATTAGATGAATCAGCAGCAGGGGAGGAAAAATAATGAACACAAAGCCTCCTATTCACTTGCCTGTAAATTGATTTCTGGAGCCGCCGCGCCGCTTGACACAACTGGCCTGGTTGGGCTGCGCAGAGCGTGCAGGAACGATGCTCCAGAGGTTTATTGATACTCAGGCCGTGAGGCTGAGCGTGTTTTGCTCCCGGGGGTTGGGGGTGCAGGGGTGGGGGTGGGGGGGGGGGGGGGAGTTGGAATGATGTGGTTGCCCCTTTAAGAATATAGGGTAAAAATTCCTGCCTGCTTAGTCACTGCAACTTGCGAGGGGACGAAGAGGCTCGACTGCAGGTTGCTGCGGTGGCGGGTGGGGGGTGAGGGGGGTCCGCTTTGTATTTTCAACACAGGTGCCAAGGGGCCGACTTCCTGAGATCATCCGTCACACACTTTGGTATATTTGTCGAGCCGCCAGCCTGCAGCAGATACCGAGGAGCCTTGACATATTTAAGGCTCGCCCAACCTCAACCTAACCCCCACATCACCCCCCCCCCCCCCCCCCCTCCCAAACCGCCTCCCCTCCTCGGAAGCTTATCAGAATCTCCTGGCTGAAGGAGCGAGAGAAGAGCACAGTTGGAGTCGAGCCACTGGCCCATTCTTTTCTGCTCATGCAGCGCAGACGCCGAAGAACTTTTGGGCTCCCGCATTACTCTGCCCCATAGAGCGTCCAGTGCTGTAGTGTCACATCCCATCATGCCTCTGTAACACACATGATGCATCAGAACGCATTGGACAATCGGCTGTGACGTCACGCCGGCAATAAACTCTTTTCTGGAGATTTTCTGGCCTTTATGCAATTTTTAGAAAGATTAAAAGTCCATGACTGAAAAATCGACATTAGAAAGATTTATTATAAACCACGTTTCAGGTCGCAGTCGTCTATGGTCTATGGGAAGAAATATTTTTTAGGCCGAATGGCTGCAGTACCTCAAGTGACCACCAGGGAAGAAAAATCGCCCTTCGCCCATATTGCCAGTCCAGCATCCAGTTCTTATAACACGTCAATGGTTGGGATTCACACTCACTCGTTGGCCAACACACACCAATATGAGTACAGCCCATGTTTCCTGCTCCGTTTCGCAGGGCGCCCGGCCCGGGCGGCGTGCCAGCGTCAGCGCCGCGGCGATGGCGCTCATGTCGATGGCGCTCATTCATTGGCGCCCCCACCCACCCAAAGAGGGAACAATCGCGCTCCGTCACGCTCCCGGCCGCCGACCGCGCCGCTTCTCCGCGTCTCTGCCGGTGCCGGGGCGGCGTGGCCAACTTTGGCGAGGACATGTCCAACCTCGTCAAACCTTGTCTGTGTCAGCCCCCCGCAAACCCTCCTCTCCTCCCTCTCCTCGGAGGACTAAAGGGACTATTGATTCACAGCGTTGCCACTCCACGCTGTCATTGAAGTAAATACATTAGAGAGAGCAGACAAAGCTCCTTTCACGGCAGCTCTTCGTCCTCTTTGTGCGCTCATATGCTGATGTCTTTTTAAACAGCGGTCCAAGGGCAAGTGTGGTGACAACAGGCAGTAAATAGAGTTCCGACTGTGTGTGTGTGTGTGTGTGTGTGTGTGTGTGTGTGTGTGTGTGTGTGTGTGTGTGTGACGGGGAGATGAAAGAAGGAGCGAGCTTCTCATTCCTTTGCTGCTGCTCCCTCAGCTACGGCCGGGTCGCTCAAGGTGAAAATCAAAAGTAATTTTCCATTTTCTTTATTTTTAAGATCCATTCTTGATGCGGCACAATGTTGCAGATGGATCTTCGCATTATGATTCAAGTTTTGGTGGCATGACGCTTCACGCAGATTCCCCAAAGCGGTGACCAGTAATGATCTTTATCTTTAATTTCCTCATGATGGTCACTCCTGTACAGTACGTGACCGCCCAGCTGAACTGGGTAAACACTTCAGCGCTAACTGGTAAAAGTTTTAAAAGTTGTTAATCAGCGACAGAGCGCCAGGATGCAATTCGTCTGGCCTGACCCACTGGCTGCATCCTCTAACAACCTTAAACTTTTTAGGAGATCCCTTGACTTTTACTCTTGTGACTTCTCCTTGACGTCAGTCCTTATAGGCGAAGCCCTACGAATTTGAACCGACGTGGTATAAGTCTATTTTCATTCAGCTGTCTCTTCAAGTACTAAACACGTTTTCTTTCATTATTAGTGTAATCGTAAGAGAAAATATTGGTCATTTAGATTCAATATTTTTAAGGTTTTTTTTTATGCTTCAGAAAACTACGTTTCCTCTTTTCTTTGTACTCTCTGCACATTCAACGTCTTCTCGCTGCCGGCCTTTGCCACATTTTCTCCCATCTAGGTCAAAGTCGTAAATGTCATTCCACAGAACAGTTAGCTGCCAGTGCCAGTGCTAGTGCATCGTCCGGTGCCCAGAACCGGAGTTCGCTGAAGCCGGGCAGGGGGAAAAAAAACAGGAAAAACAATAAAACAGAAAAACAAAAACTCAGTTGGGTTACAAGTAGTTTTTCTGCTTGGCTGCTTTTATTGGTTACGTTTGGACTGGCAGCACGGCGGAGTCAGGCTTTTTTACCCAACTCTCGGATTTGTTTTGAGTTGGTTCCACACACACACGGACGTTGTTACGCGCAATATTGGCCGACACTGACACGTGTGAGTGGCCGCCATTGCTAACACTAAACAGCAGCAGCGACTGTGTGGTTTCTACGTTACTCGCACTTTGCTGACGTTCACCATCGCCGGCTTAGCGGTGCAGCTGGTTTGACTGCACGCTGGTGTGGGAGTGTGTGCGACTCCTGTCCTCCGTGGCCTCCACTCTGCGAGCGCACTGACAGACTGGCCTGTTTTCCTCGGCCAGATCGGGAGCTGTACGATCCTCCCCTCCAGTCTGCGCCCCTCTTCTCGCGCTCTGTCCCTTTAAAACGTTCCACGTTCCTTATATGTGCGTGCCAGCGCTCGATGCCCGTTGTATCCTCGGGGCGATGGGCCGCCTGCTGCCTCCTGGCTGCGGGCGGCCCATCGCAGGCTGTGAGTCATCATCCTTTCACGCTCGCCACTCATTCATAAATGCTGCGTGACTACTACGACTTCCGCTCTCGCAGAGCCGTGGGGCCCCCCGGGCGCTGCGGTATGCTCCCCTCAGTTCTGCTCTAAATGGCAGCGAGGACGAGTCCTGTCTCCGCCCTCTTCGCCTCCGTGCCTGAGAGCTGGCGGCCAGAGATCCTTCTTCCCTGGCTGCGCCGCAGGAAAACAAAAAGAAAATAATAATTATAATAATAATAAAAATGATACGTTTTATACATAAGCACCTTTCTGATAGTCAAGGACACTTTACAAACAAATACAATAAAAAACAGATATATACTACACACGGTAAGAATAAATAATAAATGGACTGAAAAGGTGATTTTGAGTCTGGATTCAAACTGGGGGAGAGAATCGGTGTTGCGGATGTCTGATGGAAGCAAGTTCCGGAGTTGGGAAAATAATGAAAGGACAATATAAACTTCCATTTATATAACGCCTTTCAAGGACCCCAAGGTCGCTTTACAAGGTAAAGTAAGCAAACAAACAAACAAAAAAAACAACAACAACAAAACAAAACAAAACAGGAAGGGAAGCTAAACATTTACTGTGGAAAAGCCAGGGAGAAAAGGTCATCAGATCCATCAGGACGCGATGAGTCCTGGTGCACAGAGCGACATCCAGGTTCATCAAGTTCACAATTCTACACCCCCCCCACCCCCTCCCACGCTGTGCGAGTGAGATTCAGGCGGCGAGGTGCGTGGGAGTGGGAGGGGGGTTGGTGGGGTTTGGGGTGTGTGATCCACCTCGTCTACCTTTGCCTTCACACATGGACAAAATGTGTGCGTCTCTCCTTTGAAGACGGATCGAATTCCCAAGGGCACATCCGCGTGGGACGCGGCCTGCGTCGTAACGCTTTATGACCGAGCGAGTTTAGCGCTTAATAAGCCGGCGGCCCGGGCACGAGGGCCTGGCGTGGTAAATCAATACGAGGGAAAAAAAAAAGTTATTGTACAATAAGCAGCTAATGTAACCCCGGAGCGACTGAACCCCGGATGAGTCATGAATCCGATGTGTGTGTGTGTGTGCGTGTGCGTGTGTGTGTGCGTGTGTGTGTGTGTGTGTGTGTGTGTGTGTGTGTGTGTGTGTGTGTGTGTGTGTGTGCATTATCTATAAAAGATATATCCGGCAGGCCTTGGCGTGCCAGCGCTGTGGTGCCGTCCGCTCCCTCTTCGCTTCCTGTGCCCAACGAGGAGATGAAAGGGCGGCGGAGAAAAAAATTCCCGCTGGAAATCTCCCGAATTACGAGGACGAAGGAAAAGCGTGTGACGACGGCACGCACGCCGCCGGCCGGCCGCCTTTTAAATTTCCTGTTGGCCACTTGTGAGGATCGACGTTAAAACCAGCTACGAATGGAAGTGATTGCGATGATGATGATGTCAGCTTTTTTTTTTTAAAGATGGATGAGCAGCTCTTGCCCCTGCGTGACATCGGGCGGCGGGCGTTCCCTTGAGTCTGACCAGCCCTGCAGCGTCCACTAGGGCGGCCCATTCATTTGAATGGGGTTGCTCAGCCAGCAATGCACTGAAAAAGCTTTTGGCTTCCGGGTTACTTCCTCAAGTGCTTTTTGGGCTGTATGGTGTTTTTGCCTGCAGTACCTTGAATGGCCACTGGGAAAGATAATCACTTATTGCTAGTCTGGTATCCAGTTCTTGTAACACATCCATGGTTGGAATTCACACTCACTCACGGGCCAACATGCACCAGCTTGTGCACATCCCATGTTTTCATGTTTCTTCATCCACAAGTCTGACCTGTGATTGATGCTGGTTGGATCCC
This sequence comes from Nelusetta ayraudi, assembly GCF_046127955.1. Lineage (NCBI taxonomy): Eukaryota > Metazoa > Chordata > Actinopteri > Tetraodontiformes > Monacanthidae > Nelusetta > Nelusetta ayraudi. The sequence continues at coordinate 6,253,045 of NW_027466103.1, read as the reverse complement.
CATGGTTCAGGCTCCACCTTCTCCTGCTCTCTTGGTCCCGCCTCCTTGGCCAAGGTCGTTTCCATTCGTTAGTGAGGACGGTCGCCGGCGGCGCCCTTGTCAGTGGCCACGGGGGAGCGCGCACCGTCGCCGGGAGGGAAACTTTCCGGCTGTACTGGCAGCAGCAGCAGCAGCAGTCGGACAGCAGCTTGTTACCGTGTCAGATAAATATAGGGGCCTCTGGAGCAGCTCCGTCTTCGCCCCGCTGCTCGGAGAGAGAGAGGAAGAGGGCGCGTCACCTGGGAGCCGTCGCTATCTCCGCTCGTCTTCGGCAAATTGGCTGCGGGGCCTCGGAGGAGGCGGGAGGCTGTTGTGACTCGAGAGGCGACTGTTTTCCTGTTACCACGCAGGAGACGACGTGACGTCACCGCTCAAGCTCACTCCATGTGGTCAGGTCATGTGACATCACCGTAGTTTTAATGGTGCAGGTTGTCTGTGAATCGTTTCATTAAACTGGATTGAATTAGAACGTTGAAAGTTGGAAGGATTTTTACACATCCCGACCTGCTCCGTTGAATTGTTCTCCTCTTTTTAGCGACTTCAACAGAGCAGCGAAGCGATGAGAATTCATGCTATGATTCTAATTGATCCTGGATGCTTCAAAGTTGGGCCACCAGGGATCATGACGACCCAAACAACCTGCTGCTGTCTCGCTGTGCTTCGACCAGGCTTTCCGTATTCCTAAAACAATGACCTCCGACCGACAGAACCGGCGACCTCGAGTGGCGAGGAAGAACAGCCTGAGCCGTCCCACGATGAGCCGGCGAGCGTTTTGTTTTTAGAGAACCCGTTGACCCCCCATGTTGTTGTGATACGGTGGCCACCCCCCACCCCCAGCCCAGCTCCTGCAGGTCTGCTGCCCCTGCTGATGGAGCAGAAAACATTCTCGGCAGGGCTGGAGGTGCATTAGCGCTTCCTTTCATCTGCGTCGTCCTCCTGTTTCCAGAGCGCAGCTCGTTGATAAGTGTCCGTCCAGCGGGCCTGTTGTTTTTTTGAAGTCCCAAGTCTGGACTCGTCCCTCCGCCACCACCTCCACCCTCCACCCCCGCACCTCCCCACCTCCCACATCCTCACCCCCCCTCACCTCCCAGCAACAGCTCACAGGCCGCCGCTGCCGCCCACTCCCATTTGTGCATCAATTACAGGGACGAGGCCTGCGGGGCTTGTTTGCACTTGAGTGTATGTCAGGAATCACCTCGCCCTCCCCCACCCTCCCCCACCCCCATCTCACCCCAACCCTCCCCCTGCCTTCCGTCTTTGTGGCTGCCTGATAAACATGACAGACGCCATAGCCTTGAGCCTTCCACGTAAACACACCGACTGTCCTCATTCATATTTTATGGTTCACACTCACTCACGCAAGCGCACACACACACACACACACACACACACACACACACACACACACACACACACACACACACACGCACGCGCATACACGCCCGACGGCCGCCGTTAGACTCTCACCGCCAGTCTGCAACGTCTCCCAGCGTTCTTTTTTTCCCGCTTTGTTCCGCCTCCCCCGGTGAAAATCCGCTGTTGAAAAGGCCCGAGAGCGCCGCCCGATGAGCGTGTGGGGATCGACCAATCGCGGCCAATCGAAGTAAGCGCATAATCGCTCCCACTTTTTGTTTTGTTTGCAGCGTCGCGGCCTTTGTCTCGACACCTGAACTGTGTACCGCCGGTGGTTCTCTTTCAGGCCAGACATGTGCTTGCTTGTAAAAACGCTTGTTTTTGCATTCCACCTACCTCCCCCTCCTAATATATGGTATTATCTCCCAACCCTTTTCTCTCCCTCTCCCGCCTTCCACCAGTGTGTGGGCTAATGACAGCGATGCTGCTGTTCAGGAAACCCCCTGAACTTTCTTTCTGCCAGCCTCTTTTCCAGACCCCCCGTCTCCGCCTTTTCTTTTTTACTGTTTGTTTTTGTTTTTGTTTTTAAGTCAGAAATAAAGCAACTGAACACTGTATTTATTCATCTGTTCCATAAACGTAGTGGCCGCAGTGAGGTGGCACATCGGGGGCCAGGAGTTCGGCTGCAGTGTGGTAGTAAGACCAGAACGTGGTAGGAAAACTCACAGGGTCTAATTTAAACATGTTTGTTTTCTTATGCAGAGTATTGTAGTAGAACCGTATTCCACTAAATAATCCCAAATTTTACATGGGAGGAAGCTCTCTGAGAAAACCCACACAGCCCTTTGTTTTTCACATTTTCTTTCCGCCACTGGTATTTATTTATTGCGCAGCCTCCAGTGCCAGCTTTTCTTTTCAATGTGTACGTTTGTCTCTATCTCGCAGGAAAAAAACAATGGCTGACCTAAAACCTCACGGCTGCTGTGAAACATTCACATTCCAGGCATGCTTTTCACATTTTGTGTGTTTTATCCGAGTCTTGCTCCACGTCATACCTCAGTGTGAGACCACTTTTTGGCCAGGATGCTCTGGCAGCTTTATAAAGGGCTGACAGACGGAGCTCATGAATTTCTTAGGTACTGTAGAACTAATATTATTATTAATCTGTGGGCCATTCTTTTACTTCACGGTGCTGTCGCTCCGGGCTCAAACTTTTTCAACATCGGGAATATATTTCCCAAACTGGAGTTTGTTGATTTTCTTCCAAGCAAATGCCGGATTGAATTTTCCTCGGAACCATCAAAGGTCATGATCAGCTCGCCAGTGGTCAAAAGATGGCGTGGATTATGCTGCACAGATGGACAGTTGTAAACATTTATTGTCTTTTTTATGTTCTTTGTGGTTCATAGTTTCCACTTCCTTTAGTTTCTCTCTTTACAAATCATAACATAATCCATCAACTAGAAGTACAGTCATTAAAAAAAAGCTGGGCACAAGTATGGAAGATGAAGTTACTTGACTTGCTCACATGTTCATAGTAGCAGTGCAGTCAGTGTGCTTGCTGTATTTGACCTGTCCCCTCCTGAGCAGCAGTAGGCAGTCGCTGTGCAGCGCTCCGGCTCCACATCAGTGCGTCTGGTCAAGGGCACCGACTGCAGCACAACGGTAAATATAAATACGGATGATTGACGTCCATGTGCAGCTTTTAGCCTTCAGATACTCGCACGCATTGATTTGCGCCGCACATTTTCTGCAGACTCTCAGTCAGAAGACGCTGTCAATCAGTCAGTCTCGGTGGAGATTAGTTGGACAGTGCTCCTGCACGCACTATGTGCACTCAAGCAAAAAGAAAAAGAAAAAGAAGAAAGACTGTAAATCAACAGCTTCTGTGAACTGACCGTCGTCTGCTGTGATAAAAGAGAACATTGGCAGTGAAGAGAGAGAAGTGAGACTTTATTTATTCCCGGAGAAGTCCATGCATTGCTGCATTGGTTATCCTGAAAGGTGGTGATGAGAGCACATCTTTGGATCATCACAGCCCCCCAAAACATGGAAACCTTCCCTGGGTTGCTTTCCGGACCGTCCTGTTGATGAACAGCCGGCCGCCGCGTGTCGGATGAACCAAAGTATGCGACGACTGACTCTGCAACAGTTGCGGGAGGAGCCACAACTGCTGCTCTGCTCTCTGCAGCCAGGAGTGTAATTAGCGTTTTGTACTTCCTGGTCATAAAAACAAGCCAGCTGCCCCCCTGCAGGCTGCCGAGGGGCCGGGGCACCAAACAGAGACGTAAAGCTGGAATGCGCTTGAAGTTTTTACATCGTGTGTACCGGTACAGTAGTGTTTTAATTAAGTGAAAGCCCAAAGCCGTGGGCTTAATTACACCAGCTTGATCGCCTGAGCAGAGGAAAAACATTTCAGACCACCAGGGATGAGACTGTGAACGTTTCTGGTCACCAGGGCCCAAGTGGAAGGATTAGAAGCTGTTGTGCTGTTTTGAGGAATTCTTTGGCTCTCAGGTGTCTTTCTGGTCATTTCCAGTTCACTCTTGGGTCACACATGTTTCTCCTGCGCGACATTTCTTGTGCAGCTTGAGTTAAACGGCTGGTTTGAAGCTCTCCAGCGGGACTTTTTCATTTTTCGTGTCTGAATAAATATGCGTGTGCATGTGGACAGGGCTAGAGGGTCAGCAAAGTGACTCACTTGAGTCACCATAGTGCATGCAAATATCAAAGAGGGTGTCTACTTCCTGGCATGTATGTACAAGCCTTGCCCAAAGTTCCGTGTGGTGTCGTCATAAAGACAGGCACACTTTGTGTTCAGCAGTATCTCTTTGTGTCAGAAAGTACTTCTCACAAAAAACGTGTTGGAACACTTGGCTCCCAGTACAGCGCTCACACTCGGTAGAGTCCGGTGGCTGAAGAAGAGGAAGAAGAAAGAAAGAAAGAAAGAATAGCCAGCACCTTGGACTCTTGAAGTGGTCGGACTGAGCTCCTGATTTATGAAGCGAGCGTGAGCAGGGCGGCTGGTGCAGCACTGCTGAGAAGGAGGGTGAAGAAAAAAAAAGAAAAAAGAAAATTCTGGACTACAAGAGCAAGCCGGAGGTTCGGTTGTCTCCACCCAGCGTTGAGGTCATATCCACATGGACGTCTGTATCTGAGGCGAAGCCCAGATCAAATAGGCCTGTCACCTCCGTGGCCACTCCCCCTTTTCCCAACCGCTCTGATCTGTGAGCGGGCCAACTGGTGAAGCTCCCCCACAGATAATTACCGCCAGCCTGCTCAAGTCAAGGAGACGAGGAGGAAATGGCACAATAGCCGAGCGGCATCAAGTTAGAGAACTGCAAATTACCGTCTTCCCCAGGCTGTAATTGCTCCATTGTGTTGTATATTTGTACTTGTGCGCGTGTGTGTATTTGTATATGATGATATGCACTCGTCGAACTGGACTCGCATCCTTTCCTCCCCTGCTCGTCTACGGCAGCAACAGAGGCATCGTGCTGGGAGGTGTGCTTGTGTAATTTCATTTTCTTTCCTCGTCAGCTCACTGATGCACCCGTTCCAGGAATCTGCGGTGGCTTTTACGTAAACACGCTCGTATGAATGAATCCCCTCTGAATTGCCTCCAAGTTTTTTCACTCCGCCGAGCGGCTGATTGTGGAGACTGGCGATGGGTCCGTCTGTGCATTGCGGCCTGTTTTTTTTTTTTTTTTCTTCCCCCTGGCGCGGTTAACTGAAGAAGGTCGCACATGTTTGCCTTTGTGGTTGCGAGGGTCGTGTTAGTGTGCGCTGGGAGAGGAAGAAACCGAGCGGAGGGGGCTGCAGAAATAACGGGGACTGCTCGGGGGTCTGTCGCCTGTTGCCTGCCTCTTGGCAGTAAACTTGATCAGCGAAGAAAAATACACGCTCAGCCTGCACAATGCAGCCCTTTGTCTCCGCACCGAATCGGAACTGTCAACCATTTTGGAAATAGTTTCCAGCTTATTAAAATACTTCCAGACCGTGACTGTTGAAGCAGTGAGTTTTCCAGCTAATTGCTTGGCATCCCTCCCCATCTTATGTCTGTTGCAGGCATCCTCGGCGAATAAGAGGCCTTTTGCTTGGAATTGCTGCGCCGGAGCTGGTGTTGTCATCTCCCCCCCCCCCCCCCCCTCTTCCACACAGTGCACTGCAGATTTGATGGCAGACAACAGCACCACATGGTCCTCTGTGTTTTTCTCGGGTTGATCTCAACACTGATCCCCCCTCATTCCTCAGCCCCACACTCCTTGTCCCGACTTTGACGGTTACGATTTGGTTCATGGGTGGCCTTACAGCCACCATGATCGCCCTAGACATTGTTCCAGCAAAGCTGTGCTGCAGAGATTTTTGTGAGTGGCCTCCTATAAATGCCTCTTAACGGTCTGTTAGTTCAGTTTATTGGCTGTACATACAGATGGACAGAGTTCTTAGTCCTGTCACCCATCGGTTCGCTTAAACCAGCTGGGAAGCCCAGTGATTGGTTGAATGGTCGCGCCATTCTGAGCTTTTCGGTCAGTTTTGAAACAGGAAGTTTCCATATTTGGGTGTGTGGGTGGTATCGCAGGTGAGCAATAGCAACACCAGTCCACCTGCTGGCCACAGTTTGGTACTAAACTTTAGCTGCCCGATAACTTCTCGACCATTTTTGCTCATTATCGACCAAATCAGACAAAATGGAAATTACAGCCTATTTTCAGTTTTTTTTATTAGCTATTATTTTTAACCAGTTTGTAATGGTATGAATTCAACCACAGCCGGTCAAATTTAGTCTTTTTGACCAAACGATAGAAACTGGAAGCTCTGTCCATCTTTTTTATACAGTCAGCGATTCAGTTCCACTCAGCAAATCAGTTTGACCACTGACTGTTTGACAATGCGGTTAGTCCAAAGGTGCTCGAGATGCGACGCAGAGCGACTTGGATTAACACGAAGGCCGGGAGAGGTCTCTGTTGTTGTCTTTATTGACGGCGCTATTGGAGAGTCGACAGAAAGTAATTAGATCTCAGCGCTAAAATATTGGCAGAGCGATGTTTTATTTAATCCCGGTAGCGGCTCGCATTGCTGTTATCAATCCCTAATTGCTCTCCTTTAGGTAATTGGTACGGGGCCCTTCTTTTACTGGTTAGAGTGCTCTCACTGCTGTTAGCCGCTCCTCTCACTCCTCTTACCGTATGTGAGCCCGGGACTGTGGGGCGTAAGAACCATAAATCTTGTAATTGAGTTCTCTAAAGTGTGCTACTCCATTAAAGCCATGAAGGAAAATGTCTCGACCAGAAACAAACAAGAACAGGTTGATGTTGGTGGAGGAGAAAAAACAGATCTTTGCCTTGTTCTTTTACAGCCCTAAACTGGTGACCAGTCACAGCCACTGGCTGGACATTTTACAGTATACAAAAATATAAACTCAAAAGAGCCAGTTGTCAAATGCAGCCAACCAGACGTGAAGCGGCCAATACTAACCCCTTTTATAGCTGGCAGTAATGGCAAAATTGTCCAAAACTCAAATAAATGCCCCCGAAATTGGCCCTTTTTGGTGTGCAGCTTTATTAGCATCAGCGTCAAAAAATGTTGGGCGAAGCAAGCCAAGACGACTTGCCTTGAAACAATACCAAGCTTGGATTGTCAAAATGTTCGAATCAGTGGGTCGATAGACGTTGAAGCGATGGAAATTTTCGATTTGTCCGGCGCTTCATCCTGACTGGCACCGGCCGAAAGCATATTTCCGAGGCACCGTCACCTCAATTTGCTGCGTTGAACAGCTGCGAATTTCCATGTAATTGACATGTTTTTGTCAACAGCTTCCCCCAGCTGTGGAAGATAATGCAAGGCCACTTGCAGCACTTAAAACATAAACCGTGACTGTGTAACGCAAACCATGTGCGCGTGCGAATAAAAGGTGCAGAAAGTGCTGGCTTTGCGGCCCGAGATGTCACATTTGTGTTTTGTTCGTTCCACGGCCTCTTGATACACAGGGAGACGCACTCCCCTCCCTTTGTTGCACATATAGAAGGAATCCAGTTCTTTATAGTCCTTGCTGTCCTCTGAATGACGGTGTTGAACCCTGTTCCAACACATCGCGGTTGACATGATTCGACTGTTGCGTTTTCACTTGTTCAGTGCCCCAACATGTATTTTGTAGGGAGGTGTGTTACAGCAGTGATGGTACACTGGCTTTTCATTGCTGCCTGATTGTGCTGGTGCTCGGGCTTCAGTCATTGGCTGCGTTTCGATTACCACAAACAAAAGCAAACATAATTCATAAATCGAAATGCAGATTTTTCCAAGAATTTCTGTACTCTCCACTTCACACCAATTGAATGGAAACACCTGCAAATCACAATTGTACTTTGTCGAATTTTCAAAGCTAATTAAATAATTAAAAAATTAATTTGGTGAAAGGCAGCTACAGACTTCAGCGATCAACCTGTAGAATTCATGGGAAAGGACATCAATGTAGTTTTTAAGGAACTCCCTCAGTCCTTTTTCTATGCGCCCCCCCCCCCGCTCCCTCTCCTGTGAGTTCAGTCGAGTCTGGTGTTGGCTCTGTGGCGTTCTTGTATTCTGAGGATTCCTCTGCCGATGGGGGAGATAAGAGCAGGAGATACAGCGGTAATGAGGGACAGAGGAGGGCAGCCAGTGTGTGCGGAGCCCATTAAGCGAGCCAATTGGTATTGACTCGGGGCTCAGCGCGTCTTGCATATTGTCACAGTGCCGGTATTATTCCCTTGGTGATGTCACGTCTGCCTCATGAAATTGTCTGTTGTTCCTAACAGCGAGTGCGCGCCTTCGTTAAAGCCTGCGTAACACGCAGACAGCGCGTCGCTCCAAATGCCTTTGTAGGGCACAGTGTGTGTGTGTGTGTCGGGGGGGGGGACGGGGACTGGATGTTCTTTTCACTGTCTGACCCTGACAGGGAGAACTGGGAGAATGTCTATTGTTTCCTCATCACTTGCTTTGTCTGCTAAACTCCCGGCCGACTCGACCCCGAGTGCTGCAGGCTCTCCTCCAAGACTTCTCCTCCAAGACTTCTCCTCCAAGACTTCTCCTCCACGACTTCTCCTCCAAGACTTCTCCTCCATGACTTCTCCTCCAAGACTTCTCCTCCACGACTTCTCCTCCAAGACTTCTCCTCCAAGACTTCTCCTCCACGACTTCTCCTCCAAGACTTCTCCTCCAAGACTTCTCCTCCACGACTTCTCCTCCACGAGCTCTACTCGCCACTCTCACGGCAGCCACGGCTCCCTCGTTTATCTCTGCTCTTCATCACCGGCTCCTTCCTCGTCCTCCCGCAGGTCTTCACCCCACCCACCCACCGAAACAGCCGCTCAGCTAGAAAGACCTGCTGTAGCCGCCTGTAGGCAAAGTCGCCCTGCTGACACAGAATTGCTTTTTTGTTTCTCTTCTTTGTTTTTTCAAAAAAACTAAAGGCTGGGTGTGGTTGGAGATGACATAAAAGATGACCGGCTTTTGCTGTCAGCGCGGTTTGTTTCTTTGCTTTTTTTTTTTTTCTTTCTCACGGATGACACCAGCACCTTCACAGAAACGCCAGCAGCAGGAAGAGGACATCACTCGGCGCATCTTTGGGAGAATTTTCTCAGCAGGCCGCGCTTCAAGTCGGGGCCTGTGGCGGCTGAGGCGAGTCTTTGCACTAAACCCCCATTCACCAGTTTGTTATGGTGAAATAACCAAAGATGGCACGCAAGCAGGATGACTCACTACTCCCCCCCACCCCCCCTGCCTCATTCCGGGTCATTTTTCTGAAGTGAGCCAGCGGAGTGTGAAACAAAAGGGGCCGCCGTGGAGCGCCTCGCTGGCTGCAGCTCGGGGTCTGACACCTCCTCTGGAGTCAACCCCCGGCTGACGGCGGCGAGGTCACGTGAGGCAGTGGAGAAGGGACGCGGCTCTGATAAAGAATGCATGATGGTAGTAAGCGATCCGCTGAAAGGCCACTTGGCGCTGGGCTCCGCTTCGCCGGGAATGCAGCGTTTAGCCTTTAAAAGCTCTCCCCCCCCCCTCCTCCTCCTCCAATTCCCCCTGAAAATCTGGTTATTTTTAGAAAAAAATTCCACTCCTTATACCCGCTTAGAGCGATTAGCTGGTGACGTCACATCTATTATTTATTCTCTGCTTAGGCAGCGTCACGGAACTGCGCTGCTCGCGGTGTCGCCTTCCTTCCCTCCAAATGAAATGTTGCTTTTTCTCAGACCGCGACGCTGCGTCGCCCCGAGTCTGGGCTGCTTCCAGCAGCGCCGCCTATCATGCGTGTTGCGCGTCTGCGTGTGGGCTTTGGCTGACATCTATACAGGCTGCTGGTGTTTTCTGTATGAAGCTGCGCTTTGGGAATAGCCAGACTGTGTTGCTGTTGTTGCTCTTGGCTGGCTGGCCTACATTCTTCCCTCAACCCCGGAGATATGCGATCATGTTCTGAGGATGTCATGCCACTGCGGTGTCTCCTGCGAGCTTACTTCGCTTGCCCCTTCGCCAGGACGCACGTCCCGGGGTAAACAGGAGGTCGATTAGACGCAGACATGACTTGCGTGCCTCGCACTCGGTTTGAACCATTTTTCGTCTCTCTTCATGAAAGCGTTTTCAATAATGGGCTTAAACTCGGGCCCGCGTGCGGGTCAGGTGCAATCAAGTGGGTCGAATTCCGCAAATTTCTACAAATATTGAGACTGTTTAGCCCTTTGAAGTCCCCGCGGGGCTGATGAGAAGCTTTTCTGCTCTCGTCGAGGCCCGGGGATAAGTGAGATGGATGCACTGGAACCATCTCCCTTGTTTAAACCTGTAATTGGATTAGCGGTACCCTCCGGAGAAAGGTGCCGTTAATGATACAGCGGCGCTGCACAACAACACTGGCTGCCTGCATAGCTCTCCCACACAGCCTGCATGCTGATGTTGTTTTGCGACAGAGCTCCTGAGATCTCCCAGGTGTGTGTGTGTGTGTGTGTGTGTGTGTGTGTGTGTGTGTGTGTGTGTGTGTGTGTGTGTGTGTGTGTGTGTGTGTGTGTGTGTGTGGCCATATATCACATTCGGACACCTGCGGCTGCTTTGGCGCAGATGTTCATGGCGGCTCTCTCCCGCCCGCCGTAACGCTGCGATGTATATCACGGAGCCGCCACCGCTTGACGGGGCCGCCTCCCGCCAAGCGGGCCGAGGAAGAGAAAAATGTTTGTGTACGACAGAGAGAAGTGTCTTTTTCGGTGGGCTGAGCAAACACGCCGTAGTCCTTTGAGCCTTTTCGTACGGCTGCACAGAGGCCAAGATACACAGCTGCGGTCGGGGGAGCGCGCAGGACTCGATGAGCGACTCGATGCAGGCGTGTTTACGTCTGAGAAGCTGCTTCGGAGAGCCGTCGGCTGCCCTGTCCTGGTTGCGCTTCATTTGGACAGGAAGAGCCACCACCCCACCCCTCCCCCTCCTTCCTCAGTTGCAGTCCGACCTTAGCAGCTTTTGGGGAAACACATTAGAAAAAAGTGGCCGGTCCGGTACGCGCTGTTCCCCGCTGTTAACCAGGCAGAACCCTGAACCATCACAGACCATTGATGTGGCCATTCATCCCACAGCGCTATCTGGTCAACACCAGAGGGAAAAAAGCAGGAGCTGGGAGGAGTTGGAAGGCAGATGAGGCCGATGACGGAGGTCCAGGATGCTATCAAGCTGCGCTTGGCCGAACTCAAATGACGCAGTTTGGGTGAAATTGTGTCTGCAGCGGCAGGCAGGGTTGGCAGCTGGTTTGTTACTCTTACCCCTCAAGCCAAAAAGTGTCTGTAGCTGCACTTCCGTTAACCTTGAAATTGCTTGAGAAGTAAATAAAACTCTTCCATATCGGGGAGACCTCCCATATATTGCAAAAGGTTTGCAAAACGCTCAGATGTGGTCGCGCTTTGATGACTTGAAAAAGGAAGGTTTTGTAAAACTGCAACAGAAAGTCTTTTTTGTGTTTTCAGGTCACACCAAGTGCAAGTATATAGATAGAAAGAAAGTGTTTTATCTTGTTTTGAAGCCATTAGAAAATAAAGTGGCCGTGATATAAGCTGCAAGCAGTGGCAAATATTGATACCAAAATCAAGGAAAAGTCATCATCATCAGATATCTCATGGAAATGAACCTTCTGAATTTTCAACATACAGATTCAGAAGAGTTGAACCAGTGCTTAGTGATAGAAGCTGAGCTGGATTTAGAGGTGAAACACTGGAGCGATTGGTCATAGCTGCAACAGATTCAGGCTTCAGGTTATCTGGCAGGTGGGGACCTCAGTCCAGTTAAAAGCGTTCTGGGTAGAGGTTCCAACATCTCACTGGTTACATGGATCGTTGTGAGACCGCATGCGTAATGTTCCCCTTGTCTGGATGGATTTGTGTTCAGTTCGATGCCCCTGCCTGAGTTCTAATAAGGAAAGCCAGTCGTGGCTTCCTTGCTGTGTTGTTTTGATTCAATTTTGGCGGTTGGTGCAGCAGATGGGAGGAGGGGGTGACGGCAGCTTGGAGTACATGTTGTGCTCCCTCCTTCAATGGGTGTGTGTTTGTGTGTGTGTGTGTGTCTGTGTGTGTGTGTGTGTGTGTGTGTGTGTGTGTGTGTGTGTGTGTGTGTGTTTGTGTGTGTGGTGCTCTCTAGTCTGTCTTTTCGGCAGACAGACATCTGGTCAAACAGGCTTAAGGGAGCAGTGGGCAGTCTAGGTGGTGACTTAAGCCCATTAGGTCCTCTGTCCTCTGGTCAACAACTCAAAGTTCAACACCATTTTCCTATTGTTTTTTTTTCACTCCGCACTCAACGTAGTGTCCAAGTGTTGAGCTGAAATCATCTTGTGACATTTGAACTCCTCACGTGAACACCCCCCACCCACCACCCACCACCACCACCCCTCTTCTTCCTCATGCTCGGGTGTTAAATTCTGCGGTGTGCCTTGTTGTGATTTCGAGTGACGGGGTGCCCCGTGAGGGTAGGGGCCCCTTCCGCCTTGCCCCTTCTGTGCGTGTGTGCGGCTGTGTTGTGTTGCACGTAGGCCTGTGGAATGCCAGAGTGCTCTCTGCCGCCTCCTTGGCCCTGAGCAGGTGGGGCCGGCAGAATGGGTAGCAGCAGCAGCAGCAGCAGCAGCAGCAGCAGCAGCAGCAGCGTCCTGGGGCAAAGACAGGGATCAACAGTGGAGTGGAGCTCTGGAGTCGCTGTTTGTGTGTCTGTGCGACCCTTTCAGGTGGTCCTGGTGTATGAAATGCACCAACTATTACTGTTGCTGAGGCTTGTTATTTTCTTCTGATATACACACCAGTACACTCTCTTTCCAGAAAACTCTTAATTTAGTTCAGCTTCAGATGGCCATTTATTGGTTTTCAGTTATTGCTCTTATTGGCACTAAAAAAAGGAACATTCTGACTCAGGCGAACAGTATTTTTTCCAAGAAGCATCTTCATTCTGTGGAAAGGCCAAAGGATAGCAGTTGTCAAAAAAAAAAGTTGCTTGTGTCATTAAATGTCTTTATAAAGCGGTGCAGCTGAACTGCGCTTCAGTTCCCAGGCGTCACATGAAAGGTTTTAAAGACATATTTTATGAATGAAGCACTATTTTTGTCACTATCATTGTTAGCACATGTCCAAGGCGAGGGAGCCACTGAGCTACATGAGAAATTCCTAATCAGATTACACACTAATCAATAGTTTAATTGGCTATGAAATCGGCCCTTCGCTTGCAGCGTCCACCCTGAGCGACACCGTCGTCTTCGCTCCTCCGACTGGAGAAACTATTCGCCGTTGTTGCTCTCTGCTTTTTACCATCTGTATTTTCTCTCTTTAAATACAAGCCAACAGCTGCTGGTCACCCAGCCGGGGCTATTTATCTTGAACGCTGACCCTTCTCCTCAGCAGGAATGGCTCTGAGATATTTGAGAGCAGACACATAATTATCCCACCGCACTGATAGAGACGCTCGCTTTCAAACGCTGATGTCTTATTTTGCCCGAACCCACCGAAGCCGCTGTCACTTTCTGCATTTTTTTCTGCGTATTTTTTATTTTTTTGGGGGGGGGATGGGGAATTTTTTTGCGGGGAGGTGCGAGCAGCTCTGACGTGTTTTATCTCCCCCTCCCTCCCCTCCCTCCCCTTCCTGTCCCGCCTGTCCGCCTTGTGAAACCGAGCCCTCGTTATTTAGGCGCATGGTCAAAAAGGCAGGCAGCACATGTGCTGACGTCACTCGTGCTGCCTGTGGGCTGACGTCTGCGCTCTGGCTTGAGCCGTATCTGAAGGGCAAACAGGCCCCAGTCGACGCGGCTGGGGGAATGGGGGTGGGGTGGGGGGCGGCTCTGAGCGCAGCTCCACAATGGCTCCTGTTCAGACCTCACGTACCGCAAGCACAAACAGGACTCCTGTCTGCGTCTGTGTTGCGTGCGTGTGCAAAACCATGTTGCCTGCGCTTGAATGAATTATCTCATGCCAGACGTATCTGATGCTGCTGCTGTGGATCGAGGGTTCAGTGTGTCATTACACCGTGTCATTTCTGAGAATAGTCCGTATCACTTCACCGGCACAGCCCGACTAGACTAACGCCAGACGACGGCGTCTCAGTCGGGGGGTGGCTGCAGAAAAATCTGGAGAAAATAAGAAAGAAAATGCAAATAAATAAATAGATAATACAATTTGATTATCTTTCGTCATTGTTATTAAATATAATCTACAATCGTACATCATTTGACTTGCCGCTCAAAAACATTGTTCATGGGGTTGTGTGTGTGACGTGTCGGTTTGTGCCATTTATCAAGTTGATTTGCTCCCCAAGCAAAATGGACAGGTTTGTGACAAAGAGGCCAAAGCGACAGACAGACAGACAGCTCAGCTGTGGAAGACAGTGCTGCAAAAAAAAAACAAAGAATTGGCAAACTAAAGTAAGAAAATATGAGGCAGCCATACATTTTGACAAATTGCCTCGAGAGTGCAAGCAGCAATCAGGAAAGAGGAAATAAAAAAACAAAACAAGAACAAAACAAGCGAAAAACTCCTGGTACGAGCCGTGAGACACGTTCCGCCAGTCCAACTTAATCCGTCGCAACACATTTCTTCCCGTCTCGCCATCGCTCGCTGTCGTTCCAGTGCCGCGGTCAAGCGGGGGGGAGGAGTTAAGTCGTGTCAGCCGGCAGGCGGAGAGAGGCTCGATAGGATCTCCAGAGGCCTCCGACGGCACCCTGACCCCGGCGCAGGAACGCTTTCTACCGTAACCACTTCACTCCGTGAGTCACCCGCTCAGCTTGACCCCGGCACCCATCCAATATTCATCTCCAAAGATAGTTTCCGGAAACGGCGGCGTCTTTTCATCAAGCCCAGATGTGCCTTTTTTCTCTCTCCAAAAACCCAGGCATTTATTTACAACAGCGTGCGGTGGCGGCTGCTGCTGCTGCTGCTGTTGTTGTTCTGTAGCGCTTCTAAAAAAAGGGACAAATGATGAATGGCTTGAAATTTACCCGCTGCACTCCACCGCCGGCGCCGGCCGTGCTGCAAATATTTGTCCCCCTGCTCCAGTTGTGAGATAAATTCAGCCCTGTCCGGCCTTGTTGCAGTCTGGTTGCAGCAGCACAGTAGCTCTGCAGCGGCCACCGCCGAAGTCCAGGCCTGGTGCCTGGTGCCTGCTGCCTGGTGCCTGCTGCCTGGTGCGTCCCCCTCACATCTGGATCCAATAGGGGCGGCTTCCTCCTCTGAAGGAGGGACACTTATAAATAGCCAAGCCAGCCGTAACCGCACCGAGCAGCGCAGCCTGGACGCCGTTTTCGGCCCGTTCGCTGCTGTTGGTCCTTCTGCAGATAGGTGGCGTAATACCACCCCGACCACCCACCCACCCGTCTCCCTCCTCCCTGCTCTCGAGTAGGTGCTCGTGGACGGCGTGACCCACGCAAGTGCGTGCTGAGTGTTGGACGCCACGCGGGCCCCCGGTGCCCGTCTGTGGGAGAAGTCAGAGTTAGAGTGGGGCGCTTGAATCGCAGGCAGCCAGGAGGCGGGCAGGCGGGTGGGCTGGAGGTGGCCCTGCGTGGGCGGCAGCCCATGTGGGCCGAGGAGGGGAGAACGCAGCGCCCCGGCCGCCTCCAAACAACACGCTGTTCCGCCTGCAGAGCAGACACACACACACACACACACACACACACACACACACACACACACACACACAGTTCCGGTAGCTGCATGGCCTCTTTTCTTTCTGCGCAAAGTGAGACGTCTGCAGCAAAAACACTTGGAAACGAGGTGCAGTAGTCTTTGTCTTATCCAGCCGACCCTTCACTGTGGCTCTGTGTGTGTGTGTGTGTGTGTGTGTGGATGCCATTAACTAAACACATGGCCCTTTAGCATGGCACATGTGCACGTAATACCACAGAAGCCCTGGGCCGGCCCCACTCTTCCAAATTAAAACCCATTCAAGCAAGAGGTCGCTCCCATTCAGCTTCCTCGCGTCCTTCCTCCCTCCTCTCTCTTGTCTCCTCGTCCGCTTGAGGCTTGGGCAGCAGCAGGAAGAGGAGGAGGAGGAGGAGGGAGGGCCGCCTGCGTGCATGCGTGCTGGTGTGCATGTGTGTGTTTGCACAGGATGAGGAGGGGGGAGCACACACACACACACACACACACACACACACACACACACACACACACACACACACAGGCAAGGGCTCTTGCTTGAGTGAGCTTTAATTTGTGTGCGTACGACGCAAGATGCTGCATAGTGGTGTTGGTTTGGGTTGGGGAGGGGCAGACGCATTAGCACTCGTGCACTCATTCACCTCGGACTGGATACACACACCTCCGACGTGCACGCACACACACACACGCACGCCCGCACGGCGACACTCGTTACTGCCCCCTGTGGAGTCGTCTGAGCGTTCTCAGGCTCTGCGCTGCGCCGCTCGTGTGTGTTTTTCCTCTTCGCCAAACTGCACATGAGCCCGGCCTGTAACTCAGCGCCTGATTGGTTCAGGGCGGCGGGGACCTGCGAGAGAGCTCGCCCAGGGACTCTTTAATGTTCCCCCCCCTAAAAATCTAAAAACGAATCCGTCATTTCGTGAAAACACTGCACCCGGCAAAGCTTTCCTTTCCTCCACGAGAGCGGCCGGGAAAGAAAGAAGCGGAAAAAGGCAAACGTGAGTGCCGATCAATCTCCCGCTGCTCGGAGCACATGCCTCTGCAGCCCTGCGTGTGTGTCCGTGTGATGTGGTGAAATGGCAGAAACATGGAGGATGTGTTCCAGGGATGGAACTTGAGAATGTCCCCGTTCCCCCTCCTGCTGGCCTCCGAGGAGGAGCCACCGCCTGCTCGCTCCTGCCCCTCCTCTGCACTCCGCGCTTTGCCTTTTTTCCCCTTTGCAGGCGCATAGCCTCCCGCACCCCTCCCCTCCCCTCCCCCCGCCCTCCCTCCACCTCCTCCCACAACCAGGAGGGTATCAGGTTTGTTTCAGAGGGGAGGGGTCGGCGGAGGCTGGCACACGTGAGGAGGAGACGAGCCTGGGCTCTCTGGCGGGGCAGGACGGAGACCAGGGGCTTCGTGAGGTAGTAAAAGGTGCTCGGAACGGAAAACCAGAACGAGCTAGTCCCGTCCCCCTCCCGCACCCCCATCTATCACCCCTCCGCCCCGGCCCGTTGCTGCCCCCTGACCCCTCATCTTTAAATTCCGTGCCAGCAGCTGGAGCCGTGAAGCGGCCATTTTATGAATGAGGGAGCGGGAGGAAGAGACGGAGAAGAATTAGGAAGGAGCGAGAGTCAGAGAGGGAGGCGGGTCAGTCCGCTTGTGTGCATGTGTGTGCGTGTGTGTGTGAGTGTGTGTGGGTGGGTGTGCGAGACGCGGCTCAGAGGCGCTTGTGGTGGATTCGTCTGCGCAGGCTGAGGAGGAGGAGGAGGAGGAGGAGGAAGAGGAGGTCTCACATCTCCACTTCAGTCTCCTCTCAGGCTTTGTGTGTTTGTGTTTTGCCCCATGCGTCTGCCGAGGCTCCGCGCCGTCCGAAACAAAGAGCAGGTCTGGGCTGAGCCGCTGCTCCCTTCGCTGTCGCCTCGGCCAGAGCAGCCGCACCTCACAGCTTCACCTGTTGCTCCACAAAAACCCAGCCTGTCGTTTCCAAACACTCCCCTTTCTCCCCTTCACTTCCAATATCCAGTTTTGTGTTCTTGAAAACAAATCTATTCCATTCTTTATTCAGTCCTTCGGTGAAGTTTGATTTCAGAAGCCGAGTCGATTTTCCAGTTTCTCTCTTTTCTTTGACCTTGAAGTTTTAAGGCCCCGCATTCTGCTAAAGTCACTTTGTGTTTGCCAACATGAGTTGTGTGTCACGGTGCTTTGCTGCACGATTGCTTAAGATAACAAAAAAAAACATATATGTAATGTGGGACCTTTAAAGTCTTACGTCAGCTCTGCGGTTGCTCTACATATCACACTGATGCTCGTGACACAAGGCGTCAATCTGCCAGGCTGAATTGATCCCCTCGACCTACTTGCTCGCCGCCGCCGCCACAGTGCCGGGTCCACGTGGAGCACCAGTGTGCACCACTGTCTAATGCATGATGGGAACCAAAGAGGAGGCTCTGCCCCTCCCACAACCTTACATCCAAATAACTCACGGCGGCTGGAGAATTTACTCGACTGGATGTTAAATAAAAGGTCGTTTCAGCCTTTTAGCGTTTCTGTTGAACCTCATTACGTTTTTGGTTTTTGTTTTAACTATTGAACAGTTGAATAAACATGCGTTTTATGTCATCTGATTAATAATTCATTCTAAAAGCAATGCCGGCTCACGTGACCGAGGTCAGCCAAAGTGCAGCCTCCGGGATGTAACTGTGATCCAAGCTGCACTTCCCGTTATTCATACAGCAGGCGGTCGCAGGTGCCATTAGTCAGCCAGCAGCCAGTCAGCCAGTCAGCCAGTCAGTCACTTGCTGGCTCGGTGTTTCTGTAGTAATGAGAGCTGACCGGCAGTGACAGCGGCGACAGGAGGACATGCCGTCGTCCCGGCGCAGCAGCCAGGAGGACAAGGACGTCCTCCACTGCTGTGTTGTTTACTGCCCTCCATACATTCACTCTGCTGAGGAGGAGGAGCAGCTCCACTGCTTGGATGTGACCCAAAACCCTGTCTGGGTGAATTGTGTTTGTTTGCGTGCGCGTGTGTGTGTGTCTCAGCCCTGGAGGACAGGTGATGACGCATTAATAACATGCTTCAGGTGCGCCTGCTGCTGCCTACCTGGAGCTGGAATGCGCTCCTGCAGGCGGAATGCGGCCGGGATGAAATGGTCCGACGTTCCTTTGGTTCCTCAGAAGACTGCCTGAGTTCACACTGCTGAGGCTCCGAGGCTGCGGCGGGACGATTTGTCAAAGTCAAGCTCCCCTCACTTTAAGTTAATCGTTTGTAAAGGAGACCTTGTTGTTGTTGTCATGATAGATATTGTGAGATTTTTCAGGATAAGATTTTATCTTATTTTTGCTTCGCTCGTTGATTTTGCAATAAAGTCTAAAATGAAGGTTACTTGGGTCCCATGTAATACAAAATTGCAAGAATACGTGCCTCCATCTTTTAAGTGAAAATCCGGAGGAATTGTCACGGTGCTTGGCTTCCCTTGCTTGCTCAGAGAGTTTCAGACAGCGTGTGCGAAAACACACAGCACTGGTAAGCAGCCCTTGTTTATTACAGGACCAGCCCTGCACCCCCCAGGCAGGTGTTTGTCCTGCCGTCGGAGGCCACGTGATGTCTGCCTGCCTGCCTGCCTGCCTGCCTGCCTGCCTGCCTGCCTGCCTGCCTGCCTTGTTTTTGCCCTCCTAAAAACATGTGCGACGGACAACAAACTTATTAAGGTTAAAAGCTGAACCCAAATAGAGTCGGTGGGTGGTTATAAACAGAGGGTAAAATATGCTGTTACCGAGAAACCTGAAGTGCATTTTGAATAAAGCTCCACTGCGGTCCCAGATGACAAATGGCAGCATAACAACAGCTTTAATACGGACACATGGCATGTAAGTTTCTATCTGTGTCTTGGTGATTCTAAGGGTTAATTCAATGCAATTGAACATCATCTTTGCTTTACATCCCACAGTAGCGTGTATTTTCATTGTTTATTTTTAATATGTATTTGAAAAAAAAAAAAACATTCACTTGAACCAGATTTCTATGTGACCGATGATAATCACAGGATGCAGCCACACACTGGGTTGCCGCCCCCCCCGGCCCTGTCTCCCTCTCAGGCATTAAAAAGAGCCAAAAGTGGGCGACTATACGTTAGCTTCCGACTCCTTGGCAGCCTTTTCACAACCCTGTTCTGTCTGAGTGCTCGGCAGAGTACAGTGAGACCCTGCAGCAGCTCGCTAGGATAGTGCATTACTGTTGTGCTGCAGCGCACACTTGCATGGGACACACACAGACACACAGACACACTCACTCACACTACTCCTCAGAGAGGGGCCTTCCGCCGAGTAATAGCAGCTCTAATCAAACCAGCACAAGACAAAGCTGTGCTTAGAGAAATTTGGCCATGGAAAAAGGCCCCGAGCTGCAGCCAGCACTTTGATGGCTCTCTTTTTAAGTGGTAGCTGAAGGATATGGTCCCCTGTTTCCTGTCTTTGCCCCATCTTGCTCTCTAGCTCTCTGCCTGTGTGTGTGTGATTGATGGCTCATTGATAGCACAGCACGCTCGCGTTCCTTCTCCCGGTCAGATAACCGTCCCCTGGCTGTCTTCAGTGCCGGCTCTCGCGAAGAATGCGCGTGTGTGTGCACGCGCGTGCACAATGGTGTTTGTCTAGCTACGGTCCTGCTGGGAAAAACGTGATCCAGCAGGTGGAGGTCGTCCTCTCCGTCCAGCTGCTCGTCGCCGCTGCTGGATAATGTGTAACTGGCGGCGCATTTTGTGTCGAGCAATATCTTAACTCTGGCCCCAAACACCTGGTTGGAGATAATTATTAAGTATTGATACGTGACTCAGGTGGATCATTCACCACACGGATTCCTGCAAAGTTGAAGCGGCGGTGTGTCGGTGGTTTGTCAAAGCCGCTCTTATGATTCATTGACTTGTTGCGGGGAGAGCGGCACACCCCTTCTGTTGACACAGCGCCCCCAGCTGGTCTGAAGAAGTAGAACTTGGGTTGCCTGCCCAGCATCAGGCTGTTTAGAGAATTGTGGTCCAGTTGTTGTTGTATGTAGTTCCTACGCTGTGTCAGTAGCAGGGCTGCAAATTCTCCCCGTCAGTCAATCACTTGCAAAAACGAGTGAATGAATTGAGGTTGCAGAGGTGAATAACGACACATTGAGCAGTGGAGTCAGTGGCGTCCTCTGTCACCAGGCGGGATGACTCAGCTGCAGAGTTGCGCCAGTGGAGCAGCGAACGGACGTCGCCGCAGGTCTTCCATCTGTTCCAGTCTGTGATGTAAAATTTGGCAGCTTCCAGACCAATAAGAGCTAACAAGACAGTTATGAAATAACTGCAACAAATTACAGCATCTGGGGTCAGGAAGGGGGATGGCAGTTGCCCCCCCCCCCCCCTCCTCCGACCCCCCCGCACCACACGCAGCCTGCGCAGTTGCTGCAGTGTCCTCTTTCACAGGTTCCTCCCGGCCTGCACTGATGAACAGCAGGAGGAGGAACCTGTCTGTGTGGTGAAGAAGAAAAACATCAGACCAATGTTTTTTTCTAAAGAGATGTTTGCAGTAGTTTGGGTCTTTTTTGTTATATTTTATCTGCCTTTTGTGGGAAGCCCTCAACTTGAGGATGAAAAAGTAATGAAAGGCCTCAAACTCCCGGTGGATTTGTTTCATGTGCGCTCGCCCGGTCAGTTGAGTCGTGTGAGGCCCAGAACGGCAAAAGGGACAAAGGCATATTTTTGTGAGCGGGGGGGACGGGGCCAGGGGGGCACCCTCCCCCGGCCCCCCGACCAACGCCGCCACCTTTTTATGTCCGAGCTGAAGGAGAAAGTTGTCTTGCGAGGAGGAGAAAAAGGGAGAGGAGGCGACGGGAATGCGGCCGGCAGCTTTCGAACCGTCTTCATGTCTCGCCCGGCCGCGAGTGTGCCACCGCCTCGCACAATGGCCGCTGTTGTTTGTTTGGGAGGAAAACGCGTGGGTGTCTTTGTTTTCCGTCATTTCTTGAAGTCTAATGTTTGACATGGTGGGGGATCAGAACTTCCTGTGGTGGGAGGAGGGCTTGTTTTCCCCTCAGCGCTGCCGTCTGGGGCTCTGAGCCTCGTGTCGTACCCTGAGCATGCGCTCCACAATGGTGCTCACACCTTTGGAGCCTTTCAGCAATCGGCCTCACAGCAGAAATATGATGGTAGGCAGTTTATAGTTATTGATCTCTGTCCTGCAGACAACATTACCACATGCTTCCTCCAAGTCCAACCCTCATCAGCTGCTGTGGGATGCTTTTTTTTTTTTTTTTTTTATGTAACCTTCAGGCACCAATTCCTCTTTTGTCTTACGAACGTTTTCTGAAACCTGGATTAGATATCATGGCAACATGAATCTATTACTCCTGTAAGCACAGGGGCCACAATGGTGGTTTGGCTGCCACAATTTCAATTAGTTCTCAAACATGTAAAACAAACACTTAATTATCCAGAACCAATATTGTTCTATAACGCAATGCATCTAAGAGTCAGTTGTGATGCACTGATTGTGTGTCAGCTGGGGATTGTAAAGTCACGTGCCACTTATTTTACACGTGTAAATATTCACTACTTGAATTTACACTTTAAAATGTAAAATTGTCTTCATTTAGTTTCACAGTTTGTCTTTTATTTAGTTTGTCTTCTGGTTAAATAAAGGTTAAATAAAAAAAAAATAAAGGTCATCAAAATCAGATGAGGCAATCCTAAAGCCACCCCTCTAACAGGCTTTGCTGTCCGTCCTATGACTGCAATCACTACGCATGGAACACCTGCTACTACAGGGTTCAGCCTTTATGTAGGCGTGATCCACGTTCAACCTCGTGCGCGTGTGCGTGAGTAGGGTGGATGTGACGATGGCCCGAATTCCATCTCCTCCCAGCACATCTTTTGTATGTTAAGCAATCACTTCCCTGTGCTTCTTCTAGGGTGTCCTTCTGCCTTTCTCCCCTGCTCGCACCCCTTTTCTTTTAACACCGCAGACACTCTCAGTGTGGCTGAGCTGAAGATTTAGTGAACTGTCCACTAATGAAAATGTCAAACTTCACTAGCAAACTGTACTGAAAAAAATTTATTGCATTGATTAACAAGGACTTGAATATCAGCGTCTTCAAAAGATTGTGGCACATGTGCTATGTGTTTATATTTTGTGTGTGTGTGTGTGTCAGTGAGTGCAGTGCACAGCTGCCTAATAGATATTTTGTTCTTCTATTTTCTCGTTCTATCTCTCTCTCTCTTTCTCTCTCTCTCTCTCTCTCTCTCTCTCTCGCTCTCTTTCTCTCTTCCCTCCTGAACGAGAGCGACCATGTTAGCTGCTGAGGTCCCTAAAAGGGGCAAATGTAGCAGTGTGTGTGTGTGTGTGTGTGTGTGTGTGTGCGTGTGTGTGTGTGTGTGTGTGTGTGTGTGTGTGTGTGTGTGTGATGTAGGGGAGAGAGAGTGAGGCAGAGAAACATGGCCTGGTTCAGTGTAGAGAACGAGTGGAGGAGGAAGGGGAGGAGGAGGAGGAGGAGGAGGAGGAATAACTAAAATCTCCGCCCACCCTGAAACGAGGAGGTGAAATATGGGGATACAACCATGATGTCACCGACAGCCAATGGGAAGTGTGGGCTGGGGCATGTTCAGGGCCCGTCAGCTGTCCTGCTCCATCCACATCCGCTGCCCTCCTCTGCTGTTGGTACACTGAGACCCAATCTGTTTTTTCTTCTCCAAACTCTACCCAAACTGTGGCCTCCAGCACTCTAAAACTCACTCGGATATATATTTTTTTTCTTGGCCTTGATGTTGCAGACTTCTCCATTCTTCACTCCAGCCCTCTGGAATCAACACCGTTGGCCAGCACGTCACAGAAAGCCCTTTTCCCCTCAGAGTAATTTAGGTGGGGGATTAGATAGCAGGTTGCGCTCTTTATTTCCCATGGTCGGCCGGCGCTATGCAGAGTAACTGTACCTCCTGTGTATGAGAGCAGGAGTCAGTGGGAGACTTGCGTCACGATAAAATCTGATTAGCACCAAACTGAGGAGCCTTGTGAGTGCTGAGCCCGAGAGTAAAGGTGACATAACCCCCAATTTGAGACTTGTAAACAATGACGTTTTCCACACTTGAGCTGCGCCGGCTGTGCGGAAACACCTTATTCGGTGCTGTACGTACTGGGCCACTTTTAAACACCTTTTATTATGAGGCGGTTTCTTTTACGGGAAGAGCTCAACAGTTGTAAGTAGATACCTACGCATTAACATGACATTTTGCTTTGGCTCTTTTAATGTCACCGCAGCCCCTAAGGAAATGTTTAAGGTAATACTTTCCGTTCTTTGGATTTGGGTGATGACTTTATGAAGAAATTCCAAGTGAAACCTGAGCAATGGGATGTGCTGCCAACTTTTCTTTTTCCCACAGTGGCTTATCAATTGTTTTCAAGAAAATCAAGAATTTTAGAAAATCGATGAGGTGCAAACACCAGCTCAGTTGCTGAGAAGTGGGTGAAACTTCCATTTGATTTTGAAGCCAAAGGTAAACAGGCTTCTTTCATGTGGTCTGATGCGTTGCACGAATCCTGGGTTGCCCTCTGGGAATTTGGTGTCTTATGAAAACACTGCACTTTTGGGGTGTGGCCCTAAAATCTCAGCGCAGGCGCTCCTATTCTAGAGGAACAGTCTCCGTGTTCCATTGTAACAGATGTTAGCTCTGGGCTACACGCAGCTTGTTGTTTTTAATGACGTAGCACTGCCTCACTAAGAGAACATTCACGAAACTCACTGTGAAAATGAAGTTAAGTGGGCAAAAACAAAGAAATACTGAATCTGGATGTCATATTTTTTTTTAATATCGGGGCGTGTCGGGGTGGCAGCTGGACTGGAGGAAAGAGGCTGTGCAGCAGCATTTCACCACAGTCTTTGTGGGCGTGCGTGCCAGAAGCCAGACGCTATCACCTGGCAGGCACGGAGACAACAGCTTAGTTCACTGTTTCCCTCAGTTTAATATTCATCTTTATCTAATGTCTCCATACGGCAAACAGTCCATCGAACGTGCTAGGAAAGGGCAGTGTTGTAGTACTCAAGATCGGTCTTGGTCTCCAGATCACTTTTTAAGGGTCTCGTCTCTTCTTGAGCTGGGAGGCATTTTTACTCGGACTCTGGATTTTTGATCAAGACCGGCCAAGACTCAGCCAACACTACAAGCATCCACGCTCATCACCTGGCAACAGCTTCTATTTCCTGTCGTCTCAGAGCAGCAGAGAGGAGCTGCTTCCTCCTTCATAAGTCACACCTCTTTACGCGTAAAGGAAGCCGATTGGTTATGGGATCCACTGAACTTTTAGAACCAATTGGAAATGCTGTTTATTGCATGTTGGCAAGACGGATGAAGGAGCCAGATGTCGGCGATGAAACCTGAGCAATCAAGTTGCGGTGCGAGACAATTTCTGGCTGCTGGCGCATTAACAAACAAATAGCTTCAGCCTTTGCTCAGCGCTGGGTTTTTAGCCTGGTGCGAATGTTGTCAATTGCACGCGAACCGTCCGTGACTTTTGGCGGCGAATGTCGTTCTGCTCGATCGGTATTAGGGAGTCTAGCAGTCAGCATGAAATGAAGATGTGTCATTTCGAACCCCAGACGTCGTGCCAGGAGAGGGAATGTAGGCCGGACGGCTTGCCAAGATGAAGTCTGGACACGGTGCGCCGCAAAGCTGCAGATGGTCATCTACAGAAATAGGCCCTGGCACGGCGGCCACTACTATTCTGATGCTCCGCTGATGATGATGGTAGGATTGGACCAAGTTTGGATGCAGAGAAGGGATGTTACACAAGGTACGGCACATTACTGAAAATGGTGTTGCAGTGTGTCCGAGGGAAGCCGGGTGTTAAAAAGTCAAAATAAAATACTGGAATCCGTTTGTAGAATTACCTGAGGATTTATTTTGTGAATTTTCTTTAACAAACAATCGATCCTGCTTCTCCTTCCAATCAGCGGCAGCACCTGGAATGAACAGAAAAAATAACCACACCCCAGCGCCAACACACAATCAAGCGCTGGTCATCACAGGTGTGAAGGCAGTTTTTCAATTAGACTTAAAGGACAGCAAAAACATATTTCAATCCTAAATAATTGTACTTAAATTTAGCTTTTTATAATTGCCAAAATAATGATTCTAACTATTTTCTAAATTAGTCTCAACAAACTCCCCCCGATTAACTTTACAAACGTTCATCATTTATCTCTCACGTGGTGGGATGTTCTCTGCTGGGTGCGCCGGTACCAGACAGGTGCGAGTCTCAGCAGCCAGCACATCGGCTCGGTGAAGCGAGACATTGTTCTTTTAACGCGGTGGTCGGTACCTTTCAGAGTGGGTTAGTAGAGCCTCAGATTATTGGATACGGACCACCGTCGGGACAAGCGGCTGAACACCGACTTTGAGTGATTGTCTTCTTGGGCGTCTCGGCTGCGTTCCCAAGAGGAATTAGTGTGCGGCATGTCGGAGGCTGAGGGCTTGACACACTTTTCCAAAGGCAGACCTGTCGCCCGGCTAGTAAAACAGCAGCGCCAGGAAACGCTGCATTTTATGAAGCCGGTCTTGGAAGTCGGGCAGTTCCAGTAAGGAGAAATGGCAGATTGTATGGAAAAAAAACAACAACAAATAATCCAAAATTCCCACAAAGTTTTCCCACGCTGTTGCATACTTTAGCTTCTTATTTAGCTGCGTAGCTACTGGCGGCTGTCGTTGGCATAACTCTGAAATAAATGAATGTCCGAAAGCGGCATTGTGCCCCTTAACCTAAGGACGGAACACGAGAAAACGTGTTCAGAACCTGCTTAACACATTAACTGTCACATTTTTGTTTGCTTCAACTGGGCAACTGGGCATCTGGAGCCAAACACTTGCTGTCAACATTTGACAGTGTAAACTAACCAAATTAGACAATTCACGTGTTTAAACTGTTGTGGTTGTGTTTGAACTGCTGAAGTCCTCACCATTTGTTTTACGATGGATGTCTTCATGCTACTAGACGTGGCGCAGAGCTTCTGAAGGGCTGAACTGAGACTCTGGGACTGTGAGACGAGCAGAAGTCTGGCCTCCTGAGACTCAGGAGTTCAGCTTTGGTTCATGATTATCTATCCAGTTTGACACTGCTGGTCAGTCGCACGCAAACGTTGCATTCCCAGGAAAGTTGGTCTTTTTCAGTAAGATACACAACACTATGCTGATGTTTTCTTGAACTTTTCGTGAACCCTGGTCCCTGGTGCTTTTGGTGATCTTCTCAGTTTGAGGAAGAAATGTGTGCTCATGATAAATATGCTTATGTATTTTTTTTTTCTGACTTCGCCTAAACGAAAATGTGAAGTATGCTCACATTTGTACAGTTGAAAATATATATATATCCAACTTCCATTGGAACTTCTAGATTTAGCGTCACTCGCTGGCTTTCCTTTGCTTTACAGTAGTCCAGTGCTTTCAACTCTTGTTCAAACTGTCAGCCCTAATTGCCGTGCGATCCTCCACCTTCTGCTCCTCAAACGTGTGTTTAGTCAGCGCCGTCGACGACAACACGGTGGTACAACAACAACAACAACAACAGCAGCTGCGGAGAGGGGAGGAAGGGAAGGAGGAAGGGAGGGAGGTAGCGCAGGCCTGCGGGTATAAGGAAGGGCCGTGCGTGTATGTATGCGCGTGTTGTTGTTGTGACTGTGAATGCGGAGTGAGTGAGAGTGAGCGGGAAGTGGGGGGGGGGGGGGGGGGGTGCGGGTGCGGGTGCGGGGATGCCACGCATGCCTGAACACACAGACCGGCACATAGTTGTGTGAAAAACACATTGCTGGTCTTCAGTGGGCAGGGGAGTGGAAGAGTCCCAGAGGTCCCAACCTTTGAGCCTTTCGGGAAAAAAACAAAAAATGTTTTCCCTCCTCAAGTAGATTGTAAAATAAATGAATAAATTACTATGTATCTAATTAGCATCTACAACAACAAAATTCCAAGTGACAGTGAGGATAGGGGTCAGGCATTAATAGCCTGATTGCCCACGGGCAAAAGTTGTCCCTGAGTCTGTTTGTCCGGCTGCTATTCTGGCTGCGAGAAGGAGGAAGAGGAGGAAGAGGAGGAAGAGGAGGAAGAGGAAGTCATCCTCTCTGCGGCCGTCTGGGTTGATGTGGTTTAAACAAGTGTCTGGAGGCTCCGGGGGGAGGATTGGGTTGCCGGATGAGGATGTGGCCTGATGGAGCTCGGGGAAGCTGGGAGGGGGCGGAGGGTCTGAAGGGGTCTGGGGGGGGGGTCGGCCTGTGATTCTGGGCTGCGGTGAGCCCCTGCGTCTGCTACTGTGCTCTCCTTTTCGAGCTACCTTCCTGTCTGCTGCCGGCCCGGCGTAACCTGAACTCTGCAGCGGAGACTGGGAGACTTTTGGCGAGTTGCACGCGGTGTGTAGCTGAGGGAACTCCGCCGGCGAGTGGAGGCGACGTGGAGATAAATTTCAATCACATCCCTGACGGAGCGACGTCCCCCTGTTGATGTGGCAGGAGAGAGGTCAGGGAGTGTGACACACTCGCTGACCCTCTGAAAAAAGTCATTTCGCCGCCAAAGGGAGTGCAGTGAAAGGGCACCGTTTGTTTTTTTTTTCCTGGTTTTTATTCACATCCTCAAAATTGTTCACGTCATTTCAATGTTTCCCACATGAAAAAAACCAAACAAACGGGCTTGTAACCTCGCTCGTGAGGAACCTAATCACGCTTTGTCATCCGTCTGATGTTACAGTCATGGGTCAGCGCTAATCACCGTCGGCGACGTCTGTTCAGGTTTTTCCCCCTGGAGTTCTGGTTTCCCGAATCTGTGGAAAAGCCGTGCTTAATCACCATGGTTACCGCTCCCCCTCCCCCGCCCCCCCCCCTCCCCTGCCCGCTCAAGAGAGGACTTGTTTACCGTCTCTGCTCCAGACTCAATAACATGTCAATCATCGGGATTAGCACCGCCCCTGCCCACCTGCTATTGGTCCTGCAGATGCTCCCGCTTGAACCCCCACCCTCCCTCTCCCTCTCCCTCTCTCTCTCTCTCTCTCTCTCCACACGACACCCTCCTCCCCGTGGTCCCTCCCCGCGAGCCCCACTGTGAATAATGAATGATTTCCCAACTGTCCGTCACGTCATGCTTCCTGCTTATTGTCCATGAAAAGAGGAAACACTGTGCACTTTTATGTATATTTATATATGTATATATATATATATATATATTTATACGTGTATATATATATATATATATATATATATATATATATATATATATATATATATATATATATATATATATATATATATATATATATATATACATATATATATATATGTATATATTTATATAAATATATATATATATATATATATATATACAGTATGCATATACATACATATACTGTACATATATGCGTGTGTGTGTATGTATGTGTGCATATATATGTATATGTGTATATGCATATATGCCCACTATATATGTATATTACTGTATATAGTATGTATTGTATACGTATTATATATATATAGAAATATATATATGTATTATATATATTTATATATATTTATATACATATACATATATATATGTACATATATGTGTGTGTTATTTGCCTCACCTATTTTTATACCTCCGTCGTCATGGTGAAGATGCAGATCCATCCGTTCAGCGACCTTTTATCTTCTCTTTCCTCTCTGTACTGCACCTCTGAATGATGTGGCGGCCTGCTGGCAGAGAGCGCCTCACACTCCTCCTCTCCCAACCCCAACCCCCACCCTCACACCCCACGACGTAAACAGCGTAGTACTCCTCCCGTACAGTGTGTGGCAGGAGCACGCGGCACCGCCGCTATCCTCCTCCTCCTCTCCGCTGCCGCTTGTTGCTACAGCAAAATAATGCATTCCTTCGACCGTTCGAAGGTTGAACCCACTCACCCTCTTTCTCTCTCTCTCTACCTCGCTTACATGTACACACACACACACACACACACACACGCACGCACCCCTCTAAAACCAGACAACATTCAAATTAACCAATCTTTTTTTTTTTTTATCCATTTGAAGCTGCTTTAATTGTGACACACACATTTTGAGAAGGGCGGGCTTAAGCCCACTGGAAGGGGCTCCGGGTCACATGACCCTGGAAGGCCAGCCCCCCACCCCCCTTTGTTTCTCAGCCACAGGTTCTCTCTTATAAATTTACCGGTCCTTGTTTTTTCCCCCTCACCGCCCTCTCTCCATTCTCCGCTTCCCAGGTTGTTCACGACTTTCTATCTTGTCAAGCTTTTGCCGCACAAAACAAACCCTCTCCCCTCTTTTCCGGGTTTCCATAGCGATTCCCAAAGTTGTTATTGTGTTGTTGCAGGGATTAACATTCTCCCCGCCGAGCCTCTGCGGAACCGAAACATTCTGCAGATTCCTGGCATAGCACCGTCGACTGGAGGCTACCTTTAGAGCAACAACAACCGAGAAAAAAACACAACAAAACAAACAAACAAAAAACACACAAGAGCTCACAGTGTATGTGTGCATCTGCGGCCCGTGAGTGGCTCACGGAAGTCAAGCAGGGAATCAGGGCAGGAGGGGCGGAAAGAAACAACATCACAACCCCCAGAAACCCCCTGACCTCATGGTTGCAGCAGATTGACTGTGCATCTGATGTCATTGTCACCTTTTTAGTTCATTTTTTTTTTTTTTTTACAACCTCTTGCATTTTACTCCTTTCCGAGTCTTGACTTGCAGCGGTTGGCCTAAATGTGACACGCGTATAAATAGGGTCAAATCCCAGCCCGCCGCTGCGCCTAATTTAGTCCCGCCTATATTAAACGCGCACCCACCCGAGGGGGAGGAGGGGGAGGACGTCGGCAGCGATGACGTCTCTTTCCGAGGAGCAGCCACTCATTAGGTCGGCGCGTCTCCTTTGAAGTAGTGGAAACCCACAATGGGTCCATAGCTGCATAGCTGTGTGTGTGCGGAGAGCAGCGGCAGCCGTGGCGGCGTGGAAAACACGCTGGCATTAAGAGCGACTATAAATAGAGAATTGTATCCTTGATGCGGCAGGTTGTTCGGGCCACGCCGTGAAAAAACCGGGTCGACTTATATGGATTTTTTTTTTTTTTTTTTTTGAGAATCCCACCACCTACCCCCCCCCCCCCCCCCCCCCCCCACACACACACACACACACACACACACACACACACACACACACTTAGTCCCCTTCCTCACCCCACCCATGCCCCTCCCCCACCTTTTACCCCCCCCCCCCCCCTCCTCCCCTGGCGGAAGGTACGCATGTTTGGAATTTCTCTTCATTGAGGAATCTGTGGAAGCCATGCGGAATGGGGTGGGGGAGGGGCGGCGTGTAGGGGCTCCTCCAACTCAGCCCTGGTACAGTTTGCCTTGGCTGCCCCCTTTTGGTAGGATTCCAAGAGAACGCTGATGCTTCTCCCAATTAAATCACAGCTGCCATGTGTGTGTGTGTGTGTGTGTGTGTGTGTGTGTGTGTGTGTGTGTGTGTGTGTGTGTGTGTGTGTGTGTGTGTGTGTGTGTGTGTGTTTGTACGGACCGCATACATCCAGACCAGTGAGAAACTGGGCCGCAGATCCAGTCAAAGATCTGCATGAGTTGTAGTTTAGCACAGCCGAGGCCATCAACAGTCCCGACTCAAAGACGAAGCATCAGAGGTCTGCAGGAAGGATGGGCGCTCCCCTATCAGCCCACCCAGCCTTTCTCTCACATCTTTAACCTACACAGATGGGGATTTTTTTGCGACTCGACGTGAAATATTCCAGGGGAGATTAGCCGAGCAGCCGGCTTAATTCTCCTCAGCGAGTCACAAAGCCGACACCCGCGTTTAATTAATTTAAAGACAAATAAACAAGCGAGGCCGCTCGTCCTCTTCCTCTCCGCTCTGATGCAAACATTAACATTGCGACGGGCCTCCCCTCAAACACACACCACTGCAGCATTTGGCTCTTTTAAAGGGTATCTGGAATTTGCTTTCTTTTTCAAAAATATCTCCAAAAAAATCAAAAGCGCTCACAAAGGCTGGCAGAAAATTTAGTATTTGGGGCACTTTTGTCTGAGTGCGTTTTGGATTTATTGTGTGTGCATATTCTTCCAGCTCTGCCTCTTTGCACCAGGAGGCGGTTGCTAAGGAACCGGCAGTGCTGTGCCTCTTATTCCAGCGGAGTTCAGTGTAGTTCAGCTCGAGCTTTATTGCCCCCTGTGGGGAAATTTGCTTTGCTGCAATAACAAAGAGCGTAACAATAAATAGTAAACACTCGAAGCTGCGAAAATGCACGCAGCAGAAGCCGGGGCAGCTGGGTCGGACTGGCGAGACGCTGTCTGACATCCGGCAGGAGGCCGCGGCCACACGCGGGACCAACGCCTCCCGCTGCTCCACATTCACAAGTGCTCACGTCACCTCAGGCGCCCTTTGTCTCCACGCAAAACTCCTCAAACAGGGGAACAATCGTCAACAATCATTAGCGAAAACCTCTTTGTCTCTGCGTCCTTTTACAGTCACTCTCACGCCTTTTGCACACACGCCGGGTGCCTTTTGTACGCACTCAAACTGGGACACTGGTTAGCAGTGGGGAATCTTCACTGCAGATCTGCTGGTTCCCAAACTTTGTCACGTATGTTGCAAACGAGCAACAGCAGCATGTTTTTTCCCCGCTTTTAATTCCCTAAATGAACCTTTGTAAAAAAAAAAAATATATATATATATGTAAAGAAGCATTTTCAACTGCTTCCAAGGCCTGTATATCAGTTGAACGCACTGTGGGATAAATCGAGCAAGCTGTCGGCTGGTCACGGGTGCGATGCGTCTGTGGGAAAACAGCGAGTCGTGCATGTCGCGTTCTCGTGGGATTCGGTTTCCCAGTGATGCTGAGTAAACAGACACGGCCTCTATAATTCACGTTCGTCGAGCTTAATTCAAAACACCCCGGCGCTGTGTCGCTGTGTCGCTGTGTCGCTGTGTGTTTGTCTCCAAAGTCTGGAAAGTGTGTCCAATTAGCCTTCTGCTAAAAGGTTTGTAACAGACGGAGGGAGAGTCGTGCACAAGTTGCTCCGAGTGTCTCTTTTCTCCTGTTGTTGTTCATTGTAAAAGTCTCCACTTTTAAAATGTTGAACAGCTTGTGGATGTGAGGGCTGTTTCTCTCTGCTCTGCTCTGCTTGTCCATTCAGGTGGCGACGGTGCAAGTAAATTTAGTATCGGTGGGTTGATAATTAGGTTTGGGTTTAGTGGACAGAGGAGTTAAAGTTGGTTGGCGGTATTAGTTTTCAGAGGGGGAACTGCTGCTGGGGTGGAGCTGCTCACACAGCGAGAAGGTTGCGAGGGACTTTGTGTGGTCTTCCTGGATCTGTGAGGTTTCTCTCTGGGTATTTAGGCCTCTTCCCACTGTCAGCCGTACTCAGCTTCAAACTTTCCGGAGTGTTTCTTCGAATGCGCGGTCGATTGAAGAAGCTGTGGTGCTGTTTGTTTGCATTTGATGAACAGCACGCCTGCTACTGTCTCCATCCATCCCATTTGAATCGCTCACTCTCAGTCATGAATACGCAATGAATACTCCTTGATTCTTTCATTTATATGTTTATCTATTTGTATGTTTGCTTGTTTAGATAGATAGATAGATAGATAGATAGATAGATAGATAGATAGATAGATAGATAGATAGATAGATAGATAGATAGATGCTTCATTCATCCCAGAGGGAAATTTCACACATTTTGTAGCTTACAAACGCACATATTTCACATACTTAATTGGGAAACTTCAGGATTAACTCAGGATTAATTTATGGCCATTGACCTCTATGCACGCCCCTGTGTCTTCTCCCTTGCTCCTCATCCTGACCTCTGTCTTCCTCTGTCTCCTCCAGTTTGCCCGGCCCACTGCAGGCTGGCCTGCACCGACAGCGGCGAGTGTTGCCACAGCCAGTGCCTGGGCGGCTGCACGGAGCCCGGCAACGACATGGCCTGCTCGGCCTGCCTGCACGCCTACCACGAGGGCCGCTGCATGGCCAACTGCCCTGCGGGCACCTACAAGTTCGAGGGCTGGCGCTGCATCACCCTGGACCTGTGCTCCCAAGTGCACCTGCCCGGCGACAACCACTTTGTTATCCACGACAGGGAGTGCATCTTCGACTGCCCGTCCGGCTTCACACGCAACGAGACTAATCAGTAAAGACGTTTCCTCCTTTCCTCAGTTCAGATGATGATTAATAATTCTACCTTTTTTTTAAAAAAAAAACAACAACAACAACAACAACAAAAGAAAACAGTATTCTGAAGACTTTTGATGTTTTTGGTTTCTTCTTGTAGTTGACGTATATAGATTTTTATTCTTTATTTTAAAGGTTTGGTATCATACAATTTTTAAAGTCAGAATATGTTCCCCACAACTGACTTCAGTCCATCATTTACTTCTTTGCTTGTTGCATAATTTTTCTTTGAAAAAAGTGTCTGCTCTTAAGTACACTTCTGGAAATCAGCCCTTTGCGATGTCACAGAGGAGACAACACCCCGCCCTTGTCATTGAAAACACTCCCTGGCCAGTGGCTTGTTCTGCCCTCTTACACTGAATCAAGGCCAACCCCAACACAACAAAGACTCAGGTTCAACAGGAAGCTAAAACTCAATTTATTTCAGGAGAATTCAAATAAAGAGGCTAAAAATGAAGGGTTTTTCTTTTTCACGTTTAATTATGCGAGGTTTCTCGACTCAAGCTTTTAAAAAAAAAAATAGAAAATCTAAGAAAAAGGTCTAATATGGGAGCTTCAAATTTAGACAATTTATTTTTCTTGGCTGACGTTGCCTCGGAAAACAGAGTGGTTTGCCTCCGGTTTCCACTCTTACCAGAACTGCCCGTGTCCACCGTTTGCTCCCGCATAAAGAATTTATTTGCATGAAGTATCCTTGAGGTGAACTCTATGTGACCCTTCACGAGTCCTTCTCCTAAAATAGGTCTCAAAGCTGGAAGCTTAAGAACATGTCAGACTATAAATGATTCAGGACTGGCCACGCTGTTGGGGGAGGGTGAAAGGTGTTGGTCTTGACACAATTTTCTCAGTCGTCAGTGAGAGATTGCAAACTTCATTTTCCAGAATGAAAGACTTTCCTTTACATCGTTAAAGCAGCTCCCTACTCTGTCTCTAATGCTTCTCGTTTCTCTATATTTTTTGGGATGTATCGCTGTTCTTTTGTCGCCGAGGTCAGCACATTCAGTCACACTCTCATGAGTTCAAACGAGGACCCTGAAAAGATTAAACTCTTTGCATGAGCGATGGCCGAGAATCACATAGTGTATTTATTGGCCCTGATCCTTCGGAAAGACTTAGGGAGTGGACGGATTATTCCGAAGGGGGAGGTAGAAAAGTAGGAATTTGCTCACTTTTTCTCTTCAATCTCTGTCTCCTCTCTCTCTCTCTCTCCCTCTCTCCCCCTCTCTCTCTCTCTCTCTCTCTCTCCACTGTGCAGAATGTTTTGCAGCGCCTGTAACGGCCGCTGCGATAAGCCCTGCAAAGGCACCATCATCGACTCGGTGGATGCCGCTCAGTCCCTGAAGGACTGCACCATCATCGAAGGCAATCTGGACATTAACATTCGCCGCGGAAGTGAGTGTCGCTGACGCACCTGTCGTGAATGCTGGCCGGCCCCACATTCAATATTCAACTTGTTTCACTTAGTCCGATAGAATACTGGCCGTCTGTCTTGTGCCGCGGTGTGTATATATAATTAAACGCGCCACTCACAAAAAGTTAGGGATACTGGGCTTTCAGGATAAAATTTCCAAAGGCATTAAAAAGCACTTTAACCTTTTCAAGTGAACTTAATTTGACCTCTAAACTTCTGAATCCACACGCGAAACTGTTCAGTGTTTCAATACTTGCGTCATGTGACATGAATCTGATGTCAGTGTGCGGTAATGTTCATGGTTTGGATTTAAACAGTCTTCCTTGACATCATGACACAAGGGCGACACCTAACAAGAACGTAACATGACAACTTATCGAGCTATCAACATTTTACGTTGTGCTACACCCACCACTGTTGTCGGCTATTGTTTCATTAATTAAGAGATTAAGAGATAACCACTGCACCACTGCACCGCTGCATGCTTCTACTTGAAGGCCCTGCTGTTGTGATATAATTCTAATGTAGCGTGAACTTTTTCCACAAATGAATTTCCCACAAATTCACCTGTAAATTGAATATCCCTAACTTGTGAGTGGCGCTTATTATTGGTGCACATTTTAAAAGTAGTTTTACTTATTTTTTATGTCAAGGTTTTTCAAGTAAGTAACTGGATGATTTTTACATGTTTTATGGAAGAAAAAGATACAACACATACGATTAATGGTCTGTATGTATATTGTGTCATGTTAATAATGATGAGTAATCAACTCTTTCCGTCGTTGCTGTGGACGCCCCCTTATGGACGAGCCTTCCCAGTGAATGACCCACCCAACATTACAGCCGTCTGCTGTACCCAGAACCAATTATCACATTATGCTACAATGCCATTTATTAACTCAGCTGAGACAGGGCGTCTCACGCGCTAATCCCCGCGCACGACGAAGCTCACGCGGCGCGGCGCCCCCGTTGGGTTGTTTGCATTAAGAGCTCATCCGGGTGTCTCAGCTGCAGGTTCGGGGCCGCCTTTTAAAACAAATTGCCTCTGTAACCCCCCCCCCCCCCCCCCCCCACTCCCTCTCTCTCCTGTCCCCAGATAACATTGCGTCTGAACTGGAGAGCTTCATGGGACTGATCCAGAGAGTGACGGGCTATGTGAAGATTCGACACTCCCACGCGCTTGGCTCGCTGTCCTTCCTCAAGAGCCTGCGTTACATCAACGGGCAGGAACTCATCGACAAGTATGGCCCGCCGTCGTCTGGCGATATCTGTCGGCACGTCGCGCCTGCGAGTGCGTGCGTGCGTGCTTTGTGCGCGCGTGGGGACTGAAGGGAATTAAAGGACATGGGGCGAGTGCGCAGGCCAGCGGGACGGCTGCCACCGCCACCGTCTTTGTAGTCGCAGTTAGTGCGTTCCTGCTGAATGAGTCTGGCCCCCGCACGGCGGACGATTGGAATCATGTTAAACCGGCGGCGCTAAATATAGACCGGGGAGACGCTGCTTCCAGTCAGCGTGGTAGAATTTGGAGCGCCTTAGCCCCGACTGTGATATTAGCAAAAGGGGGGGGGAAGTCTCTTTTCAGTCATATCCATGGGAGGAGGAGGGGGGAGGGAGGAAGGGGTGGTCATGGGAAATTCTGCAGCGCTTCACGCCGTCGTTTGTCCCAGGGTCGGGTTTCAGTCAGAGGAATGTCTGCTGAGGATGGCAGACATTCCCTTCCCGCTGTTACTTGGACTGCCGGAGCTCCTCGGAGCTGTTTCTGTTTCATGTTCTACCCGCTCCTCTAATTGTCGGGAAGAGTTGAAACCCGAGCTCATGTGACTATAGGCCCGCTTAATGCTGCCACCAGGTGGTAAAACTCCTTGTTTTGCAACACGCAAACGCTGCCTGGAGGCATTGCAGTCAAAATCTATTTCTTTTTGTCATTTTCTCTCCTTCCTTTCCTCAGCATGTACGCGTTCTCGGCCATCAACAACCAGCACCTGCAGCACCTGTGGGACTGGGACCAGCACAACCTGACCATTCTGAACGGGCGGCTGTTTTTCCAACTCAACCCCAAGCTTTGCATGTCGGAGATCCACACGATGTGGGAAAAGACGGGCGTAGCCGTGAAGCCGGAGGAAGGCGACTTCCGCAACAACGGCGACAGGGCCAGCTGTAAGTCGATCCCGACACGCTGACCGCGTTCTAGTATCTGTGCCGTTAGCCTGCTCATAAAAAGTTTTTAAACTTTTAAAACCCAGAACTTCAGGAAAGTCAGGATTTTTCACATTCAGCCCAATGGTCGGTTTAAAAGGTCTGTCCGTCTTTTCTTAAAACAGGTGAAAGTCACATCCTGAAGTTCACGTCCAACCTCACAACAAGCCACGCTATCAGGTTGACCTGGGAGAACTTCAGGCCTCCAGGCTACACGGACCTCATCAGCTTCATAGTCTACTACATGGAATCGTGAGTTTGCATGTGGGCGGCTCGGACTTTGTCATGTGTTTTCAAAGCTGAAACTGAATTCACAAACATGAAATGGGAGAAGAAGAAAAAAAAATCTTCCATCCGATTCTGACTCTTTTGCCCCGATCAACACGAGCTGTGTGTACTCGCCGTTGCTGCGAACCATTTTTCGGAAAAAACACAGCGGTGCCGCTTTCAGAAGTGACGCATTTCAGTAGAACAATCAGTCTAATGGAAAACAAAGAACCAAATTTACAACATCGCAATCACAGCACTGGGCCTGTTTATTATTTGAAATCTGGATCTCATTTCTTGCCTTCCTGAACCGCTACAAACAAAGACCGAGACAAACGGCTGCCTGGAGGGGGCAGGTAAACAAGTCGCAAATTGTCAAGTGCGTAATATTTGTAATAGACGGCCGCTGTAAAACCATTGGCCCAATGTGGTGAATCACACTTTCTTTTGTTTCCTTTTTTTTTTACTTTGGAAACCAACAGGAGGATAATATTAGTGGATTTTTTTGCTTTTTTTTTTTTTTTAAATCTACCCCCCCCCCACCTGCCGTAAGGCTTTATGGAACTTTTGCGTGTCCTCACCAGACCTTCCCAGAACATCACCGAGTTTGACGGCCAGGACGGCTGCGGCTCCAACAGCTGGCACATGGTGGACGTGGACCTGCCCCAGGACCTGAGCATCGACCCGCACATCAGCCTGCAGGAGCTCAAGCCCTGGACCCAGTACGCCATCTTTGTGAAGGCCATCACGCTGCAGGTGGAGGACAAACACGTCACGGGGGCGAAGAGCGACATCGTCTACGTGCGCACTCGTCCGTCCAGTAAGTCGTCCGAGCGAACGGACGCCGTTCCTGTCGCCGCTTTCCGACGTTACGACTCATCCTGACGTGACTCTGGTTCCGCCGCAGTGCCGTCGATGCCCAGGGAGCCTCGCGCCTTCGCCAACTCCTCCACCAAGCTGCTGGTGAAGTGGTCGCCCCCGGCTTTCCCCAACGGCAACCTGACCTACTACCTGATCCGCTGGCAGCAGCAGCCCGAGGACAGAGAGCTCTACCAGCACAACTACTGCACCAAAGGTCAGCATCACCAACAACAAAAAAGCCACAACAAAATACAAACATAACCTATTAGTGCCGATGTTATTGTTCCATAAGGTCATTAGCGAAGCTTCACGTCTTTTAAGTATGCAAAGTCTGTATTTTCAGGTTGTAGTGAGGTCATGGAAATTTTACACAAGGTGATGGAAAAGTTTTGAAAAGGTTTTTCCAGTGAACATGAGCGGGAACGCTGACCATGTGTTATATATACGCTGCTTCACGTTTGTCTCAAACAGAGATCAAGACCCCGATCCGCATCCCAGCCACGGGGCTCCTGGACCCTGAGGACAACACCAAGCGCACCAAGTCGGACCTGGCGGGCTCGGAGAAAGGCCCGTGCTGTGCCTGCCCCAAGACGGAGGAGGAGAAGAACCGGGATAAGGACGAGAGGCTCTTCGTCAAACGCTTCGAGAACTTCCTCCACAACTCCATCTTCCTGCAGAGGTACGGCCCGTCCCAATCCTCCCGGAGCTCATCCCTTAAAGAGGCTAAGCCATGTCTGAAGTGCACGACCGGGCGACAGCCCCTCTGTGAAAGTGACTGGGACCCCAGCCTGAGGCGGAGCTGGCCTGCACCCCCCAGACCCCCCCTTTTTTTTTGTTCCAAGGTGCACACGAGGAGACACGCTGAGCAGGATCCAAAGCCTTCTTAGCTCACTTGTGGCTTTCCGTTGCCGTAGCAACAGTGGTGCGGGGTGGAGGGAGTGGAGAGTGGGTGCGTGGGGGGACGAGGGGGGGTTTGTGGGGGGAACCTAGCAGGCAGCAATTTAGGCAACACAAACAAACCCAGGAGAGAGACGTGATTAGGGAGTCTGAAGGGCCCAGCTTTGGCTGCTCACTCGTAGCCGCTCGGCCTTTGTTGTTGTTGTTGTTGCCCACAATGGGGACCGACATCTGTGTTGTGTTATCGTTTAACTTGTGCTCGTGGCGAAGGATGTTTCGCTGTTTCAAAGGCTCCCGCTGCTTTCTTCTCCGGCACTCTCCTGCATCCTCACAGACAAACACTGTGCTGGCGAGCCGCTGCCGTAAGTCATCTGTCAGGAGTGAAATACGGACACCTTTTGATTTACTTCCTCTCACCATGGAAACCCAGCACCCCCCCGCCCCACCACACACACACACACACACACACACACTCCCACCTCCCTCCCTTTAATCCGCAGCCTCCAAAACCAAAGTTTGCTCAGTCGAGTGAAGATCGCTCCGTCTTCTTTAATTCACGGCGTCGACGAATTAGATCACAGTGTCTTTCGAGAACGAGGCGCTTTATTTTGTAATTGAACTCATATTTGCCCCCCCCCAGTCCCTCTTCTCCCTGCCTGTTGTTGTGTTGATTTGTTGCGCTGCAGCAGCTCTCGAGGAAAGAGGGAGGCGTGCGGGTGGCAGGTCCCGGCTCTGCACACACCGGGGTTCTGCCTGTGTGTGTGTGCACAGACTCTCCACAGTAACAGAGGCGGCATTATAGCAGATCACTCCAGGCAAAGGCCCTCCGACAAACCGGGGAGGCTTTTCTCATTTTTTTTTTTTTTTAATTCAAAAGTTCAGGGTCCCGCACCCAGGGTGAGGGGAAAGAGGGCGGCTGAAAACAGACAGACAGAGAAGAGGAAATGTTTTCCATTCTGGGCCCCCTAACTGGGCTCCCCCCCCTGCACCTCTCTCTCGCCTCCTCCCCTCGCACGCTCCCTTTGTCTGGCTTTTTTTGTTTCTTTTTTGTGTTTGTGCGTGTTTTCTTTCTCTCTCTCTCTGCCCTTCCGGAGTGTGACGGCTGCCGGGGAAATGTACAGCGAATCCAAATGGAATTTCAGATGAACGAGGGGAGGAAATAAAGAGCGGGGCTGATTTACTGCGAGCCCGTCCGTCCGTCCGTCCGTCCGTCCTGTCAACTGGCTGCGGCATTTATTTCATGCGGGCTACACGATGTACCCCAGATTAAGACGTACAGGCGGGGGACGACACGCAACCCAGACAGCGAGAGAGCCTGGCGGAGCTGGCCGCTGCGGCGAGGTGCTAATAACGTGGCCTGAGGTGCCCCAGCCTGGACGCATAATCGCAGCTCTCCTCTCCGGATCTCATTGCGCACGGGCTGTATCTGCCCACGGCGTCAGAACGCTAGCTGTCGTGGCACGCCGGTCGGCGATAAGGTCAGGCCACCGCAGTGGGTTGGCAGGGTGCCCTGGTTCACCCCTCTGACTCTCCTGCCACCAGGGGCGGAGCTACGTGGTGGCCAGTGGTGGCCGTGCTCCACCAAAGGCCTTACGCTTCCTCATTACAGCATCTCAAGTCATATCTTTGTTGATTGATGTGTGGTATTTTTAAATATGTGTTTAATATGTATAATGTATTTCTGACTTGATAATTGGCCTGTATTTTGTTCTTGGGTGGGAACAAGACACTCAGAGAAGAAACTTAATGTCACACTAACTCTGACCCTAGGACAGTAGGAACAAGCTGAGATAGGTTGATTATCAATATTGACATTGATGAAGATTTGCTGTCCTCCAATTCATAAGAATGTTACCAAATGAAAATATATCCTAAATACAAAAAACTACAGTAACAATTTGAATAATAAAAACAGTCATGTAGCCACTTCATGTTTCTACTGATTGTGGCCACCACTGTGTGAGTCATCATCCCACTTTTGCCCCCACAAGGAAACATGTCTGGCTCCGCCACTGCATGTCGCACATGAACTCTTCTTCATGTTGAGCTGCTTTATGCAGACGTCCGTGTGTGTCACACTCTGATGTAACAATCAGCCTGGTCTCGCCTTTTTCAAATTTTCCTTCACTCTTTTTGGAGTTGAAACGACGAGAACGAAGCGACAGATGGAAGAGAAAAAACAAGTCGAAGCAAACACGCAGGTGCAAGTGAGTTCCTCTCCGTGACAAAACACGGAAATGACTCACCCGTGTGAGCCGGGCTGATTTGTCCTGATGTCACCTTTAAATCACGAGCAGCGCGTGCTCGTAACACGAGCCCGGCCACCTGTCGCCGCTCTCCCTGTTACCTTACCAAATGACCTCAGGATCCTACCACCCCCCGTCTGCGGCGTCTCATTTTCCACCTCGCCGTGCCCTCCGATGTGCGGCCCTTGTCCGAGAGGGTCGTCGGTGTCACCGCCCTGTTGCGGTTGTAGCTTCCCAACCACCTGTTGGTTTCACCGCTGCCGCTGTCCACTGGACGGCCTTGCAGCTCGTGACTCACACAATGAGGCCCCGTCAGACTGTCATCCGTTGGATCCAAAATGGCGTCCCGTTCATTTCAATGGAGTTGCTCCGCTACTGCAGACTGCGGCAAAAGTTTTTGGCTTCCGTGTTGCTTCAGCATATGTAGCTACATAGAGCATCTAGTGCAGTCGTGTCGCTTCCCATCGTGCCTCTGTTACATACGTGATATATCAGGATCCATTAGCCAGTCAGAACGAGCCAAGAGACAAAGCAGCGCGTCACAACATTGTGACGTTACGCTGGGAATAAACTATTTTCTGGGGAAGTCCACGACTGAAAATTATACAGTCGAAAGATTTATTATGAAACGCACTTCAGGTGGGAAGAGGTCCTGTCAGCTGTTTTACAAGTGTATATTTTTATATTGCGTCAATAGGGCCATACGATGTTTTTGGCTGCTGTATCTCGAGTGGCCACTGGGGAAAAATTGACCAGTCCAGTATCCAGTTCTTGCTGGATGCTTCATGCCGACACACAGCTCCACAGAAGCATCCGGACTCATACACACAAACTCTTTAGTTTCAGTTTCAGCGCTCTCTAAACGTGTTCTTCTGCTTTTCAGGCCGCCGGATCGACGCCGGAGGGACGTCTTTGGTTTGCCCAACAGCACGTTTCTCCATGAGGGCAGTGGCAGCGGGAACTCCAGCCTGGGCACGTGGGACAACAGCACGGAAGGCATTCCCCCCATAAGGGAATTCCCCTTCTCGGAGGAAAGGGTCACGGTCGAGTCCATCGATATCTCCTCCCTGAGGCCCTTCACCGTCTACCGTATCGACCTCCACGCCTGCAACGAGGTGCTGGGTCGCTGCAGCGCCGGCGCCTTCGTCTTCGCCAGGACCAAACCGGCAGGTTGGAGAGTGACCCACGCACGCTGTCCGAGGTTGCACTCTCACACCTTCCTTTTTCTGCAGAGACTCAGGCCTTCTCGTGTGTTTTTTTCTCCCTGCAGCGGGGTCAGACGACATCCCAGGGAAGGTGGTGTACGAGATGGTCGACAAGATGGAGCGTAGCGTGGTGCTGCACTGGCCTGAGCCGGCCACACCCAACGGACTCATCCTCATGTATGAGATCAAGTTCCGCCTCGGCTCTGAGGTGAGTAACTTTGAGGGACTTTCAAGGTTGAGTGTTTAAAAACCAGGCTTCCTTAAAAAATGATGGCACAGGATGGCAGCTAACTCGGAGAAAGACTTTTGCTTTATGTTTATTCTTATATATATGAGAACAGAGAAGCGACGGAAGCCCCAATTGCTTTTATTATACTGTGATTATACACTTTTATTAATGCGTTTATGGGCAGTATGTTGAGCTTTTACCCAGATAAAAATCATAAATCAAGCCAAATTTTACACACTGGACCTTTAAGAGACTTTAATCTGTACTGGAAGGCCCAGAGATGTATTTGTCTGTGATTGGTGACCCCGTGTGTTGTTTGTTATTTTTTTCAGCCTGAGAAACATGAGTGCGTGTCGCGGCAGCACTACCGTCAGTTCCGAGGAGCTCGGCTCAACAACCTGGGCCCCGGGAACTACTCGGCTAAAGTGCGCGTGACGTCTCTGGCAGGGAACGGATCCTGGACTGAGAGCGTGTCCTTCTACGTGCCTCCACCCAAACGTAACTCCACGCTTCTCTCTTGGACATTGGCAAAGTTCTCGTTACTTCCAGCTGCTTTTAGCAATCTGTTGTAGATTATCGATGTAAAATGAAACTGTCTTTTTGATTGATTTATTTTTTTAGATGTATTCTGCGCATCTTTATTCTCATGGCTATTGGATAGCCACAGAAAACAAAAAACAACAACACAGCAAACACACAAAATTCTCAGAGAGTCTTAGGAGAAGTACCTGATGTACAACAGTTAAAAGAGTCTTGCTATCCAGTCAAGATTGCAGTGTCTAAAGAATGAAAACGAGTCGAGTCTCTGATGCTCATTGATATCCATCTAAAATGAACAGAATTGCTGACACACTTTCTGGTCACAGAGTCTTTAACGCCCCTGTTTTTTTCTTGCAGGAGATGACAGTGTCTTTTACTACCTGATCATCATCCTCCCCATCATAGCAACCTTCTTCGTTGTCGGCCTCATCGCCATCCTGTTCTTCGTGACCAAAAAGAGGCAAGTAACCCCCCCCCCCCCCACCCAAAAAAACAAAAACAAAACAAAACCCTATATAAACCCTATAAAAAAAACCAAATAAGAAGTCACGATTAAAGTGCTGATGCTGCCGCTCATCAAACTTAATGATCAGTTTAATGATTTTTCTGGAGCTGGAGAGCTGAGGTCCTATAAAGAACCATGAAACATGGTGTCTGCAGTGGCAGCTAACACTAACTGTCTGTGTGTAAACAGGAACAGCGACAGGCTGGGGAACGGCGTCCTGTACGCGTCTGTCAACCCAGAGTACTTCAGTGCTGCAGAGAGTAAGAACCGCCGCCGTCCCACTCGTCGCTTCTACATTTCCGAGCGTGCTGTGTTAACTGGTGACCTCCCCTGCTCCTCTTTTTGACAGTGTACGTCCCCGATGAGTGGGAGGTGGCCCGGGAGAAGATCACCATGCACAAGGAGCTGGGCCAGGGCTCCTTCGGCATGGTGTACGAGGGCATCGCGAAGGGCGTGGTCAAAGACGAACCCGATACGCGAGTGGCCATCAAGACGGTCAACGAGTCGGCCAGCATGAGGGAACGCATTGAGTTCTTGAACGAGGCCTCCGTCATGAAGGAGTTCAACTGTCACCATGTGGTGGGTGGGGCTGGGGTCAGGTGGTGGAGAGGTCTTAACCTTGTACACAAAGGCACACTGACGTGCTGGAAACATTAATATTTGCCTATTAATAACCTTCATGATCAGGGTCAGCAGGTTTAATTAGGACACAATATGTAAAGGTTGTTTATACTCCGGCAGCTGTTGACCGAGGAAGAATTCAGCCTCCTTCAGACTGTGTACATTC
The DNA here is from genome assembly GCF_046127955.1 of Nelusetta ayraudi. NCBI lineage: Eukaryota > Metazoa > Chordata > Actinopteri > Tetraodontiformes > Monacanthidae > Nelusetta > Nelusetta ayraudi. The sequence goes on along the minus strand of NW_027466103.1, from coordinate 6,208,188 downwards.
TTCCTCATTAGTGAGATCAGCGCTGAAATAAACCAATTTCTTCAGAGTTTTCCACATGTGCAACTGTTTATAAGAGTTTGGTTGCTAAATGATGAAATTATAGTTTTAACTCTAATCCAGTTCTTCCATGTAACATTATTTAAAGTATAATTTAAATATTTTGTATTTTGTCTGTTTTCAATACAATAAAAACAGTTTCACGTGCAGTTTGAATGTGAACGTCTTTTGGTTGAAGTGCACCTGACCTCGTGCTGTCTTGTGATTGGTGCAGGTGCGACTGCTGGGCGTGGTCTCTCAGGGGCAGCCAACTTTGGTGATTATGGAGCTGATGACCCGCGGAGATCTCAAGAGCCACCTGCGCTCCCTACGCAAAGAAGTAAGCAGCTTTTTGTCACCCACACACACACACACACACACACACACACACACACTGATGGACTTATTTGGAGATAGGTTGTGTTGTCCCAAATGTGACACTGGCTGCGTTTCCATTTCAGTTTTTCGCAAAATAAAAGCAATATTTGTATATTGGAGACAGTTTCTGTAAACTGCCGCGATTTCTGGCAAGAGCTTGACGCAAAAGCAACCCAAGTTATACAATCCTTGTTTCCAGTCAGCAGATGATCATTTTCTTTTTAAAAAGTATTCAAGAACACATCTTTATAAAAAGTGAATAATTCAATTTGCTGCAGTAGGTAGAAATATGTTAGTCGTCAACGCGTGTTTGGCACCTCTGTGTGGGTGATTGTGCCACCCCCCCCCCCACGTAGCGCTGACCTCTAACCCCATGGGTTGGGCGTTGATACAGGGAGGGGGAGAGGAGGGTGTAATTGGTGTTTCTCTTTATTCACCTCACACTCCCTCTACTGCAGAACTCCACCAGCCAGGTGCTGCCGCCGCTGAAGAAGATGATCCAGATGGCGGGGGAAATCGCCGACGGCATGTCCTACCTGAACGCCAACAAATTTGTCCACAGAGACCTGGCCGCCAGGAACTGCATGGTGGCCGAGGACTTCACGGTGAAGATCGGAGGTGAGTCGGCTTTTTTTACGTGAAGTGTTTGGATGTCGACGAACGTTGCCCGAAGCAGTGGTGTCTTAACGCTGACGGACCGGAGGCGCGGGGGAGGAGGAGGAGGGAGGAGGGAGGTGGGAGGGTGCGAAGGGGAGGGATGAGCTCTCGTTCGGGAGCTTCCTCTCCCACGCCGAATATAAGCAATATTTAGTGGCTTTCCCAACCTCTGTTTCCTTGCTTTCCTCTCTCTGTGCTGCAGACTTCGGCATGACCAGGGATATTTACGAGACGGATTACTACAGAAAAGGAGGCAAGGGCCTGCTGCCTGTCCGCTGGATGTCTCCGGAGTCGCTGAAAGACGGCGTCTTCACCACGATGTCTGATGTCTGGTATGATGAGAGCAAATCGCTCGCCTTCTGACACCGCTAGTTAGACGTGTGGGGAATCGTCCCAAATCCTGGGAGTCTCGCTCAGAATTCCACAAATGTTTTTCGGCATTTTTTTTTTTGTGCTTAAATGCCGTCCGGACAAACTCACAGACGTGTTCTGGGCACCGTGTTCCTCACTGGGTTCTTTAGCTTGCAATGTGAACGTGCATTTCCCACCCTGGTCGCACTGTGACAGTTCATACTTTCAAAAACCATCAGAAATCCTGTGGTTTCCAGTCGGCCTTCTGGAAATTCCTCCCTGCGGCAGATGAGAATACAACAAGATAAATCTTTTTTTTTTTTTTTTCTTTCTGCCAGCTCTATGTAAAACCTCAGCTCGCAGTTCTGCCACATTCTTTTCTATCTGGAGCAATATCGATGTCGAGAAATAACAAGTGTTTACCAGCTCTCTTGCAAGATTTCCCTTTTTTTGTTTCCCAACTCCGAGTGTCCCACGGGTCAGTCGCTAAGAGTGGGCTTAAACTGCTCCAGATGTTCTCAAATGATAGGTTGCAGTGCCAGCACAAACCCACCTCCACATTTGTGTACTCCATCTTCCTCTTTGATGTCGCGCAGATGAGGTTTTACTGCGAGTCGAGCCCATCCGGGGCACTGTGGGAATCCACAGCCGAGCAGGAGGCTCTCATTTCGCCGAGCGGGAAAATCTGTCTCATTCGGTCTTTGTCTGCAGGCGACGTGACGTAGCCTGAAATTTGCTCGCAAAACGTCCGACTGGCATCAGTTGAAGCCACACTACGGGCCTTGTTCGTAAAAGATGCATAAGCCACTTATAAATAGATTCATCTTTCTTACCTCAGAGAGAAGCAGAGGTTAAACTGAGGTAATGTTTACTACACTGAGGCTTGACCGTTCTCTGCTCTGGTGCACACCAAAAAAAAATAAATAATAATAAACAAACATTTAAAGTAGTGTTTTACCTTGCTGAGCTGTAAAACAGAGAAGCTTAAAAACACAACAACAAAAATCGAAATGTTCTACAGTGGGATCACACACAAAAAAGCTTTTATTTAGACGTTTCAGAAGGAGAATAGTGATGTTTTGTTTGTTACCTTCCGCATGTTTGGAAGGGGACAGAAACAGGGTGGCTTCAAGGTGGTCTCAATGTGGGGAGTGAACAGCTGCTCCAGGATGTTGGGGTAGTAGTAGTCACTGCGACATCACAAAGGGCAATGTTTGTGTTTTTTTCCGTGTGCACTTCACATAAGAAGTGAGATCAACCAGAACTGGACTCCCCCCACTGGACTTTATTGACGCAGGCTAGGAACACATCACTGTGCGCTGGTAAAGTAAATTGTATGGGACCTTTAACTTGCCGTGGGTTTCAGGTAACGTCATGCATTTGAAGCATGACTGCACATTTGTGTTAGCATTGCATTTATACAAGCGAAGCTGCTGTTATGACACAAGCTGCGAGGAACTGCAGTCTGACGCGCGACAATGTAAAGAATGATGAATTGCAGAACGAAGCGACAGCCGTGGAGGTGTGGCTGCAATCACAACATTTCTACACCAGCTGCCAGCTCACCACGTACACACATACATACATATAATAGAATAAATAGTGCTTGCAACACTGTCTCCTTGACAGAAGTCAATGTATGGTGCATTACCCGTAATTAGTGAATTATGGGTTGGTGCATTGGATGGAGCCTGTCTGCAGTCATAAGTAAGAGCAGTAGTAAGGCACTAGCCAACGTGTGGACAGTACTTAGATAGTATTCTTGCGTTCCCTTTGCTCTTCGCTCCACGAATCTTCTTTATATGCTGCTTCTTACTCCCGTACTGCCAAGGGGGGGGATCGTTAAAAGCTTATCTTATCTTATCAAAAAGCAGAAACGTCTTTCCTGACTGCTCATTGCTGCCTTGTCTCTAACTCGCAGGTCGTTTGGCGTAGTGCTGTGGGAGATCGCCACCTTGGCCGAGCAGCCGTACCAGGGCATGTCCAACGAGCAAGTGCTGCGTTTCGTCATGGAGGGAGGACTCCTGGATAAGCCGGACAACTGCCCCGACATGCTGTGAGTCTGACCGTCATACCTGTGTGACCAGCAGCCTGTTTCAGACCTTAATCTTCACGCTTTTTTGTCCCGGGATGCTGCTGCAGCTGCTGCTGCTGCTGCTGCTGCTGCTGCTGCTGCTGCTGCTGCTGCTGCTGCACGCTTTGCTGTTCTGTTTGAGTTTTTTTTTTTTTTTTTGTCCCACGTCTATTTTCAGTCGGGACACTAAGTGTGTGTGGGATATCATGTTGTGTGAGTGTGTGTGTGTGTGTGTGTGCGTGTGCGCTGCAGCGACGGCCAGGGTGAAGTCTGACATTAACGTCAGCGGTTAAATGCGTCCCATTGACGACACAGTCAGCTGGCAGCGGGGACGAGACTCCTCGGCCGTCGGCCCATAGAAGGGATGCCACGCCGTGCGTACAAAAGATGCCCGCCATTCCCGCTGGCAGGGGACGGGGTCATGAGAGGGGCCCGAGCTAAGGTGGTGGCGGGTGGAGGGTGGGGTGTGTGGGAGACACAAGACTCATGAACTCATCCTTTAATAACGCCTGGCGAACAACGCAGCGCAGCAGATATACATTTATTCCCCTCCGCCCGCTCCACCACCACCACCCCTCCCTCCATCCTCCCACCCTCTGTGACCTCAATAACGAAGCATCCTGCCCCCCCACTCCCCACCCCCGACCCCCCACTCCCTCTCCCACTCCCGCATCATACGGTTGACCTCACCTTAAAAAGAGAGCGGCGGAGCGCAGAAAGCGGGGAGAGAAGGAGAAGTGTTGTGCAGACAGACATCTGGTTTCTATGGCAGCCCGGGACTGTTGTGTCCTGATTACAGGAGTGTGTGGATTGTGTTACGGAGGTGGCGGCGGAGTCGGGGTGGGTGGTGGGGGTGCGCAGGGGTGGGTGGGATTTTCGCCTCCCGCTCAGTTCGCGGGTTAAAAAAAAATCAGGCAGGGGAAGTCGCCCTCTGCCGCGGTGACTTAACAGAGATTTCCAGAGGAGTGCTGGGAGTGAGAGCGGCGCAGCCAGAATGCCCTTACAAAGGCTGAATAGACAGATCGCAGAGGAGGATGAAAGACTGGGGATGAGTCATGTTTGGAGAGCCTTGAATGTCTCCTCCTTGTCTTTCCCATGGTCCTGTAGCTGAGGGTCATTGATTGGGCTTCCCGTGTTTCTTCCCCAGGGTTCCCTATTGACAGAGGTGCATTGTCTCCCTTCTTTCCGTTTTTTCCCCAAGTCTTCTTCCTCTTCCTCTTCTTCTTCTTCTTCTTCTTCTTCTTCTTCTTCTTCTTCTTCTTCTTCTCCTTCTTCTTCTTCTTCTTCTTCTTCTTCTTTTGTGGAGCATGCATTCTCTCTCGTGTATTGTTATAAAGTCTGATACGAGGCTGGTGGTCATATTGCATCTCTTGTAACTGATGAGCTAATGCGTGGAGTCCCTTCTTTTATATGAGCGGGTCTCTGTCTTCGCTCAGTCTCAACACCGTTACGCAAGTTGCTTGTTTGGAGCCGCAGGTTCATAGAAGGACACTCATTGTTTAAACACAAGGGTTTGGATTCTTCTGGACAATAAACTTCAGTAAACCCCAGTGTGAAATCGACCGACAAAGTGAAATGGTATCTGAGAGCGCCCCCATCTGTCTGGTAAAGGTGCTGCTCCGTCGGTGAAAGTTTACATGGAGGAGTTCAGTTTTAAGGTGCCATGTCAGTCATGGCTATATTCAGATATTTATGAATCAAGCTCAGTTTAGCTAAATGAGGTTTCCAAACTCTCTGGAGATCTCCATAAAAACAACATATGCAGCTTTTGGGTAAAGCTGATCTGAAGAGCTGTGTGTTTCAGAGGAGCAATTTCCCTGAAAAGTAGGGCAAGAAAACAAAAACAGGGTGGTTTTTTTTTTTTTTTTTTTTATCCTGGGAGTTCATTTACAGGCTTGTGACACATGTTGTTGTTCGAGAACACCGGCAAAGTTCTGAGTTGGGACTCGCGATCGTCAACATGAAAACACTTTGGAAAAACAAGCCACAGCTGCCCCCCCCACCCCATCACCCGCAACCCCACAACCCCACCACCCCCACTGCTCGCGGGTACTCGGCAGGACGAATGCTTGGGAACGCTCGTGCCCGTAGTTCAGCAGCACATTGGCACCCGGCAGCAGAGTGCATTGCAGGCTGCAAGGAGATCAGTGTGAGAGAAGCAGGGTGGTGGCGGTGGTGGTGGTGTCTGAGGTGTTTGTCGGCCGGCCTGCGAGAATATTTTTAGCTTGTTTTGTGTGGAATTGAAGCTGCGGCGTGTGGTGTCACACACACCAAACTGTAATAACACTGAGTTTTACGGTGTTGTTTTGACATTTCAGAGGCTGGACTGCGGGCCTGGCACAGTGACTTTAGTTCTCACTTACTGAGCCGCAGGGTAAAGAGCAACATTACGTTACAGGTGTCATATTAGTGCACCTGTAAAATTGAACATTCTACCTTTGATTTACTACATAAAGTCGAAGAGATGACCAGGCATCTATTTGAGAGTGGCGACATTTATGAAACCAAGCCAGAGGTCACATCACATCACGTCAGGTCAAGGCTACATGAAGTCACTACACAGACAAAATATCTGGATTTACAGCCAACACGAGCTGAACAGCATGTAACTGCGTTCCTGCTTTGACTGGGACAGAATAAATTGGCAGGATGACTGGTTTACAGGTGGATGGACTTCACTTCTTCAGCCTGTCAGACAGTGAAGGCACGAGAGGGGAGAAAATGTCCTCACTTAATTTCCTTGGTATTCATTACATTTGTATTTAAACATGCAATTCTGGTAACCAGCACTTTGTGATGTCACAAAGGGCACTGATAACTTTCCTATTTTTGCCAACACACTCAGCTAGGTGTTGGTTCCACCCTCGGACACCACATTAGTGCACCACCAACAACAACAACAACAACATAGCATTTGGTTAGCAGGAAGCTAAAAGTGTGTCTAGGGCCCTGTGCTGTAATGTTTTCTTGTGAGTTATATTTGAGCAATTGATCATGAAACACTGGTCAACAGGATTACCATCCATCCATAGCGGCTTGTTCCTGAGCTCAGGGTCATGGGAGCCTGCTGGAGCCTCTGCCAGCTGTCAATGGGTCAAGGCAGGGTGACACACTGGACCACATAGAGACAAACAACCACTCACTCACACACACAGCCGGAGAACCCGGAGAGAACCCACGCAGACACAGGGAGAACATGCAAACTCCACACAGAGTTTGCATGGAATGGAACCCACAACCTTCTTGCTGTGAGGCGGCAGCGCTAACCACTGCCCCACTGTGTCACTGCAACAGGATTAAAAAATCTAAAAAAAAAATTAAAAAAAATACATAAATAACCTTTAAACTCCGGAGTCTTCTGCCCCCTACTGGTGGGAACAGTAAGAAAGCTCTTTTCCTGGGAAAACTTGCGCACCGCTGACTTGAATGTCTTTTTTTGTTTCTGCTTGGCGCAGGTTCGAGCTGATGAGGATGTGCTGGCAGTACAACCACAAGATGCGTCCGTCCTTCCTGGAGATCATCAACAGCATCAAGGAGGAGCTGGACACCGGCTTCAGGGAAGTCAGCTTCTTCTACAGCGAGGAGAACAAGCCGCCGGACACCGAGGAGCTGGACATGGAGGTGGAGAACATGGAGAACATTCCGCTGGACCCCGTGTCCACCAGGCAGCCCTGCGCCTCCGCCGCCGCTGCCAGCTCGCCGCTGTCAGCCTGTGCGGCCGGTACGCCGCCTCCCTCCACCCAGCTGTCCCCGGTTCAGGGTCCCGGCACCCCCCTGCTGGGACCGGCGCCTCCTTCCTCGCCGGCGGCCTCGGCGTTGGCGTCCCCGGGCCGGGCCTTGGACAAACCCTCAGGACACGTGTCGGCCAACGGGCCCGTGGTGGTGCTGCGGCCCAACTTTGACGAGCTGCAGCCGTACGCGCACATGAACGGCGGCAGAAAGAACGAGCGGGCGTTGCCGCTGCCCCAGTCGTCGGCCTGCTGATATCAGAGCAGCCCTTCTCTCACTCTGGCCTGTCGCAGGTGATCTCTCTCTCCGCTGCTTCTAGGGCGACACGATAGAGAAGGATGAGGAAAGAAAGGAGAACAAAACAGCGCGGGAAACGGTGGTTTGGACTTGACGCCGAGGAACTACTTTCTGTGCAGCATTTAAATCTCTGAGGAGGAACACGAAGCAGGCGATGTGCCCGGACTTAAACAGGCTTGGACCTGGACTGAGAAATGTTCTTTTTCTTTTCTTTTTCTTTTTTTTTGCATATCTGCCAGCAAATCCAACAGAAGAGCACTTTTTGTACCCTCCCCCCTCCCCCACCCGGAATGATTTAAAAGAGGATGTTGTGGATATCTGACTGTGTATTTATACAAACATGCGATTCTCTCTATAATATGGTTACAGCTCAGTTTCTTCTTAGATTGCAAGGAGGCCTCCGTCAGAAAACAAAACAAAAAAAAAACAAGAAGTCTGGACTGAGATTGTTTGTTTCACGTTGCTGTTGGTTGTTTCTCGAGTGGTGGATCCCGTCACAGGCGGGATGAAGTGGAAGAGGAGGGCCTGGTGTGTCTCTGCCAAACTTTCTGCCAAATCCAGCTTGTTTTTCTAAAAAAAAAGAAAAACGACTCAGTTTCACACAGGTCCTGCCTGCTCTTTGTCAGAGGCTGTGATGTAGAGTTGAGATGATGCGTCTGTTGAGGAAACAACGCCGTCGCGCTTTGTTCCAAAACGGAGTCTATGATTTTGCTTTTTTTGGATGGAGTCACTTTGACTCCAGTGATCATTGAAATTCCAAATAATCTATCAGAAATCTCTAGCGAGGGGATCGCACGAGTCGGATCAGTCTTATTTCGCCGCTGCCAAGAAATGACGCTCTGGACAAGGGAACTTACAGTGCAGCTGGTGCAGTAATTCACTGACAATATCTTTTGCACTCTATTTTACAGTGCCCTCTGATCAAAGTGATTCCTTTAAATGACATAACTTGGATGTACCGATGTGCAAGTCTAACATCTGGATTTCTGACACTTTGTGTGGTTTGCTCCAGTAAACCACACAAAGTGTCTGGCCTGCGGCGATTAGCTTTCCGAGGTTACACCAAGGGTTATCGTCCAGACAATCTGACGACTGGGAGCATAAATTCTTGTGATGACTTGCTGCTTTACAGTTTTGAGGTGACGGCAGGCGAGTTGTTAGCCATCATTTCAGCGGCTCGTTGAAAAGTTCCCTCAGTTCACCGAGTCACCTGTGACTGTGAGGCTAAAGCGATTGCAGCCTCATGTTTTTTTTTAGATGATTGAATCGAAACGACAGAAATATATATTTCTGCTCATGAGGGGCCTCATCGGAAGACCGACTAACTTTGACCACGATAAAATTTAAAGTAGCAAACGCTCGCACGTGATGTTAATCTTCCAACTCTGAATCACAGCCTGGCTCTGCCCGTGTTTCCATTTGACAAATCTCAACCTCCCGAGTCACTGACCTTCATCTTCAACTGCGGTCAAGGACTGCAGCTCTTCCCAGACGCAATCTGACAAGTTTCTCTTTGAAAGTGTACATTTCATATTTGGCTGGCGGGAGCGGACCGTCACTCGCCGGTGCTGCTGTTCAAATTGAATGGCGCCAAAACACCAGAGACGGATCAGATCGACTTCTAAAAATCACAGCAGGTCTCCTTTGGAAATCGTCCCTGGACATTTCAAATGCATATAGAGGTCTTACGGTTGTGTTTTCGACTGCAGGATCGTTTTTATACACATCATTGGGTTTTTTGTCACTTTTTTATTGAAAACAAACCTTTTTATGGTTCAAAAAATGTTTGCCTCTATGTCTGTACAGAAAAGCTGCTATTTTATTCTTTTTTCTCTTTTGGATGTTATATATAATGAAATTCTTCAGGTTTGGTATTTTAAGGTCTCCACTACAGCCTGTTTCTTATATCTACAAACTCTTAGAAAACAAAAAAAAAACAAACAAACAAAAAAAAAAGAACAACAAAAAATAAGATGATATGAAACCATTTTTTTTTTTTCTGTTACCCCAAAAGGTTTTCTGTAACGTTATATTTTGCTCATTGCCTTTTACTTTATGAACTTTCCTCCAGTTCTTGTATTGTGGATGTCTATTTTATTACTTTTTATGAATAATATTGTTATTAATATTATTATTGTTATTATTAATATTATTATTGTTATTATTATTATTATTATTATTATTTGAATTGGACACCTTAGCTCGATGTGTGAGTGTGTACTTTCGGCACCCCTTTTTTTTTTTGTACTTGTTGTCTAGCACTGCGCCTAATGTGCTATAGGTGCGACTCAATCTCAGGTCAAAGTAAAGGCTTTGCTTTCTCCACACATTCTCTTGATTGTCCTGTACTTGTCCCAACCCCACCATCATCTTTCTCTGCAACATGCTGGACCAGCCCCCCCACAACCCTCCCGTCCCCGAGAAATTGACTTTAAACCAGATCTGCTATTTTAACCCATCCACTTCCTGCCTCGTCTTGACCCAGTCGGGCTCATCAAGTTCAAACTTCAAATCTCACTTTGACACTCCCGCTGAACACACCGTCGCTCCTGCTTGTGTTGCTTAATTTCACCACATTTCACTCCCTGCTTATAATTGAAAAACAAAACCAAAAAAACAAAAACAATACAGGATGGGTTAACGTACAGGCAAGGGAACACATTTCAATTGTAGGGATGGAAAAAAGGTCTTAAAATGGGGGCTGATCAGTGCTAAGTCTTTTGAAGGATTTCTCCTTTTGGAAAATATTGCCTGGTGAAACCCCCGTCCCCCTCCCCCCTCTTTCACATTTTTTTTTTTTCTGTAGGAGTGTTATTTATTTATTTTTCTTCTTTTTTTAATTTTGTGATATCAGTTTAAATCACTGTATAAATGCCCCAGGATTCAATATAAAGTTGGATTTTTTTTTTTTTTAAGAAATGTATTTTCTTTGGCATCATGACTGGAGGACTTACATTGTATTTTTTTTTTCCTTCGAGTATTTATCTACCTCACTCTTGTTTTGTTTTTTTGTTTTGTTTTTTTTCCCAAAATATCTATGTATGGTTTTTCTCATCAGTTTGTACAGAAACTCCTTGGTCTGGATCGAACCCACTGAGATTCAGATACACCTCACAAAGCGGACAAGGACTGGAGACGGAATGTCTGCGTAGATGTTTGCAAGTTCAGCTCATCCCAACGCGGGCAAAACATTAACTGTTTGCCTGTTAGAGGTTAAAAAGAAAAAGGACTGTTCATAAAAAGTCATGCCAACCTAAACTTCAGCTCATCTGAGCCTTTGGGAGCTTTGCAAATTACGAAGCAACATCATCATGTCAAACATTGCGTCTCCACTGACTCCTAACACATTGCCACAACCTCAATCCCTCAACGCATAGAAACCCTCATTTTCTTATCTGAATAACAAGCATTTATAACAGTAACCATGGGAAATATTTTTTAAAAAGGGAAAGATGTTTTAATGATCTACTACAAAATGTATTTGCTGTTTACCTGAAGTCTGTAATGCTGCAGGGTCACAGCACCATCCCTCATTTCACAACTTTGATTTATTGCCACACACACACACACACACACACACACACAAACGTGACTCAAATAATGACATTCAGTTACATGTCTTGAATGTAACAAGGATGCATCTTCACTCCCTGCATAAAACCTCCATGCCGCAACTCCTTTTTATTGTTATTATTTATGTATTTTTATTTTTCATTTTGGGCTCGAGTTTGTTTCCTTCCATGTAAACTCTCTGTGTCCGTGCAAACACCATCAACGCATGCCAAAGTGTCTGGCTGTGAGAGTAGCCAATTTCTGGTTCACCTTTTTTTTTTTTTTAATATATATATATAAACAATTTTGTTTTCATTTGGAAGTGAACTTGACACGCCTTTTCTGCCCTGTTGTACTGCTGTTTAACTCTATGCTGCTGATTCAAACAGTCACCTCAGTGGATCTTATACTGTCACCTGAAACGTCAAATGTGAAAGTGGCAATGGAGCTTCTCACATCTTAAAGCGTCTCGTTTCAAAATAATAATAATGATGATGATAATATCAACGGAACCCGTAGGGAGAGTTCTGTCTCGGTACAAGGGCTTCGGAGTGATTAAAGTTATTTGTGCCCAACGTGTTTGGACAAAAGCAATAAAAAGAAAGAAGGAAAACAGCATTTTAAAAAAGGCCTTTGGGTAAAAACGTGCTCTAAAATGTAAGTGGATTATATGAGAAAACGCAGGAGTGACCGATCCTTTTGACTGACAGTCTGATTGCTGCTGAATATCACATCAGTTCAGAAATCACCACTGGCAAGCAAGCAGCTTGTGTACTTTACATATCTGTGCATTTGTTTTCCTTCTGTTTATACAGTTTGTAGGCGAGAACACATTTCAACCTTTCAGTTCTGGATAAGTTCAACATTGATTTTGCCCTGTTGTGAGGTGGATTACTGTTAAAGACACTAGATCGTGAAACCCTGTCAGAACAGTCACACATTTCAAATAAACACTCGGACATATAGAGGACAGGGATTAGATACGGGTAGTCTTGGTACGGACTAAATAACATTATTAGCGAGGAGCTAGGCCAGAGTTTACAGCTTCACAATAGGTGCAGATTTTCAGTGTAAATATACAGCTATTAAATGAAGAAACGCTCAGTAGTCATCCTTATCCTTTTCAATTCTTCAGAATGTTCTTTGTGAGAACCTCAGGTTTATGGAGGATGCATCAGTGCATTCACACTGCAATAATGAGTTTGAGGTTTTATCATTGTCATGCCTCGGTTTTTATGATTTACATTCCTATTACCTTCTGAGGGGGCCTTGCTCTAGTACTATTACTACTACTACTACTATTACTACTACTACTATTTTATAATAGTTTCACAAGATCTCTGTGTTCGTTACCTGATTGGGGAGAGAAATAATCAAGAAAAGTCCTTCAATAGACTGTTTTTTTTTTTTTTTCATGCTCTGTGTCTGAGGCCTCAAAGTCCCCTACCCCCCCCCCCCCCCCCACTCCCACCCCACCTATAGCTGGGAGATGGTGTATTTTTCAAATGCCATCTCTAAATGTGTATCTGAGAATTTCTTGTATTTTCTTTTTTCTGAAATTTTAAATAAATAAATGGATGAGAACTCTGGCTGTGAATTTTCTTTGCCACACCTCACACTGACACCTTAGCTATTGGCATGGTGGGTTTAGTCAGTTTAGTGAGGATGCTACACCTTGAGTTTTCATTGGCTGCAGTTGCCGTCATTCAATTTAATCTAACATTAAATCACACACACACACGGCAAGTGACATACTGTAAATAATCAGAAACAAGGAAGTGTTTCTAAATGTGCAATTAGCTGTGGAACTAGTGTTCTGGAGACAACGCTGAAGTTGGCGGTGCTTCTTAGGTTTCGATTCCACCTTAAAAACAATCCGCAATTTGACCGCTAGATGGCTGTGCTTATCCCAACACTTTTCAACATATAAAGTTCAGCGAATCATTATGTCTATGTTGAGGTGGATTTTTTTCCCTCAAGAAGCACCCACGCCAAATTTGGGGCTTCTAGCACGTGAGGAACCCCAAAACTACGCTAACCCTAAACAAGTCTATGGGGGTCAAAAGTCAACTTTGTCCTAGAGACGTGACGGCTTTGTCATCAGGATCCCTAAAGAAGCGTAAAAAGTAATTTTTGAAATAATCCACCTGAAAAACTGAAAAATATTGCGATGTCAATGGCAAAGTTGTCAACTTTGGAGTCCCCCAAAAAGGCCAAAAATGATTTCCCGTGAAATATGTCAACTGATTGTGATAGTAGAGCTCCCATGCTTTACAATGATACCTCACATGTCCATTTCTACTGTAAAGTTTTTGAAAAAAAAAAAATCCACCTGAACATAGACATACCGATTCGCTGAATTGTCTATGTTTTTTTCATTTTTGTCTGGTAAAAGAGAATGTTGATAAGTAATGGAATACAAAGAAACAAAGGCTGTGAGGTGGTGAGATGGATGAACTGCCCAAGGTTCAGTTTTGTCTTTAATAGTTGGGTGTAAAATGTCATTGGAAGACAAGCTAGCTCACTGTGGCTGCCTGTCTGAGGGGTCCTCCAGCTGCTCCAGCATGGCCAGTATGGTGGCCTGCAGCAGAGGAACCAGTGTGTCAGCCGAGGCCAGGCTGCCAGACGAGGGAACGTGGATGAGCGCTGCTCTCCTCTCACCATGGTACAGTGAGCAGTAATAGGCAAAGTCACACAGGTACCTGTGGAGGATGAGGCCAGAAAACAACTTTGTGTCAAGGCGCTGGGCTGCCCTGAAACACAGTGCGCACGCGGACAGACGTCTACCTGCCAGCGTCTCTGGAGGACAGGACGTCCACCCCTGCCCGCCGCATCTCTTTGGACACGGCCCTCATGTTGACGACCGAGTCCAGCTTGTTTGGTCCTCCGCCTACACAGCAGTGGCTCTCAGGGCAGAAGCCACACACGTCTCTGTCTCTGTATCCACTGTTGTTTCCCGTTTGCTCTAAAATGATGACAGCAGAGCCTCTGGCTATGCCCAGATGTACGACTAACTGGCGTGCGTGGCAGCACACGCACACGCACGCACACACACACACACACACACAGAGGGAGAGAGAGACGGTGGTCTCATAATTACCTCCCACAGACGCTTTGGTAACAGTTGGGTTTATGTTAGGTAGTTGGTGTAGTTTCACTCTGATTGGACTTGCTGTACCTTGATGTTGAATCATAAGATTAAACTTTATTCATTGCTGTATGGAAGAGTATATGAACAAGTGTTAAGAATCACTGGAAAGAGAAAATGAATAACCAAGAAGAATGGCTCCCTTTTAGATTATTCTCTCTCTTTTTTTTTAAGTCATTCATTTACAGTGTATTTCCCTGAACAAGACTGGTTTATTCAGACAGATCCTCTCTGTCTATGATTAAACAGTGGAAGTGATAGCCTCACCTTTGGAAGGAGAGTCTCCCAGATTTCACGAATGATTTGCTGGGTCTTGACATAGCTCACTGGGAGCTCCTTGATATGAAGATCAATCTGCTCTCCCAAGCCAACCCCAGCCAGACCCTCAGCAAATAGAACACACGCTATGAGTCATTGTGGTCAATAGAGGGCGGTGTACAGCTGCTGGTAAAAACGCCTACCTGGGCTGCTTTCCAGCTGGGGTTTACAAAGAACTGCCTGAAAGGTCCAAAGCCTGAAATGTTCAATTTAAATGGATGCAGAGGTCAGTTCAGGCCACAGCATATTCAGGAGGAAAAAAGGTCGCTTTAATTACCTGTAACGACCACGACATCGCGACCAGTCATTGCGTGTCTGGGTTTCCCGAGTCTGTCAGTCAGAGCAGCTTGTTTTGCAAGTCATGATTGTAAACGATTTCATTCCTCGCGTTCCATTTTTGCTTTTTGTCCACATGAGGGCGCCCTTTCCAAGAAAAAGGCCATAAAGCTGTCACTTTCAAATAATAATTTCTAAAAAAAACTGAGGCACTAAAGAAGACAATTGCATCAAAAATTTCCAATATTTGTCAATATCAAAAAATACGGACGTTCATGCAGCACATTGAGATACTTTATATTGAGTTTAGTTAGAACTACATATGTTGCATTTCACAAGGTGAACTCAGTGAAGTGAGTTATAATAATAATAATAATAATAATAATAATAATAATAATAATAATAATAATAATAATAATAATAATAATAATAGTTGTTGTTATTGCTGTTGTTGTTGAACAGTCTCCCAATGGTGCAATACGAGAAATACAGGCAGATAAATGATCAAGTGGAAAAATAAAATGGAACAGAAATGTATTTAAAACATGTTATTTCATTAAATGGGGATACATTTGTAAAAAAAAAAAAAAAAAAAAAACGTTATAAAAACGAAGTAATTAATGTGCAAGCAAAGGGACGGCAGCTCCCGTCACGCCCACTCCACGAGCAGTGTAGACATTAAATTTGCATAGCTTGGTTTATTGAACATCCTGTCATATTTACTACTACACGTTTTCCTGCGATAGTTAATATTTCCGACGGCCACCAAATGCAGCGTAGCATCTGCCAGGCGAGGACGCGTTTGGGACGATCCCATGCGGTGGGACACGCCCTCCTCCTCCTCCTCTCTCCTCCTCCTCCTGCACTTGACACAGCTGAGGCCACTGGTCGCCTGTTACATCACGGCTGTACTCTCCGGAGCAGATGACATTTACAAACCCTGCCTCCTCCTCAGAACGCTAGGCCAGAGAAAACTCCACTTTCTTTTACCACTTTGATGCCGCGATGTTGCCTTTCAAGAGAACTTTTGAGAGTGAGAAACACCAGCTGCAGGAGCTCAACACCAGGCTACACCAGTATCTGTCCAGGACGAAGCAGCTGGAGCAGGAAAATGTGCTCCTGGTCGCCGAGATCAACAAACTGAGGCAGGGCAGCGTGGCGCAGCGGGAGCCGCGCTACAAGGACGAGATGCGGGAGCTGCGCAGAATGGTGGCCCAGCTGTCGTTCGACAAGTCCCGCGCCGAGATGGAGCGAGAGAAGCTATGGCGAGAGTTGCAGACGGTGCAGTCGCTGTGCTGCGAGCAGACCGAGGTGTGCCGGGGCGTCAGCGGCGAGCTGAGCGGCTGCGAGAAGGAGCTCCAGCATGCGCACAAGACCAACACCGAGCTGCAGCGGCGCCTGCTCCAACTCGAGGACGAGCGCGGCCGCTTGGAGGAGGCGCACGGGCGAGAGATGGAGCGCGTCCGGCTGCAGGTGGAGTCCCGGGTCGCGCCCATCATCGCCCAAACTTACCGCGGGCCTCCCGCCGCCACGGTGGAGGAGGTGCACGAGTACGCCCGCGGCGTGTCCGAGGGATGGATCGACACCTTTGACATGTACCAGCACAAGGTGGAGGAGATGGAGCGGGCCGTCAAAGCGGACCAGGCCGCGTTGCGCGACCTGCAGCAGGAGAAGATGATGTACGCGTCCGAGTTGGACAAAATGAGCATGGAGGCGGAGCAGCAAGGGCAGGTCCAAGTGCGCCTGGAGGAGCAGCTGATGCACATGCAAGACAGATTCCACCATGACTGCAGCGAGTACCAGGTGAGGGGGGGAGAAGGGCCTTGTGATTGAAGTGAATAATGAGATTCGTGTCATGTTTTAGAGACATTCTGAGCAGAAAGTGTTTCTCAAATGCATCAGCCTCCTGCAGGACAGGCCACTCCTCTCTGACCTGCCACACCCACTGCTTACAGAGAGGTAGCTGGTAGCTGACTTTTTTTTTTTTTTTTTTTTTTTTTTTTTCTTAAAGCAAAGCATCCCGTGCAGCTGTTACATAATTTAAACCAAGGCTGCTGTAAGTGGTGGCAGACAGGTTTGTGTTCCCCTTCTCAGTCCAGCCTGAGATGTTGCGTGCAACATTTGACCTGAGTATAACAGGATTGCACCGCCCGGGTGTCTCAATGTCATTGTACCTCCCCATCACTCTGTGGCCGCTAGATTACACAAACCACTTAAACCAATTAGCTGTCAGACTGACAAATCCTCATTAGCCACCCTAAAGATGGAGCCCTAAGCGGGTCAGACACTTACAAATGACTGCACTACCGCTGCTTCCTGTACTTGTGATTTCAGCATTGTGCTCACACACACTGCAGCATTTCCCAGTTTAAGCCTGCGTATTGCATTTATTAGAGAGTGTGATGCCTGTCCCTGGCTGTGCTACTGTGTTATCTTAGACAGATGACGGGCGGTTGGTCAAGCACTGATTGAGAGACCAGATTAAAATTTTAATAATTGTTTTTCATGGATGTTGAATTGAACAGATAATATAACAGTGTAAAATGTAAACTTAACAAAGCAACTATTAAAAAAAAATGACTTTAATTTTTCTATTCATAGTGAGTGGACTTTCATCAGTATAAAGCAAAACAGACTTATAGAATAAAAACATGCATTGCAGCTTGATAGACACAGCTTGTATCAAATCCTATTATTCTGTTTATTGATAAAGTTTTGTTTGATTTATTTATTTTTTTTTAAAAGATGTTGCTGCTGAGAATTAAGAGTTCAATGTGATTGTAGTATTAAGTGTAAAGGTACCACATTATCGCAAAATGTAATTCTAATGATCATGAAAGCACCCTTTTCTCCCTACAGATGATTATTGAGCAGCTGGAACATGAGAGGAATGTGATGGCTGACACCATTGCTGAGAAGATGCGAGAACATCAGCACCTGCTCCAGGTGAAGATGGATCTGGGCATGGAAGTGGCTGCCTACAGGTGATGAGCTTATTGTACTTCAGTTGCCAATTAAAATAAGATTTCTCAAAGTGGGACATTTTACAGTGACTTGTCCCCTTTGTGATGTCACACTTTTTTAAAAAAAAAGTGGAACAAAGCAAAAGATATAAAAGACGGACTCATTTCTGGGCCGCGCATTTATAAGTGAGATACACTTATTATTATTTTTTACTGTAGTTGTTATCACATTAGTTTTGTATAAGGAAGGACCTCCCGCCAGAATTATATAAGCAAATATTAAGTTTCTGTGCAAGCCACATTCTATCTTTGTAGCCACCGTGGTCTCCTTGTAAACTCTCAAGGGCAAATAGTGACAGGAAGGGAAAGTTATTTATAAAGCATTTAGTGAAAACTATTTTTACACAACATTCTCCAGACATGTAATCCTGTTTATCAGGCAGCGCAATGGGCATCTATTCTACTTCATTGTGGCCAGAGACACTTTCTTCTCTGGCAAATCGGTTTTGTTTTGAGTTTTTAAAATGTACAGAATGACTGTAAGGCGACAAGGCAGCGGCATGTGTTTTGTGTATGTGTCACGAGTCAGCTTTTGCTTTGGGATTCCTGTGGAAGTATGGACCGCCCTGCATCCTAGCTGGTATTTTTAGGTCAGTCTTTCAGGAGGCACCCTCGGGAGAGGTTGTTTCTTTTTTGGAGACACTTTGGTTTTCTCAGTAGGGTTTAAGCTTTGTTCAATCATAGCCAAAGAGAGGCAAACTGTTGAGGCTACTCATGTGAAGATCTGCGTCGACTTGTATTTTTGATGATCACTCCCCTACATGGACAAGGACTGGAGGCGATACTTGTAAACCATCTGCGTTTAGTTTTACGGGGTTGAAATGGAGGAAGTAAATGAATTACAGCGACTTGTGAGGTATGGTATTGTTCTGTAATCTTTCATGTTAATATTAGTGGATGATGATTTTTTTTTTTACATTTAAAGAAATAACATTTGAAGGGTAATGATTCTCATCTCAGCGTCTAATGTATTTCTTCTTACCTCTTGATTTTATTTCTTTCCAGGGCTCTTTTGGAAGGGGAGCGTGTGGGTCTTCAGGATGCGCAGAGGAGAATGAATCAGCATCAGAGAGAAAGAGTGATAGGTACCTTCTTAAAATATGTTATCATTGTGGCATGTGGCATTCTTTTGGAGCTGGCTGAGAAGATCAGCATGAACCTATTATTTGCTCATCAAAGTATATTGTCTTTTTGTTGACAACATGCTTATATTCTTTAGATCGACTGCATTCTGTTTGGCAAAATAGCCGACAGTGCCTGCAAGAGCGCTCATCGTAAACAATGAGTGTTTCAACGCTGGCGGGCAAAATCCTCATTTACAGCATTCAATGTTAGGTTGATCCAAGCCAGCCCCAACCCCACTTATTTATAGAACATTTTTAAAACAACACCGCCTCCCAAAGTGTTTTCCATCGAATCCCCTCGATAAAACACAGTAAACATGTAGATTTGCATGAAATCTTTTGATCCCTTATGTCTCTGTCAGGCTCAAAAGTTTGCAGTAGACATGTTTACATGCTCACTTCCTTTTGGCCATCTGATTGAATTGTTTCAAATTGAGGGATCGGATGGTCCCATTTACATGAGCACTTGATAAAGTAATTTGATTAATATGTGGATTCCCATAATGGCATGCACTGTGACGTTGGCTGTTTGTGCAGATGATCCCACATGTTGGCATTTCTTTTGAAACTGCAATGCCAAAGGAACATCCTCAAACTTACGCGCACAAAGCTCCAACAATGGGAAGCATTCCATGTGCTGTTTGCATCTGATCTTATAAAGAACAGTAACACTACAGCAACAGTAAAGTAAATCACCTCCTCCTCTGGTTTGATTTTCAGTTCAGTCCAAATTTCAGTTGGATTGGGCCAATGTAATTGAAACTGAGTGTTAGCATGATGTCATTTTGATAAGGGGCACTGTTACATCCAATAAGTCAATGTAATTGCACCCACTTCCAACAAAGTTCTTTCAACATGATTTAACTTTCAAAGGTAACACATGAAAAGTTTCACACCATTAAAGATATAACCTGTCATCTAAGACCACACACTTCTACCCTTTTTGTTTTTTTTCTACTTCAAATACCTAAAGTCACATGCTACTTAATTTCCACTTTAGATATCAAGATGCCTGCCCAGCCATACTCCCCAAGAGCTTCCACACTGACCACCAGACAACAAATGGATATCAGGTACACTCCAGCAGCTACGAACCTGAGAAGATCTCCTGCGCCTCCCTCTGGGTCCAGAAGTCCGTCGAGGGTCATTCCTATTTCACTATCAGGCAGAGGCCGGCATCAGAGCTCTGCATCCAGCAGAAGGGACATGATCTCATTTGCCAAAGCTCAGGCTGCCACTTCGTCTTCTTCTTCGTCATCTACCAACTTCACCACAACCATCAGAGATAAGCAGATGGGCCACGGGGAAAACCAAATACATGCACAAAAAGCAGTGATGGATAAAGCTGGAAAAAATGATCAGGTCTCTCCGGAAGAGCACCAGATCAGTCGTATTGAGTCTTCCACGGATAACACCAAATCAGTGAAAGTGGTGTCTCCACCAATGATGAGCTTGGGCACGAACAAGGAAAGTGGAGGTCAAAAACAAGTTTCAAATGAAAAAGGGAATGATAAAATTGAGGAAAGAAGGGAGAAAGAGGAGAAACCTGAGTCTAGGAAAAGTCTGAGTGAGAAAAAAGTGTTTGACACTGTGTCTGTAGAGGAGATTATTGAGAAAGTCATCAAACCTGTAAGTTTGGAAGGCAAGGGGTTCTCCTCAGGAGAGTCAAATGTTAAATATCATGTTGAAAAAACTGAGGAAGAGGATGGAACGACTAAGATGCAAATTGTGCTTGAGTCCAAAGTGGAGGAAGAGCTGGATGTTTCTCAGGTACTTGGTCAAGGTGTCAAGAAGGTATCACTGGAGGACATCAAGGATACAGCTACAGGGCTCATGATCAAGAACCTGCTGAGTGGCCTGCAAGACAGTGAAGACCTGGGAAATAAGTCTGTAAACGTGGAGATCATTGAGGAACCAGTGGAGACTTACAGTGATGAGGAGCTTGAAATGGAGCAGAAGTCCATTTTGTTTGAGCCCTCAACAACATATTTCCAAATCGAGGAGCTTGAAAATGTCTCTCATGAAGCTCGGATTCAAAGAGGTGAAGCGGAAGTTACAAAAACGTCCGTGATAGGTTCAGATAAGCTAACAGCTGGTTCTGTGCAAGAACAAGATCCTTCTGACGAGCCCAAGTCTTATTTTTCCCACGACCAGGACCCTCATGACTATTTTGTCTCCACACCAGATGAGGATCTCTCCGACCATGAAGAGGGAGGTGGCATCACCTCCTATGGCCATTATGGTATCTTAGAGGATCTGTCAGATGAGAGGTATTATCAAGATGATAGCATTCTGCCAAGAAAAGTCATTGTGGAGGAAAGTGACGAGTACGACTTCAGGTCGGGCGGTGCCTCGTTTGTCAGAGACAGTTTCCCAGAATGCATCATTGAGGAAGAAGTACGTGTCTCTCCTATCGTGCAGGAGTCAGTGCTTGAGCTCCTGAGAGAGGACTCTCTGGAGCCCAAAGAGCAGCTGAAGGGAGCTCTGGAGAAGCTCCAAAGCTCGGTCTCAGTCCCACTGAAGGAGGAGCTGGCTTTCCTGACAAGATTGAGTTGCGAAAGTCCAGAGAACGTCTCAGTGGATGTCAAGAAGGTGCAGCAATCAAATGACAACGGCACCACCACAATAGTAGCAGAGCTGAATGTGTCCCAGACCCTGGACGAGTCCGGGCTGCTGGAGACGGGAGACGATCTGTCTGAAGAGCAGATCATGGCAGCTCTCAAGTCTTCCAATCTGGGGCTTGAGAAAGTCTTGCAGGGCGGAGCAGGAGGAGAATACAGGTTTAAAGTCTCCACCGAGGAGGCCGCTACATTTGAAGATTTCCAACACTCAAACGAAGGTGAATCTGAAATCACAGGGGAGCATCTCAAATTGGGTCCATCCAAAAAGTCCTTTACCTTCAAGATGAGCCATGCCGAGGCACCGGACCTGCAATCTCAGATAGCAACGGTTACTGAAGAGAAACGAATCGCAACAGTTTTCCTTGAAAGCCCAACTGACGAGTAGGTGATTAGTAGATTTGAACCTCTTCCTTGCCAATTTTATTTGTTTAATGCAAGAAGGTGGACAACAAGAATCAGTTCTGATACAGCTGCCTGAACACAAAGTTTTGCATATACACTCCGATGTATGTCTAATACATCAGCGTTCTCTTTGCTGTCTCTGTCTTGAGAACAAAAGTTGGCGTGCCCAGACTAAAATTAGGGCAGATTTGTTTTAGAAGAATGACAAAAATCAGATATGGACTATTCGTTAACACAGGTACTAGTGGCTGCTGAAACATTGCCATGAAAGTACCAAGTGCAAACTAGTCTGGGCTTAGTACTGTTGTAAACATCTACATAATTAGAAAATGGTTTGCGTTGCTCCACTCTATAAAGAAACCAAATTTCATCCTGAAAAAGTGCCCACCCCTTTGGATTTCTCTATTTTTATACTAACCTATGCAACTACAGCTTAGCTAGCCTATTACAGAGTTTACAGATGTCTACCATCCTATCAATTGCATATTTGCTGTCTCTACCATGCTGCAAGATCTACAAGGTAATGCAAAGCCAACATTTAAGATTTCTGATTTGTTGTGCATTCTTTTTTTTTTTGTAGATTTGGCTTTAGTCTTTTCACTTGAGCACTGATGCCAAATGTAAAGGATCTAGAGCATTGGGGGCACCAGAGCTACTATAAGGCAGTTCTTGGCGCAATGCTTAATATACAGTTATGGTTGAAGCCAAGTATGTTGTAGTGGGGGTGCAGAAATGGATAACTAACTTTCTGAGAATATGCAGAGTGTGGGGTGTAGAAGGATGTGACCCTTACAGTGGTGGTTAGGTAGCGTACAGTTAGCTATTTTTAAATAGAATTTAATCTAAACAAATTTAACATGACTTAATTCATTTTTGAGACCAGGAAATACATTTGGTTTAGATGGTCCAGTTGATGTCATGCACAAGATACAGCATTTGTAAAATGTGTGTCCTTGTACTAAATGTGTCTTTACAGTGTAATTAAAAATTCCCATTTGTAGGCTAGTGAGATTCACACTGGTACATGCTACCCCTAAGGGAAAAAATGGCTCTGGAAATGGAAATACAAAAAATGTTGCAAAAGGATTTCAGTGATTGTAATGTTTGAATGTCACGGTTTGTAACGTAAAGCATGACTCGTCACGTTATTGGCTTGAAGATTCACCTGTGGTCAGGCAGAGCGCGTTAATGACTGCAACTATTTCTGGATTATCAGCTTGGCAACATTGACTTTTGATTATAGTTTGTTGTGTTGCGTACATGGTAGAGGAGCGACAACGATCCACTGGTATCACAAGTTGGTAATGTGCTTTACACATTTACGCAAGTAGCTGTCAGACTCACTCACTTACTGATCTGAAACCTTCACGCATCAGCCTGATATTTAGCATTAATGTCACTTCTGATTATTTCTGAAAAGGGCTCAATGCATTAAATGCCCACATGCAGTGTGTAATTTACACACTATCTCATCAACAAATTGTAACGGCTGAATCAAATGACGTGTGCTGTTAAAATGTGAAATCAGGAATCTGTTACATGACGGAATGTACACTTTGTGCCATTTAAAAGCAAAAACAAAATCACCAAGTGTTTACTCACAAGCTGCTTTTATTCACGTTATGAAAATGTACATGCTTGCTTTAACAAAAAAAAAAAAAAAAAAAGGTGCCAGCCCTCATTGGAAATTATTATAAATATATTACAAGAAATAAAACCTGCTGGAAAAAAAACCTTTATGATTCAGAGTATTTTTTTCAAAGCCATCTTCTCTTCAGTATTTTACTTTATTTACCTGATCTGGAATATAACACTATGCATATGGACATAGTTTAGCTATTCTGTAGACATATGTGTCACCTTAACGTGGCAGGTTAGAGTCATAACAAAGGAGCATTTTTAAGAATCGGACTTGGAGTTTTCCTCACTTTCAGTGGGCGCTGCAGCTGAACATGTGTCCGGTTTTGATTTTCTGCCTCGGCTCTGCTGTTTCCTGGCCACCTGTGGTGCCCTGCAACACACAAGCTGCATTATGCTACAGTCAATCACAGGAATTACACTCGGTTACATTAGTTCTTGTTTTTTATGTTGATTTCTTTGGTATTTACCATCAACGTGTTTTAGCTGAAATCAATGGTTGTCATGCAGAATTACCTTGCCAACATGTCCACAGCTTTTTGTGTAGCTTTAGTCTTCTTATGTTGAGCACTGTACAACAACTGTTGAGTCTCCAGGCACTACAATTACAAAAAAATACATGTTTTTAAAGAAATAATTATTGTAAACTGAGTGACTGATTCCTTAGCAACACATGAATGCATAAAACATCCTCTTCTACAGTTTTGCGTCACCTGTGTGCTGTAAACTTGGTGTTTCCTACCCACAAACTTGGCAGATTGACAGTAAACCAAAACCCAATAATACAACTTTTTCTCCACTTTCAGATTCATCCACCTAATGGATCACTTCATCGATTTCCTTCACCCTGACTTTTTAATGGCCTTAAAGCCTTTTAATCTATCACAGAATTGACTGGAATACATAATGGATGTGCACACACGTTGCCATTGGTGCAGCAACAATAAGCAAAATGTGGAGAGAACTTTGTATAAGTAAGGAGACAGGGAGCATGAAAACTTTCCCTTGCTCGCTGGGGAAAGAAACACTCAGTAATCTGGACCAGATCCATCTGGCCCCTCCAATGTTTTCACCGTTGCTAAGGTTGACGTCATGGAAGGCCTTTTTGAAGCAGGACTACAGAAGAAACACGGGGGAAAGTCAGATCTCCGTTTGTGTATTGCACCATTGTTCACTTTGTTGTTGTTTTTTTTGTAGGGGGCTCTCACGTACTGTACGGACTGCGTGAGCAAGATGTTCTTGGGGAAGGAAAAAAATAAATCCGGATGTAGTTGGTGTCAGGAATATAAAAACAAATGTGCTCACGTATCAGCTGTGTGAACTTTGGAAAGGTTGCGAGTTGGACACAGTGTCAAGAGACTTGGTGCTGATATACCCCTCCAGTGGGAGGGGACTTAATACTCGGACCCAAAACAAAACAACATGGCAACCAGGCTCCTTAACATTCAGACATGCTGTTGCTAGCGCAAAGAGATCTATTTACTGGTTCACTGCACCTCACTATTTCGATTGAATGATATAATGGCTACACAATTACATTAAAGGGCCTCTATATTGCAAAATCCATTTAATCAAAAACACATTTTTTCCCCTTTTGTCAGTGAAGTCTTCAGAAATGAGAGATTTTCACCCTTTACTTTTGCTTAGTCCACTTTTTCTGTACCTCACCCCTTTGTGATGTCACAAAAGGCACTGATACCTCTCCCAGGTGAGTCAAATGTTTGTTCTGCTCACACCTGCCTTGTTTGGGAAGGTAAAACAAAGGAGCAATTGAGTAGGATGTTAAAACTGCATCCTGTGGATGGCTGTAAACAGAGGGCTAAATATACGCCACGTTCTCTATGGAGTTTTTGCATAATCATGTGAAGCTACTTCACTGTGATGAAAAATAAAGCCCCAAATTTGAGTTAAGATCTTTTAACAAAAAAACTGTTCTTTTGAATGCCTGTTTGGTAACTCCTTGAGTTGATGAAGGACATTTCTGAAGGCCTCACTAAGCGGCTGTCATTGCCCCTTTAATTGACAGTAGTTAGCAGGATGAACTTTCTGTATTCTGAGTCATGCGGCTTATCTGTCAGGCTCCATCCGAACTGGGGAAATACCAGGTTGCACAGTGTGATATCTAACACCAGCAAAACAGTTTTTGCACACAGCACCTTTCTAAGATTAGCAAGCGACTCTGATAGCACTGAGCTTTAGGGAGGACGGTAGAAATAGCTCATCTCACTATGACAGAGACTGTGTGTGTGTGTGTGTGTGTGTGTGTGTGTGTGTACACTCTGAACAGGCCTCTGAGTGGTGGAGAGGGGCACACCTGCTGACTTATGGCCTTTTATTAAATCCTCCCAAAATACTTTGGCAGGTACAACATCGTGACTTGGAGGATAATGATTGTGGACTCTGCACAGCATTTATGACTTGTGACCAAGTCATAATATCATCTGTGCTGTTTATTTGTGTTGTTGGTGGCGTTACCTTCGTTAAGGTCCTGTACGCCTGCTTCAGCGAGCCTCCAGACATCTCCAGACTCCCAATGAGCTGAAGGGTGTCGGCCACCTCAGCACTCAGGTCACCAAACGTAGATCTCTTTGATGCGAGTGAAGCTCTCTGAATCTCCACACACCTCTGTAGTGGCACACGGGGAACTTAGGCCTCGTCCAGTAATACAAATCTATTTTCAGAAAAATGCTTCAATTTGGCTTTCAAAAAAAGTTTTATATATTTTAAAATGCATATGTAGACGGTCAAGCAATGTCAAGCCCAAATCCAAATCAAAATGTGGTGACAGCCTTTTTTCGCTGCAGATTCAGAAAAACTTGTATTAATCCCTAAAGGGCCAATTAAGTGTAAGGGCATGTTAATATAACAGAGATTTCTAAATAGAAGAAACTAAAGATTCTCATGACACCTGTTTTGTTAGATTAGAGTACCACAGCTATGTAGTAGTCTTTCTGCACGTACAGACGGTCGGCAGGTGTGTGTGTTTAACCTTTTGCTGGCCATTGGAGAGGAGGTGCCGACAGAAATCGTCCTGGGCAGCCAGAAAACCCGGATCGTGTGGACCTGCGCTGTTTTTGTACCCACTTAGACTCAGCTCAAAGTACTGACCTGCAGACTCTGTGCCGGGATGAAGAGGAGCACACGAACGACAAACAGGCAAATAACGACAGAGTAACTAACATGCAGCAGCAGAACAGCTGACATTGGACTATTTCCTAAAGTCATTTTCTCTGCTCCAAAACATGCTTTAGTGCACCGCAGAGCACAAAGATGCCACAAACTAGCTGGTGGTCCCTCAGACATGTCCAAGCTTAGACCTCTCCTCAATACGACTATTATACATCTTGTTTCCATTACTCTGCCTTTAAGAATTTCACATATAGGAGGACAATGGGAGACTCGGCTCTAATTAACCCCTCATGCATGTTGTTCTGTGGGGGTGGTGGGTGGGGTGGGGCTGTGTTTGGAAGAAACTCACCATTATGATTGGGCTCTGCTGCAGTAGAAAGGAGAAGAGCCAGGCTGTGGGAGATCTGAGCTGCCTCCAGCTGCTCTGGACCATGACTCATAGCAGCGGCATGTGCCTAGCAGAAACAACAGAGGTAAAGTAAAACAGATCGCCCGTCACAAAGTAAGAGGCGTGGCTGCGCTGCCAGATAACAGAAATCTGCTCGGATCCAGTGACCGGACGAGATCAGGTGTTTTTGTGTTTATGTATGTCAGTTAAAAATGCTCTTGACTGGGAAAAAGGTGGCGTGCCCTCTCCGGGTCGGTGGAGAGACCCTGCCTCAGGTGGAGGAGTTCAAGTATCTCGGGGTCTTGTTCACGAGTGAGGGAAAGGTGGAGTGCGAGATGGACAAGCGGATCGGTGCGGCATCTACAGTGATGCGGTCGCTGTACCGATCTGTCTCTCGATTTACTGGTCAATGTACGTTCCTACAAATGACCTATGGTCACGAGCTTTGGGTAATGTGTTGATACAAGCGGCCGAAATGAGTTTCCTCCGTACGGTGGCTGGGCGCACCCTTAGGGACTGGGTGAAGAGCTCAGTTACCCAGGAGGAGCCACTGCTCCTCCACACCAGGAGGAGCCAGCTGAGGTGGCTCGGGCATCTAACTTGGGATGCCTCCTGGATGCCTCCCTGGAGAGGTGATCCAGGCATGCCCCACCAGGAGGAGACCCCAAGGAAGACCCAGGACACGCTGGAGGGACTATGTCTCTTTGCTGGCCTGGGAACGCCTGGTGGTCCCACCAGATGAGCTGGAGAAGGTGACTGGGGCAGTCTGGGTGTCTCTGGTTGGACTGTTGTCCCCATGACCCGACTCCAGCAGAAGATGGCTGGATGGATGGATGGATGGATGGATGGATGGATGGATGGATGGATGGACTTTAAAGTGCTATGTTGTGTTGCAGACTTTGCGTCGCTCTTACCTCGGAGAGATGCTCTATGGCTCGGTCCACACGGCCTCGGTCTTGTTCGATGGCGGCCATGTCTCGGTAGACGGAGCAGGTTTTCTCTGGCTGCCCACCGTCCACTAGCAGTTGCAGAGAGCTCTCGCACTGGCTTAATGCATCCTCTGGTCTGTTCTGTTTCTTGTAGACTCTTTCCAAAGAGGAAAGGAAATAATGAGAGTGGATAGACAGGCTGTCAGACGCAGGAAGGCGTGTATTGAGACAGTCTACAGTGCAGTGTTGTACACAAAGCAGCACGGAAGAGCAGTGATTGAAACGTGACTGTGCGTGGTTTCCAATTGTCGCTCTGTTTGGAAACCTACTGGCAGCTCATCAGTTTAAACATCAAGTCCTGGACTTCCGAGCTCTCACTACCGTAAGCTGTTTGTATCAGTTCCATAATATAAACATTCCATTGATACTAAAAGATTATCACTTTGTATTGTTTTCAATTTCAATGTGTCATTTGTCGAGTGCAACAAATGCAATTGTGGCTTCATCATAGCAGCAAGTCTTTTCACCATCTCCAAAGTGGCTGTTTGGTCTCTGGCCAAGCAATGCAGTGTGTTTGAAAGCAGACTATATTAGGGAAATTATGCACATTGCTCTTTGGTTTCTTCCTCCACATACCATCCCCCAGTTAGAACCTTGCACTCCCCAATTTGCCCTCATGGTGACTGTAATTTGCCTAAAATTAAGGATTAAGGATGATTACAGTATACAAGGTCAGGATGGGAGAGCAGTCACCGTCAAGTTTTGATAAGTAGAATCATCAGTTCATTGTTTTCTTTGGAATGGACGCACTTCCATACCGCACTTCAATATTGTTTGGGCTCCAACAGAGTCACACAGTGGGAGGAAGGGGTCAAGACGGCAGCAGGGTTACCCGCTGGAAGGCACTCGGATCCATCAGGCTACTCCGCTAACAGCTCCAAGCATCTAATGGATTCTAAATTTAATTCAGCTCCCCAGTCAAGGAGATGGCCTTCCTGAGAGGACACTTCACCACAGTGCAGCCTCCCGCTCTGCTGCTACAACTGTACATGGGTCCAAAACGCTCTCTATCAAATCAGGGATCGCGCATCCTCAGTGTACTGGGGAAGCTGTTGCTGCATTCAATCTTTTAAAGCATCCCGTTTTATATTTAAGGTTGCGTTGTGTCCAGTCTGCCTGAAGCTTAAGTCTGAACTGTTTAATCTGAGTTTGGCCTATTTTGAATATGGTTGAATGGTGCAAGCATCATAAGAGTCTGAGTATATAAGGCACAGTGTTAAAATGCCAATCGTCATAGGTTCAAAAAAGATGAAATTTTTTTTTCTCGGATCTCTCTTTTCTCATAGCCTAAGATGGATCCAGGAGTGTCTCTCCTATAAGTTTCATGGAGACTTCAGGTCCTTATAGGGCAGTAGTGACGGCTGGAGTGAGCGGAGCTACATTCCTGCATGGCTTGAGTCCTGCCATCCTGCCTGCATGGTCGAACGGAGACAATACCCCTCTATCCTCTCATTCACTCTGCATCCTTATGTGTTTCCTGGCAGAGCGGCGATATGCCACATCCTGCTACAGTCCACTACCACGGCAGGGAATTAGTATATTTGAGGTTCAGGTAGTTGTGCCAAACAAGCCACACAGCCCTCTTTTGTAAAGCTTTCCATAACGTAGTTGACGCAACGTTTACTCCGGAAAAAGAGGAAGAAAGGTTGGGCTGGAGCGAAGAGAGGGACAAAAACAACCTTTAACCTGGTGAGGACATTGCCACAATTTGAGCAAATGGCTTTCTCACTGACACACACTATAATCACTGCCATATTTATCAATATTTAACAGAAAAATACTTATCAGAGATGATACAACATTCAGAATGGTCTTGAACAGAGTGCTGGAAAAGGGATTCCAGCCTACTTTAATATGTGATAAAGTGTAATGTCATCTAGAGTAGAAAAAAAAAAGACATTTTATTTTAGTTTGAAATCTATGAAAACCTTAAATAGAACATTAAACCATTAGTGAAGTTTTTTTTTTTTTATTATAAAAACAAACAAACATATTTGTCTGATAGTTAATGCACACCTCGAGCGTGAACATAAAATCCAGAGCAGAGTGTTTGGACCAGGATGTATATGAGAGCTGAGCTTAGATTGTTTTTCTGGGCTTTGGTGGGAACATTCCCCTCCATCACAACACTGTTGACTGACAGAGCTTTTAGACGCATGCCAAATTCTTAGTCATCATCTGACAAAAGAGGTTTATCGAGCTCGCACACCAGCCAGAGTCTGCACATTTTTCCAATTACAGGAATCATGTCAACAAACTCTGACTCTTTGACATGAAACCACTATTAACAGGCACACTATTACTTCTGCGAAGGCTTAGATACAGCATCAGCTTGTTCTTGTTTGAAATACACACATAGAAAACATAAAGTACTGAAAGGAACCCAAACAGAAGGACCTCTACCCACACAAGCATTAAAAAGAAAAAGATACTATTTTGGTAAATCTCAGTGTACTGTCGCAATTAACTCACTGAATTGCTGCATTCATTGTAGGTGTAGAGTGGTATGTGTTATAAGATAATGCTCTGGTTAGCAGTTGTACTTCTAATTCCAGTCACAGTGATTTAAAAACACCAGGGGGTGGTTATTTTTTATTATGTCGCTGACCATATCCCAGCTCCTGGTTGTACTTCTAATTTCAGCCACAGTGATCTCAGCACAACAAGGGACGGCTATTTTCTGTTCCGCCAGGCCACAGTTTCCATCACTCGCTCCTGCTCTCAATGTCAAAGCTCCAGGCCTCCGCCAAGATCCAGGATGTGAAATCTTTAATCTCCCACTAAGCATCGGGACCTTTGCTGTCAATACCACCATTACAATAAAAGCGCAACATGTAAATCAGGGCTTGAATCAATAATATTGAAGTAGTACTAAGAGGTAAACACAGCAGCTGACAGGTAACAATAAAACATAATTTTATGACCTCCTCAATGACCATAATGTATAAGCAATGTGTTGTTGTCCTACTCCAAGAGCTATCATTTAAGAAGGGACTATAGGCTGGTGTGAAAGAGGAGAAACCCTTTTTTAAAATGAGGGATGCCTGACACGTGCCGTTGCTGTGCAGTTGTTTAGCAGAAACCCAAAGGTAACATAAAATGACAACTAAAAAAAGCCACAGACTAATTTTGAAGAATGTACTGCCCTCTTGTGGTGAAATCCTGAGAAGCGTCATTTTAAAATGGCAATATTTGAAAAAAAATAAATAAATGTTGTATTACCAACGTATTATTGTTTCGTTTAATCATTTATCCTGTATCTTTACCTTAAGTTACGTCCTATATCATATAAAATACACAAACTGCTCATTCTTGTGGAATAGCATGAGGTTATTTTGCTCAGTCTGAAGATGACATGATGAGATGATACATGTTAAAATGTGTAATGCTAAAATGTAGATAAAAGAAAGTTTTAATTTTTGTACCTGTATAGACCAGTGGAGATCTCCAGCTCAGCTTTTGTCTTCTCCTCCAGGCTGATGCTACTTTGTTGATGAAGCTCCTCAAGGGTCTTTCCTGCTTCTAGGAAAGATGCTTCAGCCTCATCTGCTGATTTAGAAATAAGTCAAGGTCTCTTTTTGCATTCAATTTTGTTTTTGTTTTTTTCTAGCCTCAAACATTAAATATGAAACTTCAGAAAAAGTCAGGATATTTGGCTGTTACAACACAGGCAGCTCCATGTGTGAGGTGTATGCTCAGGAGACATGTGAGGACTTCCAGCTTTTCCTCTCTGCAGGAGCACCAGAGAGGCAGCATCTCTTTGGCCAGGGCCAAATGCTTCTGTGCCTGCAGTCCGAAACCTAATAATTAAAGTAAGTAAATTGCAGAAAAAAAGCTGCAGCCATTAAATAATTTTGTAAACAAGCGATGAGGCATTTGTGAAAACAATAAATGGTACATTAAAAAAAACCTACATTATTTCGTAATTTTCTAGATGTAGCACTCAACTATTGAACAAATATTTCATTATCTTTAGTTCATATTCAATATGTTGTTTACACTGTTATTTACCTTTGAAGATTAAGTATGCTTTGGCCAGTCTGACATGGGCCTGAGCCAGTTTCAGATGTCCCGTCCCGTATACCAATCTGGTCAGAGCCACACAACGCACCAGGTCCTGGATGCAAGCATCAAACTGAGCAAACAAACAAACAAACAAACAAACAAACAAACAATCAAAAATGTGCCTTTAAAAAATAGTGTTTTTGATTAGCAGACCATGCACAGGCAGCCAGGCTGCTATACACACTGCAAAACCTTTCTAAATCACAATTTGGCCTCATCATATGCAAATGTAAATATCAGACTATGTTTTATCCATGACAAACTCCAAAGCAATTTTTCAACCTCCTGGTTGTCTTCATAGGCCTGGGCACGACGGTCGAAGTGTTCCAGTTTATCTTCAGGTGTCATCATAATAAATTGCTTTTTTGCCGTCCCTGGCAGGGAGACACTCAACACATCTGAGTCACTTGCAGCAGATCCGTCCAGGCCACCGTCCGGGCTTCCCACACTGCCAAACAAGGTAGGGCTGAGTCAAGACGTTTGTCTAAAATCATCCGGCTTCCTAAAAGCCATCTGAGCTCATATTATGCTGAAAACTAGTCATTTCGTGGCAAGAATGGCCGGTGAAAGAAAAGGTTTGGAGAAAAATAACTTACTCAACTGGGGAGCCGCAGGAAGCTGGTCGCGCTCTTGTCGTTTCATGAGTGCCAGCCATTCTTCCAAAAAAGTTAAAAAAGGTTCACCCTTAAACAATCAAACAAAACAAAACAAACAAAAACTTTGTGGACATGCAGGCTAGCAAGCGTCAACGTAAACCTAGCCGTGAAACGCCATTGTTGTTGTTAGATCTCGTTGCCGTGGTTACACGGCTAACGCTAGCATCGCGGGACCATAGGGAGCCTTTAAGGGGAAATAGTACAACTAAAATGATAGATACCGTGTTAGACCAAACACCACTCCGCTGTGATATAATATACATAGTGTACGCGACACAGCATACAAAGTATAATTTCTTAGCTGTGGGCTAAGACCACGAAAACTCCTGTCTGCTCATTCAGAGGCATAGCTACACGCTATTAGCTAGGCAGGAAGTGGGGTGCGTTCAAGAACAGCACTGTTTAGAAGCGGGGAAATAGTTATTCTGCCACGGTAGATGTATTAAAAAAAAAAATAAATAAATAAATAAATCATGGCATATATAATGCGTAACAACAACCACAGTGCACTGCCAAAACATATTTCACGTGATTTCAAGATCAACATCCGTTAGCGTTTCAAACTTCAATACTTGCTTATGTTTTACTACAGGCTATTAGATTATCGACAAAGGAAGAACCGTTGCCGTCACTCCACCTTCCTACAGTATTGACATGTTTCATATTGATCATGTATGAATTGATGTAAAGGTGACAATTCAACTTTTAACTTAAAATTAGTTTAAATTGCCCTGCCACGCTGACAAAGCCCCCCTGTCTGGCCTGTGGTTGCTTGCCTGGCATCTTCTCACAAGAACACACACCTTATTTTGTGGCAGCACAAATCACACCTCTGATGACACCAAAACCGACACCTCTGCTCTAGCTAGCTGACTCATTAAACCTCATGACAGAGTCAGGGACCAGGGCGCTGTTCTAAGGAGCCGTTCTTTCTTTTCGATGAAGTTTGTGAACTATGCCACATCGCATATCAGTTTAAAATACTTGCTTTGTTATAGATTGTTTTATAAAGCACTGACTCTAAAACCAACATCCTTCTTTGTACTCAGAATAAAGTGAAATGAGAAACGCCTGTCTTTCAGAGGTGGAAAGTAACAAAGTACAAATACTTCAATACTGTACTTCAGTAGAGGTTTCAGGTAATTGTACTTTACTTGAGTATGTCTTTTTTCTGTCGACTTTTACTGCCTACATTTGTACATAAGTATCTGTACTTTCTATTGCTTTATTGGAAACACATGCTTGTTAGTTACTTTTGTGTTTAAAATAAACGAAATGTATGAATAAATTGAACAAATTCTGTTCAAAGTAATTCACTTATTATATAGTACATGTTATTTATTTTTTTTGAAGTTCGGCTATTTGAACGATGCTATTGTGTAGTTAAATATAAAAGTGGACCATATAGAGGGCGTACCTCGGCTTCTGTTCAGTACTTTTTTTCTTTCTTTTTTTCCTTTTTTTTTTTTTTAGTACAGAGGAAAAATAAGATATAGAAAATAACTATGGTTATTGTTATCAGTATAAACATGCAATAATTCACTGGTTCAATATTAGCTTCTATCACAACTTTTTCATTTGGCAAAATCATATCAAACAACAAATGTATTGTGTCGTTAAAGCAAAACAAAACATTTTTTTTTAACTTGTTTACTTAAGTGCATTTCAGAACCTGTACTTTCATATTTTTACTTGAGTAAAGGAGTTTTTATCTCACCTTGTATATAGATTTTTTTAGTCTTGTATTTCTGGAACTGGGCAACGACATTTCGTTGTGAATTGAACCACTGCTGTGTTTTTCTTCATAATGACAATAAAGAAAGTCTAAGTCTAAGTTGAATCAGTACTTTTTTTTTTTTTTTAACCAGAGTATTTTTTACACAATTGTCTGCTCTTGTACGTAAGTACAGAATGTAAATGCCTTTGCCACCTCTGCTGCTTTCAAGTACAAACCCTCATGAAAATCACAAGGCGTTTTGTAACATTGCGCATTAGTTGTTCCCCCTCACTCTCTCGAACATTTGGTCGGCAATGCTCTTGTTTCGCCACGAGATGTCAGGACTGAAACACGCGAGCCGTCTCGTAGGAGCCACGGCAAGGTTCACAGTTGGTCTTCAGGGAATATTATGATGTTGTTTTGCTCTTTTAAGATGTGATGGCTGGGATTCTGGCCTTTCCTCTGGGAGCCCACACTTCAAAGTGTTTTGGCTGCTGATTGCGAACCCATAGGCGATCCTTAGTGCATCCTCAGCTCTTATCAGACTGACTGTTTAATCTTTTTTTTTTTTTCCTGAAGACCTCAAAATGTTCCTTATTTTCAATGAACTGAAAATCGGTCATCTAGAAATGCCAACAGTTTGAAAAGAAATTTGAAAAAAAGTTTGAAAGGTTTTTCTCTCTGAAAAATAATAGAAAAATTAATATAGATTCTTACATACCTTCTCTGCATCCATTAGGTAACGTGAGAGAAGCAACATTAACCTTTAAGTTGTACAAGATTGGTTGCTAATAGCTCATTAGTTTTACTGGATGGGCGCTAAATGGAGTGAAGTGAGGTGGCTGTCACACACAATGTTAAACAATGAACCTTAAAGATGCTCTTTTTATTGCTCTGAAACCCCCCCCCCCTTTCAAAGATAGTCTTTTCCCCAGTGGGTGGTGTTTTTCTTTGAAAGTTTCATGTCAGAATAACAGACAGACAGAATAACAACATTAGTTGTCTGGTTTATCCCTGTAGAACTATCATATAAATGCTCCGTTATCTCTTAAACGTGCTTTGTGTGTTTTTTAATTTTTTTTTTTTTATATATAAAACACAAGGTCGTCAGACGTAATTGTGTGATTTGAAATGTCTATCCAGTTTGCACAATGTTGCACTAGTTTGGCTCTGAGGGTGGAAAGGAGAACTGTAAGGCCTTTTCAAATTTTAAATATAACGCAGTTAAAGAATAAAAAAAGAGAAGCAATTTCTGTGCACCACATCACTCATTACTTTTATAGACGCGAATGCCCTGAAAGCGAGAGGAGGAAATGTACATTTCCTTGTGAAAATATTCTTTCTCACATCACTGCTCAAAATCCACGCCAAATAAACAAGGAGTAATGTCTCTGTGGCTGCTTTGAGAAATTGGTCTCCGGAGGCAGCTTTCTAGGTTAATTCATTCTGTCTCTGGCTGGCGGTCTGTGTACTGTCACCACTTTTAAAACTCAGGGCAGGGCCTATTTTACGTGTAAGGCTACCTATGATAACTTCTTATGGCTCCTTGGGATGGCTGCTGCCGGTTGACTCTGGCAGGCCATGAGACAACCCATTTATTTGTTTGTTTGTCCCGTGAGTTTCTGGCTGGACGTTCAGGGCTCGGCTTGGCCTCCGTCCCTGCTGGGCTTCTATTTCTGAAACCCGAGTGGCTCTTAATGAAGCTTGTAGGGTTGGCATGGGCCCTCAGCAAACCCAGGCCTGATCAGACCCTTCTTCTTCTGCCTTGGCAGCCTCACTCCGTTCGCTCCCTCTGGCTTCCTAATTTAGTAACGGTGGGTAAAAATATGTGCTAACGAACAAGGTCTGGTATGTCAGGCTGGCGTCCAGAGGAGGGAGGAGGCAAGTGGGGTGAGGAAAGAAGGAAAAGGGGGAGGAGGGCCGGTGCTGTTTTCACAGCGTGCACTAGTGCAGTGACAGGGGCAGAATCACTCAGACCTCACTGACATCTTGTGTGTATGTGCAGAATACCTCGATATTTTACAGAGTGTGTGTGGGTGGATGTCGAGGGGTGGAGCGTCAGCACTTAAAATTTCTCACGATTGCCAAACTGCAGTGAAATACTTCATCTTTCTTTCGCTTTATCCCAAACGCACAAGGCTGCTAAGTGCCTCTGTGGTACTGGTGAAAATGGCCAAATTATTCTTAAGAATATTGCCTATACATGCACCATATATGTTACTTTCTGCACTTTTTTTCTGCCTGGCATCAATGGCTTATAGCCCCTCTGATATACAATTCTTTCTGAGCACTAATCAAAGCATTACATGGAAACCTGTGATCTTTCCTGGGGATACCAGCCCCAAAAGATGACTCTTTTTTTTTATTGTTATTAAAATTGATGAAACCGTAACTGCATTAGTATAGTTTTGCTTTAGTGCATAATAGATGAGTAGAACCCCTTCTGTTTGGAGTTTCTATTTGAGTTGAGTTAGAGTGTTTGGCTGATAGATGTTGTTGACTCTTTCAGTAATTCTTGTTTTTTCAAACCCAGACACCAAATGCAGATGTTACATAAAAGGTCCCATATTATGCAATTTTCACTTTTCTGCCAAAAATCTGTATTTCTAGTCTGTCAACAAACTCCCAAGATCTTTGATAAACATATTACTTCACCTTTCAGGCAATATACGTTTCAACACAATTCTGGAACCTTGTCCTCTGTGATGTCACAAAGGGCAGTTGTATACATTTCCTGGATTAGCAATGTCGAATTTTGAGCAGAGCTTCAGTTTTAGCAGGAATGTAAAATCCTGTATTTTTGCGAAAGGTTGTAAACAGGAGGCTAAATATCCTTATTACTCGCTATTGATGTTGGATAATAGATTACAAGAGGCCCTGCTGAATAATCTAAAATGTAAATAATTTGTCAACTCCATAAAGAATATCAACTAACAACAATGTAAAAAAATATATATATATATATGTGTATATATATATATATATATGTATATATATATATATATATATATATATATATATATATATATATATATATATATATATATATATATGTATATATATGTACATATATACATATGTATATATATGTATATATATATATATATGTATATATATATATATATATATATATATACATATATATATATATATATATATACATATATATATATATATATATATATATATATATATATATATATATATATATATATATATATATATATATATATATATATATATACATATAATAGTTGATTTTGCTGCTGTTTCTGTTTGGCCTCACTGGATCTGTGCATTTGGCTCTGCACATGTGAGTGCAGAGTTCACTCGCACTGTAGATTGAGTTACAAACCACGCAGGCAGCGGAAGAAAAACAGCTATTTGTTTTTCATGTATGTTTACCCTGCGCACCACAGACATTCAAAAGTTTCCCCTTTCCATGGAACCTTTCCAGCAAACACTGACGGTTAAAAATGTTTATTGAAGCCTTTTTGGATGGCGCAAGTGGCCCCAGAAAGGTGTCTAATACGATAACACTCCATAGTTTATACTGGGACAGGTTTTAAAATATGTTGAATATAAACAAGACGGTTAATTTCTTTGTGGTCCCTTGTGAGCGAAGTCCTGTACTGTTAACGACTGTGTCTAGACACTTAAATGGAGAATTGTGTTCTCCGGCACTGACGCTCTCATGCTCATGGCTTAGGGCGAGATTTTTAATTTAGTCATAAACGTCAGATGAAATACAACAAAACTTCCGTCAGGTGGTAACAGAAGAGACTCGACATTCACGTGCAGAGCGCCAGCTGCTCAGCACTCTTTAATAGCAGATATTCATCAGCTTATGAAAGAAAACGACGTCTTGTCTCGGTGCACGCAGAGTTTTGGGTGACTTGAACCTTTGCCGAACAAGAATGTTGCCACAGGCACAGAGCCGTGTTGTCAACACGCAGCATGATTCACATCACTGACGGCGTGATTGTCTTCACTGAGCTGAATCTGAAAAACAACAGTGCTTTTGCCAATTTAGCGGCTGTGTGTAATTATCAACAGGAGCCCAATAATATTTTCTCATTCAAGTAATAGGGTGAAGCAAAACTGCTTGACTGCCTTTTTTTTAATGGCCCATTTAACTCATGGTTTGGTATCAGGCTGGCAAGATTTTAGAGTTTGCTTTAGACATTAGTAATTGATTTATTTTAGATAACCTCTTCTTCTCCTTTGGGCCGCTACCTTTAGCCAATCACCTGCCTCCGTCTAAAACCTCTCCCTCTATGCTCTTCTCTCACACCACCCAACTTCATGCCCTCTTTCACGAGCTCCATAAATCTCTCCTCTGCTCTTCTTCCTGACCTCCTGCCTGGCAGTTCCAACCTCAGCATCCTTCTACTGATATATTCACCGTCCCTCCTATGCTCATGTCCAAACCACCTCAGTTTGGCCTCTCTGGCTTTACCCCCAAGACTTCCAACAATGCTCTGCCCCTCTGATGTTCTCGCCCTCGGTCCTGTCCATCCTGGTCACTCCCAAAGAAAAGCTCAACATTTTAATCTCTGCCTCTTTCAGCTCTGCCTCCCGTCTTTTCCTCAGTGCCAGTCTTATATCACGTACGGGTTCATATACAGTACAT
This sequence comes from Nelusetta ayraudi, assembly GCF_046127955.1. NCBI lineage: Eukaryota > Metazoa > Chordata > Actinopteri > Tetraodontiformes > Monacanthidae > Nelusetta > Nelusetta ayraudi. The sequence goes on along the minus strand of NW_027466103.1, from coordinate 6,168,987 downwards.
GCATACAGATATATATTGATTTATTTGTTCAGCACTTACTTATATTCTTGAATGTAAAGACAACCTGCGGACCTGGAACAGAATTTTACAATATCTGTGTGTATGCTGCAGTTATTTCTTAACCACATAGAAGGGCCTAGCTCTTGTACAGCTGTCCCCACTTCCTGTGTTAGTTAACCCACAGGCATCCCCTCGCTCAGCAGCGAGCGTCAGCATCCTGAGACCGATACTCTTGTTTCAGCCTCATTAAATATATTTCAAATGGAATACAAAACTTGGGGGAAACTGGCACAGCTCTTTGGCCTTTAATAACACGAGTGTTTCCACCTACCCTGACCCGCAGCACACACGCCAACATTCACGCAGCTGACATACTTTATTTGCACACAGGGTGAAAAAAAGGGTGTTTTTGTTGAACTGTAGTCAAAGTGTTTGTGCAAGTAATGCAGCTGCTTGGAGGTAGAGACAAAGCCTGGCTCTTTAAACCAGACACCCCTCTCTTTTCAGCCGAATGTAGCTGTCCACAGCACAGAAGTGAGAGTCTTTGAGCGATAAGATAAGCTCTGTTTCCACCCGGCAGCATCGCACCATGCCAGTGCCTCGCTCGACAATGCCGTTGTATTCAAATGTGATTGTTCTCTGCTATGGCAAAGACTTAGAATGGCTTAAACTCGTGTTTATCCTTACCCAAACCATGGCCTAATTTGATGCATTCGCAGAAAACAAATCTGCCATTGTTCCACCGCCAAAGCTTCTTCTACCCCCCCATTCAATGTCAAAATCAAAGATTACAGAGAGCTTTGGAGGTGATCGCGCCATTCTTTGTTTAGACAATGGCACCGTAAACCAATAACTGTGTTTTGTTCGCCGGCGGCGTGTACATTTCGCCTTAATTCGCGCTTTTAGCAGCGCTGTGTCAAGGAGATATGTGTATGGCAGAGTTTCATCTTCTTCCTGTGGCACCGCGATTAAGCTGCTAAAACACGAATCGTCAAACTCTTTGTCTCACTAGTTCGAACTGTGTAGAAGGGCTAAGTTGATGCAGCTGAACCCCTTCAACACTAAGACGACTGAGGACCCTCACAGACAAAAGTTCGAAATGGCGTGGCAGGTTGTGCAGGTTTACCAGCACGCACAAGTTTTTATCATCCTGTGTGGATGTAGCATGGCAACATGGCAACATGGATGTCCTACCATTTGATGAGAAGAGGCAGTAAGTCCTTGGTCCTTAGTGCCCACTGAGCCAGCCTCGAACAATCGTGACGATTGTCCACCACGAGAGGTACTGACCCATGTTTCATCTGTAAAAGTGTGCCCTTCAAAAAGAATGAGAATTTGTTACATAAACAGTTTCCCACGGAAATATTCAAGATAGAGTTTTGCCTCTTTGTCTTGCTCAAGGACACAGAGGGCCGGCCTCCTGAGTCGTGACCGCTTCAGTTCATCATTCCCCACTTTGAAAAATTCTCAATGTTTTTTTTTCCCAATGTGTCTTTAGTTTGTCAGTGCAGCGCTAACGCACAAAAGCCAGAAACCAACCCTTTGTGAGGTCACAAAAGTTTTTTTTTTTTTGTTTCCTCATCTGTGATCAGAGGGCTGAATATATAATTTGCAGAGATTTCTGGATACATTTTCAGTGGCTTCTCCAGGACAAAAACTTGTGTGATAAAGGGGAAACCACAGTAAAAGTACTTTAAACTTGCACATTTGGCCGAAAGGACAACAAAAAACTAAAATCCTAACTGAAATCACCTGTTTTCTTGAGGGTTAATTACGTCTTAGTATACAGTTTCCTAATAAATTTGGTAATTTCATAACCAACACAGCCTGAAATTCAGTGAGATTACTTGTGCTCCTGCTTTGTGAAAACCAATGTTTGGGGGAAAAAAACAGATGGTAGAATTCAACAGTTGATGTTGTGTACCATTTTGTATCTTCCAACCTGCCCTTGAAAAGTGTCCAACATTGTTGATTTCTCTCAAAACGTTCCAAACTTTGCGTCAGACTGGTGTACGTTTGGGGTCCTCTTTAAAATCAAACATTACACCGAACCTTTACCTTTTGACTTTGACTGTGAATGAAAAACTAAACGTCTCCCAGTGGTTCTTTGACCTTTGTACTCTTGTGCTGGGCTGAGGTAGGCGCAGTATGTGTGATGCAGTGGTATCAATAATGAAAGAAAGGCTATTGCCTCTCTTTGGCTGCTATGTGGGTCAGAGGAGGCTCTCCATGGATGGAAGAGATTGATGAAGAGCACCAGGGAAAGCGGTAGAGTGCCTACCGCACAGCGCTGCAACCTGAGCCGCTCTCCCTGCACTTGTTTCGAGGCCCCCCTCCTGAGCAGCAGCGGCTGCCGCTCTTTCAATGACCTTCAAATTAGCCTTATTTTTTCCTGAAAACATGGTGGGTATTGTTCTCTCTCCCTCCCTCTGCTTTTTACGCTGTCCGGTTGCCCACGGACGGACTGCAAAAACAACAGAGGATCACAGCGTGTGCAGCGGCAGCCGGGGTGATTTTGCTCTCCTGCTCTTGTCTCATATGTGATCGCACATCAGAACTCTAGTGTTTTCCTGATAGTGCAGTATCACTTACACCATTTTAAACCATTCATCACGATTATACAGGATAATTAGATGTTGTCAGGAAAAATACGTCTCCTTGTCAGACTGTTATACACTAACCCGAGCCACCAGAGGGAAAGCTTCCTGGATTCTTTAAATTTATCTTTATCTTTTGTAACATTTCCATCTTGGTAGATCCCATAGAGTGTGTTTAGAAAGAAGAGGCAAAACTTGAAAAAGATTTACGCAAACCCTCGGTTTGACGCACGCAAGTGGATCAATCAGGATGTTTGTTGTTGTGCAACATTTGAACTAGTGTCTCACTGCCCACTGGCTAGTTGGAAGCAAAAATGAAATAATTTTGCCCGACAAAGTGTTTTTTGACATTTTTATGTTCTATATGTTCTGTTGATGTAACGTTTTCAGCCCAACTCAGCTCGTAACCCTGGTCAGTATTGTACTAAATAGTACCTGCTACCGGGGACTACCACTTAAAAGCGTAACAAAAACTAATAGAGACAGTTATCGGAGTTTAAATCTAAGTACTCCAGCTCTTGTTAAAGTTAAAGTCCCAGTGATTGTCACATCGTCAGCATTTGACCCATCCCCTGAGGGAGCGGCAACCGGTAATAGCAGACAACCCCTTTTTACGGTAACTGTGGTCCTGAGCATTTTTTGCATGCATTTCTTGCAATGCAAGTTTGTTTTGGGAAGAGCACCCTAAATCTCGAACACCATGAAGATGGTTGAAGAAGCTCCACATAAACTCACATTACCAGTCAACAACAACCTACAGTGAAAGATGGAAACAAACACTTAAACAATCACTCAGGTTTTGAAATTATTGGTTGATGATTAGTCCAGCTCTTGGCTGTGAGCAAAATATAGCACAGCAGCCTCAAAAGCGACCTTACCTTGGAGAACATGCAGACATTTTTTTAATCAAATTGTGAAGCCTTTCCTCTTTGGAAACAGCACATGGCATTATAAATTGCATTTTCACAAGTGGCCCTTGGTCTTGAAAAGCTTTGATTTTATTTGACCTTGTTGTAAAATGGTGTATGGAAACTTTGAGCTCTTTGAAAAGATAATGCGGTGTCTGGTCTGCTCCACACTTAGAGAGCCTCCTTGCATATATTCTAAAGAAAGAGATAAGATGAAGAGCTAATTGTCACGCTGGTCTGATGGAAAATCAAGGGTCACGTTTACATCTCTGCGGTTGTAAAGCAGGGAATGAAAAAAAGAACATTGTCAGGTGAATTGAGAGAAGTCTGAAAACATGATAGTTCAACACATTTGCTGTTGAATGAACACAAAGCTGGTAAAATAGGCTGGAAGACAAGTGGAGGTGGGGCGTGACTGATTGCTGGGTGGCACAGGGTCGTGTAGCAGCAGAGGGGCAGATCAGGCCTGATTGATGGGTGAGTATCTCAGACAAACAATCATCATTTGTTTGTGTACGATGCTGGGATGCATTGACAGCCTTTTGTATATAATACAGCGTGAAGATGGATAGTTTTTACATGAAAAGCACCTTACTGTGAGTGACCCACAAAGAAGCAGAACATATCATATATTGGTAATTTCATGTCTTTGGGGAAAATGAATTCAACAATGCTAAATAGATGTTAAGTGCAACCTAAACAAGGTGGTGAGCTGCTGTAAAATCATTCAACCAACCGTCAAGGGCTAACTCCAGACTAACTAAACTAAACATACTAACTAACTAAATAAAACAAATGTTGTTGTACATGGCTGATGCTGAATTAGGAAAGATGGCAAATTAGCCACGATCAGTGTCCCACTTGAAGTAGTAGTTTGCACATGGATATAGTTAAACCATTAAATTAATGATGTGTGTACTGTTGGTTTGCAACTCAACTTGGTGCATACCGCAAGAGACCGTTCTCCATCCATCCATCTGTTTTCTAGCTCGGTTTTTCTCTGTCTCAGCGGTTGGGAAAAGGTGGGGTACTCCCTGGTCAAGTCAGCAGTTTATTACAGTTATGAGCAGAGAGACATACAACCATTTGAACTCACACTCACACCTACGGATAATTTAGAGTTGCCAGTTTCCCTGATGGGCAAGTCTTTGGACTGTGGGAGGAAGCCGCAGTACCTGGAGAGAACCCACGCAGACACAGGGTGAACATGCCAACTCCACACAGAAAGGTCCTGGATGCCGACCACTGCCCCACTGTGTCATCCACTCACTGTATTTGTGTAGATTCACAAATGTCCAAAGTCATACCTGTCATGATTTAATAAGACAACATGTGTACTGTTTCCAGCTTTAAGTCCGAATTGAATGTGTTTGACAACCAGCTATGATTAGTACCACAAGCTAAATGTTATCCAAAGGTGGTGATTCATGTAATAATTGGTGGCATGCACAGACATGGATCCAAGGAGGAACTGAATTTACCTAAAATCATGTGATCCATGTGCAGGTACGTCCCTGATGGCAACACTTCACAGTCCCGGCAAGGATGAAAAAAGTTTCTCTTTCTGCATAATTTTCATTTCTCCTGCCTGCTCTATTTTTCTGCCCCGACACTCATCCATTACAATGTCATAATGGCTCACGCACTTCAACAGCACCACTGCATTAAATTTCATATCTAATCTCACTAGTCTCTCTCGAGTAGTGCGTGGCTCTTTTCCATGAACGGCAACAGAAAGAAACACTTAGCTGTGGAATGTGCTTCACTCAAGAGCTTTTCTCCAGCTGGATGGTGGCTTTGCTCTTTCCTGACTTTCTACCACCCAGCCATAGAGGTTATTACCAGGAGTGGAGTTATGGTGCGTTATCCCTGGACACGTTGCAAAAACAATCGCGGCGATGTACGGAGCCCTTTGCGCGAACACGGCCAGCTGTTTGGCGGTTTTGTGGAGAAGCAGCGAGGGATACACGCTGCTACCACATTGCACTTTTCCTCTTTGAACTTACTTCAAACATCAGCCAGTGTGTGTTTCGTGTCATGCCAGCCATGTGGATGGCATATGCTAACATTGCAGTAGGGCTTGCTGGATATCGTTGTTTCTGCGTGTGTGCGTATCTGTGTGGAGACCAGTAGTCCTCGGTTACGTCCCTGAGCTGTAACTTTGATGTGAGGCGGTGGATGCCAGTGGCAGGGAGGCGATGACTGAGGCTAACGTGTATATGGAAACAATTCAGACACACACATTGTCTGACAGTAGCCACATGAAAGGCCCCCTTTGAGGGTCTCTGCTACCTTACAGATGGTCAGCTTCCCCCGTCCATTAAACAATAACAGAGCTCCCATCTCTCCCAGGGCCAGATGTGTCGAAATCTCTGGCTCTAAATGGAAACAAATCTGGACAGGCTTTTTACTTAATTGCACATCTGAGTGTTTACTTTCCTGAGACTGTCACAATAGACTTTGAAATTCCCATGGAAAACTCAACCATGAGGGCAGATTAGCCCATTTAGCACCTCCAGGCACTATTTACCACATGAGACGAGTCTTAAGTGCAGTTGTGCTGGTGGCGAGACTTCCACACGGGACTGGTCACATCTTTACTCACTCCCTATTTCTGCCCTGTGATCTTGCACTTAGGAGCTCCCCTTGTAAAAGCCGTCAACGCAGGGAGGTCACCCTGACGTCTTTATCATAATTGCCCTAAATACCCCCATTAGAGTAGCTAGCCCAGTATCCTCAATAACACCAGCCATCCCTGGTAGCACTGGTGCATCTAATTGCCCGGGCCTTTTTTTTTTTTTTTTTTTGAAAGATCGCCTGACATCAGCACGGCTCCCTGCGGGCCGGCCCTCTTCATTCTCTGCCCAGCAAAGCATATCGTTATCGGAGCCTGCGAAGAGACCTGGCCTCCCTGCTCCTGGATAATTAACTGTCTGGCTTAACTGCATAATGGAAAAAAGGACCATCGGAGTTATGGTAGTTATTCGAGCAGACTTGAGAGAGGAGAACTATAACACAATAGCGGGTCATCCGTGCTGGCCATTTTTTAGCGGGACGGGCGATAATAAAGAAGGATAGGAAGTTCGTATTGTTGGCAGTGGCTTGTTACGGAAGGATTGGTTTCATATGATAATTAGGCCCATATGCTAAGTGATGAGGAAGCTTGATGAATTCCTGGAGCCCAGTAGCAGCGTCGCTATCAGCCGTCCCCAACGTCCCCTCCACTTCAAAGGCTCGAACCATCTTTACATTGCGATGCATTTCCTCCGTCTCGTTTTTTCACATCCCAACAGCAGTCGCTATCACTGTGTACATGCAAACTCCCCCTCCGCCGCCCCCCCCAACCTCACTCTAACAAAAAAAAAACAAGAAAGCAAGTGGAGTGACGGCACGCAGGGGGAAGTGAAGGGGCGTTTCCCAGTGTTTGACATTTGCAAGTCTCTCAGTGAAACGCACGGTGCCACATCCCCACCAGTGTGCGAGCGCAAGTGTAATTAGAACACGGCGGGCGTGTGTTTGTCTTTGTGTTGCCGTGCGGCGGAGGTATCAAGGACAAGTGCATTAATGAGCACCTGGAGAGGAACAGCTTGTGTCTCCCGGTTAGTGTGACCGCAAGCGCGGCGCAGACTCCTTCACTGACTCAGACGATGTGACTGATGGAGGGGGAGGTTTCTGTCAGATCTGGGGCACTCCCGAGAGCTGCAGTTTGTCTCGGCTGACAACAGCGCTCACCGAAGGGGCCCTTCGTTCCACACATTAGCTGGAAGAGGTGAGAGTCGACGTTGTCCTTCCCTGCGTACTCCAAGTCCTCCAACTGCGCGAAATGTCCATCTTGAAAATGTGTGCGTCTGCTCTGCGCGTCTCCTTGCTTACCTTGGCAGCGTGACATGAGAAGGAACAGCTGCCACATGCTCAGTGACAACCTCTTGGAAAATTATCACATTTTCATCTGTGGATTTTAAAGGCGGTTGTTCACCCACAATTGAATTTTCACTCATTTGCTACTCGCATCTTCACTCGCCAGCCACTTGCTTAGGTACACCTTGTCGTTACTGGGTAATGAATAAAGTGGTGTGTGTGTGTGTGTGTGTGTGTGTGTGTGTGTGTGTGTGTGTGTGTGTGTGTGTGTGTGTGTGTGTGTGTGTGTTTGGCGCTTTAATGCTGGATGCGTTGTGCCTTAGAGGTGCTATCCTGTCAACCTCTGTTGTAACCAGTGGTTCTTTAAGTTACCGTTGCCTTTCTAACCTCCCCAACCCGTCTGCCCCTTCTGACCTCTGACCCTGACAGCAACGAGACATTTTCCTCCACACAACTGACACTGACTCAATGTTTGCTCTTGTAAGGACCATTCTCTGTAAACCCAGAGATGGTTGTGCGGGAAACTCCCAGTTATATCCTCTTTCTTCCCTCTTCTGATGCTGGCTTTGAATCTCAGGAAGTTGTCTTCAGCGCATATACATGCCTGAATGGAGTGAGTTTCTGCCATGTGATTGGCTGACAAGCTATTTGTGTTTTCCAGCAATTGAGCGTTTTACCTAATAAAATACCAAGACACTGTAATTGACTTCAGTGATGTTTCTAAAAGAAAACATAAGGAAAACACATGATTCCTCTGTTTTGCTCACAAGGTCACATCAACATGTTGAGCTTGAGTCAGAAATTTACATTAACTGCATGTTGTTGCAGAAAAATAGTCAGGAATCAACGTTCATGAAAGTGAGTACATGAGATGATGACCACATTTTGGATAAAAACAGTGTTTGCGTGGCTGTTTCAACTCAGATTGTACTGCTGCGTCTTCCTGACACTTGGATCACATGGAAGCTGCAGACATTTTTATGTTTTCCTTCTGTTGTTTTTTTCCATTGGAACTCTATGTTATGAGGCTTCCAGTGGGTCCACGAAACTCTGTGAAAAGTTACGTGGATTAGAAAATAACATTAAAGCCTGTTGCAACGTAGGGGTGAGTAGTAAATGCTGTGATGTAAATTTTCAATGTCACTGAATCTAAACAAGTTTTGCTTTAATCAACCAAAGATCACCTGGTAAGATATTTGTTCTTCAGAACAAAAATGTATATATATATATATATATATATATATATACATAAAAACAATTTTTCAAGCTGTGAAATTCAAACCATACTCCCACCATAAATTTGACCACCTCAGGGTGGAGTAAATATCCCCCAAATGTCCTTCATTGAGATGGCAGAAGAACAAAGAGGCAGCGCTATATCCTCGGTTGCATATGGACTGAACAGGATGCACGTGGAACCAACGCTTGGCTTTGCTTGAAAGTGCGCTGACTTACTTAAGGCCAGCCCGCAATAAAAGAGACGCTCCCCCAGAGCCAGCTGTGCCACTTAACATAACACAGTGCAGCGTGAGATCGATAATACCTTGCATTACATCAGCTTAAACCTTTTACATTCTCATTAATACAGAGCAATGCCCATGTATGGGCATCTTTAGAGGTTTTGACAAGCAGCACACTGATATTGTAAGTGATACACTGGATTTGCTGCAATGCACAAAGTGGGGAGAAATAAAACGTACTAATGACGTTCATGACATTTGACTCGAATACTGTTTTTACTGTGTGTTCCGTCATCCTACGTGAACTTAATACCATGTCAGCAAACTTGTTTGAGACATTTACTGATGAAGATCAGGTAATATGATGAACAGGTTGATAACTGGTACCTTCCAGCTGTTAACTAGAACTTTGTAAATAATAATAATAAAAAAGAAAGAAATGGTGAGGGCCACGTTGGGAAATACTGTTTTGTTCTTGCACAGTGGTTTTTACAAGTTCTAGTCTGTGATGGCTTTTCCAGGATATACTCTGCTGATTTTATATGAACAATGGCCCTCTACGAACCTCTACAAAGGACTTTAAACAGATGATACTCTTTACAGTGGAGAGCCTCTTCAAGGGGGAAAATGAAGCTCGGGAAAATTGGAGCGGCACGCTGCCACATTACCTTTTCTCTGTGTCTTTTCATTGTCTTTCCCCTCACCCCAGGACTGATTGGTGAGCTGCTGAGGGTCTCAAAGTTTGAAGAAGAGACAGTGTTGTAGGCCGAGACGGGGTCTGAAAGCGGCAGCAGCAGCTCAGCTATTCTTGGCTTTTGCCGTACGGCGGTGAAATTCTTCTAGACTTGATAAGGTTATCAATGCAACGCTCTCCCCTGGCGTTGTCCCCTTTTTGAAAAGCCCAAAATGAGCCCATGGGGGGCATTTGAGCTTGTGCTCCAGCTGCCCATGTTTACCATCCTCCACCTCAGGCTCTTTCCACCGGGGGAAAAGGTAGCGGCCTGGGTGCGGTGTGGCTAAATCCCACCTGGATGTGACATTTGTAATAAACAACCTCGGGCCACGGCTGCCACCTTCTTCCTCCCCCACTCCCAGGGCTCGTCCCCGAGTCACTGCTCGCGAGCTCCCCAAAAACAACCCCTCATTTGTGCCTCGATAAGTGGCGTATCAATTTGCGCGGCGTCGTTCCTTAAGTAACTCCATGGGAAACATTTGACGTGAAATGTTTCTTTTGCAACGCTTCCGCCCGCTTTACGCTCCCTTTCACACACGCGCGCACCCTCACTCTTCATTACTCTGATAGCACATGAGGGAGAAGATATAGTTATTCAGGGAATTATCTGCCTCATTGGTGCCATATCTCATCCCGCGCTCTCCTGCCAAATGGCCATGTTGCCATGGAGCCTGCCCGTGTTTACCGTGACGTGCCATGGCAGAGACCTTCCTGCTACACACAGGGACTCGAGCGCAGAGGAGTGGACAATATTTCAGTCCCCGTTTGGAGGTTTGGGGCCTCTCTCCTCTCCTCCCACCTGCTCTCCTTGCTGTTCCTCCACCGGTCGCCCTGGGCTCCTCCGCTCCCGGCCCCGTTCTTAGACAGACATTGGCTAATTGAAAGGGAAGGCTGCTCTCTGCTGATCGGCTGTGACAGCAGTGTCTTGCCAGAGGTGGGTGTGCCACCCCGTGCTGCGAGTTTTCACAGCGAAATAACAGCGCTGTCTCGAAGAAAGAAAAACACAGGCCGCGATTACCCGGGCAGCGAGCCAGAGGAGGCAGATGAATTTTTGCGAATGGGAGAGGAGGGAAGCCCACTTTGTGTGCTGTGCGACTTCAGTGATGGGATCCGTGCCAGCATTTATTGAAATATAACAGGGATTTTTTTTAATTAGTCTTAAATGTAATGTTACCACTTTTTTTTAAAATGAAAATGAACGAAGCGCAACAATTACTAATCATGCTCAGTCGCAGATGTACAGTCTGTCGTTTTGTGCTGCCTTCCAACTTTAAAGAATAAAAAGGAATTGTTCACGAAAAATGTAATATTCAAGAGTTCACAGCTCACTAGCTTGTTAAAAAAAAATTATTAACAGACACACACAGAGGGAATGTATTCCAGGGTAATTGAGGACAGCTGGCATATCAACCAGTCGTATCCTTCGTTTTTTTTTTCCCACCTCCATCTTTTGCAGCGGTGTGTCAGTTTTCAGCTTTGAGGGCAGAAGTATGGTGCCACAGATGGTGACAGATCTAAAATGATCATGATTTCCTCCAAGTCATCATCCAGCCGTCAACCCGACCGCAGATTGATTTCATATGCTTCAGGTTCTCGGGTAAACAACACCTCTTTTTAAACTTTCCTCCTGACTCTTAACCCTGCTTGGAGGCTCTTCCCACTGCCCATGTCAGAAGATGCCACCAACGCAGGGTGACTTGATGCAGCCGGACAGGCTGGCACCCCTCAGCGGGCCCGTGTTGGACAGCTGTGATTACTGTTGACAATAATTTATGGTCTCCCCTGATTGAAAACACGAGAGCCACAGATTGAAAGCCCGGTGTGGAGTTGAGGCACCACCGTAAGATGTAAAGCTGAGGCCACAGCTGCTGTTAGACGCAGGCTCCTCGCCAACCTCTGCAGGCCGTATGCCCATCCGGAAGAAATCGAGCTCACATCTTACTCCCTTCCCTTTTGCGCTTCCGTCCTCCATAATCTTTCATTGGTTAAAAGTCTTCGCCTTCCCTGGCATTGTGTCCGTCCTCGGAGCTCCCGAATTTCAGTTTTCGATCCACGGCTTCGAGCCGCATCGGCTCAAATGTTCTTCACAACATGGAGATGGGCTCTTTGTAATGGGGATCAGCCATGAAAAAGGGGACAAACACATTCATCCTGGCTGATCAGGTGTCTCCACAGTGAGCTTTTTCAGCACCGAGATTACCATGCTAATCCTAACAATAGCAACGTGCAGCTGCTTTAAACGACTATCTGCACCATTGTTTATGTTGTCATCCCCTGCTGAATCGCTCCCGTGAGGGGAAACCATTTTACTGGATTTGTACTTACCATTTCAACACCATGTCTAGGGATGAGGGACTCTCCCACTAAAACAATGTGAGTTATGGGTATTATGTTTTTTTTTTTTCCTAAAAGAGGCCTTGAACCAAAGGGAGATGGTGGCAGCACTTCTTTGAATATGAAGGGTTATTGAATAGAAAAAGATTTAAATTATTCTGTAGTTTGGAATTCAAAACCTGTTTTCTTGCACTAATTTGCCCCGGCAGCATATAAATACTCGATAAACAGTCTGGTGTAAAAAGGAACATGCAGGAACATTTATCATATTTTATTCATTTTATTTTCCTAAAAGATCCAATGCAGTATTAATTAATTCATTAAACAATTTTCGATGCGCTCAGCTTTAAGCTTTTAAAAGCTTGACCGTAATCTGGGCCTCGCCACCACTCTGTTGGTTACCTGTAAAAATAGCACCTCGATGCGAGGGCGGAATATGTTTCCTCCCTGAGCACAATGGTCTGCTGCTGCTTCAGTGTTGTGTCAACAGGAGCGGCAGAGAAAGTGGAATCTCCCCAAAATTCAAGGTGCGCGACTTTGTCATTGTTCACAAAAGCGGCCTTTGTTCTCATGGCAACATGATTAAAAGCAAATAGGTAGAGTGAAATACCAGGTCATTAAAAGCTGCAGTGTACAGCAGTATCAAACAATATTTTACATATCCACCATCTGCTTCCTATATGATTGAATATGTACATTCTGCACTTGGTAAATAAAGTTTAAAGGATGAAGAAACCTTGAGACAAATCCACATCAGAAAGGGCAAGTCAACATCGTGAGATGTTATGTTCCATTAAGGACTGATGTGCATAAACTGTGCACTTAACTGTGTGAAGTCCTCTGAGAAGGAGGCCAGGCCTACCAGGACTCAGATCTGCACTCCGCTGAGGTGATGCTCCATTATTTTTAACAAATCTCCAACGCCTCCATTCTGTTGTGCCTCCTCAAAGTGTGTTGTTAAGATTTGGCAACACTGAATGTGACCAGGGAGTGCCACATCTCTGGGGAGTGGGAGGAAATAGCATTAACCTAAATGAAGGCAGGAAGTCCAAACAGGAGGGACTGGATGGTATCTGCTACACGAGTGCCAGCGTGTGACCTCAGACACACAAGTCATTCATCGTCAGAAACAACCAGAGCCGGAGCTTGTTGATTTGTTTTTGGTTCACGGCTCAATAAACGCTCAACGCAATAATTCTTGAAGAGTTATTGTAGAATGCATTAGTTGTTTCCACGTCATAAAGAGTCGTCTTCAGCTGAAAGAGAACACATGACTTTAGAATGCTGACTGTTATTATTATTATCATCATTATTATTACTGCCGTGATTTATTGTTGTTGCTGTTGCAAAATGAAAAGCACTGCTGAAGCTTTAAATGTGGTGCATCTCAGAATTCAATCAAATTTTGTGTCCAATTCTTTTTTTTCTAACCGCATAACTATTAGTGACTCTAGAAACACTTGCTTCTATTTGTCAATTGACAAATGTGGTAACGTCTATTATGCAAAGATTAGCTCAGACCAGTCCTTCTGATTGGGCAATTTCAATAATTCCATATATGATGATTAAGATTGCAATAACAGAAGGACTTCTAATTTTATGTATAATGCCCCGCTAACCATTTATTCACACCCAATTCCACCAGTGTTGTGTGTGTGTGTGTGTGTGTGTGTGTGTGTGTGTGTGTGTGTGTGTGTGTGTGTGTGTGTGTGTGTGTGTGTGTGTATTGACGTGTAATCACCTTGAGGCATGACTGGCAGCCACAACTGTTTCAAAGTGCTGCTGGTGTCAACTTCAGACACGGAGTCTGAGAAGACACAGCGTGATGATTGTCAGCGCTCCCGCAGCCTCATTGGCCTCCAGAGTGACAGCATGTGATAGTGATCAAATACATTGTAGCTGCCGAAAACCACATCTGATCCGCGCTGAAAATGGTTTCCCTTGCACCTGCTGAAACCATACAAGATTATCCATAGGTGAAATTTAACTTATTTGTTGTTGTTTTTTTTTCCTCCTGAAGAAAGAAACTGAAGCGCAAAGAAAGGGAAGAGGAAGCAGCCGGCAACGTGGCACAGTCATAGAATTTCTCTTCTCATCGTGGTTTTATGGCGCTTGATTTTGTGCATTTCGGCACACACAGTAAGGCTCGCGCTATCAGACCCTCCATCTCCGTCTTCCTTCTCATCCCCGTCTTCCACCTCACATCCATCCTCTGCACGCGCGTGCAGCAAACCCACACATCCATGACATAAAAAGACTTTCTTTCTGATGAATAAATTTGTATATTTTAGAACCTATCCCTGTTTCAGCAAGTATTCTCCAGAGGCCCTGCCTGCTTCTCTCCTGAGCTCCCCTGCAACCCAGTGGAGTCATTAGTCTGCTTGCTGTGTTGAACTCTTTAATCATCTGTGTGTTACATAAAAAGAGGACTATTCCTCAGTGACACACAACGGCATGCTCAGCGTGGCTGGGGCTCGCTTTGATGTGTAAGGGCTGTTGTGTCTGCACTGTAGGCTTCTTCAGGCTCAGTTTTTCCATTTCTCTGCGGAGGTGAGATAAGATGTCAGTCTTCCTCTTGTCGCACTCAAGATATGACTGTGAGTGTATAGTTTCCCACTAAAAAGAAGCCCGGGACCTTTGTAGACGCATGTCGCGCTCCAGCTCAGTCCTGACTGTTTTCCTGTTCCCACGCTCTCCACACCGCGCTCGCTGTCGTCTGCCTCAGCCAGCGAGGCAGCAATAGAATTTTTTTACGCTCACCACACACAGGCACATACGTCTTTTTAATGGAATCCACTAAATTTCCCCACTCGAAATTTTACACACACGGGGACGTAAATGCACTTGTACACATCATGCTGCATGCCGGCTCCTCGGGGATGCAGGCAGGCGCCTTCTCCCTGGTCGCAGGTCTGTCAGACGCAATGATGAGGAGTTGCCTCGCAGCTCCGTCTGTGAGGGCAGAACAATGGAGCCGCAGTGCAGACCGCGCAGCAGAGGGCACGACCAGCCGATCTGTCAGCCTGGTAGAGCTGCTGCTCCGACTCCAGGCCCCCCCCCCTCCAACCCTCCGTCAGCACATACAATGGAAAGTGGGAGGTCAAGAGCAAGCGGAAATGGAGGGGAATTCCCAGTATGCTATAATAAAATGGAGTCCTCTATATTGGTGACGGAAGGGATCGGACACAGTTGGTCTACACCCAGAATACATCACTTTGTACATTTGTGAAAAAGTGAAGTCATCGCAGCGGGTCAGTGTGCAGCTGGAGATAATCAATTTACGGGTCAGCGGTTTTGCTCTCTCGAACCGCCGCTCATTACTTTTGCATAAAACTGGATTGTCTGTCGGACGGGCGAGACGGCGGGAGGCCATTACGACGCGCTCCCCATGGTGATGGCAGAGCGAGAATGTTGTCGAGAAAGAGGGGACGGAGCAGAGCGAGCAGGAAGCCTTTATTGAATCTTTAAGGTTTTCCTCTTTTTTTTTCCCCTTTTCTTTTATTACCGGCGCACATTTAAAGAGGCATTTCAGTTTGTCGGAAAAATATAATTGAATCACATCAAGCCATGACATCCAATAAAGTGTGTCTGATCTCCTGCAGCTCTTAGCGCGGAGCGGTTCTGCCACGACTTTATACAACGCAGCAGGAATATCTCCACTCCTCGCCTTTTTATCTACCCGCCACATGTTTACTGGTCGGATTGGTTGTGCATGTGTGTCTGTGCGTGTGTGGCTTTGGGTGGGTGGTGGGGGTGGGGGGGGGGGGGGCTAAGCATTTAGATGGGGCTGTGCGCAAACACAGCTCCTGAAGACTGCCGCCTTCATGGCTGTGACTAAGGGTGGGAAAAGGGGGGCGGGAGGAGTTGGTGGGGGGGGGGACTGAAAGCCAGATTTTGTTAAAACTCTTAATAAGGCACAGTGTAACATATAAGCCTGCAGGCGGCAAAGCTCTGTGTGCAAACACTTCAGCTCGCCGTGTGATAGGGCAATCTGTGTGTGTGTGTGTGTGTGTGTGTGTGTGTGTGTGTGTGTGTGTGTGTGTGTGTGTGTGTGTGTGTGTGTGTGTGTGTGTGTGTGTGTGTGTGCGCGGCGGACGCTCTAACATCACTGCCGCTCCACACGTGACCCTGCTTGGCCCCTCTGATATCCTCCATTCGGTGGCTGAATTTGATAGACTGCCGCAAATATTTGCCCGGGCACACGTTGGCTCTGTTTGCCCGCCGTGTTACGATAAACAAACCTCGATGATGTCGCGAATGTAATAAATGTTAAACAGTGCGTGCAATTATGTACTTTACATATCCGGCCCTCCGCACTGTGAAAGCACACGTTGTGGACTTTTTTCTTTTTTTTTTTTTTTGACAGATCGCTACTTCTCTCCCCCGACCACCTAAACTCGCATTTACAAACAAACCGCTCGGTAGGGGCCTGATGTGGATGCAAATTTTAGCTCATGTTTTACTGGAATTTCACAGACTATTTTCATATCTTTGGCCACGTTAAAGTACACCCAGAACGGCCACCAGTCTGATGCAGGTACGCTGCCCTTAGAGGGGAAAATGTGGGCCGGTGGCAAAACTGTTAGATTGGCTGGCGCTTTTGCTCTTTCTTGCTCTGCTCTCTGTCATACTCCTTTCATTAGGACTTCAACTCTTGAACCGCAGAGCCAAGAATGAAAACCATAACCATATTCTTGCTCTTTCTTCTTTGGCTCTTTTCACCTCTCTCGCTCTCATAAAAGACTTTCTCTTCCTACCGCAGCATTGCGTATTACTCCTATTAGGTCCAGTAAAACACACAATAAATTGCTCGGGAAGCGTTTGGGTTTATCAAAAAGGTCTTAGAGGCTTTTCTCTCAGACATCACAAATGGAGAAACTATCTGTCCAGCTGTCGTTCTCTCTTCCAAGTGGCACAAATCAAGTCTGGGCCTTATATAAAAAGGT
Organism: Nelusetta ayraudi; assembly: GCF_046127955.1. Lineage (NCBI taxonomy): Eukaryota > Metazoa > Chordata > Actinopteri > Tetraodontiformes > Monacanthidae > Nelusetta > Nelusetta ayraudi. The sequence goes on along the minus strand of NW_027466103.1, from coordinate 6,152,151 downwards.
TTAAAAAATGACATCATTCCTTTTATAAATAAAATCTATATTCAGTGTACCCGCATTGTTTCCATTGACTTTTAGAAATATGTTGTAGGGAAAAAAAAAAACCATCCTAATTACCCACAAGAAAACTGCTTTAATTCTTCTTCTGGGATTAATTAGTTTGAATTCAAGCCCAAGCTGAAGGGTGTGAGTGTGTGAGACCAGGAGAAAGTGGGGCATCACTGATCAGCTGTACTTCTAATCCAGTAGGTGGACGTGCTTTTAGCTTTGCTGCTCGCTGAATCAGCCCTTTTTTTCCTTCTTTGTCTGGAGAATAAATGATCCCAAGTGTGTAAATCTATGTAGCCCTCTCAGAAGGAGGAACAGAATTAGAATGGTGCAGATATATTAGTCAGGGAAGGTCTAGACAAAGCCACAGAAGCTCCTTTGACAAAGGATCTGCTAGTTTATAGCTTGTGGTTGTTGTCCACTGCAGTTGCTGGAAGCGTCGACCTACATCAAAGAATAGATCATAATATGCTTTAGTGCCTGGTCACTGCATGCAATCTGGAAGCGCTCGTTCAATGCACCATTTATTTTAGTAAATTTTTCACTGCATGAAAAAACTGCACAAAGCAACAAAAATACAATTGTTAAACATAAAGCCCTGCCTTTATTTTGTAAAAATTGGTCAGTTGTAATTAAAATTGTATTCATGATTAATTCCACTAGTAACATTTTTCCCAGGAATGTAACTGATTACGATTATCTTTATTTTGTAATGAAATTACACAACTTGCTACTCCTCTTATTAGTTACTGCATGTCGGAGATCGTGAGTGTGGTGTCAGGTTCAGGGGCTGCAACTTTACTGCAACACACACATATATCTGCTGCACTGCATTGCCTCGCCTGCGGTTTGAGAGTGGCGTCGGCGGCTCCTCTTACTCCTCCTGATGGTTGTTCCGGAGTGAGCGCTCCTCAGGCTGGTGACAGCTCGCAGCGGCGGCGGCGTGAAAGGAGGGGAAGACAAAGCACTCTGCACTGCGAGGCTGCGCGTGATTAATGGCAGAGGTGTGTGTTGCGCCGGGCACCCTCGGAGCAGCTACAGATCAGTCTTCCTGTAAGACAAATCTGACACTCGCCGAACCACCGCCCCACCTGCTCCCTCCCGAACCCCTCCACCCCCACCGCCGCCTTCGCCACCATCACACCCTCGGCCCCTCGCAGCCAAATGCACCCGGCACGACGGCGTGCCCATAAATCATCCCAAACAAAGCATGTTTAATCTGTGACACGCAGGCCTGACACGCAAATTTATTACCTGTTGTAGCTAAACTGCATGTGTCCCGGGCCCCGCTGAGTCCAGCCTCTATTTACCTTCGAGAAAAGCAGTTAAACGCGGGAAAGACAAAGTCTGCAACAAAAAGGGAGCTGATGATGACGCCGTCTTTCAGCCTGAATTCCGGAGACAAAGCCTCTCTTTTGCGTCGCTGTCCTGCCGCCTTTTCACGCTGGATGACATGCTCACCGCGACTTTCTCCGCTGCACTTGCCAAATAAGATTTAGGGATTTTTTTTTTCTTCCCTTCTCAAGCACATTTGTAAAACATGAATACCAAATTATCTCTCACGGATTAGAGTTGGGTAGCTGCTCTGTGCCTGGCGTGAGTCATAATGCTCGGTGAAAAACTGGGCACCTACTACCTACGATTGTGCGTCGGGGTTAGCTCTTGTACACATCAAGTGTGCGCGGCGAAAAAGAGCATTGTGAGGGTGGGATGGCGAGCTCGGTGTTCACAAGCAGGAGAGCAAACAGAGGGCAGATGTGAAAAGTAGGTAAAAGTCCAAAAGTGTCACTTTAAAATCCTTTAAGGGCAGGAAGAAAAACAGTGAGTGGTTTAAACGCCTGGAATTAAAGGTATATTTAGCATGCGCACTATACAGTCTGACAAAGTGAATTACGCTGGCGTTGGCGCGGTGTGGACTTGCAGCAGAAATGCCAGGAAGAAACTGGCTGAAAGGCAGAAATTAGCGTCTCGATGGTCTCCCACACACTCCCCATCGCAGACGCTCCTGATCCCGCTCGCGCTTGCCGAGGCTTTACACCGTGGATGGTGGGAATGAGAAGTGATGGCACCTGCTGACTGGCCTTGGCGATGTCAGAAGCTCACACGTACAGACACACACACACACAAGCGTGCACGTACGTAAGCAGACACTGTTTTGCGTATGATGCAATCGCCAAGTCAGAAAATCTGTGAATTTCTCCCACAGTGAAATGCAAAATGAATGTGCTCTTACATGAGATGTTTGTAAGCGCAGAAAATCTATCATCTATTTATGTTCATTTACAATCAAAGCTGCAAAATAAAGAATCAAAGCGGCCAGTTCAGTTGTGCCTCTGGGTCTAGAAATCACCCTGAAATTCATGACACTGTAAAGTATTTAAGTCATTTTTGGTGATTTATTAAAAAAAAATGCTTGGGGACAAAATTGAATAATGGCAAGAGGAGTTTTCAATCTTGACCTCAATCAATTCTTAATGAGCTGCTCGGTGCTTGGAGAAGTGGAGCCATGCAGGCTGGCGTTGAAATTCTATACAGATAATTAAGAGATTGTGTTGTCATTTTTCCGTGTACCTGCAGGAAAAGTGAAAAAGAAGAAGAAAGAATAAAGGGAAAAAAGAGGTCGCATCAAGCAGCTGGAGACAGGAGGCGGTTTAGGCGACTTCACCTTGCAGTTGACAAGCGCTCTGGAGCGCGATAAACAGAGACGAGCGCCATCAGAAACCCAGGAGATGGGAAGTCTCAGGAGAGATCATCAGCTCATCATAAAGGCTGCTGCTGAATGCTGTCGCTCTGCGCCTCGGGAGAAGCACAGACACTCCACAGAGCAGAGTGTCACAGCGACACAAGTGAGTTATGAAGGGAGGTGGGGGAGGGGGGCATCACAGGAGAACACCTGGGAACTTTTCCCGTCGTTAAACCTGCGTGACAAATACAATGCGGCTACATTTTTTTTTTAAATTAAAAATTGATTTTTGAAAAGATCATGTAAAGGGATATTGAACCTAATTTGGACCCCCAACTCAGTGGAGACTCTAATTCATTTTAATGTACCTGGTTTTGCATGGAGGGATTAAATTTCACCCATTGTGACTCTAATGTGGCTCCAATGACTTCTTTTCTTCTTGGGTTGTTCCCTTCAGGGGTGGCCAGCCAATCACATGCCTCCATCTAACCCTGTCCGCTGCATTCTTGTTCCTATCAACCAACTCCAAGTCCTGGTTGACTATGAAATACTCCCTCCATCCGTCCATCCATCCATCCATCCATCCATCCATCCATCCATCCATCCGTCCATCCATCCATCCATCCATCCGCCTCAGTCAGCTTGACTGCCTTTTCAATTCTATTGTGGATGGTTGGATAGGTGGATGTACTCTACGCACTATGAAATTTCAATATGGACTGTAATATCCCGTTAACAACAGCAAGCGTAATTATAAACTCATTTTTTAGTGTCCCGGGAGTGAGATCTTTTTTTCTCGCCAGCGATGCCACACACAGCTGCGCTCCCGGTCCATGTAGCCAGAGTGTGGCTACAGTAGCTACTGTATGGACTTGTCTCCGGTGACACACATTCCCGCTTCTCAGAACTCTTCGTTAGCTGCGCCGCTTCAATTTTTTATTTTTTTTTGGCGTATTTGAGTGTATGCAATTCATCCATGCCGTGTAGAAGTGGCAGACCTGGGTTACTTTTAATTACCACGTGTAATGAGAGAGGAGATTCAGACGCTGAGACACAAGGTATTTTTAGATCTTGATTATCTGAAACATTGCTGCTGTCTCCCTTTCCCTTGGATACAACCTTTCAACAATGTGATTAACATCCCCCCGGACCGCGTGTTTTAGCAGCAGCACTTTAAAAGTATAAAGCTCCTCTGTCTAACCCCCTTTTTAAACGATTGCACAACTCATCAGATGTTTGTTTAATAAGCCCAAGCGGCGATTATGTGGTAATTCGAAATGAAAAGGGTGCTATTGGCAAGTATGAAAACTGATTGGGTTTGTTTTTCTCTCCCATCAACGAGGATCTGGAGGCTCAGGGTCTGGTCACTGAGTTTTCAGACAGCCAGTTTTAATTAGCGCCAGATAATTAAGCGTTATTTCAGAGTGCCGTGGTCACCCGCCGTCTCCCAGAAATTGTGACTCAGCCCTGCTTGTGCTTTTCTCATTTATAAAACAAACATCTCTCTCTCCTCCTCCCTCGCTATTGTAATGCAGATCAAACTTATATTGCCTAATAAAGCTCCCTGCATGCAATGCTCGTTGTGTCCCTTTTTTTTTTAATTGGAGGGAAAGAGCGTCTGAGTCTATTTGCGGTCTGGCACAATGCTGGAAAATGCCAGCTGTCGCGCATCAAAGCCTCGCTGGAACAAACCGTTAACAACTCGCAACTTGTTGAAATACATCACTATCATTTTGACAAAGTGTGCTTGCGTATGTGTTTTTCCCTCCTCTTTCGTTTAAACACGGTGTGTTAGTTTGATAATTTATGCTTCAATCAGATGTTTTTAATTTTCACGTTTGCACGCCAAAGATCGTCCTCTCAGGAAGTAAAGTACAGCCACTTTCTCTCACAAGGATTTTGTAAAGAAATAACTCACTACTTCCTTGTTTTATTCTCCACCAGACGCACATTAGACTCAGGCAAGCTCCTCAACACCTTCTGCAGTTATGACTGACAGCTGTGGCTGGCCCAGAGAGCCCTGAGCCAAAGCCCATCACATAACACATGCCCGACATGTCTGTGTCCATCTGGGGTCCGACCCTTCAAACCGCCGCAACCCTCTTGCTCTCTGCCGGCAGAGAGACCGAGGGACAAGTGGAGGAACGGGGGTGAGAAGACGGGCCTCTCAGGGCCTCCGGGGGAAGCATCCCAAGCCAGCTGGTCTGGCTTTGAGGTAAATCGATGGGCGGAGTGACACAAAGGAAGCAGAAGGGAGGCCAAGTGTTGTAGACGGAGCGGAAGGGAGACACAAAGAAAGTGAAGACTTTTACCGTGGAGAGAAAAAAAGTGACGAGCGGAATCAGCAGGTTGTGTGCAGACGTCTGTGACGCACCGTTGCACAGGTGAGACACGCGCAGGTGGGACCCCGACGCGAATGACAAGATTGTGATGCCTGATTCAGTAATTCACCTCGTGTCTGATTGTGTGAATGCAACATCACTTGCTGCCTCGTCGTGCAGCACTTTGTTTCTGTGTCTGTCGCAAAAGTGCTGATTTGCTCGCATGAGTGTTTTTTTTTTTTGTCACCACCACTTTGGGGGTGATGGGTAGAATGTGTGTGTGTGTGTGTGTGTGTGTGTGTGTGTGTGTGTGTGTGTGTGTGTGTGTGTGTGTTGGTGAGGTGATGCTGAGAGCAATTTGTTTCTAAACTGTTGTCAGTTTGCATCAACCTGAACTCTCTGCCAAACACAGAAACTGCAGAAACTTTACAGGCTGAAAACACCTCAAGAAAACAGCCGGGGACTTCTTGCAACTCTCCTGCATGTGTGATGTCGGCAATAACTACCAGCATTTATGGTGCCATACAGTAAATATTTATTTTTTATTTTTTCCTGTACTCGGTCATATACATTTTGAATTGAATTGATTGTTTTCTGTGTTTTCAGAAGACAGAACAAGAACGTTTCTGACAGATTCTGTTAAAATCGAATCGACAGCACACATTTCTAAAGCCAAAACTTTTATGAGAAACATCTGCACGGATCTGTAAGCCAGAGGTGAGGAGGTGAGCCTTAGAATTTTGGATTAAGCTCTAAATCACACTCAGAAAATCTGAAGCTTTTGCATATCAGCTCAGCTAATGCTCAGCCTCAAAGGTGTGGTTCAACTCGGCCACGATGGCTGATGTCACACCGAATGGACAAACTCCCAGGCACCAGGTTAATGAGGTAGCTGCTGCTAGTAGAAGAAAAGATGCATAGACTCCCAAAACCTGGATTCACCCATGGCTTGAAAACATTTTCCTCCTCCGTCAGCCGACCAAACACTTGCCAGTTGGGCTAGCCAGAACATCTTTCAGGCCTAAGTGTAACTGTTGCGAAACCCCTGGTCTTTAAATTGACACAATATTATATATTATATATTGGACTCGAAATAAAACCTTCCACCTATAAAAACTAATCCTAGCCTTTGAATTTTACTCGTAGTATAAATATTCTGAGAAAAGTACACATAAGAACTAATAGCTATTTTTAAATAAGTAAAATAGGTCACAGGCAGTGTGTCTGGGTCAAGAACTCATGTGAAGTTATTCACACAAGTCTAAAAATGCAGCCCAATGATCCTGATAAACTCCCATATTTCTAAAGTTTGGGGGGGAAATCCCACCCCCTCATTAAAAATGCTTCAGGAAACAACACTTTGGCAAACGTCTCTAGACGTGACGCCCACTTGAACGCACGTATCTCCTAAAATCAGTCCAGCACTTTGTTCTTTATCCCAACCAAAACAAACTTGTAACATTTGATACCAACTTCGAGGGGGCAGAAAAACCACAGCGGCGGCGCTGCACATACACGTGACACAATGTGATGAGAATCGGATCGGACCCCGCCCTCTCCGCTCTGGTTGGCGGCTCAAGAGGCGCTGCGCGCTCCCATTGGCTGCGAGGGCCGCCCTTTAAACCAAATTCCATCGCTGTTGTCTTAGAGATGTGACGTCAGCGGCTGTTCCCTGCAGGCTGGAGGGGAAGAAGTTGTCCAAGTCAGACGGAGGAAAAACTGATGGGACGCCGCAAGTTGCTGCGCTCAACGTGACACAACCGACATGATTGTCGCTTGTCAGTCTTGTCAGTGGCGTTTTCACAGTGTGGCCGCCAGCTGGAGTGCGTCGTGCGTAAACAGCCACGCGGGTTATAGTGTACGAATCACGAGTAGCAGCGTAACCTGCGTGGCGTATCTCTCAGACTGACTGCGAAACTGTTTTTTATTGGGGAATAAAGCCACTTGGACGCGCGCTCCAGGCGGGTGGAGCGCGTCTTTACGCGTGCGCGCGTTTCGAGAGAGAGAGAGAGGGAAAGAGAGAGAGAGAGGGAGGAAGGGGGGGGGGGGAGTGATAGAGAGAGAGAGAAAGAGAGAGAGAGAGAGAGAGGAACGGAGTGTGTGTGAGAGAGAGAGAGCAGGAGGCAGTCCGCTGTCTGTCTGAGGGGGAGGAGTCTGTCACTAACTGGAGGGAGCCTCGCTTTTCCTGAGTTTGTCAGCTCCCCCCAACCCCGAAATAGCACTCGGCGTGTTAAATGTGAACCGAAATTACGTTTATCCACTGGAGCCGCCGATATAGAGTGTCTATACCCGGCGACTGGCTTGGGAGTCAAGGTGAGTAACGGAAATAGAAACAGTGCCGCCGCCGAGTGCGAGTGCGAGTGTGTGTGTGTGTGTGTGTGTGTGTGTGTGCGTGCGTGTGTTAGAGAGAGAAGAGTGTGCGTGCGTGTGTATGTGTGTTTGCGTGTGTGTCAGCGGCACAGTGAGCAACGGTGCCGAGTGAGGCAGAGTGCGAGTGGAAAAGCGCGACAAGAGCGAGTGTGTTTTTTTGGGAGACAGTGAACGCAGCAGCGGCGGCGGCGGCAGCAAGCACCGAGTCACGGTGCCCGGTGTGACCGCGGTGTGTGTGTTTTGTTGAGGGGTCTTTTTTTTTTCAGAGCAGGAGGTGGTGGTGGTGGTGGTGTTGGTGGTGGTGGGGAAACTTTTACAGTAACGCGCCGGCAGATGGGTTCTCATCACGGCACGGCACACGACAGAACAGCACAGCACGGCACGGCACGGCACGGTGGTCCGTCCGTCTGTCCGTCCGTCCGTCCGTCTGTGGGTCATCGCGTCATGTTCGTCCCTCAATCTGATTTGTGTCAAAGTGTAGTTTTTGTGAACCACGCGCGTCGCTCTGGGCGCAAATAATAATCAGCGTGCTTGTAATAACACGGTAGAGGCGTCGCAACAACAGCAGACTGCACTTAGATGGACTTTACTCTCTCTCCCCCCCCATCAAATATCTCTTTATGTAGGCTACATGATACGTGTACATGTACACATATATTTTATGTATATATATTTTAATTTAAAGTTGATTAGTTGTAGTTGGACGGGTTTGGTCGTTGACATTGTTGGTTGTGAAATCTAGATGGTGCTGTCAGCCCCTTTACAATGCTGCCTACACTTTGTTTGTTTCTATGTCTAAAAAGAATAATAACAAATTCTCAACATTTGTATTTTAATCTTCCACTATATTAACCTCTCGATTTGCCATTGATTGATTGTTTTGCTGTTGTTAAAACAATCCAGAACTGCTCAGTCCACCTCTTTGTGTTGTACAGAGGACGCAGGATGAAAGCTGAAATAAGTGCAGATGAATTGCAGAATAACATTATTATCTGTTTAAATTTTGGTGGGAAAGTAACGTCGATGTCTTTACGCCACTCGGGATGATTCCGTCGTTTTATTTTATTTATTTATTTTTTTTGTCATTTCGAGTGCCAGTTGTAAGGCAGAGCAGCTGGAATTTCAACTTGGCACCGTGGAGGTGAAGTGACAGAAGGTCTCAGCTGTCTGCTGCTTCTTTGAATCTCAGGGAATCTCTCATGACCTTAACCCCTCGCCAGGGTGGCTGATGACCAACAGTAACCTGACCCTGACAAATGTTCCTGCAGTACAGTATCTCTATACCATACCGGTATAATTAAACATGTGTGACGTGAATGTCTTTTCATTTGGTGCCCTGTCAGAAAGTGTTGTAATAATGACTGTCTAGTGTTTTCAATTGAACTTTAAAACTCTGTGTTGCTGTTTAGAAGAATATTTTTGTAGAAGGCACTCAATAAAAATGCATGCTAAAGTATTCATTTAAAAAAAAAAAAATGATGTACAGGGATTCAAAAACATCATGGTATGATTTTTTTTTATTGTAATATTTTTAATTAACTAGGAGAAAGTGCAGGTGCATTTATTAAGCAATAACTTCAATTGGATTGTGGCATAAAAAGTGCAGTGTGAGTGTTGGTTGTCAAATTGACAATTTCAATAGATTGTTGCTTTTCTTGTCTGTTACATTTTTTAACGGACAAAAACGCTGAAACCAAAACGTTCCTCCATGCAACGCCAGCCCTCTGCCTGGTCATGCTGTGCCTCATTGCACTCTTCCGCTGGAGCCGTGCGAGTGAGCATATAGCGCAGCGGCTAATCGGCACGCATGAGCCACTGGACACTGTACATCCCACTTCTCTCCGCTCTGCCTTACTGCAGCTGTCAAGAAAAAGGCTGCGTCTGCCTGAACCCACGACGGCTTTGAGACGCTTTTGTCGTCTGTAAAATTGACAACAACACGTCCTTATTGGCCTTTTGTCAAAGTGCTGGGCACCCTTTGCATTAACCTTTGAATTGCGATTCTGTTCTGTTCTGCGTGACATGTGCCTGAGTTACCAGGTCAAGTTGGGGAATGCTGCTATTAGCAAAGCCTACTTGTGTTCTCTGCTGCTGCTGCTGCCGCCGTCCCGACGGCTCCTGCATTACTGTACCAGCCAGTTGCCAGTGATTTCCAAGGCACGGCGAAGCAGTAAAGCACCCTCCAATCTGCAGTCATTAGCTTCTGCGCTGCCCCGGGCCTCGCCGGCAAATGGGCCTTGTTGCTCACGACCCACGTCACGTGCGCTCTTATGCCCCGACGTGTGCATGAGGGATTCTTTGCCTGCCGCTCGAAATGAATATCGCTTTAACAATTCATGCCGCGCATTAGCCAAAAGCTCTGGTTGTGACGTTGGGGAGGGCTGTTGTGTGTGTGTGTGTGTGTGTGTGTGTGTGTGTGTGTGTGTGTGTGTGTGTGTGTGTGTGTGTGTGTGTGCCTGGTTTCCCTTTGAAAGTTGACATCAAAAGGTCTGAACTTTGACATCTTCACAAGCGGCCGCGGAAGCTTAGTGGTTCGTCGCTCGAGTTCCCCGTCTCATCACCGGTGCCGCCTGGACAGACGCCCTCGCCCACGCTGGCTGCGTTTATTAAATGTTTTAGCACCGCTCGGCGCGTGTTTGCGTTGCCCCCGCGCATCCCAGCGCGAGCGAGGGTCGGTGCCTCGGCCCCCGAGTTCGCAGCAGGAGAAAGGCAGAAGTGAAAAAACGAGAGAGAGGGGCGGCGGGCGGCGCGAGGAACGGGCAGCTGCAGCATCTTCTCTGCCGCGCTCCTCGTCCCACTTCAGTCTCGGCGCCTCGGCTTCTCCTTCCAGGAGAAATGTGGAGTGTGTGGGCGAGTAGGATCTGCAATTAACGCCGGTTGTCAGAGAGAGAATGCTGGCGTTTACAAGATGCCTCTGAATCACTGAGTGAAAGTGTTTCTCCTCCTCCTCCTCCTCCTCCTCCTCTGCCTCCTCCTCCTCTCAGGACATTTTTCCAAGGAAGACCAAAAAAGCAGGGAGCTAAAGGCCAGTGTTGTATTGAATGAAAAAAAAAATATCAGAGAAGGAGTGAGAGAAAGAGAGAGATAGAGAGAGAGGGGAGAGAGAGAGAGGGAAAGAGGCTGAAGATTCTGGTTCCAAAAAGAGGGAAGCGTCATTGGATTGCTCAGTGAGTCAAGTTGTTCTTTTGTCCTGCAAATATAGCTCCAAGATTATAGCATCGATTGTACCGTTGTGTAAGGATTGCTTTCTGTGTATTTCTGACATTTTATTTGAACAAAATGTTTGTCTTATTCTTGTTTTTCAGTTTTTTTTGGCGAGGGAGCAGTTGAGAGGTAGTTTCTTTTTTTGGTTGTATAAAGATGGGCCTGATTTCTTTTCTTTTCCTGTTTTATTTCACGTGTAAACAGGGCTTTTCAAAGAGAAATTTTCAACCTCACTCAAAACAGAAAGCGTCCCGCTGATAGCGTCACATAGCAACAGTTTAGCTCGGTGTTAACTTCCCAACAAAGGCGCCTTGGTAACATGATTCATTGTTTATTGGAGCGCTATCATCAATATGGAGTTTTCAGCGTTTTCCTGTGAGACTTGGAGGCTGGATGCAGAATTTTGAGCCCGGCAGATAATTTTTTTAAGGCCGCAGTTCGCTGTGGACTCTCCTCTGTACACTAAACAAACAGCTGTTCCACAGCAAAACCGGGCCTCGTATCTGCAACTGAAACAGCTGATAAGTGGATTTCCAGACAAGTGGATTTGTAAACAAACACATTTTTTTTGTTCTCTGAGCCGCCGGGTTCAAGTTGAATAGATTGTGACAAGCCCAGCTGCAGACCCTCCTGTTTCTCAAGAAACAGCCACTGCTGTTAGTGTTACAGCAGTAACAGCAGTGGAAGCAGGTTGTGAGACGTGTCATAGTGGTCTGGTGGTCTGGTGGTCAGACCTGGCTCTGGGTGCTGCTCTTACTTGATGTGTTAGTGTGAAAGATTTCATAACAAAGTTCCATTACTTTTTCCAAAAATGAAATAAACAATTAGTACAAGTTGTAAACATTTTTTTAAAAGTCCACATTTAATATGGAGGTGCTGTTCAAAAGGTGCAGCTGTTCAGAAACTCCAGTGTTTGTTGCCTGGACTCTCCGGAGGCCCCACGTTCGGACTCAGAGGGTGAACCTGTTACTTGCCCGGGCAACTGTTTGTACAGTGGGAAAGCTCACAGTGACCTTTCAACTGTCCTGCCCTTGACTGAGACCTCTCGTGGTAAGCCACCTCGTTTGGCTCACTCAGCACATGTGCTGCTGAGCAGGGCAGAGCAGCTTAGCGCCGCCGCCGCACCCACACCTTCCTGTCCCGTCTGCCGCGCCGCTCCAAACGAGCCCTGACGGCGGCCGCCGGTCTCTTCACCTCTTCAGCCCGGACCAGGCGGGAGAATCAGTGGGACGATCCCTCCGAGCAGAGCCGCGCTCTAAATCTGCTGCTAATCTGCTTTCGGCCGCTGCGGTTCGAACCCTGTTTGCAATCTAAGGTCCCGTCCAAGGCTGCCATTGTAAATACAGACGGACAAACACGACTTGTTAGAGGCATTTCAAATAAGCATTAGAGTAAAATAGCTTTTTTTTTTTATATTTCGCATGCTCCTAATTAGCTTTTCATGAGGGTTTTTAGCCCCCTGTATGAAAGCGTCATACTTCATTTGCTGCTCTGAGAGCCGTGTCAGAGTCACAGCGAGCTGCAAGAAGAGCTCCTGCACTCGCGGAAGCGCGCAGTGAGGCAAAGGTGATGACTTTGAGAAGTCAAGTCATTTCGCACCTTGGTAAGATGCCCCCTCCTCCTGTTTCTTTTTTTTTTTTTTTTTTTTTTGGTTTCTGTAGTGCAAAACCACACGCAATAGAGTGTGTCGCACACTCACAGTTACGCGTGTGTCCTGTGGTTTTGACAAGTTATCCTTATTCAGGCCTTTTTCTCAGCCGCCTGAAACTACACATCTGCACGAGTGGAGGTGCGACGGAGACGGACCTCGTCGCCACAGGAGCCGACGGGTGAAATTGTGAAGCTGAATTGTGCGTTGAGCTCAACCGAGCGCCGCAAAGGAAGTTAAGAAAGACATCTCTTTGCTGAGTTGCATTTAACTGCATTTTAATGAGACCCTGAAAAAAACATAAATCAAAGGAATATATTATAATCTAATTTGCTACATCAAAAGATCTCCCATGATTGCTAATATGCCCCGCTGTATTGAATTTCTGATGTTCTACTGTAGATCTTAAAAAGCGCCCCTCACTGGAGACTCGGCTTCTCCGGCTTTGTCGGGGAGCGGTCACGTGCAGGCAAACAATCGAATTATGTGCAAAGTAAACTTCCTCCAAAGTCTGCTAAGCTCCGCATGTGGGAGTTGTTTACTTCGTTGTTTACCCAGTGGCGAAATGGGCGCTTTTTGAAATACCGGCAGAGGCCGTAGTCTGCGCGAGACGTCAATAAATACAGCTGTGAGAGCCGTGAGAGCTGTGAGAGCTGGGAGTGGCGGTGGCTGGCGGGAGGAAGACCTGGATCCCCTGCAGCTGGAGCGGCTCCCGTCGCCCCCCTGAGCAGCAGGAAGAGAGGGGCCTGCGATATTGTTGTGTTTTGGTGTTTGTCTGAGGAGCCTCCGAGAAGCCGGGCAGCTGGGGAGGATGCGATTCCTCCCATTATTCTGCAGCGCCCATCGTCCCGTATGAAGTGGTAAGGGAAGTGACCCTGGATGCTGCTCCGGGGCCACCGCGGGGGCTCCGACTCGCAAGTTCAAAGTTGCCTTCCTCTCCGCTGCGAGGGCGGAGCCCCGCGCCGCATGTTGTGTGCACAAAGCCCTTGCCCGCGCACGTTCTTATTCACGGGGACATATGTTTCCAAATTGTGGGCGCCGTCTTATTGCAATAGTCGCCCCTTCTCACCCCCGTCGCCATATGGCTGCCCATGGGGGAAACCTGGGTTTCTGCGTGGTTATATAAAAAACCAACAACAAAAAAGATAGTTAGATAATGGATGACATAGAGTGCGGGCAGAATGTGTTGGTTTTTTATTGTTAGTTCGACCACATTTGAGTGATTTCAAAAGCGAAACACAAGCCGAGAAGAAGAACACAGCGTGTTCCCGTACGGCTGCACAGTAAGACCAGTAGGTCTTCTTTAGACTCAGACTGTGCATTGAGAATCTATTGCTACGACAACTAAATGTTATTTTTTTGTTAGATTTTAATTGATCACATGCGTTGTCTTGTCTTAGTTAAAACTCCTGTCCATGGATTACGGCCCTTTTCAGCACAGAATCCATCCAATCAAGAGAAAGTCTCTTGTCGTGTCCCAGTATCGCAGCAGCTCTTTAGTGAAGGTTACTGGGACGTTAGTGCCACATCACGACTATGTTACGTGTTTTTCTTACTGATTTCAGCCTGACGGTCCTATTCCTCATGTTGTTTTCCAAACCTTGCCTGGTACTTTGTCACAGTTGTCATGTGACAAACACATGCCCATGGCCCTGACAGGATACATAAGATTGACTGGGCAGCAGGTTGAATCTTTGGCAGAAAGGGTCCGAGGGGAAGAGGTAAAAATGAAGGATGGTGTGGGGCCTTAGGTCACAGAACAAAGGAATAGTGTGGAGCTCGGACACTGTCGCTGGAGCCTCAACCCACTCGGCAATAAAGCCTTCTGAAGTCCTCCAGACTGTAGTGGGGTGAGACCAGGCAACGATTGTCCTCAGCCATCGTCCCCGTTTGGCCAGCACTGCACTCTGAATGGCCACGATTGTGTTTTGAAAAATGGATGGCGGGGGAAGCGGAGGGTGTGGGTGGGGGGGCTTCACAAATTATTGTTGCGCCTCCAGATCCCACCTCGCCACAGTGTGACTGTGACGCTGAGTGAGGTGTCGCGTCTGCCCCGCTGTTTGTGCGTCTGCCCGCCTGTCCTCTCCCTCCCGCTCTCTGCCGCTTCACTTTCCATCTGTGTGCCGCAGGGCTGCAAATCTCCTCGCAAAAAAAAAAGACCAAATAAATAATGAAATAAAAAGGGCCACAGCGTTTCCACCCTGAGAGCGAGTCGTCGCCGGCCACTGCGATCTTGCTCTTGTTTCTCCACAACCTCTCTGTCTTTGGTCCAACTGCTGGGTTGTCCAGAGTCTAGACCTGGGATTGAGTTGTGTGGGGGGTGGAGGGTGAGAGGAGGGTGAGAGGAGGGAGAGAGGAGGGAGAGAGGAGGGTGAGGGGCATCCATCCATCATCAGCCTCAGGCCTCGGGACTCTGGACTAGAGGCTATCCAGTGGTTTGACTGTTGGAGAGGTGAGCAGCATCAGGGCCTGTGTGTGTGTGTGTGTGTGTGTGTGTGTGTGTGTGTGTCTCTCTCTCTCTCTCTCTCTCTCTCTCTCTCTCTCTCTCTCTCTCTCCATTTCTTTGTCTGTCTCCATCTTCTTCTATCACACTGTTTGCACACAGCCTCCATGTGACAGCGAGCACACATCATCTGATTTGGGAGAAACTGTGCGCTGAAGCTGCAGAAATGCCCCCCCCCCCCCCGCACTATTTGCTCGGTGAATGCCACTCATTGATGTCGGCAGACTTTTCTTCTTTTAGAAATTGTTTCAGATGGGGGGGAGGAAAAAAGGAGAAGAAGAAGATCTATTTCTGCTTTTACGAGTGATCAGGATGTGACGAGTCGCAGTGCGTTTTGCCCAATATGGAGATATGGAGAGATTGTCTGGTATTTAATAACCTGCCGCCTCCCTACACAGACACACACACACGCACACGCACACACACACACACACACACACACACATCCACACACACACACACACTTCCCTGTTTATTAAATCGCATCATTCATGGAGCAGGGCTCCCAGAATTGAGATTGAGGACTGCCACTCAGTGTGGCAGACGCTGCAGCAGCGTTGTCTTCCACTCGCTGGAGCGAAGCGCCGTCCTCACAGGAGCAGGTGAGGAGAAGCTTTTTTTTTTTTTAAAGCGAATAACAAGCTTGCGCGAGATCATTAGCGGCCTAATTCTGCAATATGAAATTGTCAGGGCCGAAAAAAAACATGGAGAAAAATCAATACTACTTTAGCAAGCCTCTTTCACTGTTGTTATGACTCATGGCCATTCTCACCGCTCAGATTGCATAAACCTTTTATGTAATGGAACACTGTGGGAAAGAGGCATCGAGTGGAAGATAAAAATGGGAAGAGAAAATCAAATATTTATTCTCAGCTTTTTGAATACCCCCTCCCCCCCACCCCCAACCCACCTCCATTAAAAGTAGACGTCCACTGAAAGCTCCGACAATGGCGACTCAACTCAACGAATGCATGCGTCTCTATTTATTCAGTGGAGTTTGCCTGCTGATCATCAAGCAGCAGCAGCAGGCGGCGGTGGCGGCCGGGGGGAGGAAGGGGGGCGAATATCTGGAATTTCAGGGCCTAATCTGATGCATCTGATTTTTTTTTTTTCTCTTCCCCCCAAAGATGTGTTGGAGATCGTGCGAGTGCACCGCCGCTGAGACACATTATCCATGACGTTCCTAATATTCTTACACTGCGGATTCCCCCCGGAGGGAAGATCTCGGTTCATCTCTGCTGTTTACCATTTCTGGGATGCGGCCTGCGCAACATCAAAAGGCTTCCATGGCAGTTAACACAGCTCGCAGGGTTCCTGGGAGGGTGGAAGTCGGCGGAGGGGGGGTTGGAGAGATGCCCCCCCTTCCCCCCCCACCCCCTCCTCACTCCCCCACCTACACTCTCCCCACTCCCCCACCGCGCCGACATTATTATTGTTCCCCTGGTGAGGAGTCCATCTGACGGCTCAGATCTGTAAAAAAAAAAAAAACTGCGCGTTTCGCCAGTTTTTAAAAGCGCACGCGAGTGTTTACCCCGTATGAAAGCTGGCGAGAGTTCGAACCGTGTTCACAGCGAACGCACGCGGCGCCGAGCAAAGACAGAATAGGAGATCAGACGGCTGTGCGTTGAGCCGAAACCCAAGGCGACGCGCTGTTTGGCCAGAGGACGGCAGTGACACAGGAAGTAGTCACCGTTAAAGAATGCTGATCGTTGACGGTGTGTCAGGACACGGACTCGTTAAACTGACATATTGTCATAAGGGATGTCGGTGATGGAGGGTTCGTCCGGCCTCCACTACCAGTGCTGTGATAGGAAGTGAATGGAAAGACATCGGTCGACCTGTCAATTGCTTCTTACAGATTTGACTTTATTGGAAGGAGGTCAGGAAGTTTTTTTCCCTGGAAACTGAAAGTTTTATTCATCGTTGGAGTCTGAAAGCATCGCAGTCTCAGTAGTTTGGGACTAGTCGCATGTGTGTCTCACTCACTCGATGCAAATCACGTAGATTTACATAAAAAGTTTTGTGTAAATGCCATTATGACTGTTGTAGACAACAAGTTACCGTTCTGCATCTTTCTCACAGATTTCTTCAACTCCATTTCCCTTCAGAATGAGCAATTGGCAACACGTAAGTCCCTTAAGTTTTGCTCTGATTAAGCAAGAAAAAAAAAAAGTGCTGCATTTTAGGAAGCACTAAAATGTACGGATGTGATGATAAAGAGTGATTCAGAACGATGATGTTGTCCTTGGATTTTCAAGTTGCTTCCTTCAGTTGCCTCAGCAGTTTAGTTAAATGGCTGCATGAGGCATTTAAAAGGGCTCCATCATGGGGTTGTGTTCCCACATTTAATGAATTCAGTTTGGTGGTCTATTCCTGACAATCAATAAACCTGGTTTGTTTGGTCAAAAAACTACTAGTTTGGAGTTGTTTGGCTCCCCCCCCCCCCCACCTGCTTGGACCATGCCTCCCAACTGATCACTTCCTTGATTGGCCAGTTGCTTACTGGGAAGTTGACTCTTTGCTCTGATGCAGCGATTGCATCGTCAAAACTGGTGATGTCACTGTGACTGTGGTAATCAGCTCGATTTGTGACATAGAAAGTCAAACCCCGTCCAGCTCCATCTAGAAACGCGCAAGCTGTAATTTTCCGTACTTGGTGCGTCAGTAACACAAAAGAGATGCGTTCAAGAGCTGAAGGATTTTCACGCTGGGACCCCTCTAGCTTTTCTGGCAGTCAAAATATCAAAGCGTTGCCCCGGTGGCTCACTAACACATTTAAACGGATCTTGTTTTGACGCTGTTTCCACCTCCGCTGTCATCACAGAGATGGAAAACTTTGCCGCTCACCCTCCCCACACCTCCATCCCCCGTCCTCTCCCTCTCGTTTGTGTTGACGCTGAACAGGCCCACATTGAGCGGCCCGTGTAAAAGAGGCTTAATTAAGTTGCTCGACGGGCTTTGGGGGTAAAACGCAGCAGGCGTCTGTCCTCGCCGCGCTCTTTCTTCTTTCTTTCACCAGCGTTTTTCCTAATTATTACCATAAAAAGCAACAAAATCATCGGCGACATGCTGATGGAATTTCACGAATCGCTGTGGATTACACGCACGCTGAGCACAGGTCGCGTGTCAGCCGTGTTCCACCTTTTCGGAAGACTGTAACCCCTCCAGGCTTTGGATCGCCGGCCGATGAAGTTTTTGGGCAACTCATATGCTTAGCTCACATGTACCGGGGCGCGCTCGGGAGCCACAAATGGGCTAGTAGGACACTATAGCAGCTGTACTGCAGCAGCCCCCGCCACGTCTCAGCTGTCGTTAATTTTTAATGAGACATAATTCATCATCTCACGCCGCATCGAGGCGCTTGTCGGCGCTGCTCTTTTTTTGTTTCATGAGAGAAAAAAAAATGAAGCGGGGTGAAAAAAGTTGCGCTCACTCAGAGGTTTACCTTGAGCGGGCCAGACCCCCCTGCATGAAATGGATATAAGCGCTCGGAGAGGGTCATCTCTTTATCCTTGAGAAACTGAAAATCCATTCGTCGGATGAGCTGGAGAACCTGACTGACGCAAATGGATCGCTGGGAATAGACGCGTCCCAGCAGTAATTATGTTACAACGCGGAGCTGCCGCACACCACCTCCGAGGTGGGATGGGATGGGGATGGGATGGGACGGAGCGCTCTGCGTTTTTCCTTTTTAGTCTTGTTCCCTCACATCTTTCCTCCTAGTTAACATAGGCAAACTGTCAAACCCAAGCACTTCCCTCCCTCCTTCCCTCCATCCCCTTGTTTTCTCTCTGCCTCTTTCTCGTGCACACACCTGCTATCAAGCCCAAACAGCTCGACCAGCGCAGTGGAAAGTTTCTGACTAACACTTTTTTTCCCGCCCTGTTTTTTCGGCCCGTCCTGCCGGTCAGAGTCATGGAAAAAACGTGACTGCGCTGCAGTTTGTCACCGTGTCGTCTTCCCGAGGCTCTCGATCTCCGCTGCCCTCCCGCCTCCAAGCGGAAGGCAAAAAAAATGTCTCTTTGGTTTTTTTTGCGGGGAAGGACTCACTACCCAGGCCTCTGCGGCTATAAGTCAGTTGAGAAAGAGACATGAAATTAATGTAATGTCAATGGTGTTTTGTGGTGAAACCCCAAGGCGCTCCGTCAAAGTCACCTTGCCGAGTCCTCTCGTCCCCAGACGGTACGGCGGGAGTGAGATGAGATGGAGGATGACTGTCTGGCAACGCTGCCTGCGCCTCCACCGACTCTTCCATCTCCGAGTTTATCATTTGCAAGTCGCAGATCCCAAACGCAGCCTCGATATCCGGCGTCGTCCGCTTCGACCGTCGTGTAACGCCGCTGCTGCCGCGTCGCTACGTTTCTCCCAGCGAGGACGAGGTTCTTCCCTCGGGGGTCCCCCCCCCATCCATCCCTTTGATGTCATTTTAGAGGTGATAAGTAGCTTTCCCGCCTCCCGGTAGCTGCCTCGCCGCACCATCCCCCAGCCCGGGCGAGGTGCTAGCAGCACGGAGGGCTGTTTGAACTTGCACAGATCCGATGTGGGATTACAGCTGGGTCAGTGGAGAGTTGGACCGAGCTACCGAGTCATCAGGCCAGATTAACCGCTTGCTGTCCGCGCGGCGCAGCTCCTGCGGACGCGTGGACACAATTCTTTGTGAAATGCCTCAGTTCTCCGAGCCGTTTGTCAAACCGTGACCCGTTTAAAGATTTTAAAACCGTCTAGATTTGGGCCTGCAGGCTGCTCCGTTCGGCAGCTGATGATTTAGCTCCCGCACCTTGGAAGTTTTCACATTACCGGGACTTAATATCCCACTTAAAGGTCATTTGAATCAGCCGCCGGTTTGAGAGCGGACACGTTTTACAGGAAACGGGGGAAGCGCTGTAACGGAAAGTCCAAGTATTGGCGAACCGCCCCGCCTCCACTTTTGTCTGGAAGCCTCCCTTTTTTTTGCACTTCTGTGTTCGCGTGCCCTTGCGATAGCTCTTATTAATTACCCCTCATTAGTTGCTGTGGCAACCGAGGTGAGGAAATGTGCAAAGCCAGTTCAAAGTGAAAGAGAGGAAGACGGAATGAAGGAAAGAAAGAATGAAAGAAATAAAGAGCGAGATCTCAAGAAACCAAAAGCGAGAGACAGACAGAGAGAGAGCGAGCGCAGGAAAAAGCAAGGGGGCGGGGAGGCGGAGAAGAAAAAAAAGACGAGATCCGGAGAGTGGTTGTTGAGGGATCAGCCGTGTGTCAGATTAGCATCAGGAGACATTAACACGAGCGATGCTGCCGAGGCCACAATCCTGCCTTTCACTGCTGGAGAGGGAGATAAGCGTGCGCTCACAAAAGGGAAGAGGCAGAAAGCGTGGAGAGGGCTGGCTCGCCTCCACTCCCCTCAGGCCAGCGGCCCCGTTTTTACAGGTAACGGCACCTCCTGATGAAAGCCAGAACAAAAAGAGGGGGGGGGGGGAGCTGCGCGTTCGCTTCCTATCGCGCCAGTGTCAAAGCTGCATTGAAGCGAATCTGTTTCAAAAAAAAGAGAAAAGAAAGTGTGGATTTAGGCCGCGCCGCTCCGCTCTGCGTCCCCGGTGGCGAAGAACGCGTCACAGCCGCGGACGCCGTTGACACTTTGAGTTCGACGCACTTCAGGACGGCGTCGGGGATTATCGTGCCTGCATCCCGGTATCAATGCACATCGAGATTTGCTCGCACGAGTAGAAAAAAAAAAGAAAAAAAAAAAAAGCGCACTTTCTGTCCTAACCATGTTGTTTCAGTGTGCAGTAAGTCATGTTGCTGGAGCTGTGATTCACACTTACGTAATGGCTTCAAGTGCTCGGGAAAAAAAGCAGGGAGAGGTCTCCGTATGCTAATTGCGATGAGAGGTGTCGCGCGGCCCCGTCGCTCGGCGGCTCCGTGTGACGACCTCCTCCGGTAAACACAATCAGGGCGGCTGGAGCGTGTTGTTATTGTTGCTGTTTAGTCTGAGGCTCGAGAGCCGCGGCGAAAAGGCCGTCCCTGTCGCGCTCCCTCCCTGTCTTCCTCCCCCGCCCACCCCCCACCCTCGCACTCCCCCTCGCCGAGGGCACGCAGAAGGGTCCTGAATAACAGGAAGTGGAGGGGCAGGAAGTTCGAGTCTTGTCTGCCCACGGCCTGCGGTAGGATAGCGAGGCTGACGCTGCATCGCACAGGAAGCGCAACTGTCACGGCTCCAGCCGAGGCTCTGGCTGCTGCTGTCCGTCACTTTCAAGAGGACGTCGAGTGCGTGTGAGTGCGTACGTACGTGCGTGCGTGCGTGCGTGCGTGTGTGTGTGTGTGTGTGTGTGTGTGTGTTTGTGTGTGTTTGAGCTTCACAACAAGTCAGGATAACAACTTTCAAATAGCATCTATTGTATTTGATTTGATCTGGACGCGAGGGACGCAAAGAGAGAAGATTAAAACAGATTTATGTGATGGAGTTTTATTGCTTTACAAGCAGAGGAGATAACGCCGGTCACATTTTGTCTATTAGGTAAGCACTCCAGCGTCAATCTTTGCCTCGTAATTTCGTTAGCCGCTATCTGGGACAACAGTTGGAGAGTCATGCCTCGACCAAATGGAGGCGGCGCACAGGCTTTTACATGCGAGGGGAGGAGGAGAGGGACGAAGAGAGGGAGGAGAGGGAGAGAGAGAGAGAGAGCAAGGGAGGGAGGGAGGACGTGCTGGATCCAGTAATTATACTGGGAGTTGAGCATGTTTTATTGATTGTGAAAGGGCCGGCCCTGTCACCACGTCTCTCTGCGTGCACACAGTCCGACTTCAGGGAGGAAGAGGAGGAGGAGGAGGCCGGCTGCTCCTTCTTTCCAGTCTCGCACCTCGTCATTGCGAATCACAAAGCCGATCAGGTGGCGAAATGACCGGGTTGCCTTCAAAGACGCGGCCGCCCAAGGTGGAGCCGGAGGTCTGCGGGGTGTATATTGTCTTTCTGCCGAGGGGATTTGGAGGCTCCTGTGGCGACGGATGCCCTCCACATTGATTTTAGTTTTTATCAGGGCCCTGGCAGCCAACTCTCAGGATTGATAGAGTAGCGTATGGTAAAGAGGGAAAATTCACCCAAAACTGAAAATGTTTAGTCAAATGACAAACTAGGGGAAAAACGTCGGCAGGCTACTCATGTGGTACGAGAATCGGGAAGACGCGGCAACAGTTTGTTACCGAATGTGTTTATTTTTGCCCAAAAAATCTCACTGAGTACTCCCCCTCAATGGCAATACCCTCCTTTACAATATTGTAATTGTAATCGCACGGTTTCAATTTATGATAAAAGAGATATAGAACTGCACTGCACAGGAGAAATGCATTTTTATAGGCTTTTACCATCAGATAGCACAAATCTAATAGGCCGACTGCAACAAAAATGAGAAAACAAAAATATTTTTAGAAACCTTCCAGAGGCCACTTAGTACAGGTGGAGTGCAGGTGGTCGGGCATATTGAGGGCGACACAGAGAAAAAGTAGGAAAAACGGTCGAGAACTAATAACCAAAAGCTGGAACTTTATAGCAGTGGGCTCTTCAAGTTAGGAAAATAAAAGTAACTCCGGAGTCTGTATAAAAAAAAAGCCAAAAATGTAGCTCACTGGACTGCAAACACTTCAGGCAGACCTTGTCATCGTCAGTACTAGTAAACAACTGTCATTTTACTTTTAATCAAGAAATAATGTTTTTTTTTCTTCCTAATACTGTTAAAATAGAATTTCAGTGAAATAACGTCCACTCATATGCGTATTAAGCTCTAGAAAGACAACAATGTTGCCTATATTGAGAAGTTGTGGTACATGTACATGTAGTAATAGTAATAGTAAAAGACACAATTGATCAATAAAACTACCAAACTCGTTGATTTAAAAGGAACCCCGCTCGTATTTTTTCTCAAGGAGGGAGTTCTATATTTCCTAGTAATTTCAACAGGAAATCCCCCCCCGACCTCCCGTACAGTGTTTTCTGTGTAGATTCTGCTATTGCCACATTGTTACCTCTCAGGCTGGTGTCCGTGTGCACCACGCAGCCGCAGACACGCCATCAAGCATTGTCTAATAGGAGAACTCAGCGCTGGTGTTGTGTGATTGCTGGTTTTTGTGAACATGCTCAGACCTCAGAAAACCCAGAGCCGTGGAGCACACAGGTTTCATTTCGCACTTACACTCCTTTGTCCGTCCACACAGAGAAAAGACTTCTCCAAGTGTAATTACTGGGTGTTTGGTCTGTTTTTCCAGACCAATACCAACCTGTTAGACGGCGTATCTCATACAGTCATGTTTTCTCTCTCCAGCTTCAAGGCTTGTTAATAAGCTGTAATGTCAAACCTGGGTGTTTTTGTTCAACACATGATAAATCCATCCAGGCAGGGCTGCCAAACAGCCTTTGAGAAACAAGTCCGAATGACTGTTTCAGGGACAAGCTATGAAAGAACAGATTATTCCCTCCGCTTCCTTTTTTTTTTAATAAGACCATTTTACCACGTTGCACCGGCAGAAAGTAGATGTGACTTTCTTCTCAGATTTTGCTCTGTGCACCACCATTAGAAATGATGCAACGCAGAGCAAACAAGGTCAATAACATGTCATTATTGGCAAAATTATACTTTAGCTGCTGAGCTGAGAGTCTTGCTGCACGCTTCATGTTTTACATCATATACGCAATGTTAAAGCCAAGCAGCCGTGCATACAGTATGTACTGAGGTGGCTTAGTGTCGCTCCCAGGCTCAGTTTCCTCCGCTTCTCTTTCGCATTTCATGTTTGGCCAACAGTCACACACACACACACACACACACACACACACACACACACACACCCACCCACCCACCCACCCACCAAAACAGAGGGGATGTGACTCTTTACCATAAACAGATGCTATGTCCGGTGCTGGTGAAGTCTTAGTGTCTTGCACATTGTTTGTGTCTGTCAGTGCCTGCAGGTGCAGGTGCAGGTGCAGGTGCAGGTTCAGGTGCCTGCTGTGGCCGGCTGAATGTTTCCTACGTTAGTTGCATGGAACGACGCCTCGTCGTCGTCTCATTGACGGCCAAGTCTGTTGTGACGTTCTGCTCATTTCAGTCCTGAAAGTAAAGTCTTTGGACAGCGAGTGTTTTCGCCTCTTGACTTTTGATAAATTCGGACACCGAGTTGGAAGAGCGGCACACCTGCAGTCTGAATGCCTTCTCGGCCTGTCATCTTGTATCTGCGTAAGAAATAAATAAAAAAAAAGCCAGCGTGCTCCGCTGGGCCTCCGAACTCGAACTCAGCCGTTGTGACATCTCATCTCCTCGTGGAGACGGGAAAAGATGTGCGTGATGAGAGCATTCTGACGGTCGGATCCAGGGGAATTATAACGAAGTACGCGAGGCATCGCCGTGAAGAAGTGGCTTTAATTTGAGTGGGTGCTCCTTCATGCACACGTTCTCAAAGACTGTAATCTGCAGTGGTCGTTTCAAATCGGCCCTAACAGATGCTTACAGATGAGTCCACTTCATGTATGCTTTCCTTCAACACCAAAACCTTCGGATTAAGGGGCCTTCTATCGGCTAAAAGTTTGATAAAATAGAATACGGCACATTTTCTGATTTTATGTCAGACTGTCGGCTTTTCTGCTATTAAAAAATAAGTGTGCACCTCATTATAAAGTTAAAATTTTATATTTTCAAGGAGAAATGCATTTGACATCATATCGACTTTAAACATCGTCCATTGTGAAGTGTCATCTGCGTACACCGTCACCTCTGTACTGTAGCGTCATTTTCCCAGACGGCTTATGTGCGCTTTTGGAGGAGTTCGACCGCAGCCCTTGCCTTCTTACTCAAATGAACACTGATGCGTGTTAGTGTGTGTGAAATAGTGAATGAAGCTGTCACCGCACCGGGCGTGCTATGATGTGGTTTCTGGGAAATTCTTCGCAGGGGTTCAGGCGGTTAGTTTCCAGGCTCTGACTTGCTCTCGCGTGGGTAGTTAGCGAGGTGATCTCAGTCAAGTTTGCCTACAGTGGAGCCCCGATTCAGACAGCCAGACACCGTAATACCAGTCCATTTGTAACCCATAATGACTGTGTGCCACTGGAACTGGTCATTTTCGTTTTCACTGCCAATTCGGTCCTTGGCTCCCTCGCCTCACAACTGCTGACTGCATCTAATGGCCCGGGTTGTTAACCTTTATACATTTGTACTGATAGCGGGCATGTAGTTGTTTAGACAGCTTCTATTTGCCGGGCGTGCGTGATGGATGCACCTCCAGGGACAAGTGCTATATCTCTTCTTGCAGAATAGCAGAGACAGGATGGAGTTGGATGTTCCCCGGGGAACGGAGCAGTCTGAACCACTGGCCGGTTACGATACCCGTGTGGGAATATATCCCCAGCCCTCCTCGGACCCATTGCTTATCCTGCAGCCCAGGAGATTCTAACTACTGTCAACCCCAGACTGGGTGCTTGCTCAATCATCCTAAGTGCAAAGCGGCCAACGCAGTGAGTCGACCGAGGAAGAGTGAAAAAAAAAAAAAAATGCAGGTTTGCCTTGCACAGGGACAAAAATGTAGATTTCTGTCTTGAGGTCGACTAGATTAGGGTGCAGCTCCCGCAGTGTATTTTTGTCCAACCATAAAAACAGAGTGAGGCCCCTATCTGACATTGATTCTGTTTGTTTTATGTGTTGGAGACTGAACTGAGATGAACACTGTTTTAAGCCAGAGCGCCGAGTTTGTGTCACGCAACTCAACTGTTGTCACTATGGTTACGGCCTGTTTACTGCGGTTGCGCATGTGTGCTGTTCCTCGTGCATGACCTTCAGAAAGCATCACTTTATGCAGTAGGTGGCTGTAATGCACATGCGGACACATGCGAGCTGGAAAAGTTCTGGCAGAGGCTGTGGATGCGTGCAGGTGCAAATCACAACCCCCAGCCCTCAGCCACGCAAACAGCAAAGAAAGTGGCATTTCAGTCACCTGTGCTCTAAAAGCTGCCAGAACCTCATACAAACTTGGTCTCAATATTTAAAAAAAAATATCACAATTTGTTTGAACCCAGTACCATGGTGCACTAAACCAGATTAGATTATAATGGCTAAATAAAATAATGGATTAGATCAATTCTGCATTGTAAGCTAAGCTGCTGCTGGTGTCTAGTTTGACATCATTGACTGCCTATTTCCATGAATAGTAGCCGACGTTAGTCAATGAATCCTAAATGAAGTGGCCCCTCTTGATGGCTTTCAAGTGTGCCAATATCTGCAAGTTGACAAAAAAAAACGTGATGTCTATTGGCACGCTTTGATATACTAAAGGTGAAGTGCACCTTGCTAAAGCAGTCTTCATGCTGCCACCAGGTGCTGAAAACCATCCAACTGCCTATTGCAGCTTCAGCTTGTGGCTCCGTGTGGCTCTCATATTTCCAAGCGTGCTGGAGAAAGAAGACGGAGACCTTCGGCGCTTTGAAAAGCCCTAATAGATGTCGCTGAGTGTCGGACAAACACTCTTGCTGAACTTCTCCCTGTCTGATTTTCTCTCTCTCCCTTTTTTTTATACGCAGAGTCTGCTTATGAGTGTGCTGTGAAGAAAGAAAGAAGAAAAGAGCCTACACAAGAAGACAGCGTTGTTGCACAATGTGCTAGAGGAGAGCGGAGACAGAAATCGTGTTGTCCTGATATTGTTGAGGTGTCAGAGAGAACGGCAAGAGCGCAGCCATGGGCCGGAAGAAGATCCAGATCACCCGGATCATGGATGAGAGGAACAGGCAGGTGAGTGTCTCTCTGCCGAGCCATACACCTCTCTGTCTGTCTGTCTGTCTGTCTGTCTGTCTGAATGACAAATTTAGATTTCAAATTGCAGAATGTAGATCACACCGAATAGTAATGGATGAAAAAATAAAGTCTTAAAATTTTACACAATCTTAAATATTATAATAAAAATATTTGTGGGAAAAATCTGAAAGACCCAAAAAAAAATGCAAATGAAGAATGCAAAACAAGACCAAAAAAAAAAAACCTAACTTCTTGTGCTCTTGATGTGTCCTGCAAGAGACGGCTTTATCCTGCTTGATCATGCAGATCCAGGTTGGACGTGCAGTAGGAAGAATCCGGGTTGAGGGTGACTGTACAAAAGGAAAATGTAACTGCAGGAAAATGCACTCTGAGACTTTAGGAGGGATCCATAATGCAACATTATCACAAATGCATGAGGTGTCCAAACACCTTCACCCACAGCTGTATTTTTAAAAAATAACACTCGCACACGTCCCAACTCTCAACCTGTCTGGAGGTTCCAGTCTTCTTTTAGACCCACCGCCCCTGCCCCCTCCCCCTCCCCATCCACCACACCACGGACAAGAGTTCAGCGGCTGTCATGATGTGCGCGGATCTAAGCGGACACACCTCCCTCCCCGAAGTCTCGGTGACCGTGACATTTCTTTGTGAGTGCGGTCGTACTCGCAGACGTGATTCCCCCTGCCGCCCTGCAATTTCGGCCCGACAAGTTGATGAGGCAGCAGGAGAGCAGGGCTGTCGTGGTCGCATCTCGGCGTGGGAGTGAACCTGAGGGCCGAGCGCCGAGCGCGGCGGGGGCCCCGCCTGCGGCCTGGCCACACTCTTGGCCTCGTCCCCTGGACCGGCGGGCCTGGCTGGGGCCCCCTTCGCTTCGCTGTGGCCCCGTGTGTTTGCAGCTGTTTGGTTGTAATTAGGAGCAGCCAGTGTACCACAGCACCCTCTCATTTGCTGGGCGGGTCAACGGGACACACAGTGTCCTTCTCTGCCGCGGCTACACTGGCCCCAGAGTTGGAATTCACTCTGTCTGCTAGCGTTAAATTTAAACTCTTTAACAGCAGAACACTGTACAAAACAGTCTGGGCCTGTTTTGAGAGGGCTTGGATATCTTTAGCTGGACGGCTGCATGCGCTCCTGTCTCTGCTGCGCCTCCTTAGCTCCACCGAGCCATGGAGTAATAAAAGTACATCATTAATGGAAACAAACAGCTTTTACACAGTAAAATGGGAATCATTTTCTTCACTTCTCCTTCCTCCGCTGTCGTGCACACACATTAACAGAGGCCTTCAGAGGCCCATTTCAGACACCAGCAATAATCTCCATTGCCGTGAGTCTAGCAGGTCAGCCAGCTGCTAAACAACAGTCCACAGTGGGCTGATTATCAGTGTAACACCTGCCTTTGGGTGGGATCCAAACACGGTGGCAGGAGAGAATCACCTGTGTTTCAATGCTGTTGTCTACACTGCACGCAGTGGCCAGCGGCAGCTGGGAAAAGGAAGATGCAGAAGCACAACGCACGCGCTCAAAGAGCTCGTTAGCCTCATCAATCTTTAACATCTTTCGCAAAAAAATTACAGAGCTTATTTGTTTATTGTATGCCTTCAAACTACAGTTACAGTCGATTTAAAACTTTGCCTAATTCCCGTATTTTCTTTTTTTTCATGGGTCTTGTACCGCTTAGTATCGCCGCCATGGAGCTCGCTGCTCTCCGAGGGGGAAGAGCCATCAGCCAATGGTTCTCAATGTCGGAAAAACAATTTGAAACCTTCATGTAGCCGTCCTGCTAGCTATCTGTTCATGTGGCATTCAAATCAAAGAATCCCTTTAGCGGGCTAATAAGGCAGTTTGGCTGAATGGGATGTTGTGGGGGAACAGCGGTTGCTCCCTTGCATTACCTCTACAAGGGTTAGAGGAGGGCGGTTAACCTCTCAGGATTTATTATACAGAGCAGGGCAAAGGTTAAGACGCCGTGTAATTGCACAATCTATCAGGGATTGTAAAATGAGAGCTGAGACAAGTAGTGATTTTTTTTCATTTATTAGGTTTTTTTTATATATATATATATATTATTTCCCCCAGGGATAATATTCAGTTTGGCTTTATTATCTATATCTATATTAGTATAGATTATTTTAAACACCAGGTTAGAAACAGGTTTAATGTAAAAAGAAAGAAAGACAAAAAAACTGGTGAAAATGAGGCAATGAGCCAAAAGAGTTCCCAGTTCCTCAACTGCTCCCTGCATAAATGTCAAATGTCTCTCATTGCAGGATCACAGTCATCAGCCAGATTGACTTGCTGATTGCAAATGATTGCTGCAAGGAAGACAAGTGCACAAAATCAACATATGCTGAACATCTCGTATTTACAACATATCTGGGTTGCTCCAGAGTTACTTTTCCACATTTGCAGTGAGATTAGATGGACTCGCAACATTTGTTGTGTTTTGGCCTGACAGAAATTTAACCTGACGCAATAGAATAATCAACGTCAATCAATTCTTAATATTTTTCTATTAAAATCTTTGGTAGAGAGCCCATAGTAAGGTTTTTGGAAAGGAGAGACAGAACATGGATAGTGACTGAGTAAACCTTCTATGTCGAGATTTTTTTTTACTCTGGGACATTAGCCTCAAGTTAGCGCGCGCGGCTAGTCCCTGTGTCTTTGATGGAACAGTTGCCAAGGCCAGTTTGGACGAACCAAACAAAAAGAAACAATGTTATCCAGTTTGACCAAACTGCAATGACTTCAGTATCCATGCTAATCTCATTAGCAGAAGACATTCTTCACAAGTCACGTCTCCTCCGGGGTCTTGTCTGGTGGCTTCGTGCAGAAGCTTGGAGCAGTCTCATCTTACCTGAGTAACTCGCAAAATTTCCATCCACATGGGAATCTGGAATCTAGCCGACTGAAACGCTGTATGCTGAAGATGGATGGTAGATGGATGAAGGTGGATGAATTTTAGTGTTGAAATCTCAAAAATCCAGCGTTACACAAAGTTGTCTGAACAATTGTCGGGGTATTTTTGTGAGCAAGGCTGAGCAGAAGAACCAGTGGCGAGCAGACTGAGCTGTGCAAGGAACTGAGGAGTCAATGTTGGAGGCCTGATACGTAGATAAAGATTTGCACAGCAGAGCAGTCGGTGCCTCATGATGTCCTCTCGCTGCCATTAAGCGAGCACAGTGGGGGTAATTGCCCAAGTCATTAAAAGTTTGATGATTTTGCTGCTGGGTCGAGGGTTGCCTGCCCTTGCTGTGACTCACTTTGGATTTTGCTCCGGCTCTTCAGATGCCTTTAGGCACCGTGCAGCGTGCTCTCTCTTACTGTCTCTCCAGGGACCAACACAGAGCGCATACCTCTATTTCACAGTCTTCACCCGTTCCTGAAGTTGTGAGGAGTCATCATTACTGTTTGACAGGTAGGGCTTGTTGATTGGCCATGGATAGAGCACAGGAGCCAGGTTAGACCTGGCTGAATCACATTCAGAGTATCTTCAAAATTCATTTGCAGCCACACCACAGATGAATGTGTCGCCTGTCAAAAGCCCCAAAGCAAAACCCAACAGTAATAAAAGGTTAATGGGCGCTAGGTAAAGTGAAATAAAATGAACTGAAAACAACTTCAATAAGACAACAATAAATAGATGTTGTTTAATCATTTTAAAGCCCAGCCTACAAGTAAGTGTCAAATAGATTAGCTGCCTTCTGAGTGTAAAAGCCTGACAGCCAAAGGAATAGCAGATTTTGAGGTCGGCTCATTATGTTCTCTTCCTTCCTCGCCACCTGATTCTCCCTGAGGGCACCTGAGTCTCCTTGTTAGACTGCAGTCATTTTCGTGCAAACTTAAAAATCATATGCATGTGCCACAAAATGAGCCGAAAAAAGGGGGTCTGGATTTAAAGATGTTGAGTGTTGGAGGTCCTCGAATTTTAGATGTAATATTGGTTAAAGAAACAACAAAAAAACACAGTGAACTTAAACCGCAATGCATCCCAGTTGATATTTCCAGGAAACCTGCTTCCATTTGCTACCTGGCATGTCACTTGTTCGCACCAAACAGTATCAGTCACAGCTACTGTCGCTTTCAAGGTCAGTCCCGCCCAGTGGACGAGGCCATTGTGCACTCATTTGTCCACATGAGGCTCCCGGGGCTGTCCATTCTCCCGGAGCAGGCTGATCCAGGCAGACAGTCACGGTGGCTCTGGCCTGTCTCCCAGGCCCTCACACTCTGGGACTGCGTAGCCAGGGCAGCAGCCACAGGGCCTGGGTCACTCTGCCAGCTGGTGCCAGACCTCCGCGACTCACAAAACTCACCCTCACGTCTGCCACGGGGGCCATCAGAGGTGACATGGGGTTCTAATAAGGCTGCTATCTCCTCACCCCTCTGAAGGTGTTAGTGACTCGAGCATCTCCTGCCGTACCCCAGACACAGCTGCACTCGGAGTCCCAGATGTCTTGTTTGTCATCTTGACACTTCTGCCTGGGGATATTTATTGATAGACCTGGTGATTGACACGCGAACCCTCACTGTTAGTCTGCACTGTTTTGTGTTGTTTTTGTTTTTTTTTCCCCCAGCATATGTTATTATATACTCAATAGTTTTCAGTGGCAGGCCATCTATTGTGTAAAAACACATGGCAGTAGGATGTGTTGTGGAGAATCTTTGCAATGGTTTGTTTCTGAATTTTCTGTGGCGTGCACATGTGGGATAACAAAGTTTGTTAGTTTGATTGGTCTCTGGATGGATTTAGCAATTTAATACTTTAGTAAATACGTAATGCCTTCATAACACTTTCATGAAGGGGAAACTGATCACTGAATGTGTTCACCCAAATGGAAAGAGCGCCTTTTAAAAGTCTCTGTTACGTTCTCCATTTAGGAAGTTCTCAATCAAATCAAAACAAAAGAAAAAAGCAGCACTTAGGTGTCTGCAGTGCTGGGTGTACTTGTCTTTAAAAAAAAAACACATCCAAGCTAAATTAAAGGATTATTATGTTGGGTCACGTGGCTAATGTTGAATTTGAAGAAAGCGTAATTTGAGATTAGACTTGCCCTTTCAAAAAGTCGGCCTTGGCACGGTCAGAATTAGATGCTAGAATATTCTCAGACGCACCTGGTGTGGAGTGAGACGTTCTATTGACCTTACTAAAAGCAAAGAAGGTTAAAATCACTCCAGTTGATTGTCTCGCTCACTTCTTTTTTTTGTTGTCTCCACAACAAGAGAGAGAAGGGCCACTAAGGTTGCAATATAAACCACTGAGGCTAATCTGGAGGTGCAAATTCTATTGAATTAAACTGGAAATCTTCTTGGATCTTGTGTTCCGTGCCTTGCTCGAGGGTCAGCGAGCTCATTTAAGACAAGGCGTAGGTGTTTGTCGGTGCCTTTGAATTGCTGGGCCTCAGAGAGCGATCCTCCCACTTGACCTCAAGGATGTCTGTGGTTTCTGTGTGTCACCAGCCACCCCAGAGAAGATGGGGGCGGAGGTCACACCGGTCTTTAAACAGCAGCACCTCATCATGACTGATCAGCAAGGGGCTGGACTGTGGAGTCTGTGTCATAACTTCCGTTGCATATGTAATATGATTGAATTTCTCTATTAGCAGTGTGTTTATGTAAAAAAAAAAGGGTAACAAACTCTCTTGTGACCTTTTATGGCCTTAGAGCAGTCATTTTATTTGAATGTTATGTTTTATAGATGACCGGCTCTCCACTTGGAGCTCGTTTTAAACTTTTTTTGTATCTGTAAAGATTTTTGTTGAGTTTTTACACACTATTACCACTTATTTACACCAATTGTTGTTTTTTAATGATTCCTACATCTTTCCCCTTGTACGGTAAGGATCAAATGTCAAAATGTTCTTTCTTTTGTGTTGATTTGGCTGTGACTTACAAACAGATCGCTGTTGTGTTGATTCTGGCTGCTGTTTAGCCTTCAGGGCACGTTGCTTTCCTTGCTTGCCTCTCACAAAGGGAGATGCACACCTATGGAAACATTCTGGCACAAAAGGTGGAGATATAGTTAGAATAACAGGAAGAGCAAAACATAGACCCTAACACAATTGTCGTGAATTTGTTGACACTTTGGTGCTGCCCTCAGTCATTTGCGTTAATGCGTTTCTGGATGCGACTGCCGTTCTGAGCCTAGAGAGAGGACGGAGTCGTGCTATCGGCAGTCCCAGGATGCTGTAGAGCTTTCGCTCCTGAGGTTGGGGCCAGCACCAAGTGTCGGCGCTGCTGCTGCTGAGGCTGAAATGAAGCGGTGCCTGGGTCAGCAGCCCTGCACTCAGCACTCTGCCATGCATTCAGGTGGAACAAAGCCCTCGCTCAGCGTCGCGTCCCGGGCTTCCTGCTGAAAGGTGACATCTCCGTGGCTTAGCAGCCACATTCATCTGCTAAGAGCATACATTTGGTTAATCATGCCCCCCTCTCGCCCCCATTACGGCACCTGCTTTCCACTTGGTTAGGCAAACAAACAAATGCGCAAGTGGGCAAAAACGAGCGAGTGGGCAGTCGCTGTTTTTAAAGTCAGGGGAAATTGGTGTCATCTGGAAGGGGGCTTCAGGCGATCTAAGTGGGTTGCAACAAAACCCGGGACTGGTTACGTTATGTGTGTTATCTGCGGCCGCTTCCGTGTTGCTGGTCCACCTTGAGAAAACCAGCGGAGGGACACACACACACACACACCAGACAGAGCCGGCAGACTCACTCACATTATGCGTCTGCAATTTGCAAGGAAACATGTCATTCGATCCGGCTCCTTTTGTATCTAAACCTTGTCATTTAAGTAAAAAAAAAAAAAAAAAATGTCATTTTAAATTTTTAGTCTGTCATGTGAGCTGGCGGACGCCAAATGGAAGATGACACGGGGACAGGCTCCTCCATGTCTGGGGCCCGGAACAACGAGCCCGTGTAATTACCTGTAGTGTGGAAGATTTGAAATTCATTTATCACAGTTGGAGTGACCCGGCTGCCCGAGCGACCGCGTGCGCCGCGCAACGCGTAGGATTAGGCTGCATTATACCTGTTTAAATGAGGGTATAGCCGCAAGCTGTGACCAATTAAAATTTGAACAAAGCCAACTCATCTGCTCGACTCTGCCGTTAGTAGGTCAGCGAAACTGACGGCGAGCACAGACACACGGTTTCCGCCGTGGCTCTGGGCGCAGCCTCAGCGCCCTTTAATTCGCAGTTCAGCGGACGTGCGAAGCCAAGGCCGACGCCGATCGGGCGCCTCCGGTTGTTTTTCCTCGTTTAACGGAAAAGCTGTTTAGACGCAAGTGCGTAATCAGCCAATCAGCCAATCGCACGGCAGCGTCTCAGCGTTGTGTAAGACCGCCGTAATTTCAACCGAGCGTCGGGACGGCAGATTTGGGTGACTTTAAACGTGACGCAGCTGCCTTGTTGATGCTGGAGGTCAGAGACGGAGCAACTCTAACAACCACTTGAGAAAACGGCGGAGAGACCAGAAGATCATCTCTGAAAACAGTAGCGGCTGCGAAGCAGGTGGGCAACAGCAGCAGGAGGCCACTCTGGTTGCCAGGTTTGCCAGCTAAGGTCAGGAAAGTGACAATTCATACAGGCTCACTGCAACTGGACGATAAAATGTTGGAAAAATGCTGCCGGGGTCTTATGAGTCACGATGAGTTATGAGTCAATTTCTGCTGCAACATTTGGATGGTCGACTCGGAGTTTGGTGTAAACAACATGAAAGCATTGCTCCATCCTGGCTGTATCGACAGTTCAGGCCGGTGTCGGTGAAATGGTGTGTGCTTGGGGGGTGATTTTCTTGGCAGAATTGTTTTAACGCCACAGTCAATAGTGCACAACTACTGTTACTGATCATGTCCATCCTACTTCTGCAGTGTCACAAAGTGCCAGTCATCTCAGAGCGTTTTCACACTTGCTCGTTTTCAGCCCTCATAGTGAACTCAGACCTATGACTCAGCATCTTTTACGCATATGCAATCAGTCCAATAGGACTGAGCTCGGTTCACTAGAAGTCCGTGTGAGGGTTTGTTTTTATTGTGCATTGTGAACACAAAGAACTCCAGGTTTGTGTCACCTTTTGCCAGTGTATTTTAGCCCTATGTGCTTGTCTTGGATAGATGACGTTCTACGTTACGTTGGAATGTTGGATCAGTGTTGTTTGAGTAGTGCAAACAGAAAAAAGAACTGAGACCCCAATGGAGCTGAAGTGAACCAGAAAAAGACAGAGTCCTCTTTCAAATGAACTGACAGTTTGAACACAAAAAGGGTTGGGTCCCCATTCTCTGGTTATTCTGGTTATTGGTTATTTTAAGGTCCTCCACAGTCACCAGATCTCAATCCAGCAGGGCACCTCTGGATGCTGTCAGAGAAGGACATTTTCATCATGGGTGCGTAGCTGACAAATGTGCGCCAACACTATGGTGCCTCCATGTCAATGTGCACCAACATTTTTGAGGAATATTTGCAGGATCTTGTCTAATTAAGGAGGTCCAACCCTGTCCTAGCAAGTTGTATCTCATCAAAGGACCATATCTCAAAGATAGATTTTCTCCATCACAAGGAGCGCACTGTCATGTTTGCTCTCCTGGTGACGGATGTTCTCTGCGTGGAAAATGACGGCAGCATGACATGTAGAGGTGCTCTAACATAATGACATGCGCGTGTGCACGGCTCTGACACGACCGCAGAGACGGCTCTGCAGAGGTACAGCGGGACATAAAGTCACTCTGCAGAGAGGGGTCGCGTTACCACGGGAGTGATGTATGACCCCCAGGTCCCATCTGAGGGCTCACGTTACAAGGCTTATGCTGCACTATTGCGATGGCCCTCCGTACGCAGAGTCAGGGGCTGCGGTAATGTATGGACCCCTGTTATTGCCGAATGTCTGACTCAGCTGGGTGACTCGCGCCCGTAACCCTGACCTCCGTCCTGATAACTAGACATTTCTGACAAGCACTATGTCATCGAAATGGTTCCTAAAGGAGGAATGATCTTGTTATCTGTCACCTTGGTTACTGTTACGTTGTAATGTAATGATACTATTATTTTACTGGCGCCGGCACGCTTGGTGTGCTGTAGGCGAAAGTAGTTTGTTTTGGTTTGTTTGCATACAGGCTGTACAAGTATTAAAACAGGGCACTAAGTGTTATAGCCGTGTTGTTACACAAGTTGCACCCAAAAAAATGGAAATTTCACCATGTACTGCTCACTCCTGAGTCTTTGCTACAACCCAATGAATGTCTATTGTGAGGAAGGCCTCCAACATAAATATAATACAAATTAAAAAAAAAAAAGTTCATATACCCATGCTGGTGATGTGCATCCACCCAAGTGTCATTAAGACTTGGCAGTCCGACTGACTTGAAATGGGAACGCTGTGTTTTTAGCCTAAATGTGTGCAGGTGTGGCAAGTTGCATGTAGACTAAATTGCACTGTGGAGCTTCACACAAACTCTGAGGCCACAGTGTTTATTTGGGTTAAAGACACGGTGTGGATGCGGCTTCTTCGGAGATAAACTGGCGAATCTCGACTTCACATCACACAAGCAGTATGGAGGCATTCAGCTTTTTTGTTGGCACCTCCTACTCTTTGAAACTAACCAACGGTTGTGTTATTATGAAAATGCCAATTTTGTGTTAACTATCCCTTTAAGCATGTAGCCGAATAACAGCTGCACTTTAGCATTTGCCAGTGCGCCGCTCGCGACAGGGTGTTAGCTCGCGTTGGCTAGCCTGTTTTCGCTGACATCTCTCTTCATCTCTCCCTCTGCTCCGCCAGGTTACCTTCACAAAGAGGAAGTTTGGCTTGATGAAAAAGGCCTACGAGCTGAGCGTACTATGTGACTGTGAGATCGCCCTCATCATTTTCAACAGCTCCAACAAGCTGTTTCAGTACGCCAGCACGGACATGGACAAAGTGTTGCTGAAATACACAGAGTACAACGAACCCCACGAGAGCAGAACCAACTCGGACATTGTGGAGGTGAGTGACTGCAGCCTCCTCACCCCAGAGAAAAAACAACGTCTGAAAACATTTGCCTGTGTCATGCAAAGTAGACAAGAGTAATATTTGGAGATTTTGAGAAGAAACAACAACATCAAGTGGTTACATTTTTAATTGCAGCGCCCTTTCGCTCACCTTCCCTCTCCGAGCTTGCCAGTGAACTACGTTGGCTTTCGCACGCAAACCTGGATAGCTCGTCCACCGTCTTCTTCGTTGGTTTATCTGAATACGAATCGCGCTGTCAGGCATGGCTCTTTGTGTGTTCTTATATATAAATTAGAAGCGTTCTATGAGCGTTCTCACTTTTATTAATGCATTCATGGGCAGTATATTAAGCTTTTACCAATATAAAAATCATAAATCAGGCCAAATGTTACACACTGGACCTTTAAGCTCAAATTGATTGTAGACTTGAACTATTTGTTTGTCGTGACCCTGAGCGGAGGGCCGGAGAGGAATTAACAGTTTCCTTCTGGGCTCTGCTCAGATAGGGACTCGTCAGCCTGCGTCCCCTGATAAGTTGAACTTCTCGTGTCGCCAAAAGCCGCTGCGGAGAACCTATCTTTTCTAAATGTGCCGCAGCCGAGCGCCAATACAAGTCGGTTTCCTGTAGATATCGCACCTGTTGTTATCGCACCGGGTCCTCCTCATCACAGACCGATCAGCTCGCCTGTTACTCCAGTTAAAAAAACAACAACAACAACAACAAAAAACCAGCACACACACACACACACACACACACACACACACACACACACACACGTTGCTTAGTTGATTCCCGAGCACTCGGCAAAACTCAACAAGCTCTCGCCTCTCCTGGCAGCAGAGGAGTCAGCCACTTGTTATGCCAGCACACAACGCTGTCAGCCAGACCCGCGAGGGGCCCAAAGTAAATGAGAATGATGGGGGAACACGTCCCCTTCCAAACATCTTTGACTGGCACACGGCGCTTCCTCTTCCTCTTCTTCCTCTTCTTCTTCCTTTTCTTCT
Organism: Nelusetta ayraudi; assembly: GCF_046127955.1. Classification (NCBI taxonomy): domain Eukaryota; kingdom Metazoa; phylum Chordata; class Actinopteri; order Tetraodontiformes; family Monacanthidae; genus Nelusetta; species Nelusetta ayraudi. The sequence continues at coordinate 6,114,635 of NW_027466103.1, read as the reverse complement.
TCCTCTCGTCTCGCTTCAGGAGTCTGCCGCTCTCGACCGACGAACCCCGGATAGCGCAAAAAGCTGCCTACTTGTTTTTATGGCGCTTATCTGAAACACATTAGTCTCTCGGAAGATTTCTTCCTTTTTATTGGACCATAAAAACAGCTGCGTGGCGATGTTATTACTGCCACCTGCCCACGAAAACACATCCCTATTAAGAAAAAAAAAATGAAAAATTGACATTAAGTGTTGGAGATGGGGGTGGGATTATGAAGAAATCAAGAATCCCAGCCCTTGGAATAGACTCTCACTTGACGGAATTAGTGAAATTACATGCAGCATAAAGGAGTCAGCTGTGGCCCATTATCTTTTATTCATGCTGCTGCTGCTGCTGCTGCTGCTGCTGCCTGTGAATTACCTGCTTGGCAGAGCTGCAGGAGAGTGCTCTGGCATCCAGTAGACCCATGCAGTCATCCCTCCATCAGGGGCCCTGAGTGCCGAGCAGGGGCTCACCTGCATGAAAAATACATGGACACATTCCTCCGTTACGTAACCGTGACCAGAAATGTGTTGTTGTTTTTTTTTGTTCCTTTTTTTTAACACGCCATTCTGGAAACAGTTTTTTTCTCCCTTTCTTGTCGGTCGTCGTCTTCGTCGTTGATTCCTCGTCGGCGCCTCGTTAGTCAGGAGGACCGCGATGCGCACGGTCGGCCTCTCTGTACGATGTTTACGTTGTGCACAACGCAGCACCCATGATCACATCTACCCCCCCTGCCCCCCAACCTCACCCCAACCCCCCTTCCTCCTTTTTTTTCGCCCTCCTGCTCCGGGCTACGTTCATGGAATATGCTCCCGCTGTACAAAAGATGAGAACAGACCCACTGTTATCCCCACCGACTCTCCCGCTTGGCCGGGACGGCATCTTTTGCAGATATGCGCAGCCTCCGCTCCCCTCCCCTCTCTTGCCTGCTGGCTACGTGTTTCAAGGTCCTGAAATGAAGAAGCAGAGCAGAAGTAACCAACCCCAGTCCACTTCACAGCGTCGCCGCACAGGGCCTCCTTTCACGAGGGAAGCCGGTGCCGAAGGAGCTCGATGATCCCGGCCGAGGCCGTGATTAGATTGTATCTCTAACAGATCTAATCGGGAATGTCTGCCCGTTTTGCGTGTTTGGGGGCTTACAGTGGAACCGGGAGGTAGGGGGGCGGGGGTCTTTGTGCTAACGGGGACTGGTGTCTTTTGTGTTGATGGGAAACTTCCAGCCCTCCCACCTATTTATCAGGCGAAATGGGCCTCACATGAGGACACTTACTCAGGACACTGTTTTTTTTCTTGTTTTTTTTTTTTTTTTTTAAATCGCGTTAGACCAATCGCTTTTGCCGTGCAAACAATCATGTGCTCATTAATGCGGGGGCCTGGGCTGGCCAGAAAAGCCCTGTCGCACACCACACCGCACCGCACCGGGCCGGACGCTCGCTCCGTGAGAGGGACTGAATCAAAGGTCACATTCCTGCCCAGTAGTACCATCTGTAGATAAAAGGGCCGAGCTGTGCCGTGTGGAAGAAGCACTCGCCGTGTTCTCCGCAGATGGACGCATGCCTGGGCCGCAGTGTGACAACCCAGTGGAGGGCGGTGGACTTTTTTTTTTTCTTTTCCCTCAAACTTGGCTCGCCATCCAAAGGGGAGCAGTAGGCTCAGTTTGTGTTTTTTTTTGTTTTGTACTGTGCGTGTGTTGGCGCGCATGTCGCCATGTTTTGATGGCAGAGCTCTGGCTCTGCAGGCGACAGGTGAACTGTTAAATGAAGGCTGTCGCACAACGGGCGCACTTTTTAGTGCCACGCAAACCTCTCTTAAAGGGATAGTTCATGGGTTTTACATTTCCGAATGAGGAGGAGGAGAGAATTCCAGCCAATGGAAAGTTCTTGTGGCAAAGTACTCAAGTCGAAAAATGTCTCTGAGCTGCTCAAAAAACAGAAAACAACAGCAAAACATTTCCATGATTATGAGGCTACGTAAAGAGTTGTTCCGCCACTGCTCCTGGATGTAGCAACAGCAATAGCAAATAGCACATGCTAACCCTTCTGGCCTGCTGAATTACACCTCGTGACCAATATGGCGACATGGTAACGTTTCACTTTTGTTAAACTCCTGGGTTCCACTAGCTGCGCTTCCATTACCACTAGAATTGCGCACAACCAAAATATCCCAATAAAAATCTGGTAGTGGGATCATTTAAACTTGGAAAAACCTCTCAGATGTGGCTAAAAGGTTTTGACGCTCTCACAAGGAGGTTTTTCCAGACGTATCGATATAGAGGTATATCGCAAAAGTGTCATGGAAACACCTCATTCACATTTACACGTCAGCGGACGTGACGTACGGGGTCACATGACCAGTTCACGTAATTCTTGTAAAATCTCCTCCAGCGAGATTTACGGCCTATGCGCTTCACACCATTCAGTGGAAACACCTGCAAATGGCAATTGTGCTTTGTCGAAATTTTTCAAGTATCACTTTTATTTTGTGAAAAACTGTTATGGAAATGCAGCTACTAAGTATTGGGTGCAAACGCTCTGTCTGTAAAACTCAGGATCAGCAAATGAGTGGGTGAAATTTCCTTTTTGAGTCCCTTAAAACACTGGTAGAACAGAAGTTCCGTGTCTGCTATTTAGTTGTTTGAGAAAAGATTCAGCAGCCTTTGTCGAACCTGCACTCTGTGAACGTGGTTGTTGTTGTGAGTGGGCAGTAGATCGGCGGCTACAAGTGAAATGATGTTGTTCTTATTATGCTTGGCACCCAGTTCTGTTTGTGCCGCAAATGAAAACGCTGCCGTTAGTCATTACATTAATCTAATAATATTTACCCTTCCTCCCCTCTCTGCTAGCAGGGCTAATAAGATTTGGCTCATGATCCGGCACAACCTCACACCGGGCTTTGGCGCGCACAAAGATCACTTGTGTCTCCCGTAGAAACCCTGAAAATCACATCGCCACTTCACACGCCTTCATTTGCCGTTTATCTGTCCCCTTACTGAGCAATTTAACAGGATTACGGTACACAGCATACATTAGGATTAATCGTGTTTGCAGGCACATGGAATCAACATTCGGCCCACACTTAGATGTAATCTCATAAAATCCCAGGCTGTGAATGGGCCTTGAACCAATTTGCCTTTGCTTTTTCTCACTCTAAGTAACGGGAGTGCACAATATGCAAACGCAGCGAGTGCTGTGTTTTCATTTCTTTTACCCTGATGACTTATGACAGTAAACAACATTTCATTCATAGGGAAATGTTTGATTATCTTGCTCTAAATCAGGGGGGGTTGCCATTGTTGATGTGACTCGGGGAGGAGAAAACACACACACACACACACACACACACACACACACACACACACACACACACACACACAGACGAAAACACAATTCGCTGGCTGCCGATGATGGAACGCCCCTCTCACAAGACCACGGCAGTGAGGGAGTCTGTGCATAACATTATCGGCTCATTTCCATTTGAGTTTATTTCACAATCTTTATCGACGGCTCTTATAAAGGGAGCTGGATTAATGACAGAAGATATGCAAATTCTGACCATTGCTGAATGTCAATGGCTGCTCCCTTTAGTCAAACCGTACATTTTGCCATTTTATGGTTTAGGAAATTGTTCAACGGCTTGAATGACCACAAGGCTCCAGTTTGGCATCGAGCGTCTCATTTTCTATTTTGAATTATTCCACTCAGTCGAAACAATGACTTCAGTCAGCCCTGAAGAGTTCAACCAAAAATGAAACTTCAATTATTCTGATCCTAATGATTTTCCTATTTCGGTGGTGATGGAAAGTTGTTGAAAGAATTTGTGGACCTCTGTAGAATAATGAATGATGAGTGAGGAAGTAAGTAAATAAGCAGATGCTTCGAGTCATGTTGCAGCTGATCTGATGTGTTTTCATCTTCTTTTAAAATCTTTAAAGTTAAGGTCATGACTCATGACCAAAGGCCATTTTCATTGATTTGAGGTAAAATTTCCATGCATCCATGTTCTATCACTCCTATACTTGGGTTGCTGGAGCCCGTCCCGGCTGTCTTGGGGTGAATGTGGGGTTACACGCTGGACGGGTCACTAGTTTGTGGCAGAAAATAACCACTGCACTGACACTCACACCCACAGACAATTTAGAGTTGCCAATTAGCCTAATGTGCATGCCTTTGAACTGTGGGAGGAAGCCGCAGAACCCGGAGAGAACCCACGCAGACACGAGGAGAACGTCCACACTCCGTAAAAGGAATCAAACCTGCAACCTGTTTACTGTGAGGTGACAGCGCTAAGCACTGCACCACTCTGATGTCTGCAGTAAATTTCCTTTTAAGAGTGTGATTCATGATTGGGGCCGTTCAGTAATGCGTTGGTCTCTTTAAAACATGTAGCTTCTAAAGGGTTTAATGGAAAACTGTCATCACTTTTTGCAGTCAAGCTCCAGAAAAGCACACCTTTATTTTTTGAATTGTCTCTGTAGAACAGAAAAGACAATGGCTGAGTCCGTGCTCCCTGGTTGAATTGTTCCTTTTCAGAGAGCAATAGCAGCGGTTCGCTGTAGGGGGAAAAAAAAAAATGTTTTCTTTGCAACACCGCTGGATTCCTTGTGGCGCTTGCAGCGCGACGGGCACCAGCAGTTTCAAATAAGGGGATGTTTATGTTGTCAATCAAAGCCTGAGCAGTGATTAAGACTCATTTTTTTATCTTAATGAATGCAAATTGGCACATCTGCTATGGTGGGCTAGCTGTCCAGACTCTTCAATTAGCATGATTGATCAATTATCGTCCTGCTGGTGGCGCAGTGGAAATGGAGGCTGCAGCGGAGATGGGTGTGGAGGTGATGAAGGGGGGAGGAGGAGGAGGAGGAAGGGAATGAGAGATGAAAGCTGAGAGAGAGGGAGGGGGGATGTCAGGAAATGGTCCGAAACCTTTGTTCTGCAAATCACTTTCTTTCTCTCTTTGATTCGATTAGAAGAAATGCTGCAGTTTTAATTCGCTGCTTTGGGGGTCTTTCTCATTTATTTTTGTTAAAGATCGGCAGCAATAAATGAGCAAATGAATGTTGAGCCCGACTCTCTCTCTTGCCGAGTTCATGATAAAATATTCCAACAAGCGAATGAGTTGCAGCCTGACCCTGGTGGGTCGGCGCTCCGTTGACTCTGAGGTTTGCAGAGGATTTTGCCTGTACATGCATATATGTGAATATTTCATGGCACGTTTCTGAGCGCACGTGAAAAACTGTGAGTCAGTAAACACAACAGTGTGTTCAAACAGTGCTGAAAAAATTTTACATTTTGCAAAATTGTTAAAAGTGATGTTGTTGTATTCATTTTAACACAGCGATGCAATTGCACACTCGAGAAACACTGGAAAGACTTTTGCTGTTAAATTTGCATTAAGACGCAGGTGTTTTTATGCACGAAACCTCTTCAATTTTCCATGTACGTGTTCTTGTTTGGTTTTTTTTGAGAAATATATGACATAATTTCCCTTTCTGCATCTGTTGTGGTCACAGATTTCCTTTGTGCTTGATTATCATTTGCACAATCTAAACAAGACGCACGTTTGTCTCTGTCAACACGCATTTAATAGATTTTATTTCTGGGCCGAAATGACTGAGTGGTTTAATTAGAAACAAAGTCAAACCTTCTCTCCTGCAAACCAGTTTGATTCTGCTGGAAATTGTAACATAAAGTAAGACTAAACCCATGGCAAGTTATTATTACAGGTTTGTTCATATTGATTTATTCCGAACTGCACGTATATCAACATGTAATTATCATTTTTGGTCTATTTACACTGGCTTGTCAGCAGAGAAAATTCTAAATTTTAGAAAAAGGTTGATTGATTTTGTATTCATTTGAGAAAGACCCGTCAAAGAGATACATTGTACGTGGTCAATGTATGTAAACTCACATGAATCTACTGGAATTAACGAGAATAAACCAGGAATTTTATGGATTTTAATGTTTACCCTCGACACGGAACTTAAATATAGTTGTGGTGAAATGAATTGCAGCATAATAAGTACATGGAAAACCCGGATTCAATGCAAGAACACTTGAATATCTATGCTGTCCCTCTGTCACATGCACACAGTGCACAGCTTCCTGCAGGGCAATTGAGGCCACGCCATGCATTCTTCAATCACATGCACAGATGATTTGTAGAACCCTGGCTTATAGAGGCCACACTTGTGAGCCCAAAGCACAGCACTACTGAAGCCATGCATTTGATGATGTATTGTATTAACGTTTAACTCCAAACCATAGTGTTATGGTTGTATATACTTTCATTTCTTTTATTTTTTTGGGATATTTAGCTAACTAAATATCTTTCCACATTACTTATATACTTACTTATACTGCTATATAGTTTTACAGACTAGGTTGTTCAATGCAGCCATTAAAACTTTTTAAAATTTACTCACAATACCATCTAATGTCATGTGTTTTAAAGGCCTTCTGATGTCAATGAGGTTTATGTTTATGTTGGAATTTGACACAGTTTGTTTAGATTACGCCACATTTATACGTTATTCCCATATGTTCCACGTAATTTTATTAAATTCCCATAAAGACCTTAATTCCCATGGAATGTTTCCAATTTGGAATGTTTCCAAAGATTCCCCAGCATGGCTTTCCATTGGAAAAAAAAAAAATTCTGGCCCTTTAAAACACAATAAAAGTTTCCATTAGATTTCCATTAGCTTCGATGATCTAATGCTCACACAGTACTTCCTCTCATCACTTTCCTCCCGTCTCTTCTCTAAACCCTGTGTCACACAGACAGCAGGAGTTTTCTTTTTTTTTTTAACCAAACCTAATGTTTGAATTTTTATTCCAATCTGTTCACTTACTGCAGTCAGAAATAAATACTTTATTTCCAACTGCGCGTCATCCAATGTCATGACATGCGAATATCATTCAAAATATAAAGGTGTATTTTTCTATACTTTGAATTCATCTCCTCACGTTGGTGTGCGTGTTGTAAAGACAAGCTGCTCCCTAGTTCCTGCTTTGCGCAGACATTCAACAGTAAATGACCGGCATTATTAGGATATTTTTTCCTAAATGTATTGTCGGATGAGGCTTTTTCCTACTGGAAACTCTGATGTTCGGACGTCGTTTTGAGCCTGATCACGTGCGACTTCAACTCTTCGCTGTCACCGGCGGTTTGGCGGCGCGTGTGTGCGTTTGGAGGCAGCCGTCTGAGGTCTGTCACAAAGGTCTCACCGCGGCGAGTGGAGCCGCGTTAATGTTTCCGTCGCGAGCAACATGCTGGGTTTCAAAGTGCCCCTTTTTATAGGACAAGGACTCCTTTTCCTCTGGGCTTTTAGTGAAAAAGGGTCACCACGTCTCCTTTGTAGTCGCACCAGAGTAATAATGAGTCTGTAAAACACATGCTTTCCTGTCCCCTTTAAGAGCGTCCTTATCTGCTGACAGAGATCTGATTCTCAGCCTGTTCAAATCGTATTTTTTTTTTTCCCAGCCACGGGTTTAATTTAAAATCCTCACGGTGAGACGAGGTCCGGACTGGGTTCCTGAAGGAGCGATTTTAAAGGCGGCGTGCTTTCCATCACATTGTTTTATTGTGGCTCGGCTCTCCGCTGCGTGATGCTTGTTACCAGGTTACTGCTAAGAGAGTTTTGCTTTTAGCAGGTCATACCTCATTGACGTCAGAGCCCTTTTTCCACCCTCTCAAACACGTTGAATATGTCTTATTTCAGATGGAGAGTCTCCGGGAGAGCACATAATAACATGCGAGGCTGCAGCAAAAGGCCACAGGACGTTTTCTCGGTAAACACTTGAATGTGCAGAGAGCAAGGTGGTCAAAAAAGGTTTTATAAACCTCACTTTGTTTTCGCCAGTATGTTAAAATAGGGATGGCATTTTTTTTCCCCATTTTTTTTGTTTGCTCTTATTTTCTTTTTCTTTTTGAGATATTAAAACTTCTCAGAGTTTCATAGAACCAGCTTGGCAAATTTATGAAAATAAAGCAGTGGTTTAATTCCAACTAATCTGCGAATAAATGTCTCTTACTTTGATTTGATACTTCACCCAAAGCTATTTTGTTTTTTTTATTAAAGATTAGTAGTAGATTAGCAGTTAAAATAAAATTAGAATTGAATTCCTATTTGCTTTTTTCAGTAATTAAATTGTTACCTAAGTTCTATTGGCTTTTTTTTTCTTTTTTTCTTGTAGAAACTCTGCAACTACCAGTGCAACACAAAGCAAAAAAAAAGAAAATTGCAATATTTAATGAAAAAAATGATTTTGGACAACAATTAAAGACTTAAAAGTAACAATTAAAGAAGTTTTGGTAGTCATTGTTTTATGCACTTTTATGTGCCCGAGTGATCAACCAACCTGCCGATTCATTTGAATCCAAACTGTGTAACACAAAGCAAATTTGACATGATTTTCAGAGTTATTCCAGACAACTGGACGACAGAGAACCTTTGCAGGCAATTTTACCACGACTCGTTCTTTTTGCTGCCAGCTGCCACGAGTGGCTGCTCGCACAGGAGCCGAAACCGCACACCTTTCTCGACGGTCTATTAAAGAGCACAAAATAGACCGGGGCAGGAAGCTGACCTGATTAGGTCTGTTCCACTTGCAGGAATTGTCTGTTAGTTCTGTTGAAGATCGTCAGAAGCGGCGGGCCGTGTGCGGATGTGCGCGGATATGCGCGGCTGTGCGCCCGCTGACCTTGTGGGCTGTGCGGCTGAAAGTGAGACCTTGCTCTCGTGCACTGTGGTGCAACAACCAGCCTGCCCCTGGCTGCCCGTGCTGTGGCCAACCCCCCTGCAGCCCAGGGGCGAGGGCAGAGCAAAGCCTGCTGGGACGGAGAGGGGCGGGGGCGTTGGGGTTGGCTGGCATCGCGCCACTGCCGTGACTGCGGGGGCAAAAGCGAGAGGGCTGCTGCACCTCGGACTCATGAGGACGGGGTCCGTGGTCCGGGTGGGGAGTGTTGCAGGACTGACAGACAGACAGACAGACTGACTGACAGACAGACTGACTGACGGACCGACGGACATCCTGCTGGCACATCCTGCCCTCTCTGTCGCTCGGCCCTCCGTACTCTCCTTATCGGAACTCCTAATTGTCCTTATGAATATTTTAGAGGCGAGCAGGAATGGGAGATCAGAGTTGAGGGCTTTGGTTACAAGGGCCCTGACGGCAAATGATCCTGAGAGAACAGACACAGCGAGGACGAGAGTGAGAGAGAGGCGGACAGGAGAGAGGGACACGTGGCAAATTGCTCTGAAATAAAAACGGTTTTTCACATCGCTGTTTGTTGATGTGTTCATCCCAATTGTATTCCATTTGGATTAGACGTGTGCCACATTTTTTCCTCTCTCTGTGCGCAGCGTGCTCTCATTTCCTTTAATCTGTAGATAATGATGACATTGGTTTGCCTTTATCCTCAATTTGTCGTTGAATTCCCTCTCGTCTTTGCTGAGAATATGCCGTCCGCTGATTGAGACCGCCGCTCTCTCTCTCTCTCACTGACTGCACCATCTAATAGCTTCGCCACATCAGTCATTCACCGCAGTCTCGGGGAGGAAAACTCTAAAGGGACCGCTCACAGCACGGCGCTTGCCTTTTTTTTCCTTGTTAAATGGATGAGCTATATTTAATTGGCCATCAAAGCAGCCCAGTGCAGGTTAACATTTGCAGCACACTAAGGATGTTTTTTTTTAAAGCTTATTTTGTTAGGTTGCAAAGGGGCATGGAATGGAAATTTTTAGAAACATGCCACAGAAAGGCAAGCTGGAGGACAAGCATGAAAATTTCCATGGGATTTAGCAGGGACTTCATGGAATCACGGAGATTTTGTGACTAGAAAGTTGCTGCAATTTCTATAAACTCTTTATTCATATAAATATGAGCATTCTATCATAAATCAACGACCTACTTGTGTGCAAACCAAAAGGTTTTATATATATAAGTTCTATATACGTTGTTCTCACACACAAAAAAAGAAAACTGGCTCGCAGAAGGTAGAAACAAACAGCTTGCGATGTCATGGTGTCAGCTCGCCATCATCAAAATGTACTTGACTGGATGATGTTGGGCTCCAGTTGTGACTTCAGTGGTCACGCTGTAGTGTCCTGCATTATAGAAATGATCTGAGCATGTTGAAGGACACAGTGCACAGAGCTGGGTTGAATCTGAAATTGAATTTGGGTTAAATTAAAACGTTCTGTCCTGCCAGATGCAGGATGTTCTTATATTACAGTGAACTTGCAAACTAATCAACAAAATTTGAAAAATCAAGTTTGCTCCTGTTTGCCATCACTAATAAAGTGTATTTATTCTCATGAAAAAACCTAGTCATTTTGAAACTTTTTGTTAAAATCTGGTTGCAGGTAAAACTGATCCCAGCTCAGTCGCTCCTGCTACCGCAAGCCACCGAAATTAAAATAAAATGTAGACAACAGAACCCGCAGGTATCCCCTCCTGCTGCGCCACTTCCTGTCCACCGTGTATACCGCACAATGGAGCTGAGGCAGAGGAAGGACATGCACATAGCCTCATATCCTGATATCAGTCTGCTCTGCGATGTGTTACGGTCATGAGATTAAACAAGATGTGTCTGGGAATCACAGAGGCCTTTTTTATCCCTTAGCAAAAAGAAGAGGAGAGCTGGCGGGTCGCTACAAAACTTCCTAAATACCAACCAAAAAGATCTTTCTGTACGCTCGGAGCGGAGACAACAGCGCCGTGGGGGGGAAAATAAATATGATGGTAGTGAAAAGTCTCTTAAGATATTATATAAGGGTAGAAATATTCCTCGGCTAGATAAAAGCCCTCCTATCAACCGCCTCCCCATGCCGATTTCCTAGCGCATTCACTCTCAAAGAAGCCCTTTGATAAGCACATTAGGTGGAACGGCGTGGGCACAATGGTTATGTCATGAGGATTAGCACGCTACCTTGCCTTAGTGTAGCAGTGGGCAATCCGTGGCTAACGCAGCGGCGTTACACTGCAGGGCGCGAGTCTTGAAGAGACTCAACTAGAAACGAGGTGGTGGGGGTGGGGGTGAGGGGTGAGTGGGGGGCGCTGCGCCACCCGTCCAGTCAAAACATGGCTTTTGGTGTCGTTGAAGGGCCCGAGATAAACACGCAATATGGCAATATGACGGCATGGTGATTCTTTTCCAGTGGCCACTTGAGGTACTGCAGCCAAAAATCCCATGTTTCCCAAAAAAGTGTTTTCAGCATAAACCACGACAACTAGAAAATAAAGGATCTGAAATGCAGTTTGTGGTAAATCTTTCTCTTGGCTCGTTCTGATTGGCTGATTGGCATCCTAATGTGTGGTGACAACGCTGCACTGCATGCTCTATGGGGCCTCATAATGCGGAAGCAACTCGGAAGCCAAACATTTTTCAATCAATGGGCCACCATTTTGGATCCCGTGGGGCTTGGGTTACCTCTTAAGACTTTCCCGCCTTTCAGGTGGGTGGGTGGGGGCGGGGTTGTGGGTACAAGAGCTGTGGCCCATGCAGCGCCACGGCATTTCATGTGGTGGTCGTCTGCCCAACAGTCAAAGCCGCTTGCAAGTAAAAGCCTCAGCGATGTAGGCACAACGTGGTGGTGGCGGGGGGGCATAGAAAAAAACTGCCTTTTCTCGTCTTCCCTTCAGCAACCCCCCCACCCCCCACCCCCACCCCGGCGCTCCGGACTCCAGCTTTCATCACGGAGGAGGCAGCCACTATCTCCCTGCTTTCACGCGGCCCTTCTATTCACATACAGTACTGTGCGCAGCATGAATAAGTGAAATGCAGAAAGCTCTCCGGACACAAGAAGTGGGGAGGAAGGTGGGTGAAGGGGGGGAGGGGAAGAACATCGGAGCAAAATAGTTTGATTTTTTTTTTGTTTCTTTTTTCCGAGGCGGCAGCCGAGTAAATTGCTCGGGCACGTCTCACTGGAAGTGCTCCTCAAGAAACAGGTGATGTAGGTGGCTTACGCAACCCGGTCGGGTTTTATTTTTATTCCGTGGAATCGTTTTTTTTTTCTTCTTTTTTTTCTTTCAATTTTGCAGCAAAAAGTGCAAATTCAACGTTTAGATGTCGACCCACCCGTGCATCAGGGAGAGCAGCTGATGCTAATTGTTTAAGCGCGGTTTACAAGTGGGTTGACGATTGTGTTGACGGCAAGTCTAGGGGGCTATTCAGCGTTGCCGCGCCACTCGCACCTTTTGTACTGCGTGTGTCGATGCGAAGAGGCGGTCGCTGCGCTCGGCGTTACCCTTGGTTACGGAGAGGTTCAGGTGGAAGGTGTTTTTCTCCTCCGTGAGCAGGCGGGCGGGCGGCCAGGCAGGAGGAGCCGTCGTCTACCCGGCCAATGTGTGTTCGCTTTCGCACACACGACTCTGATGTCGAGTCCGTCGGGGGCGTTGAATGGACTCGCAGGAGCGAAGCCGGCTCGAGCCAATCACAGCGGGGGGTTTGGTGCTTTAGGTCGCTCTTGGCAACGTCGCTCCCTGAAGTTCGCAGTTTTGTCTGCGTCCGTCGACTCTGTGGCCCCTGAAATGAAGTCCAGTCGCACCACGGTAGTCCTTGAGTCTGAATGGCGAGTTGGTGCCAGTTTGGCCGTCAAAGCCTCCCGCCATTGGAAATTGCTGTTTGAGGAAAAGTTGACACACGCACGCATGCACATGCACGCATGTGCACGGTCACAGAATAGCGTCCAGTCGGGGTTTGACGTCAACCACTCGGCCGTCTTTGTCTTTTGTCGACGGAGCCAAATTTCTCTCAATGCAGGTCTGGACTTTAGTGAGCAAGTAGCAGCTGGTCTGGTTCCCTCTCATCTCTCGGTGCCAGTGAAGAGTCTCTGCAAGTCTCTGCTCTCGACTGCAGAAGCCCCGTTCTGCAGATTCAAACGTCAAACTCTCGATCTAGAAACAAAGTCTCCTGTTGTCTCATGAAGACGACAGAGGCGTCGTCATTCCCGATTGTCTCGTCATTTTTCCGCCTTTTCTAGGTCACAGCCCGGCGGCGTCAGCAGCATTTGGCACCGACCCCACGTGCACGCACGCAATAGTTGATCCGGGGTCGGTTGGCGTTCCGGGGGACGCTGCCTGCGGGCCCCTTCTACGGCCATGTCGCCTCTGATTGGCCGGCGCCGGGAGCCGGGTCCTGACAGGTGTTTGGAAGAGAGACACCTGTTTTGGCCATGTGCTGGTTTAGTGATCCGTTTACCCGGAGCCGCGGGCCGCATCCGCGGGACGCCTGGGCCGCGCCAAGTCGTTTAAGTAGCGAATTAGAGCTGCGTTGTGCGTGCGCGTCGGAATGGCAGAAAAAACTCCGGCGAGCGGCGGCGGCGGCAGTGATGCACTTTAAAAGCTTCAGGAGATAATATGTAGAGCAGTGAGTCACGTCACGTATCATGGAAAGGATTGCTGGTGCGTGTGTGTGTGCGTGTGTGTGTGTGTGTGTGTGTGTGTGTCTAGCCCTAATCTCTGGCTATCTGGTTCCCCGCTCCCCCACCATGGAGCAGCCGCCGACCCTCCCTAAATGGCCGCTCGGCCTTGCCAGGCTCCTCGTGAAAGTAGAGAGCAGCCGTGCCCGACCCGCCCCGACCCGACTCGACCGACCCGACTCGACCGACCGACGTGTTCTGGTAATGAGCGGCTTTGGAGCTCAAAATTTGCAGGTGGAGGCCAGGTCTGCGGCGAGGCTCCGGAGAAAGTGCACCGCTTCTCCCCCAGTAAACACCAGCTTCTCTCTCTCTCTCTCTCTTTTCCTTTCCAGGACCCTAACTAAAGAGGGCCTGTTCAGTAAACAGGAAATGAACCAGCAAGGCGTTTTCTTAGAATGAGAAGAATGTCACAACCACTCGGAGCAGTAACGCATCTGGTCTAGCCGTTCATTACCCGGAGAGACTTCTTTGTCTCGTGAGCTCCTGAGGGCTTTGTGGATGCTTTTCTGAACTTCCCCATCTCTGCCAGCATCTGCACATTTTCTCGCTCTTTCTCTTTCTTTGTGTTTTCTCTGCGCAAAAATACATCCGATCCTCAAAGGTCTCGCAAAGAGATGGACTGAGTGCAGTCACAGAGCGGTAGCGGCCGACGTGATTAGATTAGAGTCAACTTTATTGTCATTGAACATGTCGCAAGTACAGAGCAACAAAATGCAGTTAGCATCCAACCAGAAGTGCCTAGCAGTGAATTACATATAAACAGAATAGACACATCACACACACACACACACACACACACACACACACACACACACACACACACACACACACACACACACACACACACACGCCACGGGGTTGAGATCATTGCATAAAACCAAAATATTGCAATAAAAAACTGCTGATTGAAACACCTTGAATTGGTCACCCACCCGCGGCGCATTGTGTTATCAAGTACCATTTAATGGAAACACCTGCGAATCATACTTGTACTTTGTCGAAATCTTAGAAATATCAAGTTTATTTTGCAAAGAAACTGTAATTGAAACACAGCCCTCTTCTTTTAGTGTCTTGTTTCCATCAAGAACAAAATCAAGGCCAATCATCAAGTCAGAAATACAGATTAAATATATATATATATATATATATATATATATGATATATATATTTTTTAATAAAATGATACTATACATCAATACCACTGCTGGCCCCCAAATAGCTCCGCCCCTGTATGATGGAGGAGCAGCATGGTCGTGGAGCGTCTCGAGCGAAGGATCAGGCTCAGAGAGAGAGAAGTTGCGCTGAGGTTGTGGTGTGGTGAGCAGCTCTGGTTTGGAGGATGCAGCAGCTGTGGAGCTCTGACGACCCCCCCCCCCCCCACTCCCTCCTCCACCGCCACCCACCCCTCCCCCTCCCCTCACCACCGCTGCCGCCACCTCTCGCCGCACGCAAGAAAGTGGTTCCCACACCGAAGGCGCTGCATCCAACACACACTTCTCGCACGGTTTGGGTTTCTCTCACGTGCACCGCCCCCCCCTCTCGTGGTCGGGTGATGAAGAGCGCAGAGCTGAGAGCGGCGAGGTCTCATTAGCGCGTCGGCTCCTCTTCTCCGCCGTGACCTCTGACCCCTGGCATCGGCGGGAGTCGAGGACCTCGGGCCTCCACGCCGGGGGCCCCTCGGAGTCGGGCCCCGCTGATGGAGGGGTGAGGGGGGTGGGGGAGGGTGGAGATCTTCTCATAAATCACGTTTTTTTTTAGTTTTTTTTTTATGTCCGCCGTCTCGATATCACAGGCCGTCACACGCTGTCACCGGGTCTTGTTAGCGGCTCCACCCGGCGCCGTAATGAGGAGCGCAGAGCAGAGAGGAGAGCGAGCGGAGGAAGATGTGTGTGTGTGTGTATGTGTGTGTGGTGTGTGTGCGTACGTGTGTGTGTGTTGGAGTTGGGGGGGTATCAGGACACGTTTGTTGGTCTAGTCGTCTGTTTTCGTCCCCCAAAGTTTAAAAAGAAAAAAAAAAAATCTCTTTTGAGCGCAGACACAACAACAAAGCGGCTCCTCTCTTCCACTCGTTGCCCCGCTTTGGTGAGCCGATAAAATAAGCACCTTGGAGCACATTAAGATCATCCTCTTCCTCTAATTTCCCCACATGCATTGGCTTCGATACGATCCCGGGGCGCGACGACCGTACTGAGTCACAAAGCTGGGGAGTGATGGAGGGTGGAGGGGGGGCAGCAGCCTTAAGAGGATCCCCTTACACTGGGCTCTCTCTCTCTCTCTCTCTCTCTCTCTCTCTCTCTCTCTCTCTCTCTCTCTCTCTTTCTCTCTCTCTCTCTCTCCTCCGGCCGGCCGGGCGGCTCGCGATAACGGGAGATACAATGAAAAATGCAAAACACACATTTGCGGTGGAGGAGGGGTTTGGGGTTAGGAGGGATGGGGGAGGATGGAGACGGTGGGGGAGGGGTGGGAGGTGGGGGGGGGGTGAAGATGAAGGATGGAGAATTGTTTCTTTCCCTTTGCAGCTTCTCCTCCAGTCAAAGCGGAACCAGCGGACGAGCCGATCTCACTGCTTTTCTCCCCCCCCCCCCCCCTTCAGTTATTTTTTTTTGCAGGTGGACGACGCGACACCGATCCTCCTCCATCCTGCCTTCCACTCCTTGTAACTGTGCAATTTCATTTTTCAGAAATTGAGAAACAAAGGCCATAATGACTGTGCTAGTCCCGATCCCGAGGACTGTTTCGGGCACAGCCCCGTCATGGACGACCATTTCGGCAAACTAAGCGAAGAAAGTGATTTAGTGTACAAGCGCTGCGGTGTAAGTACTTCCTCCACGTCCCCTGCTGTTTGGTGTTGATCCCCTGTCTCTATGTCGATGTTCACTACAGGCGCTAAACAAGAAAGAACACAGAGGTTGCGATAGCCCGGACCCCGATGCCTCATATGTCCTCACTCCTCACACTGAAGAAAAGTATAAAAAAATTAATGAGGAGTTTGATAATATGATGAGAAATCATAAAATCGTAAGTACTGTAAGTGCAACGTCTTTGCTTGGCTTTGTGGCTCAAAGGATTTTCACTACTTTTTTTTTTCTTTATTTTTTCGATTTAACTCTTCCGCTTTTTTATTTTGTTGTGACCTCCACCACCCCTGAAACCTCTGCCGGCCTCTGCCAGAGCTGCTCTAGATTATTGTTGCCCCTCACCCACTCACGCACACGCGCAGCGGGCGTGGACTTGTTTTACTCTGTGTTACGTCACTACCTTGGCTTGACCGATATTTCGGCACACCCTGATAAGATCACATTTCCTGTAAACAGGTGAAGAAAGAACGCGCTCGCTGCAAAAAAAATAGCCATCGATTCCAATCTGTAAGCACAATAAATACACAATCAACACCTCCTGTGTTGTGTTGAGCAGTTGCCAGAATCAGACTTCAGGCCAACTTCTTCTGAAACCTTGTTTTTTGTGATAGTGCTTTTCCCCTCCTCAGTTGAGGACCCTGCTTCCTCTCAGTTTTATCACACATGGTCACACCTGTCATTCTGAAAGATGAAATTAGAGACACGCTGCACCAGTGTCGCTCACTGTCTCCCCCCTCTTTTGTGATCTTATCAAGCGTTACGACGCCGGAATCACGAAAGCACTTTCTCAACACCCTTTCTTTTTTTTTTTTTGCTTTTTTTTTTTTTTTTTGCTTTTTTTTACCCCCCTCCCCCGACGTTGCCGACACAACATCAACGTAACAAAACTAATGACGGCCGGCCGATCGGTTAACGCCGCGATGAAACTTTCTCACTTTCGCCACCTGCCATCCTCACTCACACTTTGCGCAGTCAGCACTTGGGAGGTGAAAAGCAGGCGAGTCACGATTCTTTGAGCAACCCCCCCACCCCCACCTCCCTCCTGTGCCGAGAGACATGTGACACGGTGCCGTTAGAATAAAGGAGGGGTGTGTGTCCGCCGTGCTGACTGCTGCAATGCCACAGTGCTCACCTGAATGCATGTCTTTGGATTTTTGTGGTTTGTGTGTTTTGTGTTGTTTTTCTGTGTGTTACAAAATGTTTGCGATAAAACTGAGAAAAAAGTTGCATAATTTTATGTAAAAAAAACCAAACAAATGTACATTACTGTGAAACAGTTTGTAAAGTATGAGCTTGACTGCAGTATGTCCTAGTGTACTGCAGTTTTAATTGCGCTTTGCCCGACTACATGACACCAATGTATTTGTCTATTAAAGCAAACCCTCAGGGTGGCAGAGTCGCTCTCTCTTAATGATGCCGTGACACTGACCAGTGACCCGTCAGATTTTATTTTTGGTTTTGAGCGCCCCCTCTGTCTGTCTCCCTCCTGTAGCCCACGGCGCTGCCTCAGCAGAGCTTCTCCATGCACGTGGCAGTGCCCGTAACCAACCCCAATGCCATGTACCAGCCGGGAGGGACGCTGGGCAGCCAGGCCCTGGCCGCCGCCACCGCCTCCCTGAGTGACAGCGGGATGCTGTCCCCGCCCCACGCCTCCCTGCACAGGAACCTAGGCTCGGCCGGCGCCTCCCAGAGGCCCACCAGCGCAGGTTAGTGTGGGGCGACCCAGGCAATTCACCCAGAGTTGAAAATTCACCACATTTCTACTCACCCGGTGTGTCGAAAGTGAGTGGAGTGAGATTTTCTAATCTATAGTAACACCACACGGGGAAAACTGATTTTCCCCAATGCCACTGAAATAGAAGCGCAGGGTGGCCACATGCTGAAAGATAAACAAACAACACGAGTTAAACATAGCCTGTCTCCATCCGCTGGTGCACAGAAGACTGAAGAGTACAGTGTGTCTACAAATTGTCTTATTAAAAACCATTGCTTATTTGTTTTGCTTTTTTTTTGTTGCCCAAAATGTCCACTTGTTCTGGAGCCCTGCTCTTGTGGAACTTTTATGGAATGTTTAAGTAGCATGTAAATCATCTTGCTAGTAATGGAACTGTTTGGAATTTGTCTTTAGAATTGTTACATGAATCCCAAAATGGCAGTTTTGGGTGAACTGCATCTTCTTTTTTTTTTTAATTAACAAGATTTCTGGCTTTATGATCTGCTTTACAACTCACTCAGGGCGATATGCCTTGCAGGCGACCAGCAACACTAAACGTGCTGAGTGTGAAGCCTGAGGTTGACAGGGGAGGAGAAACACTGAAAGCACTAAACTTTTTTTTGACCTGAACTGTGCTTACATTTAAGATACAAAGCAGAAACACTTTTGTGTACTGTACAGC
This sequence comes from Nelusetta ayraudi, assembly GCF_046127955.1. Lineage (NCBI taxonomy): Eukaryota > Metazoa > Chordata > Actinopteri > Tetraodontiformes > Monacanthidae > Nelusetta > Nelusetta ayraudi. The sequence continues at coordinate 6,095,933 of NW_027466103.1, read as the reverse complement.
CATTTTATCTAATTTTGTCATCGACCGTCAGTCAATGGAAATAGTGTGTTTCCATTAACATTTGTATTAATATGATAATTCTGCAAGTCAAAATTGCAAAAGAAAAAAAAAAACAGCAGTTGGGCAAAAACCCATCACTTTCACGAAAAACATTTTTACATTCACATCATTGCTATTTCAGATGAAGAAAAAACCTGAGAAAACAATTGTGCAATGTGTGTGGTCAGAAGTGGGAAATTGCAAATCTCAAAGCAAGAGATTAAAAAAAGCCAGAGAGCAAGAAAAAGCAAGATAAGCTGTGCAAAAACGCGACAGTTCGATGTCAGGGAGTTGGTCGCTGCAATGGAAGTGGTCTCTGAATCTAGAACACCCACCGCTGTGCTCCTTCCAATAGCTTAATGTGCCTGAATGTCGCCCATGTTTTGCTCAAGTTTGAAATGGCAACCTGGCTAAATGATCGACTCTGACTTCAGCTAGACTTTGCAAATTGCCTGACGAGAAAAAGTGCAGTGTGTGGTTTTGGTGTGCTGTAGCATCGACAGGCTTGGCTGCTGCTGCTGGCTAACTTGGAGTAATCAAGCAATCAGTGAATTCATCGTCCCTGCACCCCCAATTAATTGGAGGAGGTTTGGAGGTGTTGTCTATCCAACTGGTTGAAATGTTTTCGTAGTACCAGCTAGTTTATCTTACTTCAACTGGTTTTGCTAATACTGGTCCCAATATGCATATTTCTTTTGCATTTTGGCTATTTTCTGCTATAAATTACAAGTGTCGTTCAACAAGGATTAAAGCTACTACTCCTTGAAGACCCTTGGAGTGGTGTTTTTGCATATTTCTTTGCCACACTTAAAAATATTATTATAACACCTTTCACTGGATCTGCATGGTGGAAAGATGAAGTCACTCCTGACTTGTGCTTGTAAGACCCGAAATGACTCAACCAGGGTGGCTTTTGCAAGATTCAGGTTTGCTGCACGAGTGATAGGCAGCGAGGTGTGAAATACCTCATTCAACTTTGACCACATGTCAAAACTGGCTATCACCTTCCCGTTTGTGTTGCGGTTGATTTCAAACGTCTGTTTGTCTCTTCATTGTGATCACTTAGTGGGAGCACTCCATTTTCATTTCCTTTACACCGCTTTACAGCCGTTCCTTTTGGTAGAGTGTGTTTTAAAAGGCTCGAGACTCGTTACTGTCCGTGAGGAATACCAGCATGGCGTGCTTTTAATTCAGGTGGACCTTTTTGAACGCAAAGCCTGGCCGAGACTTCACACGGTGGATAGAGCCTCCGCTAGAAACCTGTTTTTCCGAGACAATTAATAACTGCATGCTGGGTGCTGCTGTGTCTTCACAATACGCTGCATGTCCCGCCTCCATACCTCCGAACGTAACAAACGATTAGCGGCTCTCGGCTTGATATGGGCTCCTTTTGATCGTATGTGGACAAATCCCCCAGCATGAGGACGCTGGCCAGAGCTTTTTGAACCCCGGCCGTCGACACGACGGGTCCGCGTCTTCCGGCGCGGTGCGTTCCGCTAGCCCGCCGACGGATGCAGATGGTTAATCATATCACTCTGTGCATCTCATTAGGTGGCATGCTGGATACCACAGACCTTTCGTTGCCAAGTGGTGTGGGCTCCAGCCCAGCGGGTAAGTCCTCCCGGAGAGATTCATTAGCTCTGTGTAGCTTTGCCCAATAGGCCTCCTGCTTAGCATGCGAGCTGGATGGCTTGCGTGTCCATCTGTGGCTGGTTCGAGACAATAGTCACAGTCCTCGGCTGATGGAGCTCCTCCCTGTGTAATTTCACTGTGTGTAGCGCCCTCTTTGACAGAGGAAGTGTTTGTTGCTGCTCGTTAAAGGTTAAGTGTGTAATGTTGGGAGATTTTGAAGAAGAAACAGCGACATCAAGTGGTTACATTCTAGATTGCAGCGCACGTACCTTCCCTCTCCTGAGCTTGCCAGTGAGCTGCGGTGGCCTGCGCACCCAAATCTGGAAACCACGTCCACCTTCTTCTTCGTTGGTTTATGTGAAGAGACGAGCAGGCCCCCGAATTACGAAACGCGTTCTCAGGCGAACTCGATTGTCTCGATTATTTTTCTTATTTTGTATATTAAGCTTTTACCAATATAAAAATCCTAAATCAAGCCAAATATTATAAACTGGATTTTAAAATGGATGACAGCGTTTTGCTTGAATTAACCAACTTTTTAGCCAGGTAGCTAAAGGGCTCCTTTTCCTCCATCCGTAGACCTCCCTCCTCCCGTCCCCTACCCTTTACTGACAGGTGCATCTGTCCACCACCCCAACCCCCCGCCGCTCTGGCGGGCCTTATAAGGCCGAAGAAGGCCACCAAGATGCCTGGAGCGCCATAACCCCTGTAGGTATTCGGGCCGTGACATCCCACTAAGTCCTCGAGTACACAATGACCGGACTGCCTGTCAATGTGCTGCGTGAGAGGCAGCGGCAGGTGGAGCTCGGCTCCGTGTAGCGTTTCTGACGAGGTGCGTTACGCCGCAAAACTCTTAGATGTGGTTTAGCGCCTCGTGATGTACGACTTGGAAAAAATAAAATAGATGTTTGATAACTTTTTCTTTTTGCTCGCTCTGGCGTGACTCGCCGCGGTTGCCGTGGTTGGCAGTCGGAGTGGCTGCGAGCAGGAATGCTGGGTGTGTTTCCAGAGCAGGGTGTGGTACCAGGGTTGGGGTGAGGTCCTCTGCCAGGGGCGTCACTGTCTCTGGGTGCTGCAGCTGTTGTTTTTGCAGGCGGAGGCCGCGGGGAGGAGAAGCCTCTCCGGGCCCCTGCTGTCAGATGACCGTTCCTGACATAGTCCTGATTCTTGGCGAGTATCAGCTCTGACCGCAGCCGAAGCCTGTCAGCGAGCGGCCGGATTGAAGATGCAGCCGCGTGAAACCTTCACTCATTGATAGAAACACCTTTATTTAACAGTAATAGTGGGAGTCCCTGAGTTTGACTGCGACCCAGCGAGCGTGAGTTTGCTAATTGTGAAAGCAAACACATCAAACTGCGAAGCGCGGAAACTTTCAGTTCAGTTGTTGTTTTCTTTTCTTTTTCAAGGTCCCACAATCCACCTGTTTCCGCCACGCACAATTAATTATCCAGAACATGCTGTAGACGCCGTGCTGAAGACTGTCTTTAGCGTCTGCTGTGACATCACAAGGCTCTCATTTCCAGAACAGAGCGATTTAACACCCATTTTTCTGAAAAGTGGAGCGAGCAACAAGAAGCAACAGATGTTTTTTTCTTCATTGCAGGGAGCTTGCCAGCGGAACAGACACGTCTTCCTGTGTTAGAAACATTTGTAAAGTGAATTATTCATTCAATGGGACCTTGATGGTGCAGCGGCGAAGGCGTTACTGTACTGTCTGAAATCGCTTTTTTTAATTGAAAGTAAATCAAGTTTGAAAGTGATGATGGGCTCCACGCTGTGACAAGTCTCCCAACTATAATTAACTTTTTTTTTTTAAATGCCATGTATTTTGGACCCGCCCTCTAATTGCGCTCGGCCTCAGTGCCCAGGAGTCTCTGGCAGGTCTTGGTTCTCGTCGTTTGGTCTGAACCTGGCACACGTGGGCCGTGGACAATAAAACTCGCTGGGTTTTTCTGCCCTCCAAACTTCAAATGAAAGCTTAATATTTCATTTTGTAAACACACCAGTCTTATGTAATGCGCCTTCCTTGCTTTTGTACATAATTCAGGGCCACGCAGTGAAACCAGGCACCTCTCGACTGGCAAAGGTTTGAGCCAGGAAGGATTTATTGACAAGAGGAAGCCAATAAAGACGTGTGCAAACATGTCTGACATCCGGGGAAAAAAAAAAAAAAATCTTTATTGAAATACGGTACTTGCTGAAAAATTCTCCACCTGCAGTTTTTGACTTGCTTCGTGCTATTGCACTACAGGTGACATGTTGTTCGTGCTCATAGCAGACCGAGTCGTCATAACGGCTGCGTAGTTGGCTGGTGTTGATCTTCACTCGATCATGAAGATAATAAGATGAACCCAAGTCAACAATTACCACCAACAGTCAGTGACTGCGTTTTTGGTTCAGAGTGATGCGATGGCTCTGACTGACGTTGTGTCGGATTGTGTCACATAACACAGTGCAGTTCCTATAAACAGTATTACCATTTCAAAAAGAGGGCATTGTTCCCATTCATTGGAGCAGGAGATGGAGTGAGCTGCACTTTTTTTGGGAGATGAGTCTTGTGCCTACTGAGGGGAAGCACATCATTTCCACTCAAATGATATGAAGTTATTGTCAAACTTGAAATCGGTTAATATTAATTTGCAAGTGTAATTTTTTTATTTATTTATTTCAGTATCATTTCAAATCATGATAATTGTGGCTTTTACCATTTTTACACCCTTTCTTCTTCTTCTTTTTTTTAAACACCAAATAGTTTCAGAAAAATAAAAACAATCTCTATGCTCATCTTGTTCATCACAAATAAGTTGCAGTTTCCAGATTCTGGATTAGAAACGTGGCTGAGACGTTGCTGCACTGCCTGTGTTCTAGAGAGAGGTTGCTTTTCTTTGCCGACGGCAGCTTTCACAGCTCGCTGATTGTAATCAGAAAGCTCTTGGCCTGCCGTTTGCTGTTTTTTGTTTGTTTTTTTTGCCTCCCGTTTTACATGAAATTGTATTTGCACTTGTGTCCAATTCCAGCTCAATGACATCTTCAGTGCTTTTAATCAGGTTTGCTATTTTTAGGGCTGTGGACATTTACTCTACTAATTCTGTAAACATTGTTTTCTGGCAGCGGCCGAGTCTCGTGCGATCAAAGTCCTGAGCCCACGGCGATGGCTACTTGAATATACTGTTGATTCAGCTGCGTGATACTATTGTCGGCATCATAACTGTTTATTTGACCGTGAATTGTCGCCGTCCTTATCTGCAGTCGGAGGGCCTATTGTTCCATTATGTTCCCAAAGCAAGAGCCTGCGTATTGTGCGTACACTTTGTGTTTCGCTGGAATACGGCAAACACAATGGCGATGTCGGCAACTTGTTGAAGTGTTAGTTGATCTGTCGATGGCCTGCCACTGATACAATTCATTCCGTCTTCCCCTTGTTTGTTGGGCTTCGACATGTAAACCAACAAGTAACACTTGTAGGTTTGGGGCGAAATTTCTATTTTTTATTTTTTATTTTTTTTTATCTCAGCGCGTGTTCATTTTCATGATAGTACGCACACAACTCACAAGTAACTGAGAGATATTCAGCTTTCGGTTGAAATTTAAGAAAGAAACATTGTTTTTTTTTAGGCAATAGCTTATTTAAATATAGGCATGCGGTGATTATTTCTTCTGCTTAAACAAACAATTGAAAACAAAGTTTTAAATACAAACTGACCTTCAACCAGAACACTTGGTGGTCACCATTCATGGACCAGACACTTGTGTTTGTGATTTTTGGGGTTAATCGACTTGTCAGACTACAGTATGTAATTCAATAAACACTGAAACACTCAACAGCTGCACATGTGCATTCAAAAGTTTAGAGGAGGTCAAATAACTGTAAATGTTATAGTGCATTTTAACAGCACTCTGAAATTGTTCCCAAAATCCAAGTGCACGCGAAATCTTTGGCCCTCGTGCACATTGTTGAATCATTACGGCTTGTGTAATTATTTTGCAAAGAAAAACATGAACGCCAGCCCAGCTGAATAAGATGTGCACTTTTTCTTACCTTTCATTTGGCTTCAGTTTAATTCAGCAGACCGCATCAGTTCACACAAGCAGCAGCACAAACACCGTCAAGCAGGACGAGCAACCTTCAAAGAAGTGAGCTGATGACGAGTTGCGGTCGGATCGATAATGTTGCCGAGCTGCTGCTGCAGTTGTTGTTGAGATTGCAAGAACACGCCACAGTCACCTTGAAAGAAATGGGAACGTTCACATAGACGCCGCTCAGGTTGTATGTCTCACTGAGCGTCAGCGTGGGCCTGTGACATTTAAACAAGGCTGTAAAAACTATTAATCACCTTCTATTAAACTGCTCTGTCCACAAGCAGCCATGGTATTCACCGTCGTGCACGGCCTCATTTCTGCTGCGGTGCATCAGCGCAGGTGGGAGTTTCTCATGTATGTTGGTGGGGAGTCACACTCTCGCTCTGCAAAATAAGGAAATGACTAATGACGGTGCGCATTAAGGTGTGAATGTTGAAAGGGAGTGTCGAGAACTTTACCGTTGTTTGTTGGAAAACAACTTCAATCTTTTTCTTCTTCCTCTTCTTTTCGTTTCTTTTTTTTTTTTTTTTTGAACAAAAAGCCGTAATAGCTGCAGCTATTCCTTTTAAACAGACACGGTACATTTGTCAGCGAACCGCTGCTCAATCCCAAGATGCAAGGCAAACTGACTTGCATCCAATCACTCACAGTAAAAAATAAAAGGCTCATCAATTTTGAAATGGACATTTTATTTTTGTAAATGTGCAGGATAATTATCCCAGCCTATTAAAACTTCCCAGAGGGTTGGAATCGCTTAGCGCCGTGCGTGGCGGTGGTGTCTGTGTGTGTGTGTGTGTGGGGGGGTGTCGTCGGTCACGGCGGGCGGCTCGCTGATGTCTTTCTGTGGTTGTCGCACCTCTGCAGGAAACGGCTTCGTCAACCCCAGGGGCTCCCCGGGCGTCCTCAGCACACCCAGCGGCAACGGCCTGGGCAAAGTCATGCCCACCAAGTCGCCGCCGCCCCCTGGAGGGAGCATGGGAATGGGCGGCCGCAAGCCAGACCTGCGGGTGGTCATCCCTCCATCCAGCAAGGGGATGATGCCCCCACTGGTGAGTGTGGAGCTGCTGCCAACAGGAAACATCAGCACCAAAAGACCCTTTCAAAGTGGGCTTCGCTCGCCTTCTTCGTTCCGAGGCGTTGGTTGCAGAACTGGGCGTCCGCCCTCGGCGTTAGCGCCACCTTGTCTGATCAAAGCAAGGCCGGGAAGTCATTTGCTGAGCTCCGGCCGTGTCTTGAGCACACCTCAGATCTTCAGACGGCCCCAAATCAAGGGAGCTGGCACACGGGGCGAAGCTCCTGGAGCTCGCCGTCGGTTCGTTGTGCTGAAAAGGAAAGGTCATCGCTAACTCAAATGTGCTGTAAAAGCAGTCTGGACCACAAGCTGACTTTCCCACTTAACACTTTTTATTCATTCATTTATGGGCAGTATGTTAAACTTTTTACCAAGATAAAAATCATAAATCAAGCCAAATTTTACACACTGGACCTTAAAGTGACTAAAATACAACAAGAAACTGAAAAACAAAACCAAAGAGTGTCTCAAAGGGGCGGAGCAACAACCGGAGGACGGTTTCCTGCTCAGTCCGAGGCCGAGCAGGGCGCCGACTGTGGCAGGTCTGCAGATAACCTGTCATTAGGCCATAATGGTATTAAATTAATCACATCTCAGTGTGACAGAGTGTAGATGAAGACTTAATCAGGGACCCGGGGTGTGAGCCAGATAATATCTTGTCGCCCTTGTCGTGTCTTCCTGCCGCCATTGATCGAGTGCAGGTATTTAAGACGGCCATGCCCCGGTCGCACCGGCTGCTGCTCTGTGCGACGGCGCGCTGCATAAAAATGTCGGAAGATGAGGTTTCATTTTTTTGCCTCATCGCAAAGTCTATCCTGTCTTATTTGTCGTGGGAGAAGAAAAAATATATAATTTCTGGTGTTTACGAGAGAATTCCGATGTCACAATGAGAATTAGAGGTACAAGGAAACCTGCATGCCAACCACATTTACCATCACACCACATAAAAAGACCAAGTACAGCGTCGGACGTTCATTCATACATTTTTAAAAGCCGGTTGATTTTGATTTGGCAGCGAGAGAAAGACATTCCAGTAGTAGCACTCAGGCTCACAGGCAGTGCAAGTAAAGTGTGTTTTAGGACTGTAGGAGGAAGTCACGCCACTCGAGATCCGATTGTGCGTCTTTGTTGTTGAATCTAGACGTGACAGCGCAGCCTGAGCAACCAGAGCAGGTTGCCAGTCACCTCTTTGTAACTTTGTAAATCTCTTCTTCTCTTCTGTTGAGGGCAGTCGGAGGAGGAGGAAATGGATTTGGTGAGTTTGGACTAAAATGCCTGAAAGTGGCTGAGATGCGAACACACGTCTGGTAGTCGCGCACGCTACACTAAAGACAGCGCCTGAGTAGGACGTCGGCTCTCACAACTGCTGACAGTGTTCATCAATCAATAAATGTTTTGTCACTGCATGTTTTTTGAGGGTTTTTTTGGCCTGTTGAGATCGGCTTCCAACACGTCCGTGCATTAGTCATGTATCACCTGGAAGGAGAGGAAGAGAGTGAAAGATGGGCCCAGATTTTTACTATCGTTATTATTATTAGAATTAGAATTAGAATCACCACTGCTTTAGTGGTCATATTATTGACAGTGGGTTTTAAACGTCGACAGAGGTGTTTAGTGGGTGAAATTATAAATAATTGCTATTTTTTTCTGAGGAAGAGAAGATTACATCACTTCAAATGACATCACGGTGTGAGTTAGTCAGGTTGGATGAAGTCATCTGGCCGGAGAGTGTTGGAACAATACAAGGAAGCCATCAACTGGATTATGATGCAATGCTGCCTCAAATGTAACTGCTGGCAGCTGTTGGTTACATTACATTCTGATGATTTGTTGAAGTATTGTTCTGAGCTGTCTGCTTTTGATTAGTGCCGTTTTCTGTGAGTGCACGTGTCCCCCCCCCCTCCCTCTCTCTCTCTGTATGTGTCTAGCTTAGTTTTTACGACCACACCATACTAGGGTGGTTTTCTTGTGTGTACTCCCCACGTTAGAAGTCACTCGAGCTCTCTGTTCAGCACTCTTAGAATTGAAACGCGCTCTATAGCTCCCCCTCAGTTCAGATTAGGTATTTCATTTGAAATACATGAGACACTGCTCGGACTTTGGCTGTGTGGCACCTTGAATTACTGCTGTTTATCACTGGTATCCGTTGCCTGCAGTGTCTTATATAACCATGTTGTTTTTCATTACTAACTAACTAATAAACAAACAGTGAGTAGAGAGAGAGAGCCGCATAAGCCGGTAATAATTTGCTGTGCACTTGCATGTAAACTCATTGTGGTTGGTCCACTGACTGCATTTGCCAAATTGCATCTTTAAAGTAATGAAAAACACTTTTCTTATTGTAATTGTAAAAATATCAACAACTTACTTTTAAACAAAAATGTCTGATGTAGATTTAAGATGTTATTTTTTAGTTTAATGATGATATTCTTTTTTGTCAGTGAACCAAATCTTAACAGTTATCAGCAGGAACTTAGAAAAAGAACTTTCATTATTATGCCCTTTTTTTATTATTCTTATCGTTTTATCATTATTTTCCCCTTCAAAAATTAGTTTAAATAAAATAATGACAAACCAAATCGGAAGTGTTGAATCACATGAAGTTGTACCTCCCCCTAGTGGTATTTTTTATTCTTACAACCAAACTAAAAAAAAAATTGAAATACGCCTTGTGAACACAAGTATTAGATTAAGAATGTAAAAGCAACACATTTAAAAATATCACTCCAAAAATTATTTTAAACGTCTTTAGAAGCATGGTGTGTTTTACTTTCAATGTGCTTCTCTATGTGTTGCAGAACACCCAGAGGATAAGCAGCTCCCAGTCCACCCAGCCTCTGGCCACACCAGTCGTGTCTGTCACCACTCCCAGCTTACCCCCACAGGGCCTGATGTACTCAGGCATGCCCACCACCTACAACCCTGCTGGTGAGTGCCGCCTCGGCGAGACTCTTTTCGCTGTCGGCCGTCGTTTCCTTCGGTCACGTCGACGCAGCAGCTGAAATGTGAGCTCTCACAGTGTGTGGCCGTGTCGTCTTTTGGCAGAGTTCTCCCTGAGCAGCGCAGAGATCTCATCCCTACAGGGCTTCAGCTCTCCCGGGCTCTCGCTGGGCTCCATGTCGGCATGGCAACAGCATCAGCTTGGCCAGGCAGCTCTTAATTCTTTGGTGTGAGTAACACACTTTCAAACAAAGGCACACTCTCCAGACGCCCTCACATGAAAGCAACACCCACTGCGCTCTTTGATATCACGCTGAATCACAAATCTACATGTTCTCGCTTTTCCTTTTTTTTTTTTTTACCCCCGACCACACACACGCACACACACACACACACACACACACACACACACACACACACACACACTTGCTACTCCCCTTGTTGCCTCGTGTATTGCAAAAACACTGTCTCTGTCGTCCCTGCAGGGGCGGAGGTCACCTACCTCAGAGCTCCAACCTCTCGATCAACACCAGCCACAACATAAACATCAAGTCCGAGCCCAACTCGCCGCCGCGGGAGCGCGTCACCCCCTCCGGCTTCCCCCCCCAGCAGCCGCAGCAAGGCTCCAGCCGGCAGGAGGCCCTGGGACGCTCGCCCGCCGACAGCCTCAGCTCCTCCTGCAGCTCGTACGACGGCAGCGACCGCGAGGACCACCGGCCGGACTTCCACTCCCCACTGGGACTGGGGAGGCCCCCTGCTGGCTCGGAGGACAGGGAGAGCCCCTCGGTCAAGCGCCTGCGCATGGACACGTGGGTGACATAAAGATCCCCAGCCGGGCCTCCAGTCACCAGCCAGTCAGAGAGGGGGAGGGGTGAGACGTGGAGAAAAAAAGAGGAGAAAATAAGAAAATGAAACAAGGGTCCTTAGCGCTATCATTATGATGCTATTATTCAACTCCATTTTGATTTTTTTTTTTTTTTTTTTTGTGTTTGAGTCTCAGTGGAAAATTGTTACGAGACACGTCAGGACATATCTAAAGTAAAAAAAAATAAGACTCAGACGGATGTGGAAAGATGAGAGGAGGTGAACCTCGGCTAGCTGGAGTGAAACTTATGCACAAGCAGGTGGTACCAGGTACTTGATGCAATTCAGACAGCCTTGGCAGGTGGGAGAAGAGAATGGTGGAACTGTAGGCGCTAGGCTATCGTAGTCACTGGTCTTGTCAGACACTTACATGTAGTTGCTTGTGTTGCTGTCGTGCTTTGCAAGTCGCAAACAATCGGAGAAGGTCGCCGGCTGCTCTCAGGCTTCTGACCCGTGTATATGTTGTTCACTGCACTTGACGTTAGAGTCATGCCACGCGACCACACAGGACAGTGGCCTCCTCTAAAAACATCATTTGCCATCACAAGGAGACGCCCAAAACATGGATTAATTGACATGCTATTTAAGAAACAATTGCAACAGCTGAGACTGCAGAAAATTTGAAATAAAATGAAAATAAAACCCATACAACATCAACAAGAATTTATTGCAATAACGACATCTTAACCTTTTCTTGTCATTTCAAAGATTTGGGTGGATGAATTAAGGTCATTCGAAGCTGTCCACTTGAACTGGTGACAAACTCCACACGGTCACGTTTGTGTAACAGCTCATCAGTAATATAAGCCAAAGCGGTTCTTTCTCGTCTCGTTTATTTTGTACAGTTGCTGCAGTTTTTTCCTAACAGCTCACTCAAAAAGGCGCGGTTTCTCAACGTCATAGTTTTATTTTTTATTGTGCTGTATTGCGAACAGTGTAAAGTCACGTCAAAGCCAGATCCTGGGTCGATATCTAAAGCCATGAACGTACGCTGTTCTGTTTGTATAATTGAAAAAAAGAAAATTTGAGCCAAACGTGTTCGGTTTCTTTCTGTGTAAATAATGACTTTAAGATATATATCTATCTATATATATATATATATCACACGGGTGTGTGTACATGCTGAATGCTCTGTACGACCCCCGTTTTTTTTTGTTGGTCTTTTTCGAGAAAACTATATTTTTGTGGATTACAGCCAAGTTTACAAGAGTAGACCCTTGAGAAGTAGATCAGTCACTGGTTAATAGTTGCTATTTTGTTAATTTCACTGTAATCTCCTCTCAATTGGTTCACATATACAAGCCAACATTAACCTACCATGTATTTTTTTTTCTCCCCTGGCCGCCTAATTTGTTCTTTCTCTATTAGTGGTGTGTGTTTGTCCTGAAGATAGTGTCATAACAGAGCCGCGAGCTGGAAGTTCCCCTTAATTCATACTTGGTGAAGGATGATGACGAGGGTAAGGGAAATGGGAATTGTGCTCTTCTATTTTAAGCCCGTGTTAGCTGTATACCAGCTGCTGCTGAACACACTGCCAGCATTCAAACGCCAAGGTCCCAGCCCCACTCTGAGGAACCATCGATTGTGCTCGCGTGAGGCCCCACTGAAAGATACGCTGTCCCACAAGCCCTTCCCACGATGCTGTTGTTGGGTTTGCACAGTGAAAGCCCAAGGCCGACTAATGTGACCGTAAAACACAGCAGCGGACCGTGGCGCGCGCCCACGCGTCTTTGTAAATATCTCGCTCTACTTGAATCCTCACCCCGACTTGTGTCCCAGGATGCGCTTTGATTGGATCCCATTTGTGCACCTGTGCAGGTCAACATGAAGCGTACGATAGTGCTGAGGAACCTGAGGAAGGTCTGACCGTCAGGTGACGAGAGGGGGAAGCAGTGGCTGTGACTCGTTTTCTTTACCGTCATCATAAAAGAAGGGGGGAGGTGGGAGGAAAAAAAAAAAGAGATACGAATCAGCAGCTAAATCATGACAAACACCACCAACTGCAAAATGTCATTGACTTCAATCTCACTGCTGGATTGCACACATTTGTACGACGAGTTTGCTTTGTGAGAGAAAAAAGGGCATCACGCTGCATTCTCCGTGCTGCCACGTCTCGTGCGTCCAGACGCGGGTCTCTGCTCTCCATTGTTTCAATCTCTATTATTTTTTCTTTCTTTTTTTTTTTTTTTTATCAACGCAGCATCCTTTCATAGGCTATGATGTCATAACAGATCACTTTTAAGAAGGAAAACCAGAGAAAAGGAAGAGTAGCTGAGATCTGACTGTTAGCACGTTGCTACAAGTGCCAGAGGGTGTAGGTTGCAGGATTATCATGAGTTTCATACGATGCATCTTTATCAATCAATTGATTTGGAAACCCCCTTCCCCCGCCCCCTCCCTATCCATGATCACACACACTGACAGACACACTTTTTATAACATATAGTCATCCAGTCGAACACAGCTGGTGAAAAATAGCAATAATAAATAAACAACTACAAAAATTGTCAGCCGGTATTGGCGGCACCACCTCGTAGTTGGGCACATACTTTAGCACTTGATTACGTATCAGGGAATTTTGTAGTTTCTCTCTTGACAGTATATGCACAGATAGGAAAATGCCTTATCCCAAAGAAAGGTTCTGCGGTTGTGTTCCTCTTGCTTTGAAAAACAATGGAGATATCACCTAAGTAAAGTGGAGCAGACTTGACTCCCCTCCCAGAAGACCCACGCTATGGAATGCACCGTGAATGCACCGTGATACACTTTGCTCTCCTGGTCCATGTCCAAATTGTGCACAACTAATGAATGTGAAATGGAAGGCGTTATCAATGAAACTTTGTAGAGGACTTTTCTTCACTTTGCTGTGTAAGAGTACACCGCTTTGCTTCATGGCTTTTATAAACAGAACTACGTTTGGTAAGTGTTTGTAGTTGATAGTTCACTTAACTCAAGAAGCTGTTTTTTCGGTTTAAACCCTTAAACCGTTTGGCGGCACAAGCTGGACTTTGTTGCCAACAATGAAGTTATTTGTTTCAGAAGAAGAAGCGATTTTAAGTTAATCGACATTTTATTTCCCTTGAATGTGTAATTTTATTTTTATCATACAATAAATATTCAAGTGAACTTTTTATTAAACAATTAAGATACTATGCTAGATATTGTTGTACAAAATTTGTATTCTTCACAAAAGTACAAATATTGGCTTTTAATGTGTAATTTAGGTTCTCTTTCTCTTTCTCTCTCTCTTTCTCTCTCTCTCATTCTGTATAAAATGAAGTTTAAAAAAAAAAAATCAACTCTTACATAGAATTTGTTCTGTGAAGTCCCAAACAGTAAGAACTGTCAACTTTATTAAACACCTCAGTGTATGCTCAATCTGAACTCCATGTCTCGTCATCCTTTCTTCTGTCCATTAGAAACTGCTTTTCTTCTAACGCTTCGCCGCATACCTTCCAGTCAGTTCAACGTTCAATCTGTGTCGTTGGGCGACATCTAGTGGTGTGAAAGCAGAGTGCAAACAAGTTCAACCCTGCTTCCTGGTGTCCCATGTGATCCCGCATCTGTTGGTGTCGTGGTTAATATCAGTTGACGTGAAGACCCCCGAAAAGAGCGAATGAAAACACCTTTTCAGAGGCTTTTATTTCATGTTTGCAATTCGAGCGTTAGACGCCCAACTTTAGCTAGTTGTACTAGATAGACTAGTCACTAAAAGTATCGGTACACACTAGCGGGAAACAAGAAAACGTTCTTATTCTCAGTGTACTATTTACACCTTCGTGGGTTATTAACTATTAGCAGTGACGGAAACTGCTGATGTCCACGCATGCATTTCCGCCTGCTGATCCACCCGGAAGTTGAGGTAAGTCGCCGTTCACTAATGGACTAATGGGACGACGGAAAAAGATTTTTGTAATATTTACAGGATTTGGCGAAGCCCTTTCCATTTACCACAACATTAGGGGGCTTAAGGTTAATATTTTATGAAGTTTCTGTTTCATAGTTTCTTGGCTATAAATATATATATATTTTTTTTTTAAAAAAGAAAAAGAAAAAAAGAAAACTACTGATACAAATGTACATGACCACTAGGGAAACTGTCACCAGTACATGGATCATAGAAAACAAAAGACAGTACTTAAGCAAACAACAGAATCACTTTAGAAAACAATGCAACATGTACACAGATTCCTCGTATGTGGCGTGACAAGTTTGTACCGGAAATGTTTTAAGTAAGAAAGTCTGGGGTAAGCTAATACCTTTTTTTAACTTTACATAAGGAAATGTGTTATATTGTGTGCTCAGTTTTATTAAGTTTTTTTTTGTGTGTTTGGTTATCAGAACAACCAACACTAACATTTTGAACCTTTTCACAAGTTCATCATTGTGGCCACTGGCCAGCGCCAATCCACTGCAAATTATTTTATCACACATTTTTGTTTTGTCCATGTTGTCTTGTACTTCTTGAACAAAACAAAATGAAACAAAAACAAAAAAAATCTGGTAGCAGGGTTTATTAAAGTTTTTTTGGTGTATGACCTCATTCCCTGGCAAACGCTGACATCCATCCTCAACAGCACGGTTGTCCCTATGTGCGTGTTCCTGGCTTCTTGTGCACAAGACAAACTGTGCCACCAGCTGGAACATATCCAGAGCTGCATGTGTGGTGTAACCAAAGCAGGGGTTTTGGGACTGTTTGGGTTGTGTGAGAAGAAGGGCGACAGGCCACCTGCCATCGGGCCTTGCCCCCTCTGGGTCCGCGGCCCAGCCTTTCAACTTGGAGCCAAGTGTGGATTCTTTCATGTGGGACTGATCTCTTTTAAGACACCAGCAAATATTCAACGAGACTCAGTCCAGACTCAAACACATCTGTTGTCATATAGTCCCCACTGCCGTGCACAGACAAGGAGAGAGCGTGAATCCCAGTCGGTCTGTTGCTTTGGCTCGTCTATGTGTGCAGAGTGCTATAGTTTATACTCGGCAAATAAAATGCACTTTTTATGAGCTTAGGCTAAACCATTTCCCACTGTAAACAAATATGGGGCTGTGTGAAAGAATTGGAGTTTGGTATGACAAGGCTAACCATCCAGCGCCAGACCCATGATGAAAATCAGAGATGAGCGAATAAGAATAGATAGCCAACATTTCATATGCCTCAGTCATGTTGTGGACTCCATCAACAGTATTTTGGGACCGTCTTGGGCAGATAAAACTGTTGTCTGGTAGAATCATGCTAGATTATAGTATTAAGAATCCCCCCACCCCTTTAAATACTTGAATACACATATTAGAGCATGTGTAACCACACAAGTCTTTAATGAGACCAAAGCTTCACAAATGGGACAGTAACATTTTCAACAGACTGGCCGGTTGGTAGAAAGCAGGCTGTTCGACTTGCGATAATAACCAGCCCCACCTTTCTTTTTTAAATCCCTCAACTCTTTATTTAATCTATGCCGACCTCCTTTCTGTGACTTTGTCATCTTAGACAGGTTTATTATTCAGTACTCCCACATAGCTCAAGTGGAACTATATCACGGTTCACCCTTAGTAAAGTTGTTGGGCAACGCCTGACACCGTTGCAGAAACTCACCTTGCGAGACTGGTATGGCTAGTTTCACCCAGTCTGTCTTCTCCACCAATCACTATTTTGCCAGTAACACTTCCTCTTTTTGCTCATAGCTAGAATGATTTAGCTGTCTCCTTGGAATTTTGCTTCTGCCCGTGTTGGAGAGTGATTGAGCACAGAACTCGGTCGAGCTTTTTCAACACCCGACCTACTGAGCAGGTGAGCAGTGTGACATTTTTCTGTTTTCTGAATGAACTTGGAAAATTTCATCAGAAATGGATTGATTTGTAAGAAGGTACACAGGGTTGGGCTGTGATCTCAGTATTTGATCTAAGTAGTGTTGTGCTCAATGAAGTTGACCACTTTTCGGTCTAAAGAGGTGAAGTTAGTTAAACTCAAGTTTGTCGTTACAAATCAAAGCGTCAAAATATAAAATCACTGAAAATGATGAGTCACTCTATGTCTTTTTTGCATCCTTGCATGTTATAGTGATTCATTCACAATCGTACAAATGCTCATAAAGCTCATAAAGAAAAAAAATCCAAAGTGATTCCATGTAATCTTTGTGTGATCTTGTAAACCAGTGATTTTCCACTGAGGGACATGCATGTTGAAAGGAGTGCTGTTGTTTTTTTCTGTATCAAAGGTTTCACTCAATATGGATGCCAAAAAGAAGAACTTTTTGGAGAACCTGCGCCTTAAAACTAAGCTGGTCAACCTGAAGAAGCCACGCAAGAAGCCGCTTAACAAGCAGGATAGACTGTTGGCCCATCGGCGCAGCATTTCTGTACCAAACCTGACCTTAGTGCCAGATGAAGGATTTTCAATAGAGAGTGGCTTGGAGTCCACTCTCACAGAAGCCATCTTTTTTGGCATCTCCCCCGGGCTGAGTGATACTGATTCTATTGCAAGTGGCTCCAACGTTGATGGCCCTGTGTTCACAGAGAAATTCCCTGATTCAGACCCAGAAATTAAACTCAAAGTTCCCACCTCTCAGGTAGACACTGCAGCTTATAGAATGAGCGCACCAGTGGGGACCCTGTTCTCGGAGGAAACTGAAGAGCCTTTTGTAAATCCAGGCTCAAAGAGCAACTTGAATTTGGAAGGCATGTATGCACAAGTAGATAAGAGGGCAAAAGGTAACGTACCAAAGTTTTATTTCGAGCCGATTCCTGCACCAAGGTCTGTCTCTTCCAATGCTATTGCTCAATCGCCAAAGCCAGATGTCACAGAAAGAAGGAGTCCCTGTGGTGAAGACATGCTGGCAGAGAGGGTGGTTTCCGATACCGTGTCTGCAGCACTGATGAGAGCGAGCTCCCTTTCAGAACAAATAAGTCCTTACACGCGAAAGAGAATCGCAACTGACATAAAAAGTCCGTCGTCTGAAAAAGGGACCCCTCCGACACATAAAAAAGTCCCTGCAGATCGAACAACCCCGGTGTTGGATACTCTAGTTACTCCCATGGAGAACATAGACGGCAACTCTCTGGACTCAGCCTGTGGCACTCCCAGCGAGGAGCGGCTCAATATGCCCTGGACGACAGACTCAGAGGACCTGGACCGAGATCTCTGCTCCCCTTTTTTCACGAGAGACTTCGCCACAGAGGAGAACATGCTGGAAGGAGTCCAGTTGGAGGATCCCCTGGAAGAAATGGCAGAGGTCAGTTTCATCAGAGCTCGACTGAACTGTATGAATGGTCCTGTAGTGTAAAGCCATGGACGGTGTGTTTGAGGTCTGAATTCTTTCATTTAAAATAGCCCTCCCAGATCAATGGTGACCACTTGAATGTCAGTAAATCTGTCTAGTAGCATGACATGAGTGAATGCCCGTCATGTAAACATTTTGTTGACCAATTAGATACCTGACTGTGTGGGTAAACTACTGCAACATATGATAAGTCGAAGCAGACGTTTGCTGTTAAATCCAAGATTAATTCAGCCCAAGATTAGATTTGTATGCGTGTATGTGTGTGTATACATTTATCTATATATATATGTGTATGTGTGTGTGTGTGTGTGTGTGTGTGTGTGTGTGTGTATAAGTTTGTATACATGCACACATACATGTGGAGAGACTGTTGTGTGCCTCTTATGAGGAAACCACAAGTTAAGAACCTGTCTTACTAGTTATATACCATGTTTTAAAAAAAAAGTGATTGATGGGAACTCACTACTTTTCCTCTTTTTACTGGACCTGCACCTGTTGTTGACATGACTACTTTTGCTACAGTGTGGAGTGTTGAGTGGGTTCGGTTGAGGTTCCTTTTGGAATGAAACAAATCTGTTTCCTCGTGAATGCAGACACATTTTAATTTGTATCGAAGGAAAACAAGCAAAAACAATTATGACAAATTATTATTTTGCAAATAGATGTGATCTCCGCTGCTTTCTTTGGACACTTTATGCGTGTTCCCAATATGGATGTTTCATCCGCAGTGAACTTGCAGTTTGCATGCAGATGCTCCATGAAATGTCAACACAGCCCCTTTTTTCTGTGTAGATGTCCAGTGAACAGTGCGATTTCTTCGACGAGAGCATAATAGATCCTCTGGAAAACTCTGTGAGTACTCGCCAGACTGTGTCAGTTCATTCAGGTACAACAAAGCACGTGCTGTCAAAGTATGCACATATGAATTGGTTCTTCACAGCAGGTTTCGACAACTGGGCCAGAGCTCCAGGGACCAGCACCTGTTCAGAGATACCTCCTGAGCATCAACCTGAAACAGGGAAAGAACCTGATAATCCGAGACAAACGCTCCGGTAGGTCAACAGCCGGCATTTAATCGCCAAGTCCTGACTTTTCACAGCCTGTTATGCAGTCACCTTCTGTCTCTGAGTTCATTTTCAAACTGGGCTCAGATGGTGCAGTTCAGATAAAGAGATGTCTTATCAGTTTTTTTGTCGGCCCTCAAAAGAATGCAGTCCTTGTATGTTGTCTCTTGGCTTTGGCGAAAGGACTCGCCCTCTTGCTGAACGCTGCACAAGCAACGCATATTCGTCTTGTTAATCTCCTTGTTTATGACAGCGGGGAATGGGGAATGGGGAATGGGGAATGGGAAATGTGTACTTGTGTATGAAGGCACGATTGGCTTAGTTCAGTTAATGCCTCTGTTTACTTGTAACGATGACGTCCCTCGTTGAGTGGCATATGTACACAGAGGGAAAGAGAAAATCACTTGAAAAGTATGCGGTCCAACCAGTAGGACACAAACTGCACTGTCAGAAAGCAATCTGTTCTAATGAGAGAGAAAACATGATGAGTACATAAAACCCCAGCCAACCAAACTTTGTTAATTACTCCGGTTACACTATTATATAGGCATGAATTGTGTTGGACTTTAATGCCTCTTGGATGCGTTATGTAATTTAATTTTCCTTCTTTACTCTAGATTTAAAGCAGTTCACACGCTGTATGTATTTTATTATATAAACTATATATGTTTTAAATTCTAAAAGTAATACTGAATGCTGTAACTTCATGACAGGAATGCTGAGAAATACCGAATCCCTACCTAATTCACTTCCTCCTGCCTTTGCCTCTTGCTATGGCCAGACTTGGAAGTTTGCCATTAGAACACAGTGACGCTATGTGGGCATGACTGGAACTACAACCCATGGGAAGACAATATCTTTGTGTGTGGTCTGCTAAGGCGTGGTCATTTTTGTTTATGTGGTGAAAATTGATTTTTTTTTTTTTTTTTTTTTTTTTTCTTGGGGAGTGAAGAAACATGACACAGCACAGCAGTCTTTCAAATCCACAGTGAGCCGACAGACAGGACCAGTATGATTCTCTACCGCTTGACCCTTCAGCATTGGGAAATCCCCTGACGTTAAAACGGTCAAAGGACTGCTTCTTCCCACTGGTGCCAATAGTTCCTCATTAGTTCCCGGTCGTCGCGATGATGCAAGCCCGTCTCTCCGCTGTTTCGCCAACAATAAACGCCACGCCAGAGGCTCACCAGTGGCACACATTGTCGTTGCGCGCCCTGAAAAGGACGCCACCAGCCCCCACTCCTTAGTTTTTGTCCCCCCCCGCCATCTTTCTTTTCCCCATTAATTTCCACCGTCACCGTTCTCAGTCATGCCAGAGCCTCTCCGGTTGCTCGCTGCCACATTCTCCTCCTGTCAAGTTGCCTGGAGGTTTCCCTGTCACAGGTTGGCAGGGTGGAGCTGCTGTGGGTCCTGCCTGCCTTTGCGAGATGTTCATTTGGAGTGGGGAGCTGACAGGCCTGACAGCCCATCCCCACAGGGCCTTTGTCATGTGATTCAAGCCTCCCTGCGGGCTGTCTCAAGCACCCCTTTATTCCCCTATACAAATGAAGGCATGGGACTGGCTTTCATTTTTTTGGTCATTTTGCATGCAATTGCAGAAACAAAGACGGCCCGCACCCCCACCCCTCTCGGAGACAGACTTTCTTAACAGGCTTGGGAGATTAACACTGGTTGCTTCTACATTTGCGATGCTGGTCGCCTCATGCTGCTCAGTGTTCCTACTCTTTCCCAGTTAAACAGCTACATCCTTCTGCCCACCCTGTGCGTGTGTGTGTGGGAAGTGACTACCACATATTGTGTTTTCCTACACAGACAGCGTACACTTTGATGTACTAATGTGCCCGACACTAAATCGCCACAGTTTGTGTTTAATAACAAGGCTTTGACATGGTTTGCTTCGTGGCAGCGCACCTTGGTTTCCCCCTTTGATTTAACAGCATGTGTTACACAGCATTGATTTTTCTCCTGTCGATTTGATTTTAGGTACCAGTGATCCTTACGTGAAGTTTAAACTGGAGGGAAAGCAGCTCTATAAAAGCAAAGTGGTTTACAAAAGCCTGAATCCACGTTGGAACGAGTCCTTTTCCTACCCCCTGCGAGACAGAGAGCACGTCATTGATTTGCGGGTGGGCATCCTTTGTCCGAACAGAAGTGCGGTTTCCACCAAGAAAAGCAGAGTGGATGTCAATCTTTCACGCCTGTAAATCAATTGCAGGTTTACGATAAAAACCGTACCGCGGATGAGTTCATGGGTTGCAGCAGCATATGCCTGAAAAACCTGGACCTTTACAGGTGATGAAAGAATCATTGCTTTGGGAAAGGGGATATTTGAACAACTCTATGGTATGGGTAACATTATTCCTTTGCCTTTTCTCTCCTCAGAACCTACGAAATGGAGCTGCACCTCTCCGATCCAAAAAAGAAAGACGAGGACATGGGATTTATTCTGGTTGATGTGTGCTTAATGTTTAGAGATGCCACCATCAAAAAGGGCCTGGTGAGAGAATTTCTGTTGTGACTTCTATTTGCAGCCGCAACGTTTTCCCCTGCTTCGTTCATTCTTATAATGCTTTCTTTTACAGAAATGGGTACAGAAGAAAAACAAGGTATGGAATTTATTTTTTCCCAACACACCTCATTGTTTTCTAGGTCCAACCAGGACAGCCTCAGTTATCCTGCGTTTAATAAGGCCGTTTTCATCATGGTGCTTGAAGTCACCCTGATGGGAAACACTAGGGGGCAGTATCACACCGCGTTATAATGTGACAAAGGACAAACTGCATGCCCAGGCTTTGTGTGTGTATCACTGGGCTCAGCCTGTTTCTTTTGTGGCTCATTGTAAACTGTTTTTGCCTGGCATGTTGTTTTCAGTGCTATCACTGCTCAGATAAAAGTGCGGTGTAGTATTACATTCTAATCAAAACCGTAATAATAACAATGACTGAATATGTTGTTGTGGCTGAGCTCACCGCTTGGGAATCAAAGAGCATTATTTGGTTTTGTAGTAAACAAAGTTCCGTTTTTTTTTTCTTTTCCCCTCCCTCCCTCAAGTGGCTTTCAATACATCTCCACGGTAATTAGATTCAGAGTGAAATAGGAGGCTCGCTGTTTGGGACTAACGCCGCGGCGAGTGGGTTTATATTCACACCTATGTAGTCACTACATCTGCCACTGTTCGGTCTCTTGATGGTCCGGTAGACGGTCTCAATTTGAAATTAGATGACAAAGGAATGAAGCCATTTCCTTGCGCGTCGCAGGTTATCCGCTGCAGATGGTTAAAGATACTCTGAGGGAGACGGAAATGTGTGATGGGACTCCTCGCCATGTTGCGCTGCCTAAAACCGCGGCGCTAAATTAACAATGTAACAATGCCATCCCATCCCATCCCAGCGCCACCCCCCCACCCCCTCCTCCTCCCTGGTTTTCATCTCTGACAAACGTACAATATCTTGTCGCATTTAACACCTATCCTGGAAGTGCTGAACACCCGGAGCTCGCAGCTCCACTCCTCCTCCTCCTCCTCGTCCTCGGAACATCGTTCTCTTCCCCCCTCTGTGCTACCACCGCAGAGACCGCAAATGGCAAGTGCCTGAGTAAAACTCTGCTGTGTGATAGTGTTTCAAGCAGGAAAGGGGGGCCGAGGGGTGGCGTATGGGAGAAGTGGGAGTGTAGGGGTGGGGGGGTGGTGGTGGGGCCGCCACTGCTGTTCGAGGCATGTTGCCAGTGTGGGATGCCTAAGATCGCCGGCGCTGATAATTCCCAGGCATGGCGGGCAATAACCCAGATGTTGGGATGTAATATCACAGCTGTGGACGGACAGCACTGAGGTACCAGCCAAATGGACCTGGGTCTGAGCTCATCGCGCTTGTCCCCATGCTGTCCCACCATATGGAAGCAATCGCACGGCTCCTTTTAGGCCCAGGAATAGATTCTCCTTTTGGGGCCACTTACAGTTAAGTGGAATTGTTTTATTGGCCGCTGAGATAGAAACGTGTCCAAGATAAACACTTGGGATGACTTGGCCCAGGCCTGCTTTATATCGCCGCCCTGCTCCCTCTGTTCCTCCTCCTTTTGAAGGGGGTTGATATTTATAGGGCCGCGCCTGTGCTATTCCATGTTAATTCAGGTCCCCGAGATGCGCTTTGATCCCCTCCGGATTGGGTGGCAACGCGGGTCGCGACCCCGGCAGCGGAGGGGAGGGAAGGGGCCGGAGTGGCAGGGGAGTTTTGGGGAGGGGAGGGGTTGGTGGGGGAGCGTTTGAAGCGGCGTCGCCCGGGCAGTCCAAGGAGCCGGGGCAATCAAAGAGGCTGGAGCAGATTACGGCCCTGCGCTTTAATTACAGTCCGCCCGACACAACCTCGCCGCTGTTTGTTTTTACAGCCCTGGCCTATCACCGCGCCGCCTCCCGGGAACTCCAACATGGAAACATATCAAGCCCCCCCCCCCCCACGCCCTCCCGCCTTTCTTTCTTCCTTTCTTTCTTCCTTTCTTTCTCTCCCTCCCTCTCGGTGACACAAGAGAAGTGGATTGTTCACCGAGCCCGAGAGTTCTTTTGTTTGATTTCGACTAAAATCACTTAATCGGGGGAAGATTTTCCTCTTTTTTTTTTCCTCCGCCACGCCGTAAACTGAAGCAGGCCATGCGTGCGGCGTGTATACACAATTCTCTGATAAGAGAGCTGTGCGGTTTGCGTCATTACTCACCGCTGACGGCCGTCTCGGGCGCAGCATGGTGAGCGTGCTGCCTCAACTAGCACCCAGTCTGGGCAGGCAGTGATGAGTGGGACCGTCAGAGCCGAGAGGGTGGGTGGGGGTGAGGGGTGGGGGGTGTTGGGGTGGGGACGTCTGGCCGCTCGCTGTCTCTCCTCTCGTCAGCCGAGACGTGCTAACGCGCTAACAGAGACATAGCATTCAGCGCAAACTTCTTTGTGTGTCCCCTGTGAACACCATGAGGTTGCCAGGTTGAGGCGGTCGGGGCCGTTCAAACACAGGGAGGCTGCCGCTGACATGTGTGTGTGCCCCTCCCCCACCTCCCCTCTATCTTCTCGTCCGTACGCAGCAGAACCAGGCGGCGCCGAACCAGCGGCCCGCCGAGGGGCCCAAGAACCAGCTGAGGAACCAGATGTGGAACGGCGTGCTGGGCATCGCCCTGGTGGACGGCCAGGACCTGCCGCAGCACGGCCAGGGGGACATCTACGTCCGCTTCCGCCTCGGGGAGCAGAAGTACAAAAGCAAGGTCGGACACTTTAGTATTTTTTATTTCTTTTTTAATAAAGTTTTCCTTTCTCTCTCCTCTTGTCTCTCCCACACCTCGCGCTGTTTCGTAATGGCTGCTCTTCATGCGTTCTATCTCTCGCCCACTTTCCCTCTTCCCTCCCCAGCAGGTGTCTGTCAGTGACTCACCTCCACCTTGGCTCACTGGGCCGTGGCAGAGGCAGCTCATTAGACTGGGCAAGGCTGCCACTCACTTCTTGCTGCGCTTCGGGCGCCGGGCTTCATTGCCTTCATTTGCATACCCAGCATGCCCTGTTCATCTACCTGTACTTGTTGCCCCCCCCCACCTCCCCGTCCCTTCCCCATCGCCTCCCCCCAATGATTCTATAGTGCATTTGTCTGCTGTTGTTGCTTTATTTCTCTGTAAAGCCCCTTGCGCTTCTCTCCCCGCTTGTTTGTTTGTCGGACAAGGCTGATTCTAATTGGAAGCTGTCAGTGTTTACAATCCCACAGTGGCTACCAGGGTGTAGACATACAAGTGCGCTGAAACAGAGACACACACACACACACACACACACACACACACACTAGCCACCTACTCTTTCTCCTCTCCTGCCTTGTTCTGGTTCAACTGAAGGAAGACTTAATCCACCTGTCATGCCGGAGCTGCTCAGCCCGATGAAGCATTAAACCTGACACGCCGCCCCGGAGTGTGTGTGTGTGTGTGTGTGTGTGTGTGTGTGTGTGTGTGTGTGTGTGTGTGTGTGTGTGTGTGTGTGTGTGTGTGTGTGTCCTCCCGTGCGCACCTCCACATTACTGTATGCGTTTGACAAATTTGTGTCTTTGCTGCCCCTCAGAACCTCTGCATTCAGGCCAATCCCCAGTGGAGAGAGCAGTTTGACTTCAATCAGTTTGAAGATAACCAGGAGCCTCTGCAGGTGGAGCTGTTCTCCAAGAGGGGGAGGAAGGGCGAGGAATCGTGGGGAATGTGAGTGTCTCCCGCTGGGCGGTGTTAATTTTTTGGCCCCCTTGCCGTGGAGCTCGCCGGTCTCCGTGTGTTCCACTTTAACTTTTTGCGCGTGTGTGCGTCTCAGGTTTGAGATTGACCTGTCGCGACTTCCACTTAATGAGAGGCAGCTTTACAATCATGTGCTGGACCCGGGGAAGGGAAGGCTGCTGTTTCTGGTCACCCTGAGACCCTGCCGGGGAGTCGCCGTCTGTGACATTGAAAACTGCACCTTGGAAAAACCAGACGAGAGAGACGCAATCGAGGAGAAATTTGTAAGCGTACACCTCAGAGGAAGCAGCACTTGTGAAATGTGAAAACATTACTGTGTTTGAAACACATTGTGTGTTTCAGAGCTTGAAGAACTCGCACCAGGACATGGAGGAGGTCGGCTTCCTTCAGGTCAAAGTCATAAAGGCCAACGATCTGCCGGCGGCTGACCTTAACAGTAATCCCTCAGCGCAGTCCACTGCTCGGCATCGTCAGGGTCCTTTCTTTACGCTCAGCACTAACTAGCTTTTTTTTTTTTTTTTTTTTTTTGTCTGCAGAGAAAAGCAACCCTTTGTGCGTTGTTGAGCTCGGTAACGGCAGGCTTCAGACTCACACAGTCTTCAAGACTCTCAATCCAGAGTGGAGCAAGGTCTTTACATTGTAAGCAGGCCTGCTTGGCAAGAAAAGAATGTGTTTTCCTTTTTTTATCCTCCGTGCACAGATGTGAATGCCAGTTCTCGCTTCTTTCACATCAGGCCAATTAAAGACATTCATGACGTGGTTAAGTTGACTGTCCTTGACGATAATGGAGACAAAGCACCAAACTTTCTTGGGAAATTGGCCATCCCATTATTGAGTGTAAGTCAACCACTGTGGCACATGTGAAGTTTCAATGGAAAGGCCTGTCTGTGTAATATCTGATAATCTGACAAAATTCTGATGTTGTCCAAAGGTCCAGAATGGGCAGCAGGTGTGTCTTCTCCTGAAGAAAGAAGACTTGGTTGGTGTATCCAAAGGAACCATAACACTGGTGCTGGATGTCATATATAACAAAGTAAGTATTGGGCCAAATATGTTTAAAGGCTACTGGAGCATGATGAAATAAAATATCATTTATCAAAAATATATATGATAAAATGTCCATCCATCCATCCATTTTCCATACCCGCTTAGTCCCGAGGTCAGGGTCACGGGGGTCTGCTGGAGCCTATCCCAGCCGTCTTAGGGCGAAGGCAGGGGACACCCTGGACAAGTCGCCAGTTCATCGCAGGGCCATGATAAAATGTATTAAATAAAATAAAATAAATAAATAAATAAAAATTCTGAATGTTTTTGTCCCAGGTCAGAGCTGGTGTAAGAACCTTCAAGCCCAAGGAGACGCAACTGATGGAAGAAAACCCAAAGTTCTCCAAAAAGGTAATGAAATGGCCATTTTCAAAAGACTCCAGCAGATGGAAAAGTCCTCCCCACGTCCCTCTGATCCAGCAGTAATGTGGCCGCAGCACAGTCATCGTTCAGCGGTTTTATAGGCTTTAAATATTCCACATTCCAAAGAGCAAATAAGGTGTTTTAAAGTCAATAAGCCCGAGTCATAACCATCCTGTCCTATCGCTAATGACGCTAACGGCTCCTCTTCTAATTATCTCTCCTTATTAGGTTCTTGCCCAGAATATTGCCCGGGTTCGAAAAATCAGCACGGCAGTTCTGTACACGTTGCAGTACATTAAAAGCTGTTTTCAGTGGGAGAGCATACAACGGAGTCTAATAGCATTCCTGGTAAGTCATTGCCTCATGCTAATGAACTCTCCTCAAGCCTCGGGGGCCAGCCATTTTTGTCCCATTTCACTGCAGCCCCGGTTTTAACGCTTTCATTTTATGTGAATTTGAGGTTGGAGGGGTGGAGGGGGGAGAATCTTTGGTTTAGCCATTTTCTCCCTCCGCTCGTCTTTTTCCCATGGAAAACAATGACTGCCTTCTGTTTTTATCCCATGCGTACGTGATGGATGTGCTCTATCCCCTAAATCAAACCCCACTTGGCTCTCCTCGGGCTCTGATGACATTAGAGTGCATGTGAAGGGCTTGGGTTTGGGTCGTTTGTACATCTGACTTCTTAGCAAAGCCCGCTAACCCGCGGGACGGTCGCGAGCGGGATCACAGTCTCGGCTTCCCTCCGTCGGAGGATGACAGCCTGCCTGCGAGGTTGGAACCCTGTTTAAATGTCTCTGTTTAGCTGTTTTTAATGAGGCTATGTGATCTCGGGTCCTAAGCTTAAATAATCTGAAATCACCCCGCGAATCCCCCCTCAGCGCGGCTCGTGTAATGTCATGATTAAGAGTGTACACTTGCCAGCGCCGTGTCAGGGTGAGGAAGCGGTCACAGACAGGGTGTGTAGAGAACTCTCCTTTCAGCGCCTCCCCCCTCCTCCCCCTCTCCTCTGTCTGTCTGCTCCTTCTCAGAGTGACATGCAATTCATACCTGGTGTTTTCTGTAAAGCCCTTCTCACTGATGCCGAGGCGCAAATCCCCCCCAGGCAACGCCTTGGCTAAGGGTATCAGAGGAGCAAGACGGGCGGGCGGGCTGGCAGGCGGGCGGGCAGGCCGACCCACAGACAGGAAGATGGAGAACAATGCGGACGGCTGTGAAAGGACGGAGCGCGGGGCCGGCCCGCTATCTAGGAAAGAAAGTTGTGGGAGCGAGACGCTCTGGGTGAGCGTGTGGTCTTGGGCCGGCACACAGATAGCGAGCGAGGGAGAGACGTCGGAGGCAGGTAGAGCGGGAGGACGGGCAGGCTGACAGGTGACGGGGGTCAGCGGGACGGGGGTCCGTCTCCCTCCGCCTATAATTAGATCCTCCGCAGGCGACGGGAGTGTGTGGCGGCACACTCTAATCTCTCATTTCCACTCGCGCTCCGCCCGCTGTTTGGGAGTCGGCAGCACAAATAGAGAGGAGTTTGGCGAGAGAAGATTCAAGCTCACTGATGTCATTTTTACCGCTGGCTCCCCCTCCCCCCCCTCCCCTGCTTCCCCTCTGACAACATGGTCATTTTCCTAAAGTTGAATCAAGCTGCGCCGTCCTCTCAATTGAAACCGCGGCTGTGGTTTCTGACACCGACACCGGCTCACCTTTTTTTTTCTCTCTTGTCTTTTTTTCCCACAAAGCAGACAATAGTCAGTCAGTGGCTTTTGTCTGTGAGAAGCCTCGACTGGTGTCAAACGGGCACGGCCGCACTTGTTGAACGCGTAGTCGCCCACTCATCAGCAGACAGGAAGTTCAACAAGGGAAAAGGACATTTTTTTATTTTGTTGTTGGTTTAATTATTTTTTTTAAAGCCCCGGCAAGTTACAGCTGCAGTAAAACACGCAGTGCTGCAAGTGCGTAACTGAAGATGTCATGACTGCATGATTCTTGATACTAATTCTTATTACTGCTGTCTACAGTGAGTGCCAGGTGTAAAAAAAATAAATAAATCCAAGCTGTGTCGATGCAATATTAAAATGCAATTTCAAAAAGCAATACAGCAAGTGTAAATATAATAACAGGTGTGTATGGAGTCAGGCTGTGCAAAAAAGTAGTTCAAATAGGGATTTAGTGGAAGTGCATGAATGATTATTTGCAACAAAATTCAGTGCAATTAGGAAACTTTCAGCATGAGGAGCTGTGAACTTTGCATCTGAGAGTCCAAACCCTGACTGTCATTCCCAGTCTGCTGCCCCCCCCACCATCAACAGCAACGCCCCTGCTGACCCCTCCTCTTCCTCCTCCTCCTCCTCCCCTTCCTCCTCCGAGTCATCATTCGCAATTAAGTTAGTGTTTGCAGCCGCCCTAAAAGCAGCATGCGCACGGCGTGCCTTAATGAAAGCAGCTCCCACTCCTATCTTTATATCTTTAGGCGGTGGTAATAAGGTAACTGATTCCGACATTGACAGATAGCCTCCGCTCGCCCCTCGCATGTGCATAATTACGCCGCCGGTGTCTGCTCTTTTCCACAGGACTTCCCGGGGTACGGCGGTAGGAAACGCCGCAGTGGCCGGCTCGAGCTTTAATATACATTACAATACATTATTTATCAAGCAGGCAGGCCGTGCTAGCCTTTTACACCGTATACATCCTGTAATGCATTACTGCCGCCGTGGTTTCTGCTGGGACTGCGGGACGCTCGCGCGGTGCTTTACCAGAAATACTCAGCCATTATATCACTCAGTCCCAGAGGCCAGTTCTCCTGACCCCGGCACAGCGTGCAGTCTGCATTTGTATCCTGTTTATGTAGATTCATGTATGCATTATGAAGTGGTTGTTGCTGCGTGCTTGTGCGAGGTGTTCAGATTTTTTTGCATAAGGGATCACTGCTCCAGTTTGCTCGCGGGAGCCGGAGGAGAAAAAAAAAAGAAAGGAAGTCTTTTTAGTTTGTTTGTGTGTTTATTTGCGCGTTTGTTAGGCCCCTTAAGGAAAAGTTTCTCCTCGACAGTGGCAATCAGGAAAAGTTGCACATCCCAGAGCGTATAGATTGAACATTTACAGATTGATGGTGTGTGTGTGTGTGTGTGTGTGTGTGTGTGTGTGTGTGTGTGTGTGTGTGTGTGTGTGTGTGTGTGTGTGTGTGTGTTCTTTTTTTAATGCTGCTTCTGAGTGAGACGAGAACTCGCTCGCTGTTTACGAACAGGAGGTTACTTGGTTCGACTGTGCAGTCGCATGCTGTTTGAAGTCACCCTCGGTTCCCGACCATCCGGTTCCCAAGTTTTAAGATAGAGTTCCTCTAATTAGGTAACTTAGGAAGAAAAAGAGGGAGGGGGAAAAAAAACACATTTGACAAAGTTCTGCCAAATCATCATAAACGTCTTCATCAGCGAATGGAAATACAAGCAGGGAATTTGTATGTTTTCCCCCCCTTCCCGCCCCCTCCTCGTTTTGTTTATGCTACAGTAATGAGCCTCGCATCTGCATTCTCTCCCCGCCACCCCCCATCTTCCTCAAGAGTTTGACAACTTTGTGTTTCTTTCTGCGAGCGACCAAGAGAGAGAGAGAGGGAGAAAATGTGACAGCTAAAAATCTTCATAAAATAACAGCCTTTAGATGTGCTTTTTCAATAAGACGGAGCGAGATGAATGTGCTATACATCAGCGCTGACTGCGGAGGGGTCAACCAGAGTTCCTTGCTGCACACGCCAGCGGGACCTGTAGATGGGGCTAGAGCACTGCTGGAAACGCAGGCGGCGGCTCAGGGGAGATCAGTTACTCCACCCCCCCCCCTCCCCCTCCTCCCTTCCATTTGTTGGTACAAGTTGCAGTGAAATCCTCCATTCCGCGCATTAGAGACACAAGTTTTCTTCCATAAAAAGGAGG
Source organism: Nelusetta ayraudi (assembly GCF_046127955.1). Lineage (NCBI taxonomy): Eukaryota > Metazoa > Chordata > Actinopteri > Tetraodontiformes > Monacanthidae > Nelusetta > Nelusetta ayraudi. The sequence continues at coordinate 6,065,416 of NW_027466103.1, read as the reverse complement.
GATGTGGGGAGGGGTGGGGGCGAAGCTAAATAAGCATGTATTAGCCGGCCAAATTAATCTGCTTCAGAAGTTTCAAGTTAAGAACAATTTTGATTTTGATGAAATGGATGAAAGTTTCGAGGAAAAGAGAGGAAAAGGGATCATTTACACTTGAAAGCTGATTCTGAGCTTTGCTGTCATTAGAGCGCTTTAAGTATTTAAGTAGAATTAATATTTTAACATACGAGGTACCTCATCTGTCAGGCGCCGGACAAGAAAGAAACCTGTATACCTTGTGTGCGTATTTGAACCATTTCCTTTCTGACACTGCCAGCCAGCCAGCGCTTTAGACATCATTTGACAGCCTGTGAAATGCTGATTGCCCCACATCACACACTGTAAAGATGGCATTTGATGAATGTTTGATGCGGTGCAGCTGTAAACACTCTTGGCAGCTGCGCGGTGGGCACTTTTTCTTTTTTTTTCCCCCCTTTTTTTTCCTCTTTCTTTTTCGGCGGGCTGATAGAATCACCGTCTCCCCCAGATGAGGGCAGGACGGGGTCAGCGCCGGCTCCCAGGGGTCCCGGGAGACCACCTGTGTAGAGCCGCGGCGGCCGGGGCCATTAACCGGCACAGCAGCCCCGGCCGGGATCAAAGCCGTAATCAGAGTGTCATAATTGTCCTTGTTAACACCGTCCCTGAAAATGAGACGCTTTGTGAGTCTTGGGCCCGCCTGTTTCGCCGCCGATGGCCGACTGTGAGAACGGACGGGCAGGACTGCGAGCGCCTGTGAATTGTCTCCTTGTTTCTGCTCTGCATCTGTTTTGCCTCAGCTGGTAGAGAGAGACGAGAGCGGCGGGGAGATGAATAAAAAAGAGAGAGTTGCAGGCCGTAGAGGAGTGAGTTTCCCCGGCCTCCCGAGGGTTACGGCTCCGTGCCTGCCTGGGAATGTGTCATGTAAGTCGGGGAGAAGCACTGTGACGGTTCTGCCCACGTGTGAGTTCATGCTTTTAATCTGAAATCCATCAATTATTAAACTACAGCCTCCCTCACACCACCAACAGCAACAGCATTATTATTAGTATTATTATTATTATTATTATTATGATTATTATTATTTTCCCTGAATGCTTTTGTGTCTCTCAGTTGCTCAGCTTATTCAATGTGCAACCTTGAAACACGTCCCCCATCAGTGGGATTAATACGTTTTCCACCCACCTAATATTCACCTCATTAAAGCTGTGAAATTGTTCCCGTTTCTCTGCGTCTCGAGACACGGCTGGGGCTTTTTTGGGGAGCGCGTGTCATTTCATTTGCGATCAGCCAGATGTATCCGTCTCGCTGCTGGGAAGGAAACTTTCTCATCGCCGCCTCCGTCCCGCCACCGGGCATGCTTTCTTTTAACGTTTCCACCGGAGACGTGTTTAACCCCTCTTGTTGCGCGCCATCCCATAATGGCTGCCTTCTTCACTGGCCCTCGCCACCCACCCAGTCACAGAGGACGACCCCTCCCCGGGGCGGTTCCGGGGCCCCGGTCTCGGCCCCGGCGCGCTAACGTTTGGCGTGAGCCGAGCTGACGTGGGGGTGGTCGGGCGGTGGGCGGTGGCGGGGGTTGGAATGCGTGCCACTCCCCTCCCTCGCCCTCCTCGGGGTGGGGGTGGGTGGGTGGGGGTGGACGGCTTGCATGGCAGATCTGTCACCCAGGAGGTCGCTCAGTGTTAACGCTCCCGACACGGATTAAACACTAGTGGCCAGTGCCGCAGTGCGGGGTCAGCGTGGCCGACCAGTGACAGGCACCACGGGGCCCCTGCAGAGTGCCCCCCCCGCCCCCCCCAATCCCCCTTCCTCCACCCCTCCGCCTCGCACTGGTTTCTTCTCCGGCTTCTCCTGGCATGTGTCAGGCGGTCGGGGGAGACGCCGACGCCGACGACCCTGCGAGCGAATGCTAATGTTTGGCCCGGCGCAGCTGGTTGGCCTCTCTGCTCTCATCACGGCCCCCCCGACGTGATTCTCATGCTGAAGGTGTGTTTCATCCAAACACGAGCACGTTTCAAGTCTTTCTTCTTTTTCTTTTTTTTTGCAACGCCTCGAATATAAACTGCCATGTAGTTACTTTTCTCCTTCACAAAGTGCTCTTTAGTCAGATTTGTGCATCTTTCTTTTTCTTTTCTTTTTTTTAATGCAGCCGGCAGTCGCAAAAATAATCACAGCTTGAAAACTTGACCCGAGCGAAGAAGGCGAATGCTGTATTTTATTTTATTTCACTGAGAAGAAAAAAAAAGAAAAAGAAAATATAAATATCATATCGTTCTCCCCGTTCTGTTGCTCCCCTCGCCTCCTCTCCTCTCCTCTCCCCCACTTCCTGTCTCTCTCGCTCTCTCCCCAGTCGATACGACTTGAGCTGAGCATATGTGAAATATTTATTCAGCGTTAGCTCAGAGCGCCGCGGCTGCCCACACACTCTACCTGCCCTGAAGAGAAATCTTATCTGTGCTTCCTCTGCCTCTGACACCCCCCTGAAAGCCTGTCCCCACGCTGGCCCCGGCTCAACACAAATTACATGTCTCATTGCTCTGCGTTTACGGCTACTTTAAAGCCCTGCCGCTGCTGTCCCCTCAGCCTTAAAACAAAGAGGGAGGAAAAGGAAGACAAGACGAACATGAGCTCCACTGCTGGCTGCGCTGCTGGTTGAGTTTGAATCTGCGCAGAAATTGCAGCAAACGGCCTCGGTGAAATCATTTTTTTGTTCCTGTGAACTCCAGTTTATGACAGACGTCCCTCTAAATTTTCAAAGATTTTCATGTTTTAATTCTGGCTAAATTTCACTCATATTCTCTTGTACAGTGTGCGTCCTTTACTGTCTCACACACACACACACACACACACACACCAAATAAGAGAGAGACACGCAGACTGACAACACACATGCAGTGCAGCCTGCAGCCTGCAGTCAGCTCTGTGAAACTCTCGCGGCGTACGTTCACATAGTCTGGCATCCGCCCACAGCCCCCATGACCGACCCCCATGAAGCCGGCCCGCCGCTCCTCTTCGCTTTGTTTAGCGCCGCAATTGAAACGCAACCAAACTGGAGCGCCGTACATGCAGGCTGACGATGGAATCTTTGGTGTTTGTCAGACGGTGGGCACTGTGAAAAATAAGGGTGTTCTTCAGTTGACCGTGAATGAAATAAAAAAAAAAAAAGGGGGGGAATTTCTCAGCAGCTTGTCAGCAACTGTGCCGAGGAAGCATGTGTGGCCCTGTGCGCTGCGACTTTACATTGAACTGGCGCCTCAGTACGTGAAGCCGACGGTCACAGCCAGCGTTTCCAGCCAGCCGTCGGTCTGCGGGAGGGTTTGGCAGCCTCGCACTCAGGGGCGGAGCTACGTGGTGGCCAGTGGTGGCCGTGGCAACCCCCGCCACGATGGGAGGGATGATATGACACTACAGCATCTCAAGTCATATCTTTGTTGATTGGTGTAAATATATATTAATATACAGAGTCAGACAGAAATAATGTCCACACACATCAGGACAAAAAAAACTTGCATAGATGTGAATTTCATAATGTAAAAGTACTTCTATACATGTAGACACCTCTTTGGAAGTTTGATCAAATTATGATAACGCAGTGAAACCGACTACGTTGGCGGCCCTTGGACAAGGAATTGAAAATGCTTGTGCAGTAATCCCATTGGACACTTTGGCCAACGTTAACCAGGCACTGGGTTGCCGTACACATGAATGTCTGGACGCCAGTGGCCACCACTTTGAGCACCTCTTGTAATTGTAGAGGCCATCGGGATCTTGTATTCATCTTGTGACGTCTGAATAAATTTGATGTATCGATATCAGTTTTCTTTTCCTGATATAAATGTTCATACATTATATTATACATTATTTCGACTCTGTGTATTTATATGTATAATGTATTTCTGACTTGATAATTGGCCTGGATTTTGTTCTTGGTGAAAACAAGACACTCAAAGATGAAATTAGAAATGAGTCATGCTAACACTGACCCCAGGACAGTAGGAACGAGCTGAGACAGGTTGATTATTAATATTGACATAGGTGAAAATTTGCTGTTGCTCTAGTTCACAGGAATGTTGCAAGGTCACCCTGAAAAAAACTGTACCACCATGCCACCCCAGTGTGAGTTATGATCTCACTCCCTGCCCACCCCACCCTCCACTCACCCCCTCCCCCCCCACACACACACCACCCCTCTAAGGAAATATTTCTGGCTGCGCCGCCGCTTGCAGTCTGATGCTGCGTCTGCCACTCAGTAGTTTTGGCTGCTGGTCTCTCCTTCTTCTCCTTCTCCCGCTAATCAATTTCCAGGATGGCGGGAAGTGTTTCAGAGGGTGTCTTTGTCCCTTTGTTCCCGCGGCCCGATTTCCCCCCCCCCACTCCGGGGAGAGCGTGGGTGGTGGGAGCGGCCGTGCTTGCTCAGCTTTAACTTATTTTATTCACACTTTTTTTTAATCGCTGAGTGCTTTATTATTAGGTGCCGGATTCTGCCGGGCCAGGGGATCTGCATGAGAAGGCGCCGAATGCATTTAGCGGAATCATATTAATGGCGCCATAAAACAAATCTGTCAGGCCGTTCTTAACCCCACCGGCGGAGCCGCGCTGCCCGGGGTCGGCCCCCGTCTCCGAGCGCTTACAGGTGGCTAAGGAGAGTGCATCTCCATCATCTCCTCCTCCGCCGCCGCTGCCGCGCTAATAGTTTTATTAATTCATTCTTCCTCTCCCCCCCCGCCCCCCCCAGCTCCCCGGGCGCCCTGGCGCCCCGGCGCATAATCATACGGGCATTTTTCAGCGAAATGGTGTTTGTCAGGGGAGGTTTCCCCGCATTAGGTGCATCCCCCCCACCCCCCCAATCCTCCCAAGAGCGCAGCAACCAACACTTGTTCAATTACAAGTCGTTTGTTATCCACTTGCGCTGCGCGGCCAGCTAAATGCCCAGGTATTCCATTAATTATCGCCTCGCCAATTGCCTTTGTTTTGTCGCTCGGTGTCCCGATTTTTTTTTTTTGTTGTTGTTTGTTTTTTTGGTGAAACGGACGGACACTTTACAACTCATTCCCCGCATTAGCATTCCCGTCGTCAGGAGGCGAAAGGGTTTTTTGCTTGTCATTTGCTGTCAGATCATGAAATATGCAGGCAGGCCCTCAACTAAAGTGGAGCCCATCTTTGAAGGCAATTAAAACGCGGATTATTTCTTCCCCTTTTCTTCCTTCTTCTTCTTCTTCTTCTTCTTCTTCCTCCTCTTCTTCCTCTTCTTTTTTTAACTCTCACGCCTGCAAGGTTGCACTTTGTCCAACATGTCCTTTAATCACTCAGCCGCTCGCTAATAAAACATAAACCACTTAGCGGGGAATTAGCTCCGTCTCCGTTTGGCTGAAACTCTGGGAGAATGTGAGGAGACGGGGTGGGGGGGGTTTATAGTCCTGCCTCCGCTCATTACCGCTGGATATCTGACGGCGGAGCCTCAGCCGCTGCACCTGAGTGAAGGAATCTGAGAGGTTTTCCCAGATGTTTCCCGCTCCGCCGTTTTTTATTAGTGTTTTAAGAAGAAAAAAAAGGATGTAAATCCCGAACACACGGGCTGACACACCGTGAGGGAGGAATGGAGGAGATTTCTCTGACAGTTTTGGTTTATACCCTCATTTAAGCCCTCAGTTTAGACACCAGGCATTGTATTTCTGCGGGCTTTTATCTTGTCCGCTGAGCCAGAACGCGCTCGGGCAGAAATTTGCATTAGCGGGCGATTATGAATACCTGTGACAGATTCTCTCTGCCGGCTCCCCGGGTGGAAATGAATTGGCTCCCTCTGTTGACTCGCGCAGGAAGACAGAGACCAAGCAATTAGACTTTAGTGGTTAATGCAGCCGCTTTTTTTTTTTCCAGCGAGGGCAAGGGGGTTCAGCCTTCCTGCTGGGCTCGTGTCAGTTTGCCGGCACATTCCCCCCCTCGCTCCTCTCCTCTCCTCACTTCTTCTTCCCGCCAGAACGCCGGGAGTGTGACAAGCTACCTGTCCGGCTGAATTCCTCTGGGGTGAGAGGAGAGCCGGTTTTTGAATGGCCTCACGGGAGCGGGGGTGACAACACATGACGTAGGTTATTCATAACGCAGGGCAGGCGTAGCGCAGGTACCGCTGCACGTCATGCATATTCATTGTTTACCTGAAAAAAAGGAAAAAAAAATCCCCCCACCAGCTCCGGTTTGTTTCTAAATGCGTAATGTGTTAAAGGAGCGCTTAGCTTAGCGCTTCTGGGCCGTCATTTCTCAGATGTCCTGCAGCGTTGGTGTGCTCAGCCTGGCTCAGCCTGGCTCAGCTCGGTCCGGCTCGGCACAGCTCGGTCCGACTCGGCCTGGCTCGGCCTAACCCTGTCCGGCTTGGCCTGGCTCGGTCCGACTCAACTCGGCCTGGTTCGGCTCAGCTCGGCTCGGCTCGGCTCGGCCCGGCTCGGCTCGGCTCAGCTCAGCCCATCTTGGCTTGGTCCAGCTCGGCTCGGCTCAGCCTGGCTTGGCTCAGTTTGGTTCGGTTCGGCTCGGCTTGGTTCAGCTCAGCTCGGCCTGGCAGGGCTGGGTCTGGATCAGCTTGACTCAGCTCAGCTCGGCCTGGCCCAGCTTGGTTCAGCTCGGCTTGTTCTGGTTTGGCTCGGCTCGATCTGGATCGGCTCGACTCGACTCAGCCCAGCCCGGCCCGGCCCGGCTCATCCCTCTCCCAGGTTACATGGTGGGATGATAAGCGGCGCACTGTGAGGCCCCGGGCTCTCGGGGGCGCCGTGGTGTTGCCTGCATTACTCACGGTTCACGTTTCCCCGGTGGCCGTTTGAACCTCAGCCTGGTGTGGCACTAGGTAGAGCGCCCCCCGCCCCCCCCATCATCCCCCATCCCCCCATCACCATCACCACCTCCACCCCCACACCCCCAGGCAGCAACGTGCACGGGTGCCGCGGTTGCTATGACAGGAGCAGTCTGCTGTTTACAGGCCTGCTATGGAGGCCCGAAGGCCCCGGCGCTTCACATCCTGTCTGAGGCTTAACTCGAACATATTGTTCATACTTTGAGCAGCCTGCAGGTTTTTCTGGAGCCTCAGCTGCGCACTCCTGCCACAGTGTGGGTCCAGCATTCACCTTTTTCCCCCCTCCAACCTCCTCCAAAGAAGTGATGCCTTATTAAGACGGCCAGACGTGAAGAAAGAAAACATGATTCAAATGAACAGGGCTTTTTTTTTTTCAAATGTGCAAGAGATGTTGGTGAACAATTTGAGACTGCGATAAAAGTATTGAGAGTGGCAGGCAGGCCAGAGTGAGTTGCAGGGTGAACAACTAAATACTTCCAAAGCTCTCATAGTATAAATATAAACATAAATATGTATATAATGAAATATTTCAAATATAGAAACATAAGTATATGAACATATATGTTTAAAAAAATATGTATATAAATGAATGTTATTATGTAATTGCACCTACACTGACTATAAAATTGACCTCAACGTACAATGGTGGACTGTGTTTGCTGCCGTCCGTGTCGAAGGTCATTCAGTCTGTTAGACTTGCAGTCGGGGACACTTTTTTTTTTTCTCTCACTCCGTCTCCGTCATTCTTCCGGTGTGATCCTCCTCACGCATTCCTGACGACCGCATCCGCAGCCGGTCTCATTAGGCCGTCACTAAACTGGGCTCAAACACGGCCGTCCAATTAGCGCTCCGCCGCGCGGTGCGGCGGCTGTTGTGCAACGTGCTTAGCGCCACTTCTTTGCGGAATTATAAGGGATTACTCATTCGCCGTGATCCGTCTTATTTCTACCGGGGGTCTTGGCTCTTCTCGGCATCGCCGCCGCCGAGGAGGGGGTGGGGGTGGGGGGGGGTAAATGTTGCAAATGTGTCTCCGGCTGCCATATGCGCCTCGGCGGAGAGCGTTGCAGGCCTCCGAGTCTAAGAGGATTTGATGTGCTAGTTAAGAGACGGGAGCGCCGCGCCCGCCCGTGTCAGACTCTCTGTTCCGCAGCGAGGCTCTGTCTGCCAGCCTGCTGTTATTGGTGTATATAAATAGGATTTCATGATATTAAAAAAAAAAAAGTTGTCCCCCAAATGTCTGTTACTCTCAAAAAACCCACTAAGAGTAAAATCTATTGCCGCCGGCTGTGAAATCTCAGCGGCTTTAGAGTCGGCGGAAGCTTTTTCTTCGTGAGATTTAAGACGGCGGTTAAATCCATTACATATTTTGTTCCGCCGTCCCGCCCTGCCGAGATTAGAGAGCCGCACAGATCCGCGCCTGACGTGTCCCGTCTCCTCCTCCTCAGATCTTCCTGGTGACGGTGTGGCACTGGGAGCTCTTCATGCTGCCCCTCTTCCTGCTGCTGCTGCTGGGATGGCACTACTTCCAGCTCTCCACGGGGAAGAGCAGCTCCGGCCAGGACCTGGTGAGTGACGGACAGACGTTCAATCACGCTGATCACCCATATTCCATGTGTGTTCATTCATAGTTTCGAGGCCTTTGAGTGACAATCCACAATGTCAAAGTCATGACAATGAAAGGAATACCATGTAATCAGAAGTATGTGTCATAATTCAATTATAGAAATACATGCATCAGTGTATATACCTATGTACATCTGTATACATACATATAGTGTCTATATGTATATTCTACGTATAAGTATACTTAAAATTATTATAAAATATACTCCAATGTATAATAGTGGACTGTTTTTGCTGCTGTCCATATAAAAAGTCACTCACTCCATGAGACTTGCAGTGGGGGACTTTTCTCCTATTCCATGCTGCTGTGATCCTCCTCACACGCTCCTGATGACTCCAGTCGCTAGCAGGCGCCCGTGAGCAGCTTCACAACGCAGGAGTGGCTTTCTAAAAGAAACGACATCTGTTTTACGAAGTCCGAAGTGTCTCCACAGACCCAATAAAACACACAGCGCCAGGCCAGCCGCTGGAAATCACTTTCAGTGTGTGTGTGTGTGTGTGTGTGTGTGTGTGTGTGTGTGTGTGTGTGTGTGTGTGTGTGTGTGTGTGTGTGTGGCTCCTAGTGTGTTTGCTACAGTCACACTGCACGCGGACACATTTCCCGTCCTACTCGTCCCGGTGAAGGTTAATTCCGTTCACACTTCCGACTGCCCCCTCAGTTTCCGTCGTGTCGCGAGCCGTCTCACCGGCCGGCCGGCCAGCCGGGGGCTTCGCCCGCACGCCCCCCTGCCTCCCCAGCACCCCCTCCCAGCCAGCCGGCCGGCCCGGTGATGGTGTTTACGGCTGGCGGCGGAGATGCCATCCCGGGGCAATGTTAAAGCCCGGGCCGGGCCCCCCTCGCATGCGGCTGCTGCGCTGTGCCACCCCTCCCTGACCCTCTGGCCAGGCAGTGACACGCGGCTCTGTTCCCAGGCAAAGTCACCACATTGGGGTCAGGGATGACTTGATATAATGTGATCTAGGCAACGGCGTCCAAATTAAATGTGTGCGGCGCGGGTTTTTTGTTGTTTTTTATTTCTTTTTCTTCTCCTCTTCCCCCGCTCTCTCTCTCTCTCTCTCTCTGCCCCCATCCCCCTCCCCCCACGTTGTGTTTTTCTGTGCGCTTATGTCGAGGCGAAATGAGATTGCTTTGGTGTGACAGTGCTCTTGTGAGGAAGGCCCTCGTTCACCTCTCCTTTTGTGCGAGGTCACCCCCGTGATGCAGTCTCTATGGAAACGGGGCCTCTCCCAATAGGGGTGAATGTACTCAAAGAAAATTTCATTACTAGGTGTTTGTTAAAAATGCTCTAGTGCCCACACGTCCCCGGCCGTTTGAAATCACCCACTACCCTTTATTTCCCTCCTAGGTGAACGTGAGCACGGGCGACGACGAGGACGACGACGAAAAGGTATTTTTCTTTTAATCTGGTCGCTCTTAGGTTTTCAGGGTTGGTGCACACAGTGGTCGACCGTTTCTAAACATCTCCATTGGATTGGACTGCAACAAAAAAAATCCCACTGAGTCTTCGCTGATTTACAACCCCTTTTTTCATTTTCAATACCCCAAAAATAGAAACCTCTTTGTCTTTGCTGCAAAAATCCTGGTCCAGCAAAGCAACTCAACTGCTGCAATCGAAAAAAAAACAAAAAAACGATCAACCCTGCATTCAAACGCGCTCGCAATGAACGTCTCCGCTCTCAGAAGCTCCTTTTTTTTTTTTACATCTAAAAATAGAAATATTTATCTGCATCCCAAATGAGGGCGACGTCGGCGAAGCAGCTGGATGCGGCTCTCCGCTCGGCTCCTCTGGGTATTCAGTGTCACTCTACAAATGTTCTCCAAGATGAAGCGGCCCTTTGAAAAATCCATAAGTTCAATTTAAGGAGCAACAGTCGGTGACGTCCCTCCGCAGGCCACCTTTTTTGTTGTGTTTTGTTCTGTTTTTGTTTTTGCAGGGGAGAAACATTATATATTTGTGCACGGTGTTGTCTGAGAGTTGAACTTATGATGAGCGCAACCTCTCACTGCCAAAGCGAGTGCGAGAACGACGGCAAAGTTGGACTCTCGCCCCCAGTCATCAGTCATGTTGGCTGCTTTCGTTTGTTTGCGAGGAATCGCAAATGATGATTATTAATGCGTCTCTCCGGTGTCTCGCTTGAAAAAAACAAAAGCAAAAAACAAACAAAGCAAAAGGAAATCTTTAAGTAGCCTGAAAATTATACTTCCCCACAGCGCACTGTATTCAATTACACTCACCCCACAGTTTTTCTGTAAGGAAGGGAGAGTTAACAGGGATGTGTGTTATTGCTTTATGGCAATGAAGTGTGGAGCGAACGCCGAGCCTCCGAGCGATGACCCCTGCGCTGCGTGTCTGGGCCCAGGATTCATATCCATAATGCGCTCAATATATTCTGCTGCGATGACCCGGGGCTACGAGAAAAAGCCAGATTCTTTTAAAAACACAGGCACATCCGCCAAATCCTGTCTGAAAGGACGGGCTAATTCACAGATGAAACTCGCATGATATGTCTGCTCGCACAAAGTGGTCAACTGCGCTCGGGAAAAAAAAACAAAAAAAACAGCCGACCGGTGGCCAAACAGGCGGCGGTGGCGGAGCAGGAAAATTCAGCGTATTTATGAATACTGTAGCGGGCAGGATTACTCTCAGGCGCTGGATTTAATATCGCGGCTACACAGAGTGGTTATTGCATTTGTCTTTACCTTGAAACCCCAATATAGTGGAGTGTTTACTGTCGGAGTGTGAGGAACGGCCGCGTCTTTGGAAAGATTTAAGATTCCCTCAATGCGCTTTACGTGTTTCTGATCTCAGCCGTCGCCTCTGCGCAGCCTTTTTGAAGGCTCTTTTTTTTCCCCTTCTCCTTCTCCAAACGAGCCTCCCTAAGCCCTCTCGCACTCGCAGAGGAAATGAAATATCTCCTTTCATTTACTAATTAAGCAGTCACCCGTGTTTGTTTTAAGCTGTCAGCTTTAATTTAAAGTGGCTTATTTGAAAGTCTTGTTATGGTCCCCGCTGTCACTTGGACGCCGTATCGTGCAGTCAGATCAAGCGCCGCAGCTTTTACACCTCCTTATCAAAGTCTTATTTTAAAATATTTGGGGTTAAAGAGTGATCAGTGTAAAGTTTGATAACTTCAAAGCTCGCTCGCTCTCCCTCTCTCTCTCTTTTTATTTCTTCTCCTTCGCCCGCTCCCTCCCCTGGACTTTTCCTGAAACACGTGAATAAAGGCTTTTCCCTCTGAGAAGGTTATGATTACCTCTCAAATGTGTTTTTATCCCCTCTATTTTCGCCCCCCCTCGAGGAGGGAAACATTCAAACCCGGGACGGGAAGGAGGGAGGGAGCAAGCGAGGGAGAGAGGAAGAGAGGGAGGGAGGGAGTGACGCTGAAGGAAGACGAAAGGCGAGGCAGAGCCGCCGTGCCGAACACATTCCCCGCCTGTGAACAAATCTGTCCTCGGGGAGGGAGACAGCTTACAAATTACGTGCGGGCAAAGCGACTTGCCTTTGGCCCTGGGTATCACTTGTGCAGACAGACAGTATTTAATCGTAACATGGAGAAGCAGAGGGGCGAAGCGAGCGTCTCCGGACGCGCTCCTCCGCCGGAGAGTGGAGATGAGACCACTCTCTCGCCGCCTCCCCGGGGCGTGCGACGCTGCTCCGGGTTCAAGTTTCCTCCGCGAGCTTCACCCAGGGGGGGAGGGGGGAGGGGGGGGGAGGGAGGAGGATGAGGTGGCTGCCAGACTGGGTCCATACGGCGCGCCCAGCAGTCCACCAGTCCACTGTCACTGATGCTTCTCCTTGAGTGAGTGGCCACGCAGTGCACTAGGGCGCCACCACCAGGGCACTGGGAGACTCCTCCCCCCGGACGGCCTTTCTGTTTTCTATCCCGCCAAATTGTTTGTTCGCATTTTTGCCTTTTTTTCACATTTTTTTTTTCTTGTTTTTTTTTTCCGCTCTGCATCGTGCCAGAAACGCAGGTGTTTTTCATTTAGCTGCAATTCTTATCTTTGTCGGGGGGAAAAAGAGGAAAAAAAGCCACGGCGCAAAAAAAATATTCAGTTCGGAGAATTCAAATTTGGCACCGTTTACTCCAATTAAATCCATGCTAAATGAGCTTTTTCCAGCCTTTTGATAACAACCCCCACGTGTCTGGGAGAGTGTGTTTACCTTTGTGCAGGAGATCAAATTGGTTCTCCATTACCGCACCTTTATAATAAAAAAAAAGAAAAAAAAAACCCTCTCAAAAAACTGGGGCTTTTGCAATTTTACCCGAAATGAGAACATGATTTCACACAGGTTTTCTCATCAGCACACATTTAGGATTCATTTACACCATCCGCTGGTTTAACCTTCGTTTTAAATACCCCCCCCCCCCCCCCCCAACCCCCTCCACTTTAACCCACCCCTCCCCGTGATCCTGAAAACAGTGAGGGGAGAGATGAAAAAAAAAAAAAGAATATCACCAAATGATTAATGTAGGAGGGGAAAGAAAGGCCCCGGCGTCGGTCACCAAGGAGATGGAGGGTTGGGAGACTCTTTAAGCGCATGAATAATGGAAACGACGCGGCCCTTTGCCTCTTGATGCCGAGGACGTCTGTTTGTTCTGTTTCTCCCTTCCAGACGTTTAGAGGGCCCGTGTCTCCGCTCTGGTTTTTATCGGCATCTAAACACTTCCATTACTGTTCGGAATTGTGAGTGGCGTAATTTGCTCACTTACGCCGGCTGCCTGGGAAGAGCCGAGAAGGAATGTGAGCCGCGGCGACGGCCTGAACGCGGCCGTGGCTCCTGGGATCCTGGCTGGGAGGCTGTTCTCTCGCTCCGCTTGTAAAAACAAATAAAATAAAATAAACCCTGGGATGAGATGAGAGAGCTCGACCAACACCTGGTCCGAGCAACTTCGCCTCCACCCCCCCTGGTGTTGGGCGGCGGAAGTGCGGGTAAAGGGCAGCTTCCTGGTGATGAGCATATTTCTGCTGGTTTCTCCTTTTTTGGGCCGGGCCGAGCTGCAGGGCGAGCTGCGTGTCCAGAGCCCCGGCCCCAGTGTGGGAGGGCCGAGCGGCAGTGTGGGAATTGCTTTTTTTTCTTCTCCTCCTCTTCCCCTCATGGAGAGGAGCGGACCTGACGGTGGGGAGTCTCTGGGCTTTTTCCCAGGGGCCTCGCCAAGCGAAGCTCTGATAAAGGCGTCCTGTCTGTCTGGACCCCGTCACTGCTGACTTGTAACGTAAACACGCAGGCATCACTCAAAGCTCCCCCCCCCGACACACACACACACACACACACACACACACCACCACCACTCCCAACTGCCCCCCACCCCCCCGACACTCTCGCTTTTCCTCCGTTTTCCTCCCCTCACCCTCCCACCTCCTCTCACTCTGCGTGTCATCATTCCTGTCATAATTTCCTGCTTTTGATGTTGAGGATTCTCAGCCCTCCCCCACACACACACACTCTCGCTCTCTCTCTCTCTCTCTCTCCCTCTCTCTCTCTCTCTCTCTCTCTCTCCCCCTCCGCTCCCTCCTCTCCTCTCGAGCCGCTCCTCCATCTCTGGATCCCTGATCTCGTCCTCGCGATGCCTTCACTTTCGTTCCGCTCGAACTGGAAGAGCCTTCGGCCGTGTCGCCCCCTGCTGTCCGGCCCCTGCAACCAAAAACCCACCGCATGAATCCAGTGTGCGTGTTCCCACAGCGCCGGGACTGCATTTGTGAAAACCTGCTCAAACTTGTTCAGCCGTTGGCTGGCGGAATGCAACCTTTCCTTAAGTTTTCTCGAGCCGCCACCCCACCCCCACCACCACCACCACCACCACCCCCTCCTGCACTTCTTGTCTGGGTCATCTAGTCTGCCTGATTGCGGATGGCCATTTTGTGTACTTTTCATCTGAGGGAGAGAGAGGGAAGAAGAGAGAGAGAGAGAGAGAGAGAGAGAGAGAGGGAGGAAGAGAGAGAGAGAGAGTCTTGATTGTGCTGCTCTTGTGCAACAGCTCCATTGTGCTCGCCAGGACAAAGGCGGAAATCTCTCCGCCGTCCACATAACAGCTCCTGAGCGCTGCCTCGCCGTCCGTCTCATCTTCAAAAGAACAAATGTGAAGATGTGCGCAGTGTTTGGCTCATTACGGGCCATTCAATAGATAAATCACACATAATAGCACAGAGAGATAAACTGCTCTTTGTCTCCACGCCGGCCAACATTTAACACACAGTGCATATCATCATCATCTTCATCATCATCATCATCATCCTCTCTCTCTCTCTCTCTCTCTCTCACTGTGTCTGTTTTTCAATGTGGCCCTTTCCAGGAGGCCGGCAAAAAAGGTTTGATGGACAAGATCCACATGGTGCAGGAAGTGGTGCTCGTGGTCCAGAACGTTCTGGAGGAAATCGCCAACATGGGGGAGAGAATCAAGAAGTAAGTTGACTTCCCTGCTCGTCCTACAAAGCAGCTTTTTCTTTTCTTGCTAATTTTAAAAGTGTTTTGCTGCTCCAGAGAGCATAATGGGTCTCGATGGTTCTTTTCCAGCATGTTCAACTGGTCCGTGCCCTTCCTGTCCTGCCTGGCCTGCTTGGTGCTGTTTGGGGCCACGCTGCTGCTGTATTTGATCCCGCTGAGGTACCTCGTGCTGATCTGGGGTAAGCTCCGTTTTTAACAGTTGTGAATCAATCAGTGCACTTTATTCTTTTTTTTTTTCTTGTCTTGAAAGCACAGTGTGGAGGCTCCTCTCCGTTTTCATTCCCGCGTACAGCAAAAAAAAAAAAAAAAAAAAAAACTCCCGTACCGGCGCCTACAAAACGCAACCTTTTTGTTTATTTAGTCTCCCTAAGTGGAAATCCATGGTTTAACGAAGCGGAGTAAACGTGCGAAAGAAGCGCGCCGTGCCCACACCGCTGCCGACGCTCTGCCGAGATCAGACGGCTGCAGAGATTTGCTGGGCTGCCCAGTGTGGGCTGAGGCAGCGGTGTGGGCCCGGCAGAGCCGAGCCCGGGCCCGGCGTTTGTGTGTGTGTGTGTGTGTGTGTGTGTGTGTGTGGAGGAAAAACAAAAGCAGAGAGCAGAGTAGCGAGCTGTATATAATGCATGATGTCCTTGGGCGGTCTGTAGGCTCCTGGTCTAGCCTCTCATTATCCACTGCAGTCATACAGAATAGACAGTCATCCCGGTGGTCAGGGAGATGCGCTGCCCTTAACAGGCTCTCTCCTGCTCTTCCTCCCCCACCTCCTCCTCCTCCTCCTCCTCCAGCTGGAAGCCTGCAACCACTGTACTTCCACACTGCCTTCGACGCAATCAATAACACACACACACACACACACACACACACACACACACACACACACACACACAAAAATAAATAAAAAAAACCCTCCCCATCATATCAAACAAAAACACACACACACACACACACACACACACACACACACACACACAGTCTAAGACGCCCCTCTCTGCTTCCCCAGTTAACCCCCATCTCTGTGCTTGCCAGGCGAGCCTTTCAAGTCGCTCGCACATATTTAAGTCCTTAGGTTCTTTGTCTGCATCTCGTTGAGGTACAAGCAGCAGCAAGCTGTGAGTGTAACAGTCCCATTACAAGAGCCGGGAGGTAGTGTGCTCGCCCTCTCCCTCTCTCTCCCTCTCTCTATCTCTATCTTGTTCTCTCTCTCTCTCTCACTCAGAAGTAAATACAGGCGTGCAGAGAAATGATCAGACCCGTGTAATTCAGACCGGGCAAAAGTTACCAGCGGCTGCATTTATTTCATTACGGATCCGTTTGCCCCGGCTGGGTCTGATGCTTGCAGCGCCTCACTCAGGGGCTTGAGTGAAACACACACGTGAGGCCGCGATTCACCGATACGACGCTGAAAACAAGGTTGCACGACAACCCTTTTTCTCCTCTCTTTCTCTTTCTTTTTCTTTTTCTTTTTCTTTTTTCCTTTCGTCGTCGGTTCCCAGCGCAGTTATTTTTACGCGGCCGCTAAACTGCCCGCTTGCGTGTGACACCTCTATTTATTAACGCCTCCCTGTTTTTCCACAGGCGTTAACAAATTTACCAAGAAGCTGCGCAACCCGTACACCATCGACAATAATGAAATACTGGATTTCCTCAGGAGGGTGCCGACTGACGTTCAGAAGGTAAGGGGGTGTGGGGGGTGTTGGTGGGTGGGTGGGTGTGAGGGGGGGGGGGGTCCGGTTTTTACATACAGATAAGGGTGTGGGAATTCCCCCAAGACAGGCCGCCGCATTATTTGCCGTGGCCAGAATTCCCAAGTGTTGCGGGAGGGGGGCGGAGGAGGGGGGGGGGGCTGTATCCTCTGGCTTTGTTTGATTATTAATGGACTTGCACTCTTTTTTACAGTGGGGGGATTGGGGGGGGCGGGGGGGGGGGCTGGCCCAATTACAACAGCTCCACGTAGCTGCCGCCGCACAGCTGTGCAGCCGCCATATTTGCTTCAGCCTCGACCATTATTAGCTATTTTTTCACCCGGCTGACTGAGGCAGCATCAGCAGCCCTGATTGGCCGAGAGCTCCTGACGCGTGAGAGACACTCTGGTGTGGCCTGAATACACCAGAGTGGTCGTTTCAGCATTTTCACAGAAACCTTCTTCTGCCAATAAACTTGCAGCGCCACACCAGGTCTGGCATAGGTACTACATCGTGTTCAGGCAGGGATTTATTTATTTATTTATTTTTTTTTTTCGAGGGCGTTTCAGAAAGTTGTCACTTCCAAAAACTGGGCCTCATTCGCTTCAGGGCAGCGGAGTCAATTAATGTAGCGGCAGCCACATGTGATGACACATGAGCATCATTTGCAAATTTTCGCATCACGGCGCCGAGGAGGAGCCGTCACCGCTCGGCCGGGGCCGGGCCGGGGACACCAAAGTGGCACTCGCCAGCGCCTTCATCGCGTCCCAGGTAGCTCAGCAGACGGAATTCAGCGAGAACTCCTGACAGTTCTGGAATCGTCGGGTTGGGGGAGGGGGGCGGGGGGGGGGGTCTGTTCTTTCTTTTTTTTCCCCGCGGCCTTGATGTCGTCCTGCGGCGAGCCGTCCCCGACTCTCCCCCTGTGATGTCGGAAGGGAGCCTGTGTTGTTTGAGATTTGGCCGACCGAGTTGGCAAAACAAGGTGGCGAGTACATTTTTTGATTCCACCCGGTTTTTCCCTTTTTTGTGTCTTTTTCCCGTCCCCGCTGGGAGACGGCGCTCGCGGGCGTTTGAACGGGGAGGTTGTGTGTGTGTGGGAGGGGGGGGGTAGCGAGTCACTTTCAAATCTCGCGGAAACAATACTTTTAAGCCGGGTTTAAAGGAGGAAGTGGGGGGGAGAAGCTGCATCTTGAAAATAGCTCCAATCATGGAAAAACAAAACGCCCTTAAGATTCATCATAAGTACTTTTCATTATGGACTGGGGGGGGGGGGGGACAAAAAAACAAACAAAACAAAAAAAATCACCTTAACATCGTATACACAGGAGACCCGCAACAATGGGCCGCGCGTTTTTGTTTTTGTTGACTTAGAACTTCAATCCTCAGATAGGTGCGGACGCGGGGAAAAAGCAGCACAAAGGCTGAAAATTGACTCCTGTCTTTCTTGCAAATGTGACTTGGCAATTAGTGGCTGCGCGCGTCTACAAAGTCGGCCTCAAACGGGGACTTCTGACGACGGCCGTGTCTGTCCGAAATAAGAAGCATCTGTCAGTTCTGAGGACAGTTTCATGTTCTGATGCAGGAGGCAGCCACTTTGTTCCCGCATTCCATCTCCCATTCTAATAATGGAGAGCGGCTAATTAGCATAGAGTTCTTACCTTCTTTATTCAACAGATTCGCCGTGTTGTCTGAGCTCAGCAAGCGCTTCTTCAAAAGCAACTTTTTCTGTTTTTTTTTTTCTCAAAATTTCCAGCCCTTCTCCTTCTCCTCCCTCCCCGGCCCCCTGTTTGACTGTGATCCGTCCTCCTCCGATGATACCGGCAGTTCCGGGACGCAAAATAACATGGACATCGTACATTAACGTTGTTTTTTTTTTTTTTTTTTTGCCAATTCATTTTAACATCAAGGCGAGTCTGCGGAAAAAAAAAAAGGGAAAATACACCCACGGCGTAATTCTACACGTGGAACTGGCAGCAACAACAAGGTTCCCAGTTCAGAATGTCACTCTCAGGCCCCCCCCGCCCCCCCACCTCCAAGAAAGTGAGAAGTCAGTCGCTGGAAACTTCAACAACATTTTTTCCTCCGTGTCTATTTTCAGCATTTCGCAAAGTTTCCTTCAGGGGGGCGTTCGCTGCAGTAGGGCCGATTACGCAGTCTGAAACTTCCTCACCGGCCTGGTCGGGTCACCTCAGCGCCGTAGATGTCTGTTTCTAATATTGTGATGGCGGTGGGTGGGGTTGGGGGGCGGGGGGCGTACACTTGTGCGGGAACCCCTTGACTCTTCAAATCCTTCCTCCGTGTGATTAATCCCCTCTGCTCCCGTGTTTTAAAAATGATTCATTACAGGCGAGGCCCGCCTCGCTCTCCCCCCCCCCCTGCGCCGGCTCTCCCTCCTCGGGGGAGCCATTACTGCGCGCTCCGCTGAGCTCGGATTACCTGCCGCCGCCGCCGCCGACCAAACTCCTGTTTGTTTTCACAGGTGCAGCACAGCGCCGTGAGAGCGCCCGCCGGCCAGGGCCAGCCAAGGAGGAAGAAGTGAAGCGTCCACCTGACCACCACCACCACCACCACCCCCCCCACCCCCACCCCCACCACCACCACCACGCCTCAGCGCCCAGCGGAGCCCCGAGACCACCCCCTCCCTCTAACCCTCACACACCACCCCCGCAGAACCCCCCCACCCCCCCCCACCCCCCTGCCCCTCCCGACTCCCTGCCTCCTGCTGTTGAGGGCCGGCACCCCTCCCCCCGTGAACTGGGCCGAGCGACCGGGGCAGCACATGGCGCTGTCAATCAAAGAGCCCGGAGGTAAAGACTCCGGCCCTCGTCCTGCTCCGGATGTTGATTTGGAAACTTCTCTTCCAGTGTCGTGTTTTTGTTTTTGTGAGAAATCTGCTCCGTTTTTTTCCTCTTTTGAGGCGACGCTGAAACCGCATTGACTTTGTAAAAATGAGCCAGGAGGGTGTGAACGGCAGGAAAGGGGTCAGGAGGAAATGCATCCGTGTGAATGAATCAACTTGTAAATAATAGTCCAGAATAAGTATCTTGCTAGGACGACGTGTATATATTACAACTCTGCAGACGAATTAGGCGAGAGTGACTGGAAGTAAACCAGCTGCCGTTGCTGGAGTGTTGCACCTCCTGCTGCCTGAGTGTTTCTCAGCCTGTAAATTCAACTCTCTCACTATTCGCTAATACGTCTCTATTTATTTTAATAATGTTGAGTGGGGAATACTTGTGCCTTATTCTTCTGCGCTAACACTGTGCTTTGAAATTAGACTGCAAGAAGCAGGAATGCAAAATATATAAAGCTTCAACTGCACAACGAATTTCCCCCGTTTGCCGCTGTACAGCGAGTGAACGGGGAACGGGCAAACAGAATATGAATTTGGCTTTTATTCACTTTCGACAAACTCACAATCTGTGTTTGATTGATCCGGAACAGCAGCTAGTCACATGTCGGAGGGAAGGTATTAATATAGGGCTAATATAGCCGCTGTCCAGGATCAATCGGCTCTCGGTAATTTGTTCTCCCTCTGCAAAGGCCGAGCCAGTTGACGGAGCAGTGCTTCAAATTGTCCAACGGACATTCTAAACTACTGGTGAAATTTCACCGGGTAAAATTTGAGCTCCTGGGTGTCATCAACATGCCAGTGTCATTTTGACTGGTCAGAGGTCTGGACGTTTCGACACAATAGCGAAAAAATAACAGCCGCTTTTTGGCTCTGTGGAAATTCGCTCCCAGTGTGCGAGGACCTGAACTGTCGAACATCATCCACCCGACCAACTAGCCCAGAAGCTGCTAGCACCTGCTAGCACCTGCTAGCACCTGCTGCCACTGACGCTTAATCATTCTAATCTAATTTGTGTTTGTTTGTTTTTCATCAATTCACTTATTTACTTTTTCCATTTGTCTGGGTATTAAAATCCATTTATTTTTGTTTCGCCACGCACTCAAATTTGTGCTGTAAAAGTTTTTATATCTCCAATAAAGAGCCTCCATTATTCCGAACTCCTGTTTTCCGCCCGTGTCCGCTTTGTAATAAGTGCACTCCTGCGAGAATGGATTACACCACTTCTCTTACTCCAATACAACAGTAAACACATCTGATTACACAACACAGTCGCCGGGACAGGTCTCACACGCCGGCCACCGCTGCGCCTTGGTTACCAAGCTCACATCAAAGCCGCGCGGCTCTGCTGTGCCTCCTAATGCATCGCTTTGTTGCCTCCTCACAATAACAGATTACAGAGTCCAGATGAGAGAGAGAGAGAGAGTGAGAGTGAGAGAGAGAGAAAGAGAGGGAGAGACTCATCTCGCAGAGAGTGCTCTCTCCATCCTTGGCACTTAGTGCTTTACATTTGCACTAAAATCACCTGGCCTAATGGTTCCACACACACACTCCTGCTCCTCTCTACGCTATTGGTTTTGTTTTGTACCCCCGCCCCCCCCCTCCCTCCACCTCCTATTATTTCAAGTAGAGGGACGTGATTTGTCCTCCGCTGGTTTTTCCCGTCTATATGAAGTTTACATAACAAAAACACTTATCGACACCTTTCGCGATTTGCGCGGCGACCGTGACGATTTCATTTAAAGAGAAACTGCTGTGAGAACTCCTCACACCCGACCGACGCAATACAAGGAGGAAGAGGAGAGGCAATTTCTCTTTTGCCTGTATTTTTTTCTTAAAATGCACACACACACACACACACACACACACAGACACACACACACATATTCTGATAAAAATGCAAATGGCGAGCGCTCCCTTTTAAAAGATAGCGAGAAGTCGAGGCTCGGAGCCCACCAATGAGGGGTTTACTCTATCTGATTAGGGGGGACTGAGCACCCCTGCACCCCCCCCCCCCCCCCCCCCCCCCCCCCCGCTATCAGCCCCCTCCTCGGCGGTAGCACGCTGGTGAAAGAGCATCCATCTGTGCTTTGTGAGGAGTTTGATTGGCTCTGGGGGACCCAGCGGAGCCCCGGGCTATCTCTTTTGACAGGCTGATAGAGACATCACTTGGCTCTCCCAGGAGCTGCCACCAGGGGTCCATTTCAAAGTGAGAGGGTGTGGAGGTGACCCTGAGCTTCTGACGGGCTAAATCCCACACACTGGCTGGAAACCCTCCTACATTCTTGGCTCCGCCGGGGCTGGAGGGGCTGGGAGGTGTGAGGAGGGTGGCGGCGGTGGCTGTGGGTGGGTTGGAGGGAGGGCGAGGGGTGGGGGGGCGTTGGAGGGAGGGGCTCGTGGCTGCGCTTGGAGGAGGGCAGAATTTGGGGAAGAGGGGTGGGCGGGTGGATGGGGCGGAGGGTACGAGCAGATCTTTGGCAAGACCTCAGTGTCCCCAAGAGGTGAAACCAATTAAGCGATACTCCCAGGGTACCATTAATCGACATTTCAACAAACAGCCAAGCTGCCGCACCAGGACATCTCAATGTTTGACAAAACACACACACGCACAAGAGCAGACACACACACACACACACACACACACACAAAGAAGGAGCCTGGCAAATAGTGAAACCTGAGTTAATTAAAAACTAACTTCGGCAGAGAATTTCTTTTCCTTTTTTTTTTTCTGACTGTTTTGTGCAGTGGGTAATGCTGTCGCCTCACAGCAAGAAGGTTGTGGGTTCAATTCCCAGCCTGGGACCTTTCTGTGTGGAGTTTGCATGTGTTTGCTGGGTTCTCTCCGGGTTCTCCGGCTGTCCCCCCACAGTCCAAAAACACACACGTGAGCTGAATCGGAAACTTGTCCATAGGTGTGTGTGTGAGTTTGTCTGCATGTGTCCCTGTGTTGAACTGACCACTTGTCCAGGGTGTCACCCTGCCTTCACCCTGTGACAGCTGGGAGAGGCTCCAGCAGACCCCCACAACACTGGGTCTAGGAGGAAGTGGGTATAGAAAATGGATGGTTGGTTTTGTGTCCCACGCAAGTTTAAACACAACACAAAAAGTAAGGAGATTTGTGTTTGGTAGATTATTTTTTTGTTGTAACAATGCTTCTTTGAAATAAATCTTATATCATTGGAAATCCTGTTAATTCCCCTTTTAAATACACTTGTAAAGAACACGCATGTATGGGGTGGGCAGCAGAGCTAAATATCTGGGTTGGACCAGATGTATGTATATATATATATACATATATGTATATATATATATATATATATTTTTTTTTTATATATATATATTTATATACATATATATATATATATATATATATATATATATATATATATATATATATATATGTATATATATATATATATATATATATATATATATATATTTTTTTATATATATATATTTATATACATATATATATATGTATATATATATATATATATATATATATATGTATATATATATATATATATATGTATATATATATATATATATATATATATATATATATATATTTTTATATATATATATTTATATATATATATATATATATATATATATATATATATATGTATATATATATATTTATATATATATATATATATATATATATATATATATATATATATATATATATGTATATATATATATATATATATGTATATATATATATATATATATATATATATATATATATATATGGGAAGTCTGCAGTTTTCCTGCCTCCGAGCTGTCAAGCCTTTTAAAAGAAAAGTGAAGGCTCTGAGGTCGCCGACTGACGTCGCTTGTATCACTCGCAGTCGGCAGCTTGCACGGATCCGTCTGACGGGGTGACAACAGTTGTTGATTCAGGCCTCCACGCATCGCCGCACACTCCGCAAAACCACAACACGCACAAACACACAAACACGTGCATAAACAGGAGCAGGCCTCGTTTTTTTCCAAGAAGGTCCGGTCGCATCGGCGGAATTATTTATCAGTGTGTTTCCTCCCGGGATGTTATCAATCTGCACAGGGAGGAAACTCCCAGGACGTCTCAGGCGGCCGCTAATGAACATTTGAGCCGCGCAGCAGTTAACATTGTCTGATCGCATTTCTCCTCCAGTGAGTTGTTGTTGTTGTTGTTGTTGTTGTCGTCGTCGTCGTCGTTGTGCTGCTGCTGCTGCTGCTCGGTCGCGGCGCTGATGTCTTCATCGGCCTGTCAAAAGAGGAAGTGCCTGCAGCTGCGGCGGATCCCCCCCAGAGAACTGTCACACTCCTTGTTTCCATGGCAGTCCTTCAGGCGGCACCACAGGCAGGCTGGGCGCGAGGACCCGTACAACCTGTTTTTTTTGTTTTTTTTTCCTTTTTTTTTCTCCCCCCCCCCCACCAGCCGCTCCTCTGATGTTCATCCCCGGAGCGGACGTCAAAACCAGCCAGTGTAGAGAGAGAGAGAGAGAGAGAGAGAGAGAGAGAGAGAGAGAGAGCAGCAGTGCATCCTTCCTCTCTGTTGCAAAGGGAGGCATAGCAAAAAAAAAAGGTCTCCTCATTTGAATAGGCCACTATTCTCAGAGCCTCTTTAGTAATTGTTACATGCACGGCGCCGTTGAGGTTCCCTGACCCCCCCCCCCCCCCCCCCTGCACACACACACACACACACTCCCATCCACCCCCCCCCACCCCTCACCCCCCACCTCCCTCTCCAAGAGACATCACGCACACAGTAGGACAAAGTAAGAACAACACGACTCGGAGTTGACTTACACGTGTTCGGAGCTCTCTCTCTCTCTCTCTCTCTCTCTCTCTCTCTCTCTCTCGCTCTCTCTCTCTCTCGCGCTCTCTCTCGCTCTCTCTCTCCCTCTCTCGCTAGTCGTGTCCGGCGATACCACCTGAGCGCTGGAATCACAGGGATCAGCAGCTGCAGCAACTGAGTCCCAACCGGCCCGAATTAAACGGAGCAGGAGGTCGACGGGCGCCTCCAGACACGAGGCAGTGAAGGCATCGCGGTGGGAACCGCAGGTCTGAAAAAAAAAGAAAAACTACTTTTTGTCGGGCCTTGACTCAGTTGAGTATCTTTGCTGCCCTGAACTGAGTTTATCTGCCCTGAACCAGCCGCGTGGGGAGCTTTTAAAATGATGCTGCATGCGCTAGGCTTTTTTTTTTATTTATTTATTTTCATGCTTTATTTGTTCTCCCCCTCAGTTTGTTCCCGAACGTAAGTAACCAGCAAAGCAAACAGTTTCACTCCCTCCCAGACGTGGAGGGTATAAATCACGGTAACTGGGATTGATGTCGTGGCTGGGAATAAGGAGGTGGGGGGGTGAATACGAGCGCGATAACAACAGAGAGAAAAATGGCCGCTAACAGCAGCTGGGTCTTTTTTTCCCCCGTACCCCCCCTCACTGCACCCCCCCCAGCCCCCACTTTACTAATAATTCATTTTGCGGCTCACAGTAGACGCCGGTGTTAAGACACGGCAAAAGCCATAATTCTTTATAGCATCAAGAATGGAAGATGGCCTTTAAGAGCCGAAATTAAATCATTGGCCTTTAAAAGCATCTCTCGGAGGGGCCGCCGCCGCATTAATAAATTCAAGTGATTCCGCTTTAATATTATTCAGAGTGCATTAAAATGAAGACAACAGCTGGGATCGCGGCCGGTCTCGGGAGTGTTGCTCGGGCCAATGAGTCTGCTGAGCGCTAACCCTGCCGCCTGCCTGCCTGGACAGCGGAGGGGTGGGGGTGGGGGCGGGGGTGGCGTGGGAGGGCCAACGGGGTCCCGGTGTTACAGGTGCGGGCCTGACAGTTGCCGCTGCCCGGATCAGAGGTTGTCGGATGATGACACCGGCCACAGGACAGCTACTGACGGAAGAAGGAGGGAGGAATAAAAAATAAAGGAATAAAGAAAACAAGGCCACATGGGAGCAGACGCCCGGCCGTCCAGCCAATCAGGTCGGTTTGCTGCCACGGTCATGACAGAACTGCTTATCAGGGAGAACCTTGAAACTATTGAGCCGCCGCGGTGAGAAACGCAAGGAGAAGGAAAAACGGTGAAGGAATACGACTTTCCCGCGCTGGCTGTTGCATCATTGCTCCGCAGTTCGCTCGGGCACGAGCGTCAGGAAACAATACAAAGAATAATTGAACCGCATATTTCACTCTAATTAACAGTGATATAACGCAATGTGACTCTCAGCCTCCCGAGGAAAGAAGCGCCGTATTTCATTTGATGAATCTGCTAAAGCACACCGCTAGTCTCGCCAACCCCACCCCCCCCTCAGTCCCCCCCCCCCCCGGGAATCAGGTATCATTAGAGATATGAACAGATCTGCTTTTTTTTTTTTTTTTTTTTTGTCTCCGCCAAAGAAAAGGGGGGGAACACATTTCCTCTGCGCTGGCGCACGGGCGAGTGTGCAAGAGTGTTCAATATTAATAGCCTTTCATCAAGGACACAATTAGGACACCTCTATTTGACACATCCTATAGGTTCTAAATGAATATGGATATACGGTCCCAAGGAAGAAGCCACTGGCTGAATAACAAAGCAAAGTCGTCGGCGAAGCCCGCGGAGCGGCGAGCGGCGCAACATGACAATCAGGGAGAGCCTGATGCATTTTGATCCAGTGTGAATTTAAAGGAAGGAAGCGACTCTGAGCGTGTTGTTATTAGCTCCATTTATAATTCATTGCCAAGGGCATGTTGTATATTTATCTGAATTAGCATACATGCTGCTACACACAAACACAATAGTGGCGCACCTATCAAAGAGGCCACGTCACTTTCTTTTGGCACACTTGAGGAACCGGGGTGCGTCCCATTCGCCTTGGAAGTCCGGATTTTGCGGGGCCGCTGACGATGAAGCTGACAATGTGTTTGAGCCGCTTGGGTGGGTCTGGCGCTGTCACTCACATCCGTGGCCCATGGAATGACAGGCATAGCAATAGCTAACTGAATTCTGATTTTGGCTTTGTCAAGACTCCTCAGGCTTTCTAACAGAAGATTTGGGCATACATGGAGCATTTGGATATTGTCATTCGCCTTCATCTCTGAAAGTCTCTTCGTGCGTCTCAGCATTTCCTCTTTGGGTGTGCGATGCTTGAAAAAGGTTTATTCAATCGGACATGAGGTCGTTACGGAGCCAGTCTGCTTTTGACAGGAAAAATGTGAACAAGTACCTTTACTGTACAGAAATAAACATATTTTTGAATAATTTAGTAACTGCATTTAGTAACTGCCCCCCCCCCAACAAATCTCTCTAAACTAAAAACACTGCCCCCTATCTGCTGAGTCAAGAAAGAAGCAGGACAAGGGAAGGGGAGGAGCAAGGTGTGCAATGCAGGAGGACAGTGTGACTGATTTGATGGCTGTTCTTTGATGAAACGGGGATGTATCCATCACATCATTTTTTTTTTTTTTACACGATACAAGAATGAAACAATTCAACCCTGATTCTGATCTGATGAGTTCACTCTTTTCTCTTCTACAGACTTGCAGTGGCTCAATCCGAGGGCGGCGGCGAGGTGAACATCCCCCCCAAACAACCGTCTGCCGTGTGATGATACCAAAAACACAGTCAGGCCCATTAACCAGAAAGGCTAATTATCAGCTTCTGCGAGGTTTTCGGAGCTCAGAGGCATCGCACGTTCTCGTTTCTGATTAAAAACATAAATGCGAGCAGGGTAAAAAAAAAAAAAAAAAAAAAGAGGATCAATTACGGCGAAGCAAGGAGAGATAACAGCCCCGTACCACAGTAATTAGGCCGGGCGTTTCATTGGAACCGCTGGCGCTGTGATGAAGGTTTAAAGAGTCCAGTGGCAGAAACACCACAACTGTGTTTGTTTTATTTATGACGATGCCATGTCACCCACCGGGGCCCAATTAGCTTGTGACTGATGCCTCGAAAAAAGCCTCTCTCCAGTTTCCTCTTTGACTGGAAATGAAAGCTTTGCCCCGCTTGCGTCCTTCTGTTGACCGCAGGGCTTCAACCTGCTCAGGGCCCGGGCGGGACCGACACCAACCGACCCTGGAAACAGCTTCCCTCGCCTCTATTCAGGCAGCTAGCTGCCTTATTTCACCACGTTTAACTCGCCACAGGGGACAACGTGCTGCTTTAGGAAAAACGCTCAGCCAACATATTCCCTCGCGCGCTTCCCGCCTCATTTGACGGGAACGCTCCGCGAAGGAACGGACGAGCTTCCCCGGCATTCCCCGGCTGCGGCTCCAGCGTCGGCTTTGCGCTGTTCCGCCGAAGTCGTTTCCTTGATTAGCAGCGATGTCTTCTGATTAAGCGAGTATTTTACCAATTTGCATCAAATCAGCCAGCGCCCGCTTTAAATTGGCTTTCACGGACGCAATGCATGTGTTTTTTGCCAAGTAAAGGATGAAGTTGATCTAGTGGAGCTTTGGGTGCAGTGTTGGAGCTAAAAAAAAAAAAAAAGAAAAAATGAAACAAAGTAGGGAAAAAAAGGACATACGCATTTTAGAGCAGCTTCACAAAAAACAACAGCGGCCATTCTTAAAGCCGTGGCGCTAGCAGTCCTTCACGCTCTCCTCGCCTCTCCTCGCCGCTGCCTCACAATTAGCTACGCCCACACACTCGCGCCAAACCCAGGCAGACATAGTTTATTAGTTTCAATGGGCAAAACGAACAAGAATGTCTATGGTCCTTAAAGCGTGCAGCAAGAGACCAATTAGCAAGTATCTCCATTCAATTTCTCCGTATCTCTACTTAGTGAGCGCGAGGGAGGGAGGGATGGAGGGAGGGTGAGGTGGAGGTGGGTGGTGGTGGTGGTGGTGGTGGTGGTGGGGGGGTTTGAGCGACACAGACAGGAAGAGGGAAAACAAAGCCATCATCTCCCAGTGTCTGCCCTCCTCTCCCCTCTTCCTCTGCAGCTCCAATTACTGGCTCCTCTGCCTGCCATCAGTATGCAGCGGGGCCGCTCCTCTCCTCCACTCGCCCCGGGCCATTGAATACGTTACCTCCGCTATGGGGCTCGGGGCTCAGGGGCATTGCGCCCCCTAACCCCCCCGGATAATTTGGGATTCCTGCTCCTGCCTCGGAGAGCTGAAAACAAATAAAACAGCCGGATAAATAAAGAAAATAGTGCCGCCGCCTCGCAAATATCCAGCCATCTACTGATTTATTGATTTCTTCATTCCTCCACTTATTATTTGTAAATCATTACTTAGCCACCCACACCTCCATCCCGGTGCCGGGCGAGACGATGAGCGCTCACGGGCTGCGCATTCCAGAGCCTGAAACAAATAAAAAAAAAAAAGATTTCAAGTCGGCCGAGTTTACTTCTCAAACTCTGAAAAACAACATTTTTTTTTTAAGGAAAAAAAAATGCCCACCATTGTGTTTAGTTCGCTCATTTTTTCCAAACCAACGGAATCGTTCCGCAAAGTCGAATCGCTCTGTGTACGTGTTTCACGTGAAGACCATTGCCACGTGAGAGCAAACATCTCGGTTCCTCTGCACCCCAAATATCTGCTCCTTGCACTCCGAAGACTTGAAGTCTGCAGAGCCATTCAGACTGAACTCCCCTCGCCGGCAGATTCCTTCTCCCTTCCCCGCGCCTTTGTCCGAGGTGGAAGGTTTCAGACAGCTCACAGCTACACGCCATGCAATTCTTTATTCAAGCACCACTGGATTCAGGCACAACGCACACAAAAATCCTTTTGAAAAGTAGATGAAAAAAACATTTTGTGCAAAAAGTATGAAGTCCAATATCTCGAAGTCTGTACCGCGACTTTGTATCAGTGTCCTGGCGCTTGGACAGAGCCTGAACGGTGGGAAAATACATGCGATCATGAGGTGGAATGAATAACAAAGGGTCGCTCCTCTGTAGATGTGAACACTGTAAGACCGTCTCTGTCCCTCCGTCTGTCTGTCTGTCCGTCTGTCTGGAGCCTCTTTGGATTGGCAAACACCTACACTGTGGTTCTCATGCAGCGATCTGTGTCCGCAGCTGCTCTTCCCACTCACCTCGGAACAGATGCTCGCTTTGCTCTTTTTGGGGTACGGAGCATTGTGACTGAGTGGATTGTTTCTTCTTTTATTTTTTTTCTTCTTGTGTTGTTTTGTTTTGGTTTTTTTTTTTTGTCTGGAGATTGGGGATAACAATGAGCTACAAAGAAATGGAGCGGAAGTGGTGGCGTGAAAAAGAAGCTCTTCCACTTCATTGTGCAGCTGGAGGAGGTGGCTGGGATCAAGAACCCCTGAACGTGGGATGTCCGAGCCAGTAGGCGGCCGCCTCGTGCTGGAGATGCCGCCGTCCTCCTCGCGCTGACATTAATGCCGGTTTAATATGCCTCTCCAAAAACAGTTGGTGTAAGTGATTACTGGATTACTTAATGTAGCGCTGAATCGATTCTCAAACGTGTCCGTCCCGGCTGCGGGGGTGAGCGGCGGCCTGAGACAGTGAGTGTGATAGAGCCATGGGGGAAATTACCAGGCTACATTAAAAAAACAAAATAGAAACCGTGTTGTTTCTTTTGGCATCCTGAAGGAGTTTCTCAGTGGATTCGTCTCCACGCTGAGATCTGTGGACAACCGCTGGGGTGATGCACAGCCTTTGTGATTTTTTTTTTACGCCGTGATGTTGCAACTGCCAGGAAATTTAACCATGATGTCGTGTCAGATGAGGTATACCACTTAAGATCGTTACGAGGCCCTCCGCGAGCGCGTCTCCAGGACTTCGGACTTCAAGGCCGGTGGTGGTGAAGCGCCGCTCGGATCGTTAATGGCCCGTGTGCGCAGAGGTCCACGTTTGAAACGAACCACATACGAGGAGGAATTTGACAAGCCCCATAAGTATCGTCTGCCTAAACACCTTATGACAATGTAAGATTAATGACAGGCCATTCAATGCTAAGCAGCAGACGTGGAGGAGGCACCTGCTCCTCAAAGGCCGCCTCTAATCATTCTCATCTGGACTCCCTGCTGACACTAACCTGCTGTTCTGAGGGAAAGGAGATCTGCCTCCCAGATCCTCAAACACTTTTCTGGGGTCTGCCGTATTACTTTCCTAATTCATTCCAGATGTGACGTCCTTACCCTGCCATCCTGTTTTTTTTCCCATTCCCTTCCTTTCCCTCTCTGCTTCATCTCATTCCCACCTGCTAGCTGACCTGGGGACCCGAGGACCAGACTCTCATTTGGTTTGCCTCTCTCAAAGCAAAATCCTGTTCTTTGAATTGCCTCAGCCTGGAGGGTCTGCGGTGAAGTCTGCACACTTTACGGTGTGCTGGAATCTTCCCACTGTCACATCCTTGCACACCTTTTCTTGATAAAAAAAAACAAAACAAACTCCTTGTTCATGATGGTGCATTCAGTGATAGGTGACAACCGGTGATGCATACAGCGCGTACCTGAAGCCTGCTGCATGCTCCCAACCTTTTACACCCATCTTGTACAAATTTTCAAATATTCATCTTTCATTCAGGACTTCAGTGGATGAGACTTGCATTGGCTCCAAGGAGATAGAAAATGTAGCCTTCTGTTTGGAGATTCCCACAACACTTATTAATCTGTTGTACCGCCAGGTGTTTGGAAGGGGTTGAACAAACACCTCACTAATGTTGTTTGTTGTCACTAACCTCGGGGAGGTGGCAGTGTCTATTATGATATCACAGAGGGCCGAGTTCCAGAATGGTGTGTTATAGCACACATTGTCTTGACAAAAAACAAAAAACAAACTCGTCTATCTGCCCCCTTTAACACGGAGATGTGGGCCTTTGGAAAGGTTATGGTGGAGGTCTCGGTTCAAAAGCAAGACAGGTATGAAAAGACGTGAGCTAAAGTTTGAGAAAACTGGGATATTGGGAACTGGTCCCCCACCAGGGGCCCTGCTGTGACTTTTTTTTTTTCCTTTATTGATAACAAGGATATTGAAGGCGCTGTGACGTGGATGCTGACGCTGGAGGATAGCGGAACGAGTGAACCCGGAAGCGCGGGAGATACGAGGAGTATTGATGAGCTTGGCGAGGCTAAATTCAGCTGGAAAAGAGTGGCTATGTTGACGTTGCGGTGTAAGTGGAATCTCATCGCCCGAGAAGAGAGGCTATCTTCCAGTCTCTGATGTCGACTTCGGAGACGGACGCGTTCCAGATGAAGGCGCGAGGAGGGAGACGACGGCGCGAAGCCAGGTGTGCCGTGGTGTTGGGTCGTGCAGAGGAAGGAATTGGCCGCTGTGCAAAGTGCGGCTGCAATCGGATGGATCATCAAATCGGTCGCCGTTGGAATCCAGTCCAACCGGATCACGAGTGCTTCGGTCATGGTAAGCGAGTGTTGATTGAATTATTAGTCACTGCGATCGGTTTAAAGAGTGAGATGAACCCGGTCTTGAGTCTGACCAGGTAGGCTTGACAGTTTTAAAAGAATGTTCTTGAGGTCCCTTTCTTCTATTCAACCCCAATTAACAATGTGTAACCGAGGTAAAAATGTTCATAAATATATGAATATAACTACACTAGTGAGGTACAAGTAGCATCAAGCTAACAGGTAAGTTAATGGGTAGCTAGTTAAACCACAATGTTTCTTTTTTTTTTTTTTTTAAAAAAAACGTAAGGCAAATAAAATAAAAAAAAAATAGCCTATGTTAAATAAGAACATATGATAAAGTAATAATAAAAAAGATAAAGCAAAGGAAAAACAGAAAACAGGCTGAACACCTTTTGATATAAGTGACCCTCCATGAATAACAATGAAACGGAATTCGAAAATGCCAAACTAGCACTGCAGCCCAGAGCCCAGTGTTCTGAAAATCCCCAATGGTTGTGAATTGCTTCTACATGACTGTTTACCCACCACTGAGGTCATTCAGGTCCAGCTCTCTAATATGATTGAAATAGTTCAAATAATTACCTGAAATAAGTCTACTTTGGGGCACTGCTTCATATAAATGTCAATCCCAATGTTTTTTTTCGTATTACTTTCTTAAATAAATAATGAATAACACAACTTGAACCATAATCAATATGTGCACATGCTTCATTCTCTTCTAGCAGTAATTTTGTACATTTTACAACCTTTAAAAAAAATAATTGTTTTGCCCCTTCAAGAAGAAAAAAAAAAAAAAAAAATCACAAAAGCAATGACATTGGTGCATGATGAACAGAGCTGGTTAGCACTGACCGCCTGAGAGATCTCTAACTTAATTGGATTGCTCAGCTTCCCCAAGCTGATGGACATGCTTGTCTCTCAGGACCACTGAGTGTCTATCTCCACTGGATGGGCCCCAGTAAATAATCTCTCTCTCCCTTAAACGCTTACCGTTAATTGTGTTTCCCCCCTTCCTCTTGTTGAGATGGGGGGAAGAGGGGTTGGTGTTGGGGTGGTGGTGGTGGTGGTGGGTGATGGCTGGGGAGGGGGGATAATTAAGACAATGCCTTCGCGCTTCACTTTGGAACAGGGGATCCCATTTGGGCTGAAGGCAGGTGCCTCTTACTGGAAGAGACTCACTGACAAGGCCTGCCAATCACAGCCCCGCCGAGCTCTCCAGTCCTCCGGCTCTTAGGTGCTGTATTCCCTCCAGTGCGTTTATTCCAAACACGCTTTCAAAATGCCACGGATTAAGCAGGTAGCAAGCAGGCCCTGTCTGTTGGAGGGAATCCGTGTTCCCCAGCCAACTCCACATCATCTGTCTCTGTGTGGGTGTTTTTATCTTGATATTAATTGGAGCGTGTGTATTTGAGGAGCCTTTTCTCTCAGTTAACGTCTGTGCAGCAAAGTTTTGGAGTGCAGCGAGTGGGATCGTTTATGTTCTCAAAGGAGTGCAGTTTGGTGTACTTTTTTCCTGCTCATAATGTAACAGAAATGTGCTTTCATATTTGGCCTCTTCGTGCCCCTCTTCGCCCTCAAAGACCAACAGTCTTGATTTTGCCTGACGCATCTCTAGATGGTTTGCAGAGTTATGAATCACAGTTCCCAATACTGGGTACAGTGCAAAAATACTCAAAGATACCTTATAAGTTACATATTCATTGTGTGATGCAGACCTACACAGTGCCTTACAACATGCATATCGGTGGCAATGTGGCTTTCCAACTCTCCAGAACCTTTTATTTTGCGACAGACACAGAAGTGACCGGTTTGCTGAGAGTGCTCAACGCTTGCCATCGGTCACGGCCACGGCAAATAAACTGGTTACATTTTCTGCGTTTCATCCGCAAAGCTACATTTACATTTTCTGTTATGTGGAAGCACAGCGCAGGCAGTCAGTGCATCGTTGTTGTTTTGACCTGAGAGCAGGAGCCACCTGGGTCTTTCGTGTTGTGACGCATGCAGACTCAACACTGTGACAGGTACCTTGGAATAATTCCAGTGGCCCAGTGCAGCGCTTTGTTATAAATCTTCTATATTGAACGCACACAGTAAATGGTCTGTCGGATGAGCTGAGCAAAATACAGATGTTTTAAAGAAATTTATAAACTGGCCCCCAAGATTTAATTTTAGGACCAAAAGGAGGACGTGTCAAGGCAAAAGAGGATGTATGGTGACGCTAATGCAAGGCACAGTAGTTTGTTACTGCTAACACAAGCAATGTTGCTCTATGCTGGCCGTGTTTGCAAATGCACACAGTAGGTGGCGAGATGCAACTGAGTTGGTTTGCATGCCAACGGGACACAACAAGAAGAAGAAGGACCCATTTGCGCAATTGGCGCCACTTTTTTATGTGGGTCCGTCTATAACTTTGCACTGGTGGAGAGCACATCCGAGATTAAATCCATGCACAATTGAGATGGCTATGTCATTTTTTTTTTTAAATTGAAGACACAATGACCATCTGGCTGGCTATCCAACTTCAACATCTACACCATGCAGTCGTGTTTTGGCTTGAACATGAGGGTCTGTTGAATGCTCCAGCTGTGCACTTCCTTGTTTGGACACGCTTGTCTCAGATACAGTTTGTGCGTGCCTGTTTTGCATGCACGGTTGCTTCCACACCTCATCTGTACACAGGAAGTGTGCCCGAGTCCAACTTTTCAAGTGGACTCATAAATGAACTGAACTTTGGGGTCGGCCAAGCTTGGATTCGGGGCCTCGTCTCCTTAGTGTGAAAACACCATGAGACAAGAGGACTGCGTTAATTTGGTCAGGTTCAGCTAAAATCAGCGTTATCTCGCACTTGGCAACTTCCTGTGCTCGCACACTGTAGGAAGCCTCAACCCTCTCATATTGCACCAATTTCTTTTTATTCACTTTTTTATCGTTCATCCTAGATTCCAGTAGATAACATCAGCACAGTCTCCAGAAAGCTGCATATTTAGCCATCTGTTTTCGCTTCCCTCTGAAACCGAGGCTCTGTTGACCCCACCACGTTTGGTGAGGGGCAAAAACAAAACTTCTTTCCGCATAATCGGTGATCAAACTGTTTGAGATTATTAACGTGAAGTCCCATGAGCATTGCAATGCAAAGTGCCCCTAACACCCCGATATCTGATGAGCATCAGCAGACCCTGTTGTCAAACACTGCGCACTAACTCACCCTTTGGTTTGTGTCCATTGATAACCTGGTTTAGACTCTTGACGCTGTTTCTTTGTGTGGAAAACCTCTGGTACCTCTCAGTACCTTAAAGCAGTGACAACCTCTCGCAAATGAGACGCTGGTGATTTTCGTCAGGCTGCGCTGCTCCTTCTCAGGCATCACCTTCTCTGCCTCACTCCTCCTCTGTTGTCTTCCTGTCACATCAGCATAAGCAGAACAAATACCCACTGCGCTCGTAATTATGAGCACACCAGCTGTTTGACAAGTTTTTCTTTCTTCCTGGAAAACAATAGTTATGTTAGAAAAAAAAAAAAGTTGCGAGAATTCACTCTCCTTAGCAAAAACCTTGTTTTCTGCTCGGTGCTCCATCCGTTCAGCACACCAGCTGCGCTCTTACGGCTGACCTGGAGGGCATTGTCAAACTGTGCAGAAGTAGAGTATAGTATTATAACCTAATCAAGGCAACGGGGGAAAAAAAAAACAGGAAAAAAATGTTGTATCTCTTTTAACTTACCCCTCATCTAGTGGACAGGCCGGGGAGAGGTGCCAGCAGCTATTCACAGCGAAGTGGGAAAGCAGGTCACGGAGTCACGGCCACTAAGAGCTGCTGTGCTATAGAGCGCCACTGACAGGCTTGTGTGCGGCAAGAGATTCATCCGAGTGTGACACCGAAAACAAGAGGCTGAGACACACACGCACGCACACACACAAAAAAAATTTTAAATCCACATCCACTCTGAATATTTTTCTAGGCTGGAGAACAAACACAGGAATAACAACCTCACTGACTGAAAAAACAAACAAACTCTCACAAATTCAGTCTTAAAACCAAATATGAAAAAGTTTAAATGTTATACATTTGTGGTAAAAAATTACCCCCATTTTATTTCCTCATTTTTTGAAAAATGTGCAGCCACTTGCCCGGTGCTAAATGCGATATAGGAGTTAAGTGAATGAAGGAGAGTGGCTCCGAATTCCCCGGCAGCCGTGGCCACTCGTCACACACAGACAGGAAATGGACAGCCACTTTGGGGGAATTCGATTCAGCGGTCGTCCGCTGTGAAAAAGATTGAATCATGTGGACATTTGGGGTGATTTAATGGTGTTAACATACACACAGTGGGAGCCTCATGACTTAAGCTGCACAGGCTTTGGATTATTGAGTTCAAGGTAAAATCAGTCACTTCTCCAGAGTCCATTTGACTGGGAGAAATGGATGGACATTAGCAGGAATTGTGAAAGTGATCCATTTTTTTCAGTGTGTGTGTGTGTGTGTGTGTGCAGGATAAACTATGGACTTTGCTCGAGATGCAGTTCAGTCACTTGAGATTCACTGGATCACTGTGGTACTCAGTCTTTCTTCAAATGAATTTTGGAATCACGTGTTTTCAGGCTTTTTTTTTTTTTTTTTTGTATGATTTTGTTCTCCGGCTAGTATGTGAGTTCTGATATGACACAGCGGTAGTGGGGGTGGGCGGGTTGGGCGTCGAGCTGAAGCGCTCGGAGCTGCTTTTGTCTTTCTTTGACACGGAGAGCCACAAGGTCTGCTGAAGCTGTGATTCTGGCCAAAGAACATCAGAACTTTCCCTCTCATTTCTCTGCTACTAAAGTCAGTCCAGTTTTATTTATACAGCAGCACAACTCATCCCATGGCTCTTTATTATTTAAAGTAAAATTAAGGCATTAAAAAAAAAAAAAAAAAGCTGGTATGAACAGAAACATTTTTTCTTAAAACAGAAGTTCTCGCTACATCAAAAAATGTTAACTTTGACGCTTTGACTATGAATGCATTATGGCTGCCGCTCTGCTCCCTGCGCAGCAGAATAGACTGAAAACATGTCAGTGATGTCATTCTGGACTTTGAAGTTCTTTATGGATATGATGCATATTCTGATTCCCCCTGCCAACCTCTCTCCATTAACGGTTGTTATGTATCTTTGCCTTGTATAAAATATGGCTGAAGGTTCTCGCGGCTTTAAGCGACGATGATAAATTCTCCTTTGATCAGTGCAGCGTTTCTCCTGCCACTCTGAGCATATTTGAATGAATATTTAGCACGCTGTTGCAAAAGGATGGAAATGTATTCATGCTGGTGCTGCTGCTGCTGGGGGAGCAAACTTTAAATAGTTGCTGCCAAGTGGAATGAAACTACTTTTTTGGATTAGTGTGTTACTCTGTGTCTACATGTCTTTTTTTTTTATTTTTTTGCATTTTTTTTTTGCTTTTATATATCTAATGTTTATTGATTGTATTCACTATGCACTGTGTCTATTGTGTAACTGTGTAATTTTGTCCTTCTCCGAGGAGGAGTGAAATAAAGCCTTAGAAATGAATGGATTTACAGCTTTTATTTCTGGGCTGAGATTCCACTTCAGACCTCTGGATGGTTTCTTATTATTTCCCTTTAAAGGGAAATAAACATACAAGAACCTTGAAGAAAACTGCTAAAATGACTTATTAATATAGTGTTATTCCTATTAAGACAAATATCAATGTTTCCATTAAGGGAACATTTTCAAAACCAGTCTACACCAAAACACAAAAAGTGAAGCTGTGGATTAAAGCCATCACATTCTCTTCTCACTTGAATGTTGTCAGTAAAACTCAAAAACACAAAAGTGATCTGACTGAGCAACTTCTCGACCTCCTCACACTCTCTATACTGTGCGCATACAATGTCATTAAGACTCCCACAGACTGTTGTTCTTCTTCCAGAGGACAAACTCTCCGCAAGTGGCCAGCGGGCCTGAACCTCAGTCTCACATTCCACTCTTGCGAGGAATGAATGTTATTAAAAGTAAAACTCGCTCCTGTCTTGTTTTGGTTTTCTCTCTCTCGCTAGTTTAAAGTTTGTCTGGTGCTGTTGAGCGTTCACAGTTATTTATTTATTTATTATTATTTTTATTTATTTTTGGTCCTCCTCAGCGGCGGCGATGCGAACAATCTCTGCTTCCGAAGACTTCCTCATCAGCTGCAGGGAGCGTGGGAGTGCTCGTATCTGGAAACAAGCTTTGGACGACTTTTTTTTTTCTCCCTTTTTTTCAGACTACAACAACATCCTCCTCCCTGTGCTCCCTGCACATGTCCTCTCACTCCGTGCATTATAACCCTGATGAGCTGACCACATCCTTGGAACACTTCACAAGATAAATAATTGAACTCTCAATAGCCCTTGATGGACAAAAATTGCTCCTCCAGCTGCCACTTCTTCTTTTGCTTTGTTCTCAAGAGCAACAACAACAAATGGGCCTTTGCAGGATCCCACACTAAGAAAACACATTTCACAATGATAACACATAAGAGCTGGGGGTTACATTACTCCCCTGCTCTGATGATTTGTGCCATTAGAGGTAGCCTATGTGTTGTACAAATAGTAATAAAGAAGCCTTCAAAAGAGATATGTGATCTTAAAAGAGTGTTTTATCCCCAGCACATGACTGATGTCACCGTCATCAGTTATCTGTTACCAGCTAACTTGTCTGCCCAGCAAGCGAGAGGCAGACAAAAGGTTTTTTTTTTTTCTCCAGAGGCACAGGTGCTCGCTTTGGTCAATAGGTGGCAGTGTGCTACCACAGAAAGCTGGCCGCCGGAGCAGTGGGTTTGTCAGAATAGCAGCCTTGGCAGAGGAAGGCTGGAGGCTGTTCCTCGGATTTAATTAGACAGAAACAGATACTCACATGTTCATTTCTCTGCTGCTTCCCATCCATTTCTTTACAGCCTGTTGGTGTGTGTGTGTGTGTGTGTGTGTGTGTGTGTGTGTGTGTGTGTGTGTGTGTGTGTGTGTGTGTGTGTGTGTGGAGGACTGCTTTATGGTCCAATTGTAACTTTTAACTGTGAGCACAGAACGAAGCGCACATTCATAGTCAAAAGCCAAGTGTTAAGACCTTGTTTCACACCTCCTAGAGGCAACCATTACAGCAGGTAGAGCTGTCAGAATCACAGGCCAACTGTTAAAGTACACAAAAGAGAGGGCAAAGACTTTTTTTTTTTTTTTCTACTTGTGGATAAAGAAAGTATTTCTCAAAAGGAGAAGAACAAAAAATATATATATATATATATATATATATATATATATATATATATATATATATATATATATATATATATATATATATATAGAAAATCCTTCTGGGGAAAGACCACACCCAAAGAAACTTTTGTGCTCGCGCTCATTCATTCCGAGATGTGCATTTATTACACGTATGAATTCCTAAGGCCTTCCGATAGCTTGATGATTCTCCGGACATCCGCCGCGTATTGCTCCGATTCAAACAATGCATTCCTCCCGCCTTGTGACTCAAAGGTTTTTATTACATATGGCGGTGGAGGGTGCGCTAACATGATGTATAGGAATACACGTGACGAATGCCAGCGGAGGAACAAAAGCATGGGAAAAAAGCAGAGGCAGAGCATAATTGAATCAGAGGGAGAGCGTGCTGGCGCTCTTGACAGTCGGAGGGGGGAGGGGGGGACGGCGGGGGGGGACGGGACAAAGAGCGAGAAGAGCAATATTTAGAGCGGTGCTGCTGCCGCTGCTGGAGAAAGTGCCACGGCCCTACCGCTCACCTTCACGTCCATATTAAAAGCAAGGTGCCACTGCATGCAAATTGGACGCAGCAGCGGGCAAAGCGCCGTTAATGAACCCCGCCATTGAACTCCACGCGCGCGGGCTTGTCGTGGAGATAGGTGCGCCATAAATAGTCCATTTGGCCGGCAGCCAGAGGGAGAGGCTAAGGCAGCGTTAGCGGCAGCGGGACGGGGCCTTTATTGTGTTATGACAGACAGAGGGGACGATCAGACAGGATAGAGATATGGGCTTTCCTTTCCAGATTAATTAAAGAAAGGATCAATTAACAGTGATGAAAACTGGCGGCACACTGACTAGCTGATAGGCCAATCAAGCCTTGAAATGCAGAGTAGCTGGCATGTTTTATCTCTCCAAACTTAATTGCTATTTTCCAGAGGGAGTGACGTGATCAAAATGGCGGGGGTGAAATTAGCCGCGCATGAATAAAGTATTTATTTGATGCGCTCGCCGTGCCATTCCAGCGCTGAGCCTGTACTGTGTTTCCATCCCTTTCCCCCAAATCAAGAACCCAAATTCACAATTTGCCCAGGCTCCTGCCGACCCCCCCCCCCCCCCCCCCCCCCTCTCACGCCCCACCCCCCACCTTCCCCTCACCTTCATTATGTTAATCACAACCCGGTACCTCAACGGTGGGCTTTTGCTGAGTAGCAAAACGCCTCGACGGAGGGCAATTTGTGCTGCACGCTGCCCAATCATACCAGATGCATGCGGTTATACAATATGGAGCGCCCGAGCGCTCATTTGCATAGTAGGATGTGAGCTCTGTGGCCCCCGCCACCGCCGCCGCCGCCGCTTTACGGCAGGTTGGAGGCGATAATGACCCCGTGGCAGATAAAGCGAACAAAGATTTGACAGCTCACTCGAGGGGGGGGGGGTGAGAGGAGGCCGGCGAGTTTACCAGAGGAGTTTGCTTAAGTGTTGTAGCGACGACCTTTCACCCCCACAGAGGGAGTGGGGAGGGGGTGCGTGTAACTGGTTTGGTGTCGTCGGTCGTCCACCTCCCCCCCCCCCAATCCCCCTCCGGC
Source organism: Nelusetta ayraudi (assembly GCF_046127955.1). NCBI lineage: Eukaryota > Metazoa > Chordata > Actinopteri > Tetraodontiformes > Monacanthidae > Nelusetta > Nelusetta ayraudi. Next base: position 6,024,822 of record NW_027466103.1, on the reverse strand, counting down.
CCTCCCAACGCAAGATGTTTGGGCAACATTAGAGCCTAGCGGGGAGTTCTGAGCCTCCGTCAACGTAAAGACGCTCCGCCGTGCTGCTGTTAAAAGCTGTAAAGTGATGCAACAGATTGGGGTTGCAGCGGTGGTCTTTAGGATGTTGCCATTTGCTTGTTTTTAATAATTTATCCAGTTATTATAACAATATTAGCTAAGATTACACACGCACACATTGCTCATTACCTTGGGAACACAGCCCACCAAAAGCTCATTTCCTGTTGAGGAAGACTGCCTAACCCCGATTGACCCCGAGATATTCCCATTACCATGAGCCAATGTTTAAGGGAAAGCTTATTGAGCTACCTCAGCTGCAGCGCCCACCACTGATTTATGAGACGACTCTGCCTTTTAATGATTATCTGTTTATCCCCCCCCTCCCCACCCCTCCATTCCCTCTTTGCACGCAAATCTTATCAAAAACAAGGAAACATGAAATATTATTCAAATTTCCCAAAAAAAAAAAATAAAATAGAGTGAAGGGGAATCAAAGGAATCCAGAGCTACAGGGGGGGTGGGGGGGTAAAAAAAAAAATCTGATGGGTAAAAATAATTTGCGAGAAACTTTTGAAATTCCCCGAGGAAAGAGAAGGAAGCAAAGGGGCGTTCAGAGAAATAATAAAAAAAAAAATATATGAAATGAATAAGTTAATTTGTCATTTGGTTTTATTTCTAATTCCAGTCTGAGCTCTTTTTTTTAAGTGCGGCAAGTCAGAAACAAGAGACGCAATTAAGCTCGCCTTCCTATACACCCTCCGACTAATTAATCTAATCCCTGCCAGTCTTTAAAACGGCGTCCCCGGCGGGATAAACGCAGTCCGGCTACGTTGCCTCGGACACTTTTCATTTTGCGGGAGCGAGGTTCTGAACCGTGGACGCCCGTAACCTCTGCTTCCTCTGCCGGCGTGCGGCCATTACGCACAACAAGGAATCCTGAGATCCACTCGTGTGGGTAATGCCGGCAGATGGAGGAGAAGCTTAAGTGAGTCTGTCACGGCAATTATGGCGGACGGTTGAGGACTATCAGGTGCTCGGCTCGCCCGCCGCCCGTCTGATCTCGGCCCAATGTAAAGAGTCTCCCGTGAGATTGGGCTGGGTGGGTGGGTGGGCGGGGGGGAGTGATTTAAAGGATGCACTTATCTACCTAATGGCAATAACAGAGGCAAATCACAGATATTTCATAGCTGGGAATAACTGTATTTGTGTTCCGGCATCAGCGTTGTGATGGGCCGCCACGTTTGATTCGCCGTCAGCTCGGAAATTCTGCACTCAGCTGGCTGGTTAAGGCAGCGCCGACGCTGCCACTCACTTTATAATTTGCTTACCGCCGTCATTGCTGACAGCCAGCGTTTGTGAGCGCCCCGGCTCCCAGAATGCATAGCAAGCGGGGCTGGTTTTCCCTCCCTGGAAGATGCAAGACGTCCCCCGGACGGTAAACACTGAAAATTAACTCCCTTTTCGCCTCCAGCAGAGGGACTGACAGGTTGCGATTGTATAGGATCAAAAAAAGAAAAAAAGATTCTTCCTCCTTCCCTTGCAGTCTTCGCGTGTAGTTAAGAGATTTTCTTCTTCTTCTTCCGCCTCACAATATCTCAACTGAGTGAGTTGTTTAAGTGAGACGTTGGGGCGCCGGGAAAACAGAGGAAGCCGGTAAATGTGATGCGTTCGCCGCGCGGACATCGCCCGTGAGGCTGAGCCGCTTTGCAGTCATTTCATCTGAAAATGGCAACATAATGTAATAACATTTGGGAGGCAACTGTTGTGATTGGGAGGGGACAGTCTGCTGAGCTGGAGTTACACTGAAGGAAACAGAATGTTGAGTGTCCATCATCCGAGGTAGCTAACAGGGTTCCAGTTTCATGGGTTTTTTTTTTTGTTTTTTTTGGCAAATCAAATTAAGCGTGCCAGACACCCAATTTGCGTTTTTTGGTTTAGTCGGATGGAGCCACTGTCTAATATGATTGACGCCATGAGACGAGAGAAAAGTGGCTAATTTGTGCTACATAACACCGAAATGCTCTGCACTTGACAAAAAAACAGAACAAAAAACAAACTTTTCTCCTGCTCTGCCGGGAAACAATCTGCACTAGATGTTCCCAAGAGCTGGTAATCTAACCAAACACACACATGCACACTTACTCCTCAGCGGATCCAATCTGAGTGATACTTTCCCATTAAAAAGGCTCATTAAAATAACTATCACTGTCAATACGCTCGTAAAAGCAGAAGTTAGCCTCCGAGCGGACAGGGGGGGAGGGGTGGTGGTGGTGGTGGTGGGGGGGGGGGGGTGGTTGGGTCGTCAAGCTCGCGCCGCGAGCACCTTGTTCTTCCGCAGCTAAATCATATCAGATGGACTATTGACAACATCCTGTCAATAGCCCTGGGCCCTCGGAGGCTTGGCTATTTGCACGCTGACTGATTGACTGTTTCTTAATAGACACATAATTGGTGACAAAGACCTTCCAATGAAGTGTCATTTGCCAGAGCGTTTGTGATAATTCACAGCCTGTCCCATTTTCTGTTGGACACGGTCCCAATGTAGAGGGACGGCTGCGAGGAGAAGCACGAACCGCTGGCGAGTGTCGCGCCGACGGGAGAGCGCGCTCCACTGCGAGACAGCTCGGAACGGGAAGCTCCACCGAAAAGCGAGGCAAACAAACAAACAAACAAACAAACAAACAAACCAGACGTGTCGCATGGAATCCATAGGCAGGGAACACGTAGGGGTGCAATATGGAGCATCTCCAACTTTGACCCGTCGTAACATTATTCATTGGCAGTGATATTGCGAGCTATTTCCCCAACTGTGGACATTGTTGATGGATGGCGAAGTCTCGCGTGGCACTTCCCACGTCTGACACGACCACCGTCGCCTTCATCAGGGAGACAAAGGCATCTTGCAGCCGGTGCAGCTGTGATTGCAATGCAGTGGAGGCATTTAAAGAGGGTGATGAAGAATGAAGGGGTGGCGGTGGTGGGCCGAGAAAAGAAAAAGAAAAACACCCCTGTGATCCCGCGGCAATTCGTGGAGGCGCCGCTTTTTCAAACCAGCTGCTTGGAGGATTTTTAACATCTATTAATGCGGAATTACTCCAATTACAATCCTTGTCTGCACCGGGGCCCCCCTTCCGCTGCCTGCTTTAGATAGTGCACACCTCTGGGAGCCAATCACAGCCTTCACAGCCACTGGCAGCAGATGTAAGCAATTTACTTCTGATTTCTTCATATTCAGTGTGAGACAAGCTCCTGGTGACCCGCGACCCCGAAGCCTGCAGGATTCTAACCCTATCAAATTAAAGCTCTCTGCTCACTTATTCCCCAGCGCTCCTCCGGTGCTAAGCAGCCATCTCGCTGCATAGCAACGCCGGCCGGGCGTGCTCGCTCATACGCCCTGCCTCATCAGCCGCTATTAGGGAAAATATACAGTGCTCTAATTGGATGAGATTCAGCTAAGGAAGTGCAGTTAAAGGTCATTTTTCACCGTGTGCCTCCTGCTCTTCAGAATAATTTCTGTGTCCTCCGTCTTTGGGAGCTGTTAAACAATAGGGCCAAAGTTACAATCCTTTCACTCTTTGCCTGACAGAGTGCCACAGGCCGTGATGAGCAGCCAGTGCTGTGGATCATGTAAACAACATGGCCAGGCCTCCGGGCTGACGGGCTCGGTGTCAACTGCAGCAGCTCCGCTGCCTTGTTGGTGGAGTGTCCTGGAGCCCATGTTGTAACCTTGTCGTTAGCCAATTGTAGAAGGTTAGGAAAGAGCAGCTACTACTCTAATTAGTTGTCTTTTTTCCTCACACGTTTCCACCCCCTCTGTGGTGTCAGTTTGAAAGACTGCCTTTGCTGTGGGTTTTTCCACACAATACAAGCGGGAGATGATGTTTGTCTACGCATTATAGTTATAAATCTGAGCGTATGATGCTTTTCAGCTGGGGTCATGATCGCCCTAAAGGATGTGTGTAGCCCTTATAGAGGCAGTGCGAGAGCTCGAGCAGCATGAAAGCATTTAGATTGGACAAATAACACATTTATGAAATTGTTATTACGTCTTGATTATCGGTAAATGGCAAACACAATTGGTATTGTTAGCTGAAAGTCTTTTGTATTAGCATGCTATTAGCATTCTTAAAATTACAAATACGTTTTTTGCTCAGGTGTTAAAAAATGCTGACGCGCATTAGCTGCATGCATGTTTCAGTTTGAGTCCCCTGTGTCGCCAGATCGCTCCACCTGCAGGGACTTTTTCCGAGACGGCTATCGGCAGCCCCGCGTGCGACCTCGTAAATGCATGTCGCTTGTTTTATGTTACAGTGTGTCCTGAAAATCCCTCCTTAAGATCCATGATCCTCTTAAGTCACCGGTCACTTCATAAATAAATGATTTTCTCAGCTGAGGGGCTTTCAGTTCAGTTCGCCGGCCTGGTGATGCCGATGACAGAAGCAGACCTCCAGTTGCATTCGGTGACCTAATGCAACGGAGACGTAAATGATCCTTTCAAAGTATTAGCTTTCCTTGATTCCACATGCTGCTGTCATTACCTTGGCATTGATGTAAAATGTATGTTAAGTCTTGGATTAAGTATTTCCTATTTTTCTTACCTTGAATTAATGACTGTTTCCCCAAATCTTTAATATTCTATCGGCTCAAGTGATTATAACTGATTGTTGCCATTCACGGTCATCGCCGGCCAACAGCAACAACCAACTATAAATTTAGTCCCAAATGCCTTTTTTTGGGCTTCCCAGCTTGATTGGCCCCTTCAGAGTGAATGCTGCTCCTCAGGAGTGGACGTTCAGCAGCAGTTGGGGGATTTTCGCGGCTTCCCGTCTGCCAGTTTTACAGCTGGAAGGGCAAAGGCCTTTTAAGCTCCACTGGAAAACTGGGAGACAATCACCAAAGGGGAGGGCCGGGCCTCGAGCCCCTCGGCTTCTCCCACCTTTTGTCCCGAGTGAAAGGCCTCGCCGGCTGAAACGCATCACTTGACGCCCAGTGTTTGCTGTTGGGAAACCTGATTAAAGGAGGCGAGACGTACACATACACAGCATAAGCCTATCAATGACTCTCGTCACCCCCCGCACTCCCCCCACCCAAGATACTGTATTTGTCCTTGCAGCTTGCTTGGGTGCCTCGGAGTGAATGCCGCCGCCCATTGATCTCTGTCTGGTAAAGCCGCCGGTGTGGTGTGCACGGTGCCTTATGGGTTTCATTCCACTCAGCCGAGTCCATTTCAGTGAGCTGTGGTTGAGCTAATGTGGGACACGCTGCGCCAGTCACGGCCTCTGGGATTTGGCCTAAGTGCTGTGCATTGTGATGCTTTGCTCTGAAATTCTCCAGCACAAGCTGTCTTCAAAACGTCTGGTGCGCTCCTTTCGCCCTCCCAGTGTTTTTTTCTCTCTGGTGTATCTCCCCATGCAGTCCAAATGACAGGCTTTCCCCTCTGTTTGTACAACTGTCTTGCAATATGTAAAAAAAAAAAAAAAATACTTTACCAATGTTTTTAAAACTCAGAAATGTTAAAAAAAAAAGTGCAGTTGTTGAACGGGAGCTGATTGTGATGTCACAGAGGGCACTGATCCCTCGCCGAAATCTCCCCTTGCCAACCAGATACCTTTTCTGACCCATACATTTGCCTTGTTTTCCATCCCTTCCACACATGTGAAAGCTACAGCAAAGCACCAGTTTTAGCTGGAAGCTGAAGCTAGCTATAGTTAGCTGTTTAGCTCAGGCTAAATATGCTGTTTTCTGCATTTCTAGTGACTTTGATGGATAATTGCAAAGATGCTCCTCTGAGGTCCTGATTTAAAAAGGAAGCTGGGACCTTTAAATAATTTAAAAGAAAAAAAGTCAACCCAGCATCAAATTGATTTTTAGGAATATTTTCCCTCCACCGTGTTCATTTTTTTTTTTCCCTTTTTTTTGGGGGGGGGGAGAGAAATGTCATGTGATTGCTGAGCAAACACTCCTGTCGAAGACAACTGACAGATGCTCTTTGAGGTGTATTGGCTTAGATTCTGCTGCCTGTCACCTTTCACATCTCAATGGGCCCAGAGGTGACCTCTCTGTTGCCTCGGAGCTCTATACATTATTGGCCCTAACACAATCAAATGCACGTTCAGCATTCGGAGGTCGACATGGTGGCAGCCACTAAGGTGCCCTCGCGCACGGAGAGGGCCAAATCGCGTGACCCCTAGCACCTGAACCATGACCCTCATTTACAAGCGGGTCACCTCTGCAACAACTGCATTTACGCGGGGTCAGCTCAGATCTCTGTACTCCCAAAAAGCCCCGAGACGCGTGGACAGGTCTTAATCACGCGGCGCCGCCTCGTAGAGGAGACGCGCCTCGCACACCGGCAGCACAAGAGGAGCGGGGTCGCAGCTGCGCTCGGGGTTTGAAGACACGTGAAAACCTTCCCTCTTAGAAAAACAAATTCAAATGCGCCACATGCACGCACTCCAACGGGGTCAACTACCACCGCGGGTCCTGAAGTGAATGTTCAGGTCAAAGGTGCTGCTTTAAGCAGAAGCTATTGTTGGCCCCTTTTCTTTCTAGTTTTTCTTTTTTTTTTTTAAATATACTTTTTGCATTTTAGACACATATAAAAGAGACTAGCAGGAGTCCTGCAGTATAAAATACTTTTCCATCACACAAGCTGGTGCTGCTGTAAAATCCCTGTGTGGGTCTGAGAGAGAACACGGCAGCAAAAGGGTCCAAGTGTGTTTCAGCAGTGACGTGGGCTCCCTATATTTCAGCCGTGCCCCCGCCATGGTTTTTTTTTTCTTCCCCTTCCGAACACAATGAAGTCTAAAACGCAACGGCACAGAGACACTCATTGTAGCCCATCGGCCCGCCTTGGCATACATCTGTGCTGAAACAGTAGCCTTATTGCTGAGGCGTCTTTAAAAAAAAAAAAGAAAAAAAAAAAGGATCCTTCAGCTTTGACCTTCTGGCAGCTTCAATGGCGCTAACAGAAGCGGCATAATGCACCGTTTTATGGCTAATCAAATTCCCACAGAACAAAGGTTTAGTGGGAAGAAGCGTTCCAATTGACGGACAACGTCAGATACTGTCCGTGACTATTAATACAATTTGCAATGATTTTTCTTTTGGCAAGATTTTTAATATATAAATATATATATACATATATGTATATATGTATATATATATATATATATATATATATAAATATAAAAAGGAAACATTTTCGGTGGAACATCATTATCGATGCAGCGCCAGACGTATTAAAGTTAGCTCGTCTTGATGAAAATGTGTTTCTGTGTTTGGGCGAGGCGCTTTTGAATATGGCAGGAATTTTCATTCGATTCGAGTTCTGCTTAATACATGGCGCGGGCGCGCACACACACACACACACACACACACACACACACACACACATGCGCACACGCGGCGATATTCACCTGTCATCTGCTGCTCTCTCATAATGCATTTTATTGAGGGGACGGGACAAAAGCGAGCGAAAGAAAAGAGGAGGATATGGAGGGAGAGAAAAAGGAAATAAATTGAGGGAGAAGGGAGAGGGGAGGTCACAGCGACCGTGTGATGGTCGCTGACACGGGAGTTCAGCCCGCGGTCAAGGGAAGCAGTTGAAGATGAAGCAGGCGCACAGGCACGGCTCTGTGTGCAGGTGCCCTCTCGCTGCCCCGCTCGCTTTCATCCCCCATCCACTCCCACATTGCCCCGCCAGCCCCGCCTGCTATCCACCAATCAGGGCACAGGGGGGCGGCGGCACAGTGGGGACACATCAAAGCGTTCTCTCGGTGAGAGGCTCAGGGCTGATGCTGGCACAACACAGAGGAGCACAGAAGAAAGCAGGGACGGCCAGTTAGGGGAGGGGAGGGGGAGGTGGGTGGTGGTGGTGGTGGTGGTGGTGGTGGGGAGGGGGTAAAAAAAAAAAAGGAGTCCAAATGGAATGGAAAAAAAAGGGAGTCCAGGCAGAACAAAACATTTCATTCTCTTCACAAACCAGCATTATGCCAGCCGCGCATCCAAAAAAACCCAGACACATTTTTCTCACTGCCTTGAGCCAATGGCCCCCTTGAGTATGTGAACAAGGGGGATAATTTAATTAAGAAAATCCAATCTTCCAGTTTGGGGGAACAAAGTTAGATTTGAATGAGCGCAATATGTTCCCTCCTTTCTTTTTTCAAATTAAAATTTCATAGCTGGAATCAAAGCCCCTCGCTGAGGTGCCCCAACCGCCTCTATTGAGTGTACGCTTTCAGAACAGGCTCGACGACGACGATGATGAAGATGATGATGAGGAGGAGGAGGGCGACCACGACGAGGAAAGGAAGGAGGATTCGGTAGGGGGCTGGTGGGGTGGCGGGTGTTGCTGGTTTCCTGCAGTCTAATTAAAAAAAATATTTAGAACATTTTGCCTCTATGAGAAGAATGCGGCTCTCTGAATGAGCGAATAACAAGAAAGATATGTGCTCCCGGTGTCGGGTGGGAAGAATTCAAGGTTTGTAGTTTATATCTCCGCAACTTGGAAATCATATTTGCAACACGCCTGGTGCTGCTGCTGCTGCTGCTGCTGCTTCTTTCTCTCTTTCCCCTTCAACCACGACACATTAACGTCTTCCCGCTGATGAATGACCCTCCACGCTTCCTCGAAAAAACTTCTAACGACTTTCTCCCGGTGAAAGCCCTCTCTCAGAGTGAGAGGGAGCGCCTTGCTTCTTCCAAATGAGAAGCACCCCGACAATGGCGCTGAGCCGCCTGCTCAGGGGTGCCAGTGTGTCAAGTCCCCGAGTGAGTGCGATGCACAATCCAACAAGCTTTTGCATATGTTAAGGAGGATAATAGGTTCCTATGGGAGAAGAGGCTGAGGCCCAAAAGTGAGCATGACGATAAAAGTGCTGTGAAGGGGGGCGGCTGATGTGCTACGTGGAGAAGTGCAGAGTCTCGCCGAGCAAAACACCGGGCGCAATCGCCAACCATACGCGGGAATTAAAGCGGCACTTGTGCATGCGGTAGCGGCGGTTTAAAGGTTCGGCATCATCCCCCTCCCCACTCCCCCCAAGGCGCTGTCTAGTAATTTGAACAAAAATGTCACTCGGCGCACAAAGAGGGGGGGGGGGGGGGGGGGGTGGAGAAGAAAGCTGCGGCGCTGCCTCCCTCAAAAGAGCGCCTTTTGATTCGCTAAACGCTCTCTTTGCTCGCCTTTTCCCCAACGGAGGCCGCAACATGAAGCACGAGCGGCTGAGATCAATACTTAACAAAAACAACAGCGGCAAAAAAAAAAAAAAAAACAACACCCCCGTGACTCCGTTGGATGGAGCATGCGAGGAGGGGAGGGGGGCGCCGGCGCCTGCTCGCTGCCATCCTTCCCCGCTAAAAACCCTGCTCGCGTTCTTGGGGCCTCGTCGATAAGGGCGAGCGGCGGCGCCGCCTTAAACTCTGGCAATGTTTGAATTCCGGGAGCCGTTGCCGCTGCTCTTCCTCCTCTTTCTCCTCCTCTTCCTCTTCCTCCCGTAAACTACAAGGAAGGACATAAATACGTTAAGAGTCATTGCCGAAAGGGAAGGTTCTTTCTTTATCTTGCGCCCTGGGGGACGAGGCGATGGCGCTGACGGGGGAAGCCTGATCATTACGCACAGGTTGGCGGGGGAGGGGGGGGGGGGGGGGTTGGGATGGGTGATGGTGATGGGGGGCGGTTGGGGGGGTTGTGGTGTGGTGGTGGTTGCAAGGAGCCATATTGATGAAAATATCAAAGCCGCAGACAGACGCCGCTGACCCCTCAGGAATGTTGAGCCCGGGCTCTGGCTGGCGGGCACCGTGCAGGAGATAATATAGACGTGGCACCTCGGCGGTGATGGAGACGTATTGATGCCCTGCGCTGCCGTAATGGTGAAATTGACTGAATGTGTCGGGCTATTATTTGATTTATTCGGGGGGGGGGAGTTTGACATGTGTCAATGTCCCAGAATTAGAAGGTGCGGGGAGGGGGGAAGGGAGAGGCTTTATCCTGACTGGTGTCAATCACTTTTTTTTTAAAAGCGCGTTGCACACAGTTTAAAACACGGGAGCGGAACAATGGGAGGCAGGGAGGGAAAAAAATGTGGCAGTCGGGACAAATCTGGGGATTTATCAGCGAACAATAAAACAGAGCTGCTCAGCAGGAAGTGGGACACACTGAACACATGTTCCGCAGTGTGTGTGTGTGTGTCTGTGTGTGTGTGTGTGTCAGCGTGTGTGTATGCGCGATCTCGTGTAAAGACCCAGCTGACATCCTGGCAGCGTCCTCCTCTCTGTTTTCGCTCGCCGCTCTCTCTCCTCCTGTGCCAGCTTATCCTGTGTGTGGTCTCGGCTGCGACTTGGCACGGCACCGCGGCGGCTCAGATTACCGCGTCGGGCCGAGCTCAGCTGCCACCGCCGCAGCTTCGCCGTTAGACAGGAGGGCAAGTAGGGCGAGGTTGGATCTCAGAGAGTGCGGCATTTTTTTAGTCTAGTGTGTGTGTGTGTGTGTGTGTGTGTGTGTGTGTGTGTGTGTGTGTGTGTGTGTGTGTGTCGCTGCTGCCAATGTGTATTTGGAATGACCGGCGGCGGAGCCAGAAATGTTTTCAGGGTGAGATCATGACTCACACAGGGTGGCAACAATAAGTCGATACAGGAAATGACTCCATGACAGTTTTTACAATTGTAATTGTTACTGTAGTTTTGAATTCAATGAATGTTTCCAGGATGGCCTTATAGCAGTCAGCCTGTCACCATTACTATGAATTAGAGGAAAGTGAATCTTCATCAATGTTAATATTATGAATTGACCTGTATCAGTTTGCTCCTACTGTCCTGGGGTCAGTGTTAGTGTCACATTAAATGTCTTCTTCGAGTTTCCCCAAGAATAACATTCAGGCCAAGTCAGAAATATATTATACATACCGGTACACTACCAGTCAAAAGTACGTATGAACACACATGGAATTATGTAGGAATTGCATGAGAGGGAATGTCCACCACTTTTGACTGGAAGTCTATAAACACATCCATATTAATACAAATTACAAAAAAATACTGTACATCAATCGTCAAAAATATGAGTTGAGGTGCTGTAGAGTGGAAGTGTAAGGCCTTTTGTCAAATGAACACCTCCCCACCACGTAGCTCCGCCCCTGGGAACGACCTTCCCTTTGTCGGGCGAGCGGAGAACGCCCTGCCCCCTCTCCGGCCCGGGTCCGTGCCCGCTCTGCCAAGCTCGTCAGACGCTCGCCTTCCACCTATCCATCTTTCCTCATTGTTCGCAGAGGTGACAGCTGGCATTCAGCTATTTGTAAAGAGGCCTTTTAAAAAAACACACAGGCACGCGCACGCGCACGCACGCACGCAGGCCCCCCTCACTCGGCTACATTAAAGTAATTAGCTGCCAGGCTAGTAGAAAGCACCCCCCACCGAGTGCCAGCGACGCCGCGGATTGAAGTCGGCATCCTGTTTGACACATCTGGGCAAGGGAGAGTAATGAAAACAGCTGCTTCTGCCCATATGGCATCCAAAGGCTGGCAGCGTGGCGGTGCGCTGTGCCAACCTTAGGCAAATTATCCATCATTAATCCCGGGATCTGACCAGCATACGAGTTGCCGCTAATCAAAACATCTGGGGGCGGGGATGGTGGCAGAAGAAGAGGAGGTGGGGGAGGGGAGGATAGGGGAGGGGAAGGGAGGGGAGGGGAGGGGCGGGTCTCACTTGAAAAGGACATATTTTGTGAGTGGAGTCAATGGAAGGCGACGGCTCGACAAAAGGCCCCTGTGTGCAGATTACAGGTGCGAGATCTGCAGACAGATCGCCCGCTAACAAAGCTGCGGGCTTCGCTCTGAGACATTAATGACGCGTGAATCCAGGACTCTTTTACGCTTTTCTCTTGGCTGAATCAATTTCATCAATACGTCCTCACGTCCTTCTCTGGCAAACTTATTGTGCAAACCGCGAAGCCCCGGCAATCAGCATCTGGGATTTAAACAGGAGTCTGGCATTACTTTTTATTCCTGTCTGTTTGTTTTATGAAATCATCGCCCTGTTAAGCTCTATCTCGCTAGGAAAGAAAAGAGAGGCAGAAAAAAAAAAAATCAATTCCGAGCCTCCCTTTGATTAGCTGCCCTCACATTTGTTTCCGCGTTTGTCTACCCGCGTGTCCTTTGCGTTCATAGGCTGGCCCGCTCAATCCCGGAGCCTTCAAATTCCCTCAGAAAGTCAGTGACATTAAAATGTCCTTTGATGTTGCCTTCCCCAAGCAGGGAGCACTAACTGTAATAGTGATTCTGTCTCTTAATGCTTTTCCGGGGATCAATAGCTCTTAAATGCTAGAGTGGGACAATTAAAAATAAATAGGCCCGTCGCTGTAGTCGAAATCAGATTATACGTCGCGGCCCCCTCGCAGGCCCTCAAAAGCACAGTGTGCGTCCTCGGTGAGTCATCTGCACAGCACCCTGGTTCGTGTCTGATGCATATGTAAGTGAGGCTGGAGTGGCGGCTCGTTTTTTTCCCCTTCTCCTCAGCAGTCTCTCACTCTCTCTCTCTCTCTGTCTCTGTTTCTCTCAGTTAATCAGTTAGCACATTAGCTTCGGCACTAAATACAGTAAGTGACAAACGAAGCTTCCTCAACACAAAAAACAGACCAGGATCTATTGGCTTTTGTGTTATTAAAAGAAGAAACCCGCCCCTTTCAAAAGTCTGGCCTATTTCTACTGTCATCGGAGGCTCCGTCAGCCTGAGCCGCGGCGGCGATGGGTCGTAGGTTGTCTGCGCCTCTCCCCTGTGGCTGCCGCTGTAATGTCAACTCTCGGCGCTAACGCGGCTGTAACCGGAGGCAGAGCGCCGCGAGAACGCGCTCCTGACAGACAACGAGCCAACCCGACGCAATTAAGCCGCCGACAGCAGGTGCTGCCCAACTCCGTTGCGCGTTAACACGTCTCAGGTTTCCTTGTAAATGGGCCACAAAGTGATCCTAACTTTCAATTAACACGTCCCCTGCCTCCCTGGCCCCGGCCAGCCACTCGGCTCGGCGCTTCCCAGGGCCGCCATTAGCTGCGTGGGAAGCGCTTCTTTGGCAAGAGGCAGGAGGCTCCGTGCACGCTTGCCGTGAGAGGCAACAGTTCTTTTCTTCCCTTTTTTCTTTCTTTCTTTAGTCTTTCTTTCTCTGCAAAACAAAGGCACTGGTATCCTTCTTTCCCTTTCTTCCCCCGTCTCTTCCCACCGCTCTCTGTCTCTCCGTTGTTCGAGGCTTTAAATAAACTGTTCGCTGGTTCTTCCGCCGCAGACTCGCTTCGGCGAGAGGCAGCGTATCAGTCTCTGTCCAGCACGAAGGGGAAGTGCTGATGTTCCCTCTCCAGACTAAATCAGGATAAATGGGCTGGACGCCTCCACAGGAAGTGCGCAAAACCCACAGAGGGCACGCACCTCCCGGGAGGATGGTCTTCATTGGGTAGCGCGCTATCCATCACTCCATGGTGACTGGATGACACAACCCACCCCCCACGTCCCCCTTGGAGGAGCGCACGGCCACCCCGGAGGCGTCCCAGTGACGCTGCACCCGGCGGGGAGACGGTGGCGGCGGCCCCGCCCCCGACTGGCACGCCGCTCTCCATCAGGCCTGAACGAGGAAGTGCTCAGCTCTGTCATTTCAGTCTATTGACCTTTAGCGATTCGCTGGCTGGCTGCACCTGAAACAACAGACAAGGGGTGAAGGGTTCGGGCCTAACCCTCGAGCCGGGCGCACGCGCGCTGCCTGATGAGCGACACGGCTCTATAAAGTGTCATTTACCTTGTCAGCCGGCAGATACGGAATCCATATGGATGGACACGCTCCCCCCCTCCAGGTCAAACACACTCCGGCGGAATCGCAAATGACCATTTGGAATGCAAGTTCATAGTGTACGAGGGAGGGGGCGTCTTCGGCCTGTCATTTCCTCCAGACGCAGCCTCTGCTGGAGCCGAAGGGATTAAATGACGCGCAAGGAGAAACTATCTTGTGACAGCCGCATGTTTTAATCGCATTAAACCATCAGCGCAGGAGATGTGTCGGATAGTGGGCAGCGGCAGGTGCGTTCGAGGTAGAATTTTAAAAGTTAAAGGAAGTAATAGGTAAAAGTGATGCCTTCAAAAAACTCCCAGTTTGATAAAGTTAGTTTGGATAATAATCGTCGGTTTTAAATATAACAATTTTTCATTTTACATTAAGCCGCTGTACGTATGAACTTATTTAAACTTCTTTAATCCACAGCGGAGATTTTTCTTTTTCTACAGATTATCTAGCGCCACTGTCTTAGCTGTCCTGCATGAGATGCTTATAAAACAAGTGGAAAATCAGCAGTTTTACATTTTTTTATCAAAAGTATCAAAAAGAAGAACTTTCTTTTGAAATTCAAAAACAAATACATCTCGTATGAGAGGTGGATCAAAGTATTTGGAGCATCTGGAAAAAGGTGATTTGGCAGAATAAAAGGTGGGAATTTCTCTAAGGTGCTGCTTCCTGGCAAAAAAAATTGAAAATAGTTGAATTCAAAGTGCTTTCAATTCATTCTAAAGCACACATTTAATGAAAAGAGCCGTTTGTGCCTAACACAATGCTACACGCACACACACACACACACACAGATGCACACTGGATGCTCAGCCTGGTCTCAGAGGTACTGTACAGACTAGCACTTGTCATGCCGGCTCTATCACAGTTTCGACCTTGTCTGAGGGGCAATGAGCGTCGTCGGGGGCTCCCTCAACTTCCCAGGGACTCAGTAAAAAAATAAAAAATAAAAAATGACAGGTCCCCGCAGAGCCTGAATAAACAGACGCTTTTTTTCCCCCGCCAAAGTTGCGTGCAATTTGCTCTTTGCCATCTTAACTGTAGTTATTACTATTTTAAATGGATACATCTGTCTATGTGTAGTCTTTCATTACCTCCACTCATTACCGGCGCATCGCAGTGCTCCCCAAGGACGCGCCTTTTACGTGCTCATCCGCTGAAATCCGCTTTAATGTTCCGAATGCGACGCCCGTTCTCTAAACAAATTTGTCTGAGGCAATTAAAAAGTATCACCTCGCAAACAGCTCCCCTAAATGGCATGTTGTACATCAGCCCTCCCCGCGCCGCCGCCTGCAAAACGTCCAGTGCGCTGCCGCGTTTGACCTCACTTTACGCTGCGCATCTGACATGACGAGATTAAAAGCAAACACATGCTTTTTTATATATCCATATGGAAAATGTGTGCTGCTAAAAAACACCTTTCAAAAAGACTGTTCATGCATTATTTGCGCTTTGCCCAATACCTTTCATTATGTTGCTTGGCTGATGTTGGCCTAACATTAGTGCAAACACATTGTACAGAATAGTATGATAATAGCTGATTAAAAATTAAAAGAGCCCTGTTATGGTCATTTTTGTATTTGATAAATTCATTTTGTTGGTCTCCTTCCAACATTGAACAAGGATTGTTTGATCATAAAGCTCCTAGTTTGAGCTGAACAGGTCTTACCAAACAAGCATTTCTCTCACTCAGCCTCTCATCACCTCCTCCCCTACCTGCTCCATCCCTGGCTCCGCCTTGGAACAGCCCACTCCGTTGTGATTGGCCGGCCGCTCACAGCTTGCACTAGCTAGCAGAGAAGATGGCTGTTGGCTCTCATGGAGTGACGCTCCAAAATTTTCAGAAAATTCTGCAGAGGCGTTGCTATGAGAATCAGCTCCACTTGTGATGTAGAACATCGGGCAAAATCCAAAGGGCTCTTTTCAGTGCAGTAACACAGAAAAAGACAGCCCATGTACAAATGTGCACGTTGTCATTTTTGTACTTTGTGTATTAGTTGGCTTGACAGTAATGCAGAAAGACACGTTAAAGAGCTGAACAGGTCAGTTTATTATAATAAGACCCCCAAGTCAAAATAATTTGAATCTTACAACCCAAAAACCTTCATCGTCAGTAATTAGAATATTAAACTTATTAGACTCCAGAAAAAAAAAAAATCAATTAACCTCTCAACTTTTGAGTAAACTCCTGAAGAAAAGGTTGAAGTGCTGCAATGCTGTAGCTGAAGATCAGAGGAGTTTGAAACACGCCCCTAGAAAGTCTACGAAGAGAGGAAGGGCCTCATTTAATCGGCACTGACAGGACAGGAGTGGTTTCAGATCTAAAATTTCCTTCTCTGTGGAGATGATCGTGCACGTTTAGAAACTCCAGCTGCTAAAGCCACAAGTCTCCGAGCCTGAGCGCTACACTCTGAGCGGCATGCTGACACGCTCAATCAAATCCGGGTCAACATAACACCAGTTGAAGCTGAAAGTGGCGAGAAAGGTCTCGACTCGTGCAAGTGGACGGAAACCTGAGCCTCCCTGGAACCCAGCGAGGCTCACAAGTCGGGAAAAGGCACATCTGTCGCTGGTGGAACCGGCCGCTTCCAAGGCCTTATTGGTGGGTCAGAGGTGGAGCCAAATGACAACTGCACAGTGCAGCCTTGTGATCCAAACATGTGCTCGCACTTAATGTAATTACATTATGAAAGGCAATTTTTTTTAGTTCGTATTTACTTTTTAGATTGTTCCTTTTGTACAGTCCAAAGTAGCAAAGCAATGTGCAAAACCATTTAAGTCTGCAGCGGGAGGGGAAAAAAAATCAAGTCAGTTGTAAGTAATTCGCTCCTTACATCTTTATCCTCAACTTGCCCGTGACTCTGGGCCCAATTACCGACTTCCTTCTCAAAATATTTTCAGAGTTTTGCTAACTACTGTTTGTGCAGCTGCTCCACTCGGCCTGCGTATACCTGCTGGCAAACTGGTTTCCCGTCTCCTCTAATGAATTCCTCGGGAGAAGTCATTGGCTGTGACACGGCTTTGATCCGGAGAGTGCACCTTCAGAGAGGAGGAGAGGGGTCGGCGGGAGCGTGAAACCACTTTGAGGTCAAGTGATGTTTCTTTTTTTTATAATGGCAAATTTAAATTCATAGCTTGGGATTAATTTGGTATGAACGGTGTCAAATCAGGTCATCTTAAAAACTGGCCTTGGAGCAAGGTGGCTGTAAGATTTCATAGTCTAATTAGCTCAGTTCTGATTGATGTAAAACATCACTTCCTGTTTGATAGGTTTTGTGTCCGGGTGCTGGATATTAGATTTGAATGGTAGATTATAGAAACAAACAATCACAACAGCAAATGACTGTCATGACCAAGCAATCTGGTCATTCTATATCTCAGCACAAATCATCGCCATATTTTTTGGGGGGTTATGTGTCTTCTACATTCTACATTATATCATTCTAGACATTAAAATAACTTTCTTTCTTCTCTTGTGCAGGTTTGCCTTTGTTGCTCTGCTTCACTTCTGTGTTTCTGATTTTGAAACCAGCTTATCTCATTAGCTTTTCAGCTCTGCAGCCGTCACTTTGTCTTTTTGGTGATTGCACTGCAGCGGGTGTGTGTGAGGGGGGGGGGGGTAAAAACGTATTCATGCACGGTGTGTCTGCGGGCGTTATGGCACATTCGATGATAACCCTCGCGCTGTCAAGCAATTGCACCTCATTGGAAAAAGCCTGATGAAATAAATGCCGGCTGCTGACTCCTCCAATTTCGCAGCGCTCCTCGTCGTCACCCCGAGTGCCTCTGTGCAGATTGAGATATTTGCAAACTGTCATCTCCCATAAATAGCTGTCTGCTCTGACGCTACTGGTGCCTCAACCCCAGACTCCCACCCCTCTCCTCCTCGCAGCCTCAGAAGGCTTTGCTGCGTTTCCTCCTCCTCCTCCACCTCCTCGGCTGGTCAGTCTATTAAAAGTCGGCCCTGACCGGCTGGCTGATGAATGATGGAGCCGAAAGCCTTTAAACAACGGCACAAGGGCTCGCGCCGCCGCCGCAGCCGCTGCGTTCGCACCCTCCCTCTGTACCCTCGGCGCTGTCGCTTACTTCCCATGACTTCCCTGTCTGACACGCTGCAATCTTTGAACTCCATTAGTGGAAGCAAATCCCTCTCCCGGTCTTTGGGATAAAATGGGCTTTGCCAGAGTTCCATGCTGAGATTAAAAGTTGTCATGTCTTGTGTGTGTGTGTGTGTGTGTGTGTGTGTGGCCGTGGAGGCTGGAGAAAGTTTTCAAGGCTCGTCAGGATGTTACCTGGCAGCTCATTATTTCCTCCCCATCTTAATTGGAGCAAGAGACGGGAATAAGCTAATTATTTATATATATATATATTTTTTTTTTTATCTGGCTTAAAATGAAATAGAGACTTGATCGTAATCAAAATCTGAAAATCTCCCTAATTTTTTTTTTTTTTTACAGTGCACTTAAAGGTCTTGATGACAAATTCAATTGGCCGAAGCTTGAATTCTCATTGGCTTCAACACGTTAGACACGTAAAGAAAAAAAAAATATATGTTTGCGAATGCTTTTGTGTAGATCATCCCCTGATGGTAACACATCCGCTTGTTGGCAAGTGTTCTTAAAAAATATTAACTCGTGCTCAGTTAATGTACAGCCAATAACAAACTGTCTCTGCTGGCCAAAAAAACTGATGGAAAAAAAAAAAAAAAACATACATACGTCCACCCGTTGAACACTGCAACACAGCAAAACATATTTATTCCCCCATATGGTTTTCTAAGGACCTCATTAGGGATGGCACTTTTGAAGCCGAGCAGAAATATAGTGCTATATCAAAGAAAGGGAGAGGAAGTTAAAAAAAAAAAAAAAAGAGGTTAATGAGGGGTTTCACAAAGCACCGCAGAACTGTGAAAAAGAAACCGATTTAATGGTCGCAAAAGCAGCCCCTTTTTACGGTTGTTCTTTTTCCAAGCCACTATCTCACAGCTACAACAGGAAATGTAGACAGGCCTTTATGAGCCTAGTTATTACCACTGCTGGCACACTTTTAATAGCCATACGATCCACCCGGCGCGCACTGGGGCTGCGCCTGATAATATCATAACCAAGTATTTACCATGGAGCCGTTTAAGATTTCCCAGATAAAGCTGAAACACTAGAGCTGCAAATTTGTTAATATCATTAAAAGATGTTACCAGTAACTGAAGCTGAGAGAATACGAACCCCCCAGGCCCCCCGTCTGTGGAAATAATTTATAATGTAACAGCTATAAAACATGTACAAGTTATCAGGTTCAAGACCTGTCCCGGTATCCGAGGGCTCCTGTTACACCCGGCGCTGCCTTCGCTACAAGCGGTAAAACAATTAAGGGGAATGGATTTTCCACCGTCTTTGTGTCAAAATGTGTCACTTGGAGCGGCGAAGTCGCAGCAGAGTCACGCTGACGGCTTTCTACCGCGGGACGCGATTCACGTTGGGATGCTGTAACCGCCGCCGCCCCCCCTCCCCCGCCCCCCGACCCCCGACCCCCAACCCCCGCGCCCCTCAAAAAAACGCCGGTGACACTCGACCCATCCGCACCAATGCGTCACATATGCATTACCTGCGCAGGCGCCATGCGTTGTCACACGCCTTATATCTGAAATCTACTTTGTCTTCGGTCACAGTCGTGTGCAACAGATTAGCCGCGGCACAAATGGGACATAATGGCCCCGGCAGAGGAGAGAAGAAACGGGCGGACGCGGAGGCGGTGCCGCAGTGTTTAGTGTCTCCTTTATTGTATTCACGGCGGTAATGCGATATGTCACACTGTCGCTAATACACTTCTGTATGCTGTCATCTGGCTGTAATGCTTATCGGGCCCGTGTTGATGATGTGCCCCCTTGTCAGGGCCAATTATGGCTGGATGTGTCACGGTGGCGGCTGCGCGGCTGCCATTAGCCGCGCGGGCAGATGACGCGAGGCGTTCACAGACCGTGGGTGTCCTCGCCAGCTGACCTCGGCTCAGCAGGCGACGCACCGAGTCTTTGCTCGCGCGGGTCAATGTTGGGCGAGATGACTCTCCCTCCCCCCCCCTTTTTTTTTTTTATCTCCCCCCGGCGCGGATTCCTTTAAATCAATGAAAATGCTGCATAATCTCCGTGTGAGTGGCTGAATTCCTGACAAATGTCGAGATGCGCCAGGTAATTCATTGGCTCTCTGTGGCAAACCAAACAGACTGCAAGAGAAATGTGAACCGTGGCAGCCCATCAGCCACCTGCATTCCATAGTCTTTGCAAAAAGCAGGTATGGCTGTTTTCATTTAAAGGCTAAATAAAAATTCCTTACCTTGAAATGTTAAACCATGCCACAGATGAAACCGTATTTGACATAATTGGAATGTTCTTTTTGAATAGAAGCTTGATTGGGGTTGCACGGACCACGCAACATTTGCCTCTGGCTTTCATCTGGAAAATACTGAAATTCGTCCAATACATTGCAGGCATTTCCAGGAAATCACTGATTGTTTTGTTTTTTATTTTATTTTATTAAAAAACCTATTAAACAAATACATATTTGGATATTTCTTTGCTACCAGGGCAAGGATATAGCACTCAAGCCATCAAGTGTAAACTGGAACTTGGAAGGCGTTGAATTGCCTTTGGACCGTGAGAGTCGATTTTTTCGAGACGAGGACTTTGTAGTGTTTCTCTTTCAGCTTTGTTTGGTTCAGAAACAAGACAGTTTCCCAAAATAAAACTCCTCTCAGTGACCTTCCCTTTCCAGCGAGTAGTGCAAATCCCCGTTCCCTCTGCCAACAAGGACTCATTACTCCCCGTTTTAAAGAGAGCCTTCTGGTCCAGGAGGCCTCATTACAGCTGGAAAAGACACCCATGGGACATGCAGGAAGGAAAACAGTGAAGACCCCCCTTGAGGAATGAGCCGGCAAACTTCAACGGCGAGAACTTGCAAAGTGTAAAGCGAGCAGCCCCCCTGCTGTTCCATAGGTGTCTTTGAGGTGTGCAGATTGTATGTCTCAGGCGTCAGGAGAAGTTCCCGAACGCTCGCAAAAACTGATTAGCGGCGCGCTGCAGTTCAAGACAGCAAAGCGGGTGCCTTGACACGACTGATGACTTAACTGTCAAACAAAGCAGGGAGGAACACACTTTGAAGCGCTCCTTTTAGCCAAATGTCACCGCTAATACGCCGATCCTGTCGCCTTCAATTGTCAGAGTGAATTAAGAATCCGCTCATTAAATTAGCATCATTAGCTAGCCCTCCCCCTGCCGAAACAAAGGCTGGGTCTTTTGATGGAGTCGAGACGCTGAAACGTGAAGCGCTCGCTACGTATGTGAGTTGCGATTGTTTGCAAAGGAAGACGTTACACAGGCGGCTATTTTTAGTAGGTGTCTATTGAGTGACCTTGTGGGAAGGACTGAAAACACAGCTGCTCGATTCTTCGGACAGAAAATGTTATCTGAACTAATAAACTTTGGACGGCAGTTTACTTTGAGAGAAACATTAAGGGACCAAGACACCCACAATTGAGTTTTCCCACAAAGTCTTGCAGACGTTTTTTTCTTTTTCTGTCTTGCGTTCTTTTTTTTTTTTAACTCGTTTCAATATTGCTGCAAGCTGTGATTCCCACGTGAAAGGCCTCCTCCCGTCACTCACTCGGAAGGACAGAGAGCCACGTACGCCTGTGCCTTGACCCCACCGCTCCAGGCAAGTGTATCCACCCACAACTGACGGGCTGGTGTCGGTTACACAGTCTGGACTTGATCAGCCCAACTCTTCTACTTTGAGGCACCGAGCAAAATAAACACTTATTATAAAAGATGCATGAGGGAGAGGGAGGAGAGAAGTTGGGAATTCTTCCCATGCTCGTCAGATTGGTAGCCGCGTTTAAACTGTCTCCTAGAAAATAGTAAGTGCTGAGTGGGACCGTCGTGCTGTTTACAACCGTAAAGTGGGTCCGCTTCTGAGGATCTGATCACACTCAGATGACTCCGGTGTCTGCAGAGGTCAGCCTACCCAGCAGTTAGCACAGTGGCAGATGGCATCTCCATAAGATTTAGTAACACGTGTCAACCGAGCCTTCCCCCGGGGAAGTTGCCGTGCCCGTTTATAGCAACAACAGAGAGGTGACTGCGGCTAGCGCTACGAATGCAAATACAATCTGCACCCGCTACAGCCCCTATAGACTCTTTTGCAACTGTTACTTTTCGCTCGTATCACAGTTTGCTTGTTGTTGTATCACGGGATTATGAATCATCTGCTCGAGAACGTACAGGATAATGTAAAGTTATTTGCGGTACGATGTACCAGCACGTCACCATGGTCATTTGCACTACAGTCTACTCTGAGAACACAGTGTGGTTTATTTTGCTTCACCCCCACCCCATCGCTGGAGTTTTGGCTTGTGTTCCTTTTTTCACTCTGCCACCTGGTAGAAGTTTGTAAAGTAAATTAGCTATTAAATTAACTTAGAAATCACATTGGTCCCGACTCAGGATGTGCGGAATGCTCACACTTTCCAAGCAAAGAGTAAATTACACTGAAATGTGTTTTCATATGTGATGGTTAAATAGAATAAATGTTAATTAAATATGAATGTTAAATAAACATTTATTTACAGTATAATTAAATACATACTTTAAATTCAAAAAGTTTAAGCCTCCTTTAATGTCCCCATTTTCAGATTTTTCTATCATCCCAGACTCATGTAAGGCAGGCTGGCATGGCTATTTCTCCCAAAACGGCAGTACATTAAAACTACATTTAGCCCTCTGTTTACAGCCTCTGTCTAAATTTCTTGTTTGGCTTTAGCTTCCTGCTAAAACCAATGCTTTGTTGTATCTTCCTCAAGTCTGGAAGGCCGCGACTCAACCCAGCTGTGAGGAGGTGAAGAGTGAACGTTGGCTGAGGCAGACAGATGTATCATTGCCCTTTGTGACATCACAAAATACTGATTCTCAGAACTGCGTTTCTGATGTAGAGGATTGACCTTTGCAATTTCTGTGAAGTACACTGACAGGCCAGACACACATCATTGTTGCTCAAGATAATTTAGTGTGAATATGAGTTAAATCCTTGATATCTTTTAAACGTGCCGATTCTTCGAGCTCCTTCACTTCCCAAACTGTAACGTTCTTCACACCGCATAATAATTTGCCGTGTCCATGACATTGAGGTACATTGACCCGAGGCCAGTGATTCCGCACGTGAGCCCCATCGACTCATTTCAACAGGTAGCGTTCACTCATGGGGGACTGTTCATTGACGGATCCTTAAACGTTGCAGTCGTTTTAATTGATCCGCCCCGGAGCTCGCAGGCCGCTCGTCCACCGGAGGGCGGGAGTGGTGGGAGGGGCAGGGGGCAAGGGAACTTAAGAGCCATTAGGCACAAGTGAGTGCACAATCGTTGATGTGAACAGATTATTGTGGCTGGCCTGGCCTTAAAGAACACTGATCGCAGCGATTATCTTTTCACCCGGAGCACTCGGACTGCGCTGACACGGGCCAAACATTTGAGAGACGCCCCGGACGAAGTGCGAGCCGAGTGGATCAATGTGCCACGGTCGGCCGTGACACTAGGCCTTGTTAACTTTGCTTCATTTATTAACTCATGAGTTGTTATGCCTTGGGAAGGTCAACAGCATTACAGCACGTGCGTCTAATTGAGGTAAAACTGATCCTCCACTGTTTTCCTGCCGCCAGGCTGGGCTCCGTGTCGCGGCGATTCATCCTATGGCAGGCGATTCATCCACTTAATCCCCGCGCTGCCGACTTTCAGCTTCTATGAAGGTGCTAAATTCATATTGCCGCTCCAGATAAGAACGCTACCCAAAGGCG
Organism: Nelusetta ayraudi; assembly: GCF_046127955.1. Classification (NCBI taxonomy): domain Eukaryota; kingdom Metazoa; phylum Chordata; class Actinopteri; order Tetraodontiformes; family Monacanthidae; genus Nelusetta; species Nelusetta ayraudi. The sequence goes on along the minus strand of NW_027466103.1, from coordinate 6,001,137 downwards.
AAAAAAAGTGAGGATTTCTTAACCGCCCTTGAAGAAAGATACTTTTTAAAAGTGAAGAATATCATCACAGGCAGGCACGCTACTGCAACATCTAAAATATACATATAAATATACAGCGCATGTACTGTTTTTTTTTTTTACCGCGGCAACTATCAAGTCCAGATTATCTGATGGAAGACACTGAGTTATTTCTGTCGTCATAAAAAAAAAAAACCTTCTTTTTGTTTGCTGTGCTGTCAGGTTTTTTGTTTATCGATACCCGTTGCAAATTCTGTTTGAGTGACAGAACACTGCAAAATGCCAAAGTTGGTGAGAGCTTTCAAGTGGAGGGAAATTGAGTATGCAAGACTGACACTGACTGATTTAGCAAATGTCAAGCAGTTATCTTGAGCAACAAGAGCCACAATCATAATCGCAGAGGCTCACTTTCAAGTAGCGGTTGAAAGAGGAGATATTTAAAAAAAAAAAAAAAAAAAAAAGGAGACGAAGAAGATGTTTCATCTACTTTCCCGTTTTGCCCGCGTCCGTCCATAATTCCGAGGATTTCTGCACCGCTGTTTTCGTAATGATAGATATAACCTTGATATTCCAGATTCCTTGAATCACATGACTGGGAGAAATATCTGCACAAACTTTGGATGCCACAGACAGTGAGAGAGGGCGACAGAGGGAGAAAAATGCGCGCGGCGTCATTCTCGCTGTATTTGAGCTGTCACCGAGTTGTCAGAGTACAGCGATGCTGACAATTGATTCATGTGCAAATGTCTCCGCTCCCCGGATGGCAGTCAGAGTGTATAAAACTCACTTCTCCCCGCGCGGGAATGACAGGATGCAGTGAGTCAAGACAACAAAGCTGTCACAAACAGCTGTCTGCGCTGACAATTATCAGATTTATTTATTGACAACGATCAGGCAGAGCCGCCGCATGGAAAAGCGGCATCTGAAGACAAGGGACATCCTCTCCCCGTCGACAGGACGGACAACCGTGATAATACACTGCACACTTACACTGATAGGATGCTGTCAATCACCGAGGGCCCCGGCTGTTTGAAAGGATGGAGGCTTGATGGCTGAAGAAGGATTTGAGGCAGACACACACACACGCACGCACGCACGCACGCACGCACGCACGCACGCACGCACGCACGCACGCACGCACGCACGCACACGCACACACACACTCTCTGAGGGAGGGGAGAGGAGAGCACACTGTCGGAGATATTGAACTGGGACTGGGTCGCAGAAAAATAATACAGTTGTGGAGACATCAATAAGGAAGATCTACTGTGTTAAGCACATAATGATCAGAAAGGCTAACGGCATCACAGCGCCGGGTCTCAACCTCGTCGGCTCTCTGAGGACGGCCACACACGAGCACAGCCCCGCCCCCCGGTGGCTCATGTCCTCCTGGTCACAAATGCAGTGCCCTGCGGTTAATTTAATGATCTCTCCCACCAAAATCCCGCCCTGAGAGGTGAGGGATGCGCCACTTGTTACGGCACTTGTTTGGCGGCGGTGGCTTTTAATCCCCGGCGCTCACCCTTCAGGTCTCATCACCCGCCGGCGCCGCCAGCCGTCGCACAAAGAGGCGGCGCTGCTTGTGCACAGCGGCGAGTGTCAGGCCCGTCTGAGGAAGTTCATTTGTATTAGTGGATGCACGCGGCGCGCCCGGGCCACTCGCTCCTTATGGGTGGGGATGTATACTGAGGGCCACCAGCTGATTTGGGTAACAAGGTTTTTCCGAAGAGCAAATATTTGACCCCAGGTAGCTTCCTAAAATGGGTGGCGGATAAGAAGGGAAGGAGGGTGATGAATGGACGGCGTGTGGTATTGGATTTTTGCCCTTTGTGTCGTGGTGCTGCAGGTCGCACGTCCCTACTTGTCCAGATAATATCAAACACTGCGAGTTCCATATTAATCCACGAGACCCGGGATGTTTTCCACCGAGTCAAGACACCACTAAGCCCACACAATTTGAAAACATCCCCTTTATTTGTCTTTTTTCTTTTCTTTTTTTATAATGTCTTGGTGAATCAAACCCTTTTGATAATTTGCTCACATTTGCGATCTGTTCCTTGAAGATGAAGAACAAATACTTTGGGAAAATGAGGGGTCGCGCCAGTCAAAACATCACCGTCGTCTCCTGTCATGGACTAAACACTAGTCAAACAACGGGAAACCAAGACGGAGAAGTGGGCTTTTAATTTCATTATTCAAATTGGGAAAAATGGGCAAGAGATTCTTCCCGTGAGCCGCCTCATGAATACTGGGAACACCTGCAAAATTGAGACTGAGTTGGAAAAAAAAAAAATCTTTAAAATTAAAAAGGACGAATTGCTGGCCTTGACATCCCGCATCGTATCTTTTTCTCTCCGCGCTGGCGTGACCTGCAGTGTAATGTAAAACATGAGCTGTCTGCGCCCTTGTGTTTCAGTCGCACAGCTTATCATAAATCAAGTCTACCCACCGGGTCACATGTCCACATGTGTCTTGAGGCGGCTGCTTCAGAGTGGCAGATAACCCACTCACTCCCGGCGCTTTCAAAACTTTTAAACGTTATTCGGTATCTGGCGCTCAGCTGGAGTGCACGAAACGAGGTCTAAATGGCCCGAGAGGATGTGATGCTGCGAAAGCCACACAGGAAGTGGGAGTGCGCCCATGTGCCTGTTACACGTGGCCTTTTTTTTGCGTCAGAATAATTTCTGTGCGCTCCGAATGCAAATTGCGCAGTGGCGGAAGTCTAATTGACGTTTTTCAATGCATATTCCCGGATCACAAGCAGCTGAACCATCCCCACTGTCACGCTCGCAGTCATCTCCACACCACCGTTTCACTGTGCACATTCTAAGGCTCCTCTGAAACCATTCATTTTCACATTTCACATCCTGTCCAGAGGAAATGCTCTCAGAATTTCTACCACATCTTCAAGTTTAAATAAAAGCAACTATGTCATTTCACAAATATTAGCTCCTCTACTGCAGTAACTGTAGGGAGGTGTGTTTGGGGCTGATTTAGTCATCATCAGGTGTGAGTGTGTGCACATGATGATACCAAACCAAAGGGACAAGTCAAATAAGAAAAGCCCAACTGCATAGAAAAAGTGACTTTTTTTCTTTTCATTTCTTTTCTTTTTTTGGAGAAATACTTTGGGTGCACGAACATGGACAAGGCCTTTCTATCACACAATGTCTCAACAAAGTTTGCGGTGATAAAGAAAGGACTTAGGTACATTTAATACATTGCACTTGGGTGACTTTTCGTCTACAGTCGTATGGATCGGTAAACAAATCATTCTCAAATTATGCCTGGATGGCTCATTTTCTTATTGAGTCCCAGGTGCCGCTATTTTAATCATTACCTAATTGTCTGGCTGCTCAATCGACAGCGCAGAGGCCTCCCGCTCTGATTCCGCTGACTCTGGCAGGGCCTCCAAGATCTGGGTTAACCTTTCGATGTCCATTGACGCTCGGCGGGCTGATGATGATTGATCGAGGTGGCCCTTGCTGTTAGATAATACCTAATCAGCGTTCGCAGTAATTTGTGTAAATGAGACCCCATTATTGATGGCGGGCAACTTTCGGAGCTTTCATGCACGCTGAATCCAAACAGGGATTGGCTCAGCAATAAAACTTTGCTTTATGCCTCCTGCATCAACCTACCGAAGATTGAGGGCAGCCGGCGGGGCCGCCTGGGCCGTTGATGAGAAGGTGGGCGGGCCGGCAGGCTGGCCGGCCACTCCTCAGCCTGTCGGCTGCTTGTTGGGGAAGTCGGTAAATTGGGGATTCAGTCAAATTTCACCCACCAAAAAGCAGCCTGTGAATGTCCTGTCAAGATGTGGGACTGATGGACAGTTTTTTAGAATCAACCAACATAAATTCTGCTCAACATGCTCCCTTCAAAGCCTGTGTCATGCCCAGTGGATTTTCCACATTATTTAATTTTGAAAACAAGATTAGCATGCAGCACCATTGACCATGGTCAAAACGCTCATTAGGCAAATAATGTCTGAAGTCTTTTTTTTCCTATTCTTTTTCCGCCGACATTTTTCTCCCTAATGCGACTCCCTTCTTATCTTAATTGAGCTATCTGTGATGAAACCAGGAGGAGGTGGAGGGCGAGGGGGGTGCAGAAATAATTTCCCCATCCGTACGGCGACATATTCTCAGAAACCATTCTGTCAGCACCCTGGTGAAATAAGTCCAAGCAGGGTATTAAAATGATAATGGAGCGCGTGGGTGCTTGACGAGGGGCCTGCGGTGAGGATTATGAAAAGTAACTATTCCATTCAGCCCTTACAGATTTCAGCAGCGGCGGAAATGACTGCTAAAAGACGGACAAATGTCAGCATCTGGACAGCTGCGCCTGTGGATAATCATCTCTGGATACACCGTGGCCGTGCGCCGCCAACAATTACCTTTTTGATCAAAACATCTGTCCCCTCGTCTGGCTGATGTAGCCTTAATTTCATTATTGGGGCCGGTCATGGTCGAGTTTGGGACTCGTAGCGAATGCTTCAGGTGCCCCCGCCGGTTGTGAGACGTTGATGCTGCTGGATGGACGGGCGCCCCAAGGACGCGGCCCAGTCCCGGCCCCCAGTAGGTGGAGCTCGGGCCCGCCACTCACTCATGGCCAAAACAGAGCCAAAGCCTTGACATGACGACACAGGGCCTTGATGATGATTGATCGTGTTGTTTTCTTCATTAGTTTAAGCCCAATCAGTGCTTGCTGTAATTTGAGTAATGATGGCTCATTATTGGCAATTGCAGGGAGTTTAAGGGCTTCTTTATTCTACCCCACCGCAGGACCCTGTGGGACGGCATTAAAGGATCAATGATTCCTCTCTCTCCGCATACACATTGCTAATTTGGAAATCCTATTTCAACTGTGAAGTTCAAATTAACGGTTATGTATACCAAGTATGTGGCTCTGTCATTTCCCCAACCTGCGTGAGAGATGAGGAAGTGCTGAAAGGGATTTTTTTTTTAGCCTTTTCTGGGGAGGAATCATTAAAATAGGACATGATTCACTGCATTTCCATGACAGACCTGAGGGACATGGCAGCGACTCTGACAAACATCTCCTTGATCTAATCAATATGCTATAAATGAGATCCAAAAGTGCCAATTGTGATTTTAGTAGATAAGTAGTTTTAATCTCATTCTAATCTTCTTATCTGTCTCTAAGGGAAGTAGACATAACAAAATATAAAAGTTTGTTGTGAAGCTCTTTTTCTTCTTTCATATAAATAAACGGCAAACTGCACCGCATAACACTTATTGCACTGATGAAAGCAGCAGATGTATTTACTTTCAATTTTTCGATGAAGTGCAGACCTTTGCATTGTAACTATTATTTTGAGTAAAGTTGAGCCGTATTTTATCCTTGTGGTGCTTTAAATAATATGTGGTCATTAAAAGGCTCATGGCGCTGATGCTAATCCACTGCAATGACAGACTGACAGTGAGTGTGAATATGTGAAAGAAAGAAAATGTATTTTGCGTCGCTGCAGAGAGGTGTTTTTGGTTTCATGTTTAAAATCCTTGCGTTAGAACAAAGGTTTCGTCTCCGGGCTCGACTGCAGAAATAGCATCACTGTTCACATGGCGCCGCGCGTTGAAGCTCCAGCCGGATGTTTACAAGCTTTGACATGTCTACTTTTTTGCGCCGCTTACAATCAGCTATTGATCCCAGCAATAAAGACACGGCTCCGAGAGGCGAGTAATCAAATAGCACACTTATTAAATAGGACGCGCAAAATATGAAGTATGACAGCGTAATTAAAAGTGTGCTGATTACAAAGGTGGGACGACAGTGAGCGACGATAGAGAACAACACCTGAATATCATCACTGTTAATGTTAAAGCAGGAAATAATAATAAAAAAAAGATGCATTACCATTTCTAAGGTTAAATGCTGCAGTTAAAATGTTTATTGTTGAAAAGAACCGTGAAAGTGTTTCATATCTATATAGCTATATATCTATATCTATCTATATATATATATATGTGTATATATATATATATATATATATATATATATATGTATATAGATAGATATAGATATAGATATATAGATATAGATATATAGCTATATAGATATGAAACACTTTCACAGTATACATATATATATATATACATATATATATATATATATATATATAAATATATATATATGGATGAGGGAACAGGGCAATCTGACCTTTGTAATAAATACTGTGCAGGTGTTTAACAAAACAATCACAGCAGAAAGCATTTCCAATTTCACTCCTTGCCAACAATCAATCATAGGTCCAAAGAAGGGACACGGCAATAAAGGCACCTGCACAACCACTGATGAGCCTGATTTTTAGTGCGGAGAGACACAGATGCCGAGGGAGACCCGGGGGTGGGGGGATTGTAAAGAAAGGTCATGCCACAACTTTACACAGTCTGGTCGGAATCAATACAAAATTTGGAGATGGAATATGGGCGGCGGGCGGCCTGGAACTAGCGGCAGCGCGGGTGATTAATCATGCTAACACTTTATTATTGCTCCTATTACACGTGAGGTCACGGCACATGTGAGCGAGCCAAGCAGACATCATGTGACGAAGAAATAAAGTAAATAAACGCTGTTGTGAGAACTCATGTTCTCGCGCTATATTCCTCGCAATGTGTCAATCGCCACTTTGACGGGCGCCATAATGACCGCCGCTATCGAGTGCCGTCGCGAAATTTGCTCCATAAAGGAACGTGCGGCGTGCCACATGAAAGAATCTTCAGCCGGTGTATGAAGTCTAACAATTCTTGTTTGTAGCCTTGACAATGTTGATCCTGCGAGGCACTAATGCCCCGAATTAGAGCAGATGAATGGGCCACTCTCCCGGTCATGACAGGGTTTCACCAGCCATCTAGTCTCTGCCTTTTCATCTTATTCCCTTTGGTGAATCCCCTCGGTCCAAATGTTGTCCCCTTTCTTCTGGTCTCAATTTCTGCTCATCAAAAGAAAGGTGAGCATATGTCCAAATCCTGTGGCCTCGGCGGCAACACACTGCGTCATTAGAGCTGAAATGGCATGGGTTTTGATGAACACACACACTCACACACATAGACAGGCACATGCCCACACTCGGACTTGAACGTATAGTAATGGTGGATGGAGGCAGGAAAATGTAGAGACACGGGCACGTTCCCACACTCTCACACGGACATTATTTGATGTTCACCTTTCTGAAGCCGGATTCTTATTATCGGTGCTCAAGCTCTATACAATGCTCCAATTCCTAGCGTGTTTTTGTAAGAGTGGTCCAGGGCTTTTATCCCAGACCCTATGTCTCAATGAAAGCCAACTTACACATACTGACCGATGGTTAACATTTGCAAACCCGGGTTTTATGTGAACACACAAAGGGTGAAACCACAATACCAGGTGAGTAAGAACCACGCAAAGGCACCAGGATAGACACGCAACCTAAATGATCCGTGCATACCAGCCTGCAGACGTCATTTTGTCCAAGTTGGAATGGGTTCACTGTGCCGATAGTGTTCAGCGTAGTCAATTTGTCAGCCCTTTAGACTCTACGTATATCTACTGTACACCAGTTGTGTTCTTGTTGTACCCACCCCTGGTTGCTCTTTGGAGAACCACTTACTCACAGGGCAGCCAGACATGAGCTGTGAAGGCACCTGTTTCCCGTCTCTCATATTGGCAGGTGCTTGGGTTTGAAGAGCACCGTGGTTCTGCCCCCCCTGGAAATATGGTTCACATTCAAGCATGTTCTGAATATTTGTATAGGCAAGAACGAGTGTGTGTGTGTGTGTGTGTGTGTGTGTGTGTGTGTGTGTGTGTGTGTGATTATCCATGCTAATTAGTTGATGCAATTAACAAATTCTGCAAATTGGCCATCATAATCTCATCTCGCAAAAAAGAACTAATTAAATGTAATTACTGTTAAGCTGCCACTTGTTCTTTTTTAAAATAAGCAATTCTATGTATTTAGACCACTTTCAGAAATAGACACTGTGCATTCGGCAGAAAAAACAATACAATCTTAGTTCAGTCCTAACTACATCTGTGCGGCAAAAACAAAATATTTTTTATATATATGACCGTGTATATATATGTAAATGTATATATATATACATAGACATATATATACATATGTATATATACTTACATATGTATATACATATATACATATACATACATACATATGTATATATATATATATATATATATATATACATATATGTATATGTATATATTTATATGTATATATATGTGTGTGTGTGTGTGTGTGTGTGTACGCAGATATATGCACATATATATCGCATATCCACTGTCTGTAAAAGTCTCTGTTTAGATTTTCAATGTCTGGGCGTCTTTTTTTTCCTGTTTTACTTGAAATAATTTTATATACAAAGAAATACAGCCCGTAGGCCCGTTTTCTCTCGTCCTCCTAATGACCCAGTTTTTATTATCCAGAGTGCAGCAGGGTTAGGTCAGGTTCCTGCCAACTCTACTATGACAGGAGTCAGGCTGAAAAACTGAAACAGTATAAAAAAAACAAAACAACAACAACAACACAAATGACCCCTGAGTAACTTGTCAGTGGATGTTTTCAGAGCGTTCCTTTAGACACCAGCCAACAGTCTTCCATAACAGATACAAATATATATAAACAATCTTATCACTAGCAAACATAGCTTGTAAACTGCTATTTGCATGCAGTCTATTAGTGTGGGTAACTGTAGAGCTGGAGACTGGGAGAGGCAAAGTGCGGGAGACAGGGGACAGGCTGGAGATTCAGTGCGTACTTAACTCTATTGTTCTAAAAATGTTCACTTCCTCTTTGAACACATATTTGATTTGCTATTTGGCAGGATTTCAGTGCACATTTACCCTCCATTTTCAGCAAAGGAGGAGTTAGTTGACACTCTCAATGCAGAACTCAACCAAAAGCTGAGCGGCTCCCTGGAGAATCGCTCGTTCATTCAGCATTCCCATCAGCCCATTAGACTGGCCATCAGCCAACGGAACTGCTTCCTGTTTCTCAAAGACACCTTTTTCATCCTCGGCGTAATTCAGTTGTTTGAGAAAGTTCCAGTGGGAAGAGGTAGCGGATTGCTTTAGCCTGAGGATTTTCGCACATTTAACAAAACTGAACACGGAACCAAAGATCTGGAGAATGGTGATGCATTCGTTCCCGCAATTCATCGCCTACTCAAAAGCCTGGAAAAAAGGGGGATTGGATTGCGATTCAAATCCTCGGCGTGAGCTGCACGGAAATAGTTGCAAAAGTGCTTCAATTTGGAGCGAGGAAAGTAAAGGGGTCAACACGCGTAATTGGATTCCGCAGATGCAACCATTTCCACCGACTCTGGAAGGCGAAGACTGCGTGAGAGCATCACTGATTGGCAGTAGGCGCATGTCTTCATGAGACAGAGGACTATTAGCCATCCTTTTCAGTGGTTATTTATAGTGGCTGTGATTCCTTACACAGTGCGAGTTCTTGATCGTGTGCATGGTGTCGCATTTCACGGGAGTAAATGTTGAGCGACGTGGTTTTGAAAGTTCTGGTCTGCCTGTCAGAACGTGCCTGATGGTAAACGGCCATCTCGCTCATCGCACATGACACCAGCGACACAGCCGCCGTGCATGACCATCCAGAAATGAATGTTGTATTACTCGTTGCACATTAGCCAATTTGAAGTACAGAGAGTGAAAACAGAGAAACAGGGCAGTGTTTTTTTGTTGTTGTTTTTTTTGCTTCTTCCTCTTCCCCCTACATGTAGGGAATAAATTATGTCCGATCGCGCAAGCTTGATGCCACCGTCGAACAGCCAGTCAATGGAGAGGGCAGGGAGAAGCAATGGAGCGAAGTAATGTGTAATCTTACTACTCAATGGGCTGTGCCCGGCAACGGGCCTCTGAATGCTGGAAGTGTCAGGGAGATAAATAGCGGAGTGTCCCCCTCGAAAAACATGATTAATACCCCGCCTGGTGACGCTGCTGAAGATGAAGTGGGAGCAGCTGGCTCAGGCAGCGTAGGCACGCGGGGAGAGGCAGGAGGAGGGGAGGTGGGAGCGAGCGCAGCGGAGCAGAGAGGGCAAAGAGTAGGACACACTGGCAGCCGGGGGAAAGGGAGGCAAGGCAAGGGCAATCTGGGCCACCGTAGGCACAGGGACCCCTACCTCCTCCCGTCTCCCAGCAAGCGCACTTCCGTTTCCTGCTGCGACCCAAACAACATCCACCTACTGTGGATCCTGCTTGCGAGCTTTACTGTGCTGTAGCCGTTATTTTAGATTCAAAAAAGGCCTGTGCACTTAAACATTTTTTTTTTTTTATCATTATGGATCTAACATCGAATCAAGGCAACCAGGAAAATCATCTCAATTCAATTAAACAGCCCAGCAGTTCACGACCTTGCCATTTATGACTCCCGGAATGTAGCAGAATGTCCCGCTAATACCAGGCCCTCAGCCGCCATCACGAGTGTTGTTGACACCGAGGGTGCACTGTCGGGGGAGAGCGGCACTTGGCGGCGCTCTAACCGCCGAGCCCGCCGCACTTTCTTCATGCAAATTTTCCGCCCTCTGCAAATAAAAAGTCGGTTTTGAATTGCTAAAACACCAAATGTCAGCTTTGTTAGCACTCGCGCATCAGCCCACACCTCTCGACTGTTACTCGGCAGACAAAGTTTTGTCAGTCAGACCAAAAATGGAGAGCGAGAGAGAGAGAGGGAGGGAGAGAGAGAGAGAGATAAAAAATAAAAAAATAAAACCCATTGACTGTTAAGTACAATGTCCCCTGCTGAGTGGGGAGGGGGGGTGTCTCTGTGGAAATGACTGCAACTCATAAAACAAAAAAAAGTGCACAAGTCACGCAGTCATTGGGTCCGTTCTGTTGTGTAAGTAAACATGTCGAGGGGAGGGCTACTTTTTCATGGTTCAGGGGGCCCAACCCTCCCCTCACACAATTAACTTTTCCACTGTAATGAGATGATTGATATGCTGGAAGTGTGTGCCTTAAGGAGATATTAATCATTCCCTCTGGTAATTTTAATCATGCGTTCCATCATCCCCAGCTGCTGAGGATCACCTTCCTAGCAAACAAAGGGCGGCCACGCCACTTGCATAGTCATTCTGTTCTAGTTTAACTTTATTTTATGCTGGTTCCTCCCATCTGTTCGCACAAGCCTCCACAGCCCACGTTGCACGTTGACAAGCTGGGGAAGCAAGTGTGTGGGTGGGTGATTGTATGAGTGTCTGTCTGTGTGTGTGTGTGTGTGTGTGTGTGTGTGTGTGTGTGTGTGTGTGTATGTGTGTGTGCACGTATGTGTGTAAACTTTAGAAACGCAGGCATCTTTGAAATGGTAAATCTAATCCTCCAGGTCCGTGACTAGTCGGTGCGCTGGCGCCGCCAGCCACCTCCACCAACACGTAGCGCAATGCATACAAACAGCGGCCGCGCGTGTGCAGCCTAATGCACCCGCAAACATTGTGACATGCATTCTGACACACGCACGCACATGCGTGCGCACGCTGGCATACGCGCGAGAGCGCACACACCACATGGTGCGGGCAATATGTCAGAGCAAAGCAGAGTCTGGCATGTGAACCAGTCACTATTATTGGAAGTACAGAGGGATTCTGCAGGGGAGGACTCGCTGAGACGACGAGCGCCTTGGAAACGCTTCCGCTTCCTCTGCTTAGCCATGAAAGTCAAAGAGACTTGCAAATTCCCAAAACCCAGATTAGTTTGTGATGAGCGGCTCTAGTGTGCGGCACTGTACCTCTGCGTTTTGTTTTTTTTTGCATGTTTTCACCTAAGGCCATGTTGCGTTTGGAAGGATGCTGCGCAATCAAAGGCAGTCGCCATCCTGTGACTTTCCTACCGCGGCTGTGTTGTCGCCGTCAAGGCCACAGGGAAAGACGGCGACAGCCCAGTGGTGCGTTCAAGACAAAACAGCAGCCGTAGGGGGGCGAAGACGTACCTTCTCAGTGGGTGTTATGGAAATCTATGCAAAAATACCTAGAATGTCAAGAAGACCGTGCAGAGAATCAATCAGACAAATGGATGTTGGTAGTAATGTTTGGCATTAGAATAATAAGGACAACTAATTCCTGTTGTGTAATTTGAAAAAAAAAAAAATCCCTATTGTCTGTTTTGTTACTAAAGGCCCAGCGTGCCGGATCAACAGTGGACAATGAAGTGGTAGAGCTGCTGCACCTACAGCAATTACGCCAGTACACTGGCTGGAAACCAAGATATGTGTCAAACTCCTGTCTGTGTTGCAATTTCTCAATAATCCAAATACTCCACGTGAATGATAAAGTTGAATCTTTGTTCTCTGATATACAACTTGATTTTAAATCTCTATAATATGAGCTTTGATGTCAAGGCAAAATCATTCATTTGAAGCAGATTGACATTGGAATCAACTGAATGCGATTTAAGGGACAAAAACAACATCTTGAAATATTACATGTCTGTGATAAAAGAAAACTACCAACAGTTGTATTCTAGGCAACTGTGCATGCGATGTCGCACCATAGGGCCGGCCTCTTTACACAGGCTTTTTCAATAACTATAATGTTTGTCATAAGTGAAATAAAAACACACGCTTCTTTCAGTTACTTTATTTACACAAAACATGAAATACTTTTCATTTCATTTTGTACCATTATATCCCTTTACTGTGTTGGGCATTGGGCCTTTATAGTAGTGAGCTTGACTTTTGACAGAAAAACTAAAATCCTCTCCTCAACCCAGCGACGGCTCCAAACTTCCACTTGACAAGTGTTCCAAATGCTCACTTAATCATGCGCAAACCTAATGACAACCACCTGACAGACATTCCATCATCAATGCACAACTTCCTGAAAGTTATTGAAGGGGGGGATGCTTGTCTGGTTGTGGACAGATTAGCATTGTTTTCATGTAGTCAGAGGCCAGTACAAACTAGATAGGTTAATCCCCAGGACGACTTGATAGGACGCATCCCTAAATGCTGCATGGAAAACCCATTAATTGTGCCCAATATGGGGAGGGAGAAAAAAAAAGTTAATTTAATTTTGCATGAGCTCCATCCTCATCTGTTATCTGTGACACACTTGTGCAGAGTAAATAAAGGTAATAGAGGTTTTCAGGGGCTATTCCCCACTTATTATCTAATAATGATGAATGAATATGCCGGGAAGTGACAGGTGTTGAGACGCTTTGACGGCGGAAAGGCATCAATCTGCAACTTTCGGAGAGATCAATTATTTATTCATCGTTAGTACATGCAGGAACTGTGATTTTCAGATTAAAAAAAAAAAAAAAATGTGTCAGCTTCGTGTTAGAAGGCCCTCGAAGGCATGATGATTAATACAGAGCCAAGCACGATAATGTATAAGGGGAAGTTGGGGATGTTTTCATTCCCACAATCCTGTATACGACTTTACAGAAACATACCAAACTTTTATTAAAATATGAACTTGCATTGTCCGTGTGAGTTGGCCCAGGTCATGGTAGTCTTTAAGTGCCGAGCTGCAGGCAGCAGGACTTTACTTTTTCATCCAAAAAGGTGAAACAAAGACGCCTTAAAGCGCCTAAAGATTTCCTTATATTAGCATTGCACAAAGCACGGGGAGGTCTGAAACGTTTCCATTCAGTCGACGCTTCGATCATTTTTATTGTGTTTTTTTAATGAAGGACGTTAAAAGGCGAGTTGCTGGTGGATTAGTTTGACACGCGGGTTGCGCTGGAAGAAGAGGCGAGCTCAAACCCCCCCCCAACCAGGCAGGAATGTGTTTTCCAAAGCCACAAGGCACCGGCATTATCGCTGCCGGTGCGCCTTATCAAAAACAGGTGAACGCTCTGCCGGCGTGCCCATAAACTATCCGCCCGCTGAAAAGAATTTCACGTCTTATTATGACTTTACGACCGTCACTGCTGTAAGTAGTGTTGATAGAGTGAAGCTCCCTATGGCAACTGTTTTGTGAAGGGTGATTATAAAGAAAAGCAGTCCCTCATTATTTCCACCTTGCTTTACCCCGGCGCTCCTGCTCTGCTGCATGACTAAAAGACAATTAATCCTAATAATCGGGGCTCCAACCGTCATTCCTCATTCTGGCAGGCCTCTTTTTCCATAGGGGCACGGAGGGAGTGCCCGAGTCATGGATCTCTGCTGCACAGATGAACCCCTTACAGATGTTGAGTGAGCAGCTCGGTTAATCGCTTCACCGTCTCCTGGCCTTTGACATTTGGAGGGGGGAAAAAAAGGAAAAAAACTTCAAGTGGCATTTCATCATATCATGTCCGCTGCTGAATGCAAGACCGGCTGGTGTGATCAGTATTGTGCATAAGTACAGCGCAGTGCGCGTGCGTAAAGCTGAGCTTGGAAAGTGAAGCGTTAGCTTCCCCACTGCTGCCGCTCTTTGCACGCATCGCAGGATCGCACGCCGGCACTCGATCCTCTTGTGACTGCATCCTTCTGTCAGCAACGCTTAGCGACATCCTTTTACATCACAGCGGTGCGGCCGAGAAGCCAATGTTTGACTTATCAGCATGGGGACCTAATCTTCTCAAATTAGAGCGCGGATGCTCGGCGAGCGCCGCTGCGGGGCGAGCGGCTGCGGAGGGAGTGCTATGACCGCCACAGACAGGAGGCCCAGCCAAACAAGCAGATGCTCAGGGGCCGCTTCACATGCGGAAGAAGAAAAACCACAATCACAATGCAGCAATTACGGCGAGTCTCAAATTCTCCGGGCTGGAGCGAGGTGCGGTCCCTCTCTCTCTCTCCCCCTCCCTCTCTGCCTGTCTCCGTCCCTCTCTCTCTCTCTCTCTCTGCCTGTCTCCATCCCTCTCTCTCTCTCTCCCTCTCTCTCTCTCTTCCTCCCTCTCTCTCTCTCCCTTCCTCTCTCTCACTCCCTCGTGCAGCATCTCAGCAGCGCTCGCAGCATCCCACACAACAAGCTCATTAGGCCAAGCACATCCTGCCTCTGATTTAGGCTGGAGGAATTAATGCAACAGCACCTGGTCTCCCGGAGCAAATTCATCCTGCCGCGTTCAGGCGGCCGCTCTCGGCTTGCGCATTATCTTCTTTAAAAGCGTGAAACGCGACCGACCCTGCACCTTTCTCTTCCCTTTTTCCTTTTTTTTTTGTTTCCCTAGTCTGCACCTCTTTTTTTTTTTTTTTTTTTTCCAGAGTGCTACGTGAGGGGCGGGCATATTAATCACACTCACGGCCGCTAATGCTAACAATCAGTCAACACAGTTGGCCGGGCTCTCCATCTCGGGTGACAGGGAGAGGTTTGTCCTGAGGCCTGCTGATTCGTCCTGCCACGTGACTCCTCGAGGACAAAACGCACAACGCCGGCTGGCTTTTTGCTCGGGGGTGCAGAGGGGGCCCTCCCGTCCTGCGCCTTTTCTCAATTCAGGGAGAAACACAGTAGATCTTCCTGTAAAATCACAAATACTGATGTTTCTACATAATGACACGAGCCGTTGATACAGTTTAGGCAAACACTAATTTATTAGTGGAGTGGGCTTTCTTTTTCTTTTTTTTCTTTGACAACATGGATGCAACATATGTCAAACAGTCAAGTTTTGATAAACTAACAGCTGGCTGGTTCAACTGAGAGGAAACTTCCCCACTGAGCAAGAATGATCTCTCCCTGAGTGTCACCCCGCCAGCAGCATGAGGCAGAAGCAGCATGTTTGGATTCCGAATGTAGCAACACGACTGTGGCTCCTCTTGTCATCTCCGGGCTGACAAGTGCAACATTGACACAAATTAATACAAAAACTGCACAATTAATTTCAGCCTGAGCCGCAGTGGGTACGTCGAGGAAAAAAAAATATATATAAAGAAATAAGCTAATGGAGAATGGCGTGAATAAGGCGAGCGGCGTCGACTACATGTGTGTGTGCGTCGCTGCAGCTCAGAGAGAAATGCTAATTATTGGGCTTCAGGTAGCGTAAAATGTACAGCTGTGGCGACTGTCAGTGCTCGCTGGACTATTGAGCTGGTGTGCAACTTGACAGTGGGTGGCGTCTCTCGCTCTCATCCCCAGAATCTCAAAGTGGCATCGCCGCGTTCTCCCGACGTCAATCAGCCGACTGATTCAAACCAACGAGGGATTCAGGCTAGACCTGCAATGGTGCGCCCAGCCCTGCCGCCCTCCCCCACACTTCATTCATATGGGTGTGTGTGTGTGTGTGTGTGTGTGTGTAAGAGAGAGTGTGTGTGACCTCTAACAAGTTGAAGGTTTGTGCGAAAATTAAATCCCACCTTTTGGTGCCAAGGTTAGAAGGCTCTTAAAATGGGTTTGATCCTTCACTTGCTGGAGCGTTATGTCTGAATAGTGTTTGCATTTCAGATCTCCTCACCTTCACTGATAATAGCCAGATGGCAGCGACGGTCCGCCCTCAACTCTTATAAGTAGGGTCTGCTGGCAACAGCTGTGTGCGTTCGGCTGCTCCACATGAGCGTGCGCCACAAGTCACAGCTATTTGTTAATAAAAGTGTTTCTTTACACTTCAGACTGATGTTGAGCCAGATTTGTGGCTCTTGAGAACAAACTTTCCAGGGCCAGCTTGACGTCAACTTTGATTACTTTATTTCTGAAGAATGCCAGATGTTTGAGTCTTTACTCAGGGGGATTGGTGCTACCGGCACTGACAGCATTACGGACCTATGTGCAGTCTTTAGGAAACTTGCAGGGTAGTTGCCGATGAGCGTCCCTGCGCTGTGTTCGTCTGTTACGAGTGCTTCACTTTTTGCAGTTGTATGAGAGTGTGGCGTTGTACTGCCTTTCGAAAGGAGCAGAAATACTCGAGCTTAACTGCAGAGCAAAGCTTGTGTACGTTACTATTGAGTAGCGGGTCGTCGCGTAATATATGCAGGGAGTTAATTGCAACAAATCTCATGTCATCTCACTGGGGCCTATCCCAGCTGTCTTGAGGCAAAGGCAGGGTTACACCACGGACAAGTCGCCAGTTTATCGCCACACAGAAAAACAAACAACCATTCACACTGGCATTCACACCTACGGCCAATTTAGAGTTCCCAGTTCGCCTACCCTGCATGTTTTTAGACTGTGGGAGGAAGCCGGATAGAACCCACGCAGACACAGGGAGAACGTGCAACCAAGCAGGGTGCAAGTCATCATCCAACAAGCAGTTACCCAGTGGAACTACACAAAAGCAAGGCAACATCAGAACACAAGGAGTAACATCAGGGAGACTCAATATATCTCATGCAAGCTCTTATTTAACAGCTACAGCAGTCGTGACAACATAACTATGAGGATAAAACACAATCAGTGTGTTTAGTTCACAGTCACTAGATGTCAGTAACAGTGGAGAGGTGAACTTTATCTAATCAGACCTGCATGATGTTGGGATCTGCTCTTTGGTTTGCCTTTTAAATAATTCAGCCATTCTTTATTTATCCTACAGATGTGCTATGGATAGACCCGGCCGCATGAATGTGGCAACACTGAAGCACTGAAAACAGAAGCCTTTTTTTTTAGGCCAATAAGCTACAACATGATCCCATTGAGTTGTCTTGCTGAGTACTTGAATAAAGGGGGGAAAAAACATTTTGACCTCAGCCATTTGTAATAACGTGGAATTGTTGTATGGCACATTAGAATGTGTTTAGCCGTCTCATACGGAATGCCCATCGTCCTAGAAATACAGTAAGGTCATGTGAAGACCTTTCTTTAAATAGGCTACCTAGCAATTTGGAACGCTCCGACTGTGAAATGCGACTCAGTTTTTTGTTTTTTTTTATTGTTAGCACAGGTCATTGCGGCTGTAGATGCCATCGATCATGCGTTGCTGCGTTATACTGGGTCACACTCGCAGAGTGAAAGTGCACGATGGGAGGATCTTAAGGGGTGGAAAAAAAATAAGGTGAAAGGGGGGAAAATGTAAAACATAGCATATGCATGCGGAGCGTAGCAGGATTTAGACTCACTTGGCTGCTTCTGTTGCCCCAGGGAGAGCTAACACTAAAATGCTCTTTGACCATGAAATGGCCCTGGCCCATAATGGTGGTTAATAGCTGTATGCTGCAGTGGTGCTGAGGCTAAGCAGGTGGGAGACCTAACAGGGGTGTCCTGCCTGCTCCACTAGGTCCTATCCAATAAGGGAAAAGGGGGAAGGAGGTTGAGATCGTGAAACGTTTTTGTTTGAAATTAGAAATGTCGTTGTGGGACAGGATCCTCGGTGCAGGGTGGATGTGTATGTGTATTTTTTTTATTTTTTTTTTCAAACAAAGGACAAATACTTTTGGTAGAATAAACCTTTTTGTGAAATAAATGAGATTTGCCATACACGTTGGAACAGAAGGCAAGAAGCAATCGTGAATCCCCCTTTAACTGAATTGGTCGGTAACATTTGGATGTCCAGTGTAGATAATCATACCAATTGTCAAGTGGAGCAAGCAGTGTCATGAGTGCACTGATAGCTGTAGACATGAAGGTTAAATATGAAGTTCATCACTTTATTTGCTCTTATGCATTAAATAAACAACCTTTTCCCCCCTATATTTTAATTCAAAATACTTGACTTGATTAAAACGGAATCAGTCAACCCACATTGTAAATTCAAATATAATTCGATTAGGCTACGCCATGACTTGAAGGGCATCTGACTGCTGACATATAGTGTATGGTATATGACCCATATATATTACCCTTTGTGCAGTGACTCTTTGACCACAGAGCAACAGTGGGCACAAATCATTTCTTGAGTCCAGCTTTGCCACGACTTGAAGTGCCTCCAGCCGCTGACATCCTGCCCTCGTCACTGCGAGGTTCCGCCAACATGTCCTCCAGCTGAAAACCTCAAAGAGCAAAACACTGGGGAAGCATGCAGGTATCAAGACCCCGACGATGCATTGGCATATTGTAGGCCAGCCGTGACTCGCTGAGGTTACCGTGTGAGAGCTATCCGCTAATATAGCATGTGACAGTAGGAGGGCTAATGCAGGTAACGTAGCCCAGGAGTGTTTTTCCCGAAAGGTCGTTATTAGGAGACGAGACATTAGGAAAGAATTAAGATGCCCTCAGACTGCCGATCAGTGATAAAACTTTAGATGATCTAATGTTTTATTGATTGTGTTGTACATCTTTCCATTTTTAAATATGGATATTTCTTTTATAAATTTAAGAAAAATAAGGTATTTTGTTTTGTTTTTTTTAGCCTTGTCAGAAAAGTCTTGGATAAGAAACGGCATTGTTGTTTGGTTTGGTCCAGTTTGAGTGTTTTATTGTGAAAAATGGTAACATGATTTTAAAATTTGTCATTGGCCAGCCTCAAAAATGTATTGCCTGTTCTGTCTCATTGTTGACTAAACACCCATGACAGATTGCAGATTTATTGATTGCGTTTGTTCATTCTTTCTAACACACACACACACATGCACACACACACTCCTATCGTTAATACACTTTTTTTTAAAAGCTCTGACTGGACAGCAAGTCCAGCTTTAATCCGATCTGACGATGAACCGTGATAAGGGCCTGAGTCATCCGCCGGGCGGGAGACGGCGAAGGAAATCGAAGACAACTGAGGGTTAAGCAGCAAACCTCTTGTGACAAACCTTGTCTGCGAGAGCTTTAGTGGACAAAGTGACAAGTGAAATATGGGGTCGACTATCAGTCATTCATCAATGAACTCATCCTGTCATCATCTGAATTTTGAGCACCAGGCAATATTAACCTCCGTAACCCCGAGTTGCGTGGGACAGCTTGGCCATGCTTAAGACTGACAGGCACGGTATCAAAGTAACTGTTGGGTGTCAGTGTAATAAATGTCTTCAGTCACATAAAAGCCACGGATGGAATGGTCCCAGCGTGATGATAGAGAGCGCTTGGTGAAAGTCTTATCATAGCTTTTTTATGCAGAGGCTTCGGCAACTCCATTCAAACTCCCCTCAACGCATAAAACTTTGGTGTTGTTCTTTACGACGGCATTTAGAAACAATCACAAACTTTTGTCTCGCACCCCGAGTGTCCTTTGCGCTTTAATGAATGGCCGTGCCGAGGAAAGCCAAGAGCCGTGCCAAGGCTCCGGGCTATTTAAAGTAAACATTAATATCCAGATGAGCGAACAAAGTGCGCAGATACAGCCGCAGCAACTTCTGTGACCTCTGTTGACCTGAAAGTTGGTCTGACAAAGAGTTGCATCCGGCGCTAGCTGGGTGTCGTCAATCTGCCGCTGCCGCTGCACGGTGCAGAAATGACTCCAATAGACAGTAAGCGCCGCAAACTCCGGCACAACACGCGCAGCTGCCTCGTGCGCTGTGGTTTCACGATGGAGGAAATTTTTAAAATGTCTCTCCTGCCTGCGTTTCGCTGGATTATATTCTCTGTTGGTAAATTACTCCCTTTGGAGAGGGAAATTAACCCAGATTTCCATTTCAAAGCGTTATGAATCGAGCCATTTCCCCTGCCCTCCCCCTGAAAAGAGAGTGGAAGGAGACTGCAGAAGTAGCCTGCAGTGATACGCGGCCAGTACAGGGCTCCTTTCTTACAGGAGCAACACTCGAACACAGAGAATCAGCAGCTTTCTACTGAAGCGAGGAATGAGATCACTGGGCTTTTTGTGCAAGGTCAACTCAGAGGCAAGACACATCGTGTTTAAAATTCAGGCCTATCCTCAGCGAGCACTTGAAACACACTGTGCCAGCCGGGGAACCTGCTTTCTATTATGCAAAGAGGCGCCCGGCTTAAAGTAAATACGTAATCTTAATGAATGCTGAGATCTGTGGAGGTGGGAGTGAGGGGAGCCCAAGTCAAGTAGCGGAGGGTCAGCAACACGGGGTGAATAATCCTGTGTGTCAACAAGACCTAACTAGCGCACTCTATCCAAATCTGGGGCTATGTTTACAGTAAACAGGATTCAAAAGTTTTCTGACTCCTGACATTGTTGCTCTTGTTCGGAATTGGCAAGAAGCAGTAGAAATGCACTCTCAAGTTGCCTTTTTCATGAACAATCCGCTGAATGCGCCATCTCTTGTGGGGGCTGACCAACTAAAGCCTACCCAAGGTTAGCTGATGGAAGAAGAGCTCAGTTATTAATTACTAGACAAACTAGACGTGCTGAACCCGATTCACCAAGATCCTGAATAATCTTGGGTAAATCAAAGAAAAAAAGATTGTGTGCCATTAGTTTGCGTATGCCGAGTGATCTGCTAAGATTGCACACGCAATCATGAATCACGCAAACTGGTGCAAAAGTGGTGGAAAGTGCCCTATTTTAATGAGGGCCATGCAATTGTAACCAGGACTGTACAGTCTTCCATGAGCAGACAACAGTCGCAATTGATGCTCGCGTTCTATCGGCACACTTTGGCCACTGTCATTGCCAGCTGGCTGCTTGTCAGCACTGTATCTGGACTAACACTAGACATCAATGGTATGACAGATCTAAACCCCTTATTGACGAAATAGATGTGACGAAAAATGTGACGAGGATTTATTCCTTGCGCAAAACATTGCCTTTCAAAGGGGCGAAATAACAATGCTAAAAGAGTGGCCGCAATCAGTTTCAGCTCTGGTATATCACAGTGCGTGGGATAAATAATCTATTTACATTATCTATTTTGTGCATTCTGTCAGAAACACCCATAGCTACATATTTATTAGCCAAATCAAATATACACCACATTCAGGCCAACGCATTAAATGGACTGTGCACACGATTTTACCTGTTTGACAGATGCAATCCTCATTAGTTTGCGTGCAATGACGTTTTTACGTGTTTTTGCCCAGGCAAACCCACTTTGCTTGTTAATCAGGGCCACTGTCTAGACTGTTACCGCAATTGAACAACACACATGCTTCAGTGTTACAGTCATACACATTTTGGACTATGCCATTTGCTCAAACTCGTCTTTGCTGCATAGATTTAAAACAAAGGGACAACCTTTAGACCACATGTCACACAGTATAGAGGTCTCGCTCTGGCCCCGTGCCTGCTGGCCGTGTCCTTTGCTTTGCCCACTTTGCTCCGTGAGACTGCCAGGACATTGAGCCTGACACATCAGAACCGCTGCTCTCTTGGTGCCCTCTTTCATTCGCACTATCACAGAGTCAAAGCCTGCAGAGACGAAGCTGTCCAGAGACTGAGCCCTGCTGGGTTTGACTGGGCCAAGATCCGATCAAGCCTGGAGGAGAGGGTCATCCTCTTCCCCGACTTCGACTTGCTATGATCTCTGAACCGATTCTAAAAAGGCCTCTGACTTGATTTGTGCAGACAGTCTCTCCCCCCTCCCTTCTTGAAAGCTGCCTTTGGTTCGGCTTCTGTTGCCTGGAACGGGAAGAGCGGGGTCAGGCTACACACAGGCAGGAGAAGGCTCAAGCAAAGGCGGTAGCGAGGCAGGGGGAGAGAGCTGATAGCCATGCTCCAGGTGCAGATGGCACACTGTTTTATGTGTGGCCTCAATGGAGTGTGTCAGCCAAGCTACTGGAGGCCTATAATATGGAGAGATCACACAAAAACATTGTCAACCAAAATTCAAAGATTCATTAACAAAGGTCATTTCCATGACAGCGAATGCCTGTTAGATGGCCAAGACTCTCGCAGTCACCACCAGCATAAAAGCAGGCTGAATGCAGGGACCTTGAATGAAGACGGGATCATCCTCCTCAACCCCCCCCATATCACAAAAGGTTTACAGAGTGAATTACGCAGCATTCACGTAGGATTTTGTTGTCAGCGGTTCTTTTGCGAGAGATTTAACTAAGCCTCCTCCTCCTGTTTTTAAGTCACATTTCAAATAAGGTGTTAAAGTCGCAACAGCATCTAAGATCCGGTTAAACCCACACCCACCCCCAAAACAAAAGAAGTGAAACATCAAACCGCGCTCCTGCTTGCATGAAATCAGAATATTCAAAACCTGGTCATTAGCTTTGTAACAATCCTGCTTCTGTACGCTGTGATATGATGAAGGCGGACACCGCCCCTAAGGTCCACGAGCAGCCGCAACCCTGAAAACCAGCAGCGGTCAGAGGTCAGAGAAGGGGAAGCAAAGATCCAAGTCCCATCCTATTTTGTGACATGTTTCCTTCGCCTGCTCACCCCAAAGGCTTAGTGTCAGTGTTAACACTTCAAACACTCAATATCTTCACAAAAACACAAAGGACACAACTGCTTGCCATCCACATCATTTCTTCCAGGGCGGAGATATGGATCCTCTCCAAAGGTCACTGCCAGCTGAAGTTTTAATGATTACACCAAGCTTTGATGTTTGACTTTTTATTTTGTAGCATAAATATACTTTTAATGTGCAAATAAGGACATTTTTTTCAATATTTTAAAATAGACCTTAGCCGCTAGATTCTGTATATGTCAACTTATGGGGCGTAAAATCAAATGCATAAAATCAAATGTCAATAAGAAGACAGATAAATGCACATACATGTTTATTTTCTGTAATATAATATTCCTGCTATACTATCCCTGCTTCATCCCAATACAATAATACGGCAAGACTAAACAAAAGAGTCAGAAAACTAAAGGATGTACAGCAACAGTTGAGAGTTTCTCACAGCAAGTTCTTTCCTTCCGAAGAATTCTCTGGAACTTCTTATGCGCTGCCACTCTTGAACCCATGAACACTGTGCCTGCGAGCATTTTACACAGCTGCACTGCCACTGAAGCAACCTCCACAGCACGTTTCACAAATCAGTCAAAAGGCAGCATTGTTAGCAGACAAACTGAGCCGGTCGTCTAACTTCCTCGCACATTTATGGAATCATGCACCAGAGCACATTCAATGTCGCTGGCTAATCTCACAAGACCCGGATCCAATTTCAAGCTGGCACAGGTGATTCAAGAATCAATCTGGTTAGCTCTCTGCTTTAGCCCGCTGCTGTTTTACTCTGTGTGCGACTCAAAGGGATCTCTAGTTTCCCTGGAATGTGTTCCTGCTCCTGGTGATAAAACACCTTATTTTATGGGTCGCTGATTACTCACTGTACGCTGATGTGTGCAGCTCCACCAATTCAGGCAATCATAAAACTCTAGGAGACTATATTTACAGTCTCCTTCGATTTTTTTTCCCCCCCACAAATTTCACAAAATTCCCTATTTTTCCTGCGTAGCTGCACAAGAAAAAAAAAATAAAGAGAAATCTCACAAGTGTGGCAGATAAATATATAATTGTTTGTTCGAGTGTGTTTTGCACAGTATGAGACCTTCCGATTGCTGCACCAAGTAGAATGCACTGCAGGCAGTCTCTTGAGAGAAGGTCTCATTTTCTGCCTCCTGCCGTGAAATATTCAGTCCGGCCTGAAATAATATGGGACTCGTTTCAAGGCTTAGCACTTTTCAAATATGCTGGCAATAATGGACAGGGCATCAAATGAAGCACAGCCTCTCATAGCAAGGGGAGCAGAGGTTTTGAATCCACAGCCAGGGTTTCACATAACACCATAGACAGCTGAAGTGCTGTCTACATAGTGTAGTGATTAGTTAATGGCAGGATAAGCTTGTGAATGCTTGCCAACAGTGGAAATTGAGTCACAGCACACAAGGTCTATTCTGGTTTGCTAATATAAAATGGAAACTTACTTAAACAATACACCAGATTGTATTGCCATCTTCTCCTT
The DNA here is from genome assembly GCF_046127955.1 of Nelusetta ayraudi. Lineage (NCBI taxonomy): Eukaryota > Metazoa > Chordata > Actinopteri > Tetraodontiformes > Monacanthidae > Nelusetta > Nelusetta ayraudi. The sequence goes on along the minus strand of NW_027466103.1, from coordinate 5,976,544 downwards.
CCTTTTCTTCTTCTGCTTTTTGCATATCGCTCGGCAATCTGAATTGCATTCTGTCCTAAAAGAAAAAAAAAAGGGGGGGGGGGGGTAATCAAGGGTGCGCTATAAATGCACAGAGATGGAGTGCAGAAGAATGTTATGGGGAGGGGTGGTGGCGGCGGGGAAAGGATTCAAGGATTTAACAATCCCACATCCTCTCAGCCTGTCCTTCATCTCTAATAATCAAGCTTGGCCACAGAATATCCCTCTGGATGGGGTGGAGAGAGCGCGTGCGAGAGGAAAAAAAAAACATGTTGCCTGTCCGCCTCTCACTCATCTTTAGGCTGCCAGTCTTGGGTCTTCCTCTTGAAGTCTTCTGTCACATTTATGGCTTCAAACGTTAAGCACAGCCTTTTCTTTTTCTTTTCTTTTTTTAACTGACTGCCATGTCTTTAAAGCTAGATATCTCTTTTGCCGGCACGCTACATTAGCATGAGATGAAGGGCACCGTGTGTGATGCAGAGGGAGCCCCGAGAAGGCTTGGACCACAGACACTGAACTTGTTTGTTGTTGCCGCTCAGCCAGGGCCAAGCAACGGACGAGCTCCGTACCTGCTGCAGCTCATGTGAACAATGCAATGAGTGCTCTATCTATCTATCTATCTATCTATCTATCTATCTATCTATCTATCTATCACAATTTAAATTCTGGAGTATGCTTACACTCTAATTGATGAATGATCATATTTGTTGGGGGGTTAATCTAACAAGAAACATTTATTAGTATTTATTTTATATTAAACAACAGGCTATGGCCCGTTTCTCCTCCTCCTCCTCCTCCTCCTCCTCCTCCTCCTTCTTCTTCTTCAAATAATAATATAATAATAATATAACAAAACAACAAATAATAATATAAATAAAATATTAAAATAATAATATAAATAAAATATTAAAATAATAATAATAATAGTACATAAAATTTACAAAAATAAAAAAAGGTCTCGATATAGTTTGGGCGTTTGTCTCCTCCATGCCCGGAAGGATACCGCCGTGTTCACTGCAAAGAGAAGCGCCGGAAACCAGAGCGTCCACTGAGCGGCGCCGCAGCCCGCAACTTCCGCGAAGTGGCAGCCGGCCGACCGGGCGACGGTCCGCGGCTCCGAGTGACTGCAGTTCCCCCTGTAGCAAGCTGCGTGCTAATCCGCTCCCTCTCCCCCCCGTGCCGGGTGACGGTGACAAGGGGCCCTGTCTGAACCGCGATTTTTTTTTTTTTTTTTTCCCTTTCCCTTTTTTTTTTTTTTGAAAGATAATATTACAGGTAGGTGAGAGCCACGGACCGTGTCACTATCGATAGACAAATTAAACAGTGAAAAACAAGACCGTGACCCAGAAATTCTCGCTTTAATCGGGTCACCGTGCTCGTTTTCAGCGCCCAGTGATAATGGCACCCCTCACTGTCCTTTAGCGTTTCAAGTCCTCTTAGCGCAACCTGTAGCTTTTCAGGCCAGGGGAAATTGTCCAGCCGGACGCCTTGTGTTTCCACCCTATTGGTGCCTTTTGTGTGTGTTTGTGGTAGCCGTGCACTCTTGCGCACACCGTGTTTTTTTTGTTTGTTTGTTTGTTGTTTTTTTTTTTTTATATACTAGTATTTGTTATTAACGCTTCTCAATCTAGTTGAAGGTCATTCCCCCACTGTAATGAGCTGTTATTGGTCCTTTTTTTTCTTTCTTCAGCTGAGCGGTAACCATATTATCCTCCACAAGTTGAATCGCTTATTTTCTTAATAAAATGGCGTCACAGCTCATCGTTACAACATTTTTTTCCTATATTGTTTTTATTTGTGCTTCAAAACAGCAATTGGAGGATGATTTTGCAGCTCTTCTTAGATTTTGTTTTATTGTAGCACTCAGAGAAACATCTTGAGAAGTCCAAGTATGATTTTTTTTTTTTTTGTTTGTTTTTGTTTTTTTGTGGTGGAGAAAGAGACACTGAGATGCAAGCTGGATTTTTCTCTGAAATAGGCCAAACAGAGGGTGTTTTGCTCCTACAGGGTTTTGTTCAGGGTTCCGCTGAGAAAGCCCAATGCAAAGTGGGCCTACAGCCAACTGGGATGGATTCTAGGGCGGAACCTAAACAGATGGGAAATAGTATAAAGGTGAATGCAAGGTCAATCTGAGCTTCAGTGATAAAGCTGTGGGCACTGCTCATAGCAGTGTTTTAAAAGTTGACTTAAGAAAACAGATTGTGTGGTCAGAATAAACTCTTAAGACCATATTGGAGCTTTTCTTTTTTTTTTTTTTTCCCCCCTCTCCTTTCTCAGGCTTCTTTTGTCTAGATTGCCACAGGCGTAAAGCAGCAGACACCAAATGCTCAAAAAATTGTTATCATTATGTTTGTCTGGAAATCAGCAGAATGGGGGTGTTGCTTTCCAGCGGGTGGGTTTTCCTTTGGCCGTTCCGTGACTTTTCCTTTCTCTCTTCCTTTTTTGTTCTAACCCAGATTTTCATGATCAGCAGGCCCGTGCAGTGCCTGGTCCATCTCCCGGAGCACAGCCTAGACAGAGGAAATGCATACTGCAGGTAATTAATATGTCAGCCCCGCGATGGCGTACGTCAATACATCTATCAACACACTTACTTGCGACTGGAGTAGCTTGTGGGATGCTGGGGGGAGCGCCGACAGAGAGTACATTTGTCCATTAGTAAACACTTGATGGCGTGTGTGTTGTGATTGGGGTGTGCAGCGGGGTGTCTCTCTCTCTCCCTCTCCGTCCAGTTGTCGTCATTTTCTTTTTTTTTTTTTGCCCGTCAACCCCCTCATTGCTGTAAAAACACTTGCTGTTGGTTGGGTAGATTAACAGAGAGCCCCCTAATGGAGTAATTACACCGAGCCAAACATCTATTTTTCACCTGTGCTCTGCCATTATTCTCTGTCCCCCTATCCACTCCATTGGAAGTCACTTACTCTCCTTACAATGAGTTATCATTGACTGCCATTTAGACGTTCTGGAGCAATTTGTCTTACTGAGGCCACGCGCTGGCCTCATTGCAAAGAACAATCATTCTCCCTCCAATATATAAAACATTCATGGGGAAAAAGGAAGAGAAAATGCCCCACAAACAGATAGCGGAGAGTGGCTAATAGATACTATAAAGGTGACAGACGAGGAAAATAATGTAGGAGATTAGTGGGGCGGGGGGACAAGCCTGCACAACCTGCACAAAGGCTTCAGGGACTGTACGCCTGGAAAACAATCCTTCTCCAGACAAACGTGTTAAATGGGCAGTATGGCAGCCAGGGGCGGTGGTAATTGCTGTTGTTGTGGACGTCCTTCAAGTCTTCAATTCCGAATCAAACATTCTCGTTTTACTGCAGTTTTAGGTTTCTCATACTTTGTAGACTATTGGCACTAGATGATTGGAAGTATCAAGTTTCACAAGGTGCACTGCAACATTAATTAATCCAACTTTTATTTTTATTACCCCCTCTGGTTGGTCCCCCTGTTGTTTTCGATTGGCTTAACATCTTACCTTCAGTCTCTCTCCAGCATTAGTTGAAAAGCCCCTTTGTTGACAGGCCGGTGTGAGAGTCTGAAAGCAACACTAAGCAAAAATACCTGCTTCCATGGTGTCATGATTACAGTACTGAATGTTGTTTTTAAAATGTCTGAGTGTTAAAACATTTTCAAATAATGGACCGTCTATATAGTAACCAATGTTTAGTTGAAATAATGAAATAGTTGCTAAAATGATAATGGTGCTTGGTCCTATACACCACGCATGGCCTGAAGGATTCTGGTACTTTCAGGGGTGGAGCTCATACCACAGGAATGGTATTATGGAAAATATTTCTAATATCCAGAAATCAGCCAGGGTTTACAACCATCTCGCTTTAAAGTTTAATCAGGCAGTATTAATTATTCGTCAAACTAATATAAACTACGTCAATTCTCTGAGGTTTAGGATTTAGGCGGTAATGAATGTGAGTTGAGGTTGGAATTTGCCCTCTTTGTTTTGCCTCCGCCTCCTTTTCATCCCAGTTTTAACTTAAACTAGGCGCTTTAGCTGCTGCAGATGTGCAGCTACCAATCAACTCAAACACGGCTAAGCTTAAGAAGGGACGCATTCCTTAAAGGCGACTCGGCCGCTGTGCATCCTTTTCAGCCTCCCCAGAAAGGGTTAATCACGCTCTTAACTTGATGATTTGTCGGATTATTCCCTCGCACTGGCCAGCACAATGACAAATAACCGTCCTTTTTCTGGCACTGATAATCGGGACAACTTTAACATTTCTTACCAACACAAGTGAAACCATTAATCCTGGGTGATGCCGCCGATAAGTGGTGACTGCGGAGTAATGGCCCTGTCACCTTAAAAAAAGGGGAGGGAGGGGGTGGGGTTGAAAACTTAACAATTAAAACAAGACAGCCATTATATTTAGTCCGTCCTGTCTCTTTGTGTCATCAGGAACCATCTGCCACTGGGAATAGACAAAATAATTAAAGGCGCGTTCGCCGATTAGGAATAATAGGTTAAAATGATCAGTTTAATCACCGGCCGGTGGTTGCAGAGAGGCTTTGGACGAGAAAGGGAATTTCAAAGAGATTCTGTTCGCCGAATTATTGGCATCAACTTTGATGTTCAGAAATTCAATTGAGAATTTGTTTCATTGGTTTATCAGTTTCAGGCAATAGATAGTGGACAAAATTGAATGTTTTAGCTCTCCAACTGACTCATGGAACCACCTCTGGGTTCTTTGCAGTGGTCAATCAATGGAATTAATGAAAAGAGTTGTTGTTTTCATGCCTATATGTATGAATCTCTGTTATGGACATTTGTCATGGATACAGCTTAATGTAACAGAAAAGGCTAGGCGAGTGCTTAAAAAAACAACTTGGAAAACAACACATCGACAATTACACAAAGAAACACAAGTTAAGGCGTTGTGTTTAATTTTTTTATGAAAGCATTCTCCACAGATGAATCCTATACAAGCATTGTGATTTGATTGATGTTTTGTTGCACCAGTTACGCTCGATAAATTTACTTCCAACCCTTTGAATACTTTCGACGTGGATGATAACTCCATGCTAAGTGTTTGAATGTGAGCCCGCCGTCAGTGCCGTGCGGAAATATTCAAAGACCTCACACTTGCTAATTGAAATTTCCTCAGTTTAATGGTCTTTGCCGTCATATGTTCTCCTCGTCATTACGGCTGTCTCCTGCGCTAATCAGTTGTTGATGCAGAAGCCATGAGGTGTTTTACCAGAACTGACAGGACGATGATAAACATGCATAATTGAGCTTTTGATTGATTATGATTTTAGATTATTTGCCTCATTTTCTTTTAACAACCTCACATATCTTGACATAAAGTAAGAAGAAAAAAATTGAATTAAAAAAAATCTTTTACACTGCACATTTGGTGTGTCAATATTGTTAGCTGTGATGTAAATTTAGTACTAATAACTTTGAACACAGCTGGACTCTCTGGGGTGAAATGCGTTGTGTTATCAGAATAAGATGAAAACGCGCCAACTTAATTGTTCAAGGCTGCTTGAGATGGAAAAATCTGTCCAAGTTTATCTGTGAAAGATTTTTTGTTCTTTTGCATTTCATCAAGCACACTGACTAAAACGGGACAATCGCAGGGAGTCACAGTCGAGCTAATTAGGATATTTATAGAATTAGCACTAATTATCATTAAATAAGGCTTTTACCATCTATTATGATCATGACTGAGCAATCAAGTAGAGTATGAAACGATTTATCTAAGCCATCCACTGAAAATGAAAACCAATATTCAAATGTGTTTGTACGATTTGAATTTAGGAACCTTTCAAGCAGGAGATGGCGTCTGCTTTTATCCAGGTCTATTTATTTATTTATTTTTAATTTTCCTTAAAATCATTCTGGTTCTGAGCCATCAGTCTGAGTCACAGCTTTTTTTTATTTCCTATTTTTTCCAACCCTGAAGCCTTGTTTCATGCAGTCGTTCATCCCACTCAGCCTTTCTAGTCGGTGACGTAGTTCCAAGCACTTGGTACTTAGTATTTCTGTGGCTGCAGCACTGTTTTGATCAAAGCGGTTCTGGGGCCTGAGTTTCAAATCCTCCAAAGCCCATTTTGGCTACTCTTTGTTTAGCCCATTGGCATTCTGACCCCATGCCTCTCAGACTTTGAACTCAAATCTTGGAAAAGCCGTATCGCTTCTTTAAACACATTATCAGTGGGTGAGGTTTTAAGAATATCACTAATCATCTTAAGGTTTTAGTGCAGTGTGGCAGTATCATTCTAGTCTTGGGGGCCCATTTACTGGCATGGGCCCTGTAAGAAGTTTCCTGTGAAGGGTATAATGCCAGCAAATGAAACAACCTAAACCCACTCTGATGTAATTATTTGCTGTCAAGAAGATAAATAAAATGCTTTACTTGACACGATGTAGAAGACCAAGTTTTTGATTATTGGGATTGATAGAAAACGAATGAATTGCTGTTAAGATACTGAGAGTAGAAAGGTGACGGCATCAAACTTTAGGACGACTGTAACACTTTTAATGAAGCTAAACATTTTTAAGTTTGCAGACGCAACTTAAGCAACTGTTGTTTTTTTGGAAGTTTCAGTTTATCATTTGAATTTGTTGTGTCTTGGTAATAAATTTGGAAGTGTGCTATTAATGAATTTATTTTACTTAAAAAAAACAACATTTTCGCCGTGACGACCACGCTTCTAACCTATTAAAAGTGTTTGTTTCAAATCCAGACTAATCAGGCTCACATCTGCTTTTGACACAGAACCATTGCGCTCAGCATGCATCAGCGCAACCCCCCTTTATTAGCCGATGATACTAATGAAAGCCAAATTTAAGCCACACGGACAAAATTTAATAACATCCGCGTGAGCAGATCGCACCATCTCTTTGTGCGCCATCTTCAAAATGCGTTTGTGCTCGTATTGTCGCGCGCAAGTCCATTCTCATCCCACCGCCGCCCCCTCTTTCACGTCCTCATTCTCATTGGTGCCCATGCTCAATATCTGGCGCCTTGAATCACATTGTCTTCTATCTGGAAATATTTCAGCTGCATATCTGCCTCTCGAAAAGAGAGAAGAAGATAAAGGGGAAGACGGTAAAAACACACCCTGTTGTGTGAATCCTGGAGAAGGCCTTGAACCCTGCCATTCATCCCTTTCACTTCATCAGCTGAGTCTAATTGCCACAGAGGACAGGATACCCAGAGCCCAATTGTTCCTTATCCTCTTTGGAGCCTCTGAGGCATGAAAAGCGAAAGGCCTGCTTTTGATCTTTTTTTGTTAGTTTTTTTTCTCCCCCACCCCACCCCCCCACCACCCCATCATCCTCTGCTATCTTTCCCCTAAGAGGGAGACACTCTTTTCAAACTGTGCCCCCTTCTTCAGCCACGCAAAATAATTATCAAGCTCTGCTTCATCAAATAATGGTAGATACCGGAGGTCATGATGGGGAGGGCCAGAGGTCTGCCGGGGTGGCCCTAAGACTTGGTCCGGCTCCCAACTCATCTCGGAGGCATGCTCCTTAGCTGCGACTACCTTTATATACCTTGACCCCGGGTTTTCGTTTGTCTGTCCTAATGAGACCCTCTCACGCAGCCAATGCAATAGAGGTCTTGCAATGGCAGGGTTTGGAGGCCAAAGTACAATGAGACGCAGGGCCATGCTCAGACAAGGGCGCATCTGTGCTATCTTATTAAGCCTTGGAAAAGAGCTCATGCGTCTCAACGTCCCATAGGCGTTGAGTGCAGATCTGTTGACACCTACTTGTCCTCGCGGTTGACACCTTTCTGTGTGTGGAGACAGGCACACCCAAGTTCTTGTTAGAAGTAATTCTTGGCGAGGCAAAGTGCTTAACTCGGTTTGGGTGGCCATGTGGCACAGGGAGAAAGAATGCAGTCTGGTAATGATGAAAAATTCCTGGGGATTAGAGAAACGATAAGAAATGCCAAAGACGGAAGGTCAGGGCCCAGTTTGCCTCTTTTAAAATGGTTGAATTATTATTATTATCATTATTATCATTATTATTATTATAATTATTATCTAAGAAAAAAAAAACTTTTGTAGGTTCAAGAACACACGTTTTGTTATCTTAAATACAATAATTTGAAATGGCTTATTCAGAGCTCTGTTAGACACATTCCGTTTTCTCTCCCATAAATTCACATGCCCTAGATGCCAGTTAATACTGTGTGCCGTTTAAAAAGGAAAGAAAGGAACAAAGAAAGAAGCACACGCACACAGACACACACACACACGTCCCAAGGAGCAGGGAGACATAAGATAGCCTACCCACTCACCCATCCCACTTAATACAAAAAAAACAAAAAAAAAACAGGGACATAATAACGTGCGATAAGTGGAGCAAAATGACAAACAAAAACAGAAGTGGGCAAACAAAAACCTTTAAGCAATCATGTTAAGCATGCCTAACATCTGAGCGCTGAGCGAGAACAAAGCGAGGCTCCTGTCAGCGCATCGATCCACTCCTGAAGGCACACACATCCACAGCTCTCTGATTGCTCCATGCCTCTCGCGCCTCTCTCCTATGTGCCTCCAACTCTCAGCGCTCCGGCTCCTTTTCTGAGAATGCGCTTATCGATCTGGCCCACTTCGTTGGAGTTAACTCAGTGATAAAACCTGACCAAGGGCTTCCAATGGCCTAAAAGAGTTGGGAGAGCTGGGTAAAATTCTGAAGAAAAAAGAAAGAAAGACTGGTGGCTAAATCCACAAAACATCTTGTCATAGTGATATTGTAGAGGTGGGGGGAGTGGAGGTTCTTATTTTTAAAATTTAACCCCCGATTTGCCTGCAGCCTTGAAATGCAGTGCCCTAAAAATACACCCTGACCTCTCTTGTGTTAGTGCATCTTGTTAGGCAAGTTCAGGGCGTCCCAAGTGAAATTGCAAAGAACCATTAAATGTGGCTTATACAGTACTTCTAGAAAGTAGTTCAACCATTAAGTTAAATTAGTGTTGTCCAGGAAGATTTGAATTACTTAGCCTCCTGTGGGCTGAGCCTTACACATGTATATAAAATATATTAATTTTACCACTAGAGGAGTCATTATCTCCTTTGTTATTCATCCTGGTTATTGCAGCAGCCGTGCATCCACCAAGTTAAACCCATTAACACTCTACACAATTTGCACCCATGTATTCCAATAGGGTATCCTCACTCCAGACTCACTTTTGACCTGAGTAAACATGAAAAAATACTACTATAAGTGTGATCTGTGAATACAATTTTAGCCATTGTGATGCTGTTGTCTTTTGGTGTGTTTTGCTCATATAAGGCATACACAAAGATATCAGTGTTTATTAAATGGGGAAAAAAAGTGACTCATGTTTTGTGTGCGTGCATGTGTGTACAATCGTGCCTTGGGAGTGCGATTACATTCTATGTCAGTTTGTGTATATTTTTGCAAGTGTGTTGTGCTGTCATGTTTGTAACATTCCATGTGGGAGGGTCTGTTGATAAGTAAGCCATCTGTAGTGTTCTGCCGAACGACATGTTGTAAGGCGAGATTTGAGAGTGTGGAGAGACTTGACTTGACAAATCTTGGCACATAATGAGACAGAAGGGAGTAAAGGCAGAAGTCTGTCCAGAGATAAACAATTAGATTTGTCCCTGAGGTAAAGGGGCCGGGCATTGTGAGGACTCTCAGACTAACAAAATCAATACGGCTTCCAGTAAGAACACTCAAGGGGTAGAGTGATGAAGAGGTTATCATTCATTTCTCAGATTAGGAACCTCATACACAATAAGGAACAGCAACACTTAAGTAAAAAAAAAGAAAATCAATCTGATCACTGTTAGGAAAGCTGCTTGTCGGCGACGCACGCATTTAAAAGGTATGCAACGATCAGTCAAACATCATTGGCCTTAATGAGGCGTGATGGCGCAGATCGACGGGGGATGCGGGACCCGACTCCGCGGCCAGTTTTCCTTCAGCAGCCAAGTAGCGAGGGGATCTTAAAAGGAGGCAGCTTTTGGGACCGGAGCTTTCACACCCTATGATAAAACCATAATGGGGCATGAGCCGCAGACAGAGTCCCTTTGCGTTTGCGGCCCCCTCTCAGGTCCTGCCCAGACTTGACGTTCTAATCTAACATCTCACCACTGTTCCCAGCAGGCCTCGCAGGGCCAGCGCTGCCAGGGCAGGGAGGGCCGGACATGTTGGCCGCCCTCGCACTCGCGCTGGCTCCGTAGAAGACAACATAAAAAAAAGAAAGGGAGAGCGAACGGGAGGTGGGGGTGGGGGGTGTTGTCGGGGTGCGAGTGGGGCAGGCGACCGCCGGCTCGCGTGCGATGGCTGTGAAGGCGAGGGCGGACTCCTCAGAGACTGGGAGGCGCTGACCATAAAGGTGTGAGGCTGAGCCGCGACCGGCCCCCTCGCTTCATCTCCATGGAGACGGGGGGACGTGGCACCCCAGTGGGCTTGTCTCCGCTGTGGCCCCGGAGCAGCGAGAGCACTTGGGGATGTGGCCTGACCATCACCTGGGCTCCTGGGGAGCAGGAGGCTCTGCTCCGGTGACCTTCAACAACCTGCCAGTCTGTCATCTCGGCTCAGGGAGTAACAAGAATGAAATCAGCCTGGGAGTTGTGTGCACAGACATTGTTTACGGGGTTACTGTAGCAGTGGAGGAGGCCCTTTGTTCCGGCGGGACACACTTTTATCGGCGTTACCTCTTTTATGTTTTGAATTTCAACCCATAGTGCTCCTCTTGCCAAAACATTGTAAAGCTGTGTCCCGCAGTCCTCCTGTCATTCACATGCTGTATATTATTACCACTGCTGTTGTGATTAGTGGCATTGCTCTGTGTTATTATGTCGGTCTCTTATTTCATTTTCGACCATCTGGAATCGTTAAGCTAGAGGGTTATGGATAAGTAGTACACCATTAAAAGGAAGTGAATATGTCGAATTATGTTTTTGATTAACATTCTCAAAGTACGTTGAAAGTAAATGGTTGGCCAGTCTGTACAATTTTTAGCTCTAAAAATATTTTTTTATACTGTTAAATAATAAACAATGTAAGACTGTAATGTAAAAAACATAATCAATAATAATATAATAAAAAAAAATAAAGGTCAGTATATTACGTGTAAAATAGGTTGGCATCCTGTTGAACAATGTAGGACTAATTATCTTTTATTTGACTGACCTCTTACCAAATGTTTTTAATTTGATGATCATCAACAATGGCAAATATGGCTTATTCCAACAGCAGCAAATATGATTTGCATTTGAACTCTGATACAAGAAAGCAGCAGCAGCATGGCATGCCTTGAAAATTGCAAAAGTAACATGGTATTGCACGTTATTTACCAGACCAGCACCGGGATTTTTCAGGCGGTGGAATCTTTTGGCTTAGCAAAACAAACATTAAAATGCAAATAAGGACGCTTTCTTATGTTTCGGTGGCGCGGACATCACAGTAGTAAATAATTCAGCATGCTTAGATACATAATCAGGAACATCAGAGTAAAGCCTGTATAATATTATCGACCATTGTTGGTGGCGGAGTGATAAATTATTGCCAAATGGGATCTCATATCTTCTACATTTGAGTGTAGAGCAGCGCCATCCAAGGCGCTCCCTGGAGACACTTGTGTTGCATTATCTGACAAACCAATACAGGAGATTCTGCGGAAAAATCTGTGCCGTCTTCGTTTCAGCCAAAAAAAAAAGAAAAAAAAGAAAGGGGATTTTGAATGGAGCGGCGACTCTTTATGCAGAGCTGAGACGCGACACCTTCCAGACAGTGAGAGATGGCGAGCCCTAATAATACCGAGCCGCACAATGGTTCTGACAGGCGAGCAATAAAGCAATCAGGGTCCCAGGCATTCCAAATCTCTTTTGCCGCCCACCCTCTAACAGACTGGGAGATGGGCGGCTGACCTGTGAGCTGTCAATCATGGGGGATACCTGCTGGAGCCTGATCAGGGAGAGAGGCTGAGGGCAGCGGTCCATCAGATCTGTTTTCACACTCCAGACACTAACATTGCGAGCATAACCACAGACACAAAAAAGCCCCCACTGCCTAGCTCTTAATTAGGAGACGTGTGTTGTTTGGAGGGGGTAGCATGGGAGAGTGTGTGTGTGTGTGTGTGTGTGTGTGTGTGTGTGTGTGTGTGTGTGTGTGTGTGTGTGTGTGTGTGTGTGTGTGTGTGTGTGTGTGTGTGTGGCGGGGAGCCTTGTTTAGTTTAAATGCTTATGGGAGCGCCTTAGATATAGGAGGATAGAAAGTGGAATCCCGGCGAGACGCAGAATAACCTTTTCCCTTGATTTAGGAATCAGCCATTGATCTGTTGCGATGTTTTTTGCGCGACAGAGCGGGGGAGCTCTTTCTGCATCGCCCCCGTGTGTGTGGCGTTCCACGCCATCCGCATCAGATGGGTGGTGGCGGCGCGGAGGGTGGGCAGGAGTGAAGCCCTGTTCATTAGCCGTCAGCAGCCTGCAGCAGCAAATAGATAACCATAATACTGCGGTTAGTTAATGGCTTTCTGGTGTTTCCTCCAGAGCCTTCCTGTCTGAGCGCCGACTGCTAAAAACTCCTCCACTGTTTTCTCCCTACGTTTTTTTTTTTTTTTTTCCCCAAACGGGGAGTCTTGAGTCCTGCCTCCTAACTAAAGACCGTGCACAAGCTGTCTGACCACTTAGACCGACATTAAAGAGCTGACAGTAACATCTTGTCCACGACTGGACTCCTCGTCAGTGACTGGAAGAGCCCTCTCAATACGTCCTGATAGGCGGACAATTTGATCGATGCTAATGATGACGCGGCCGCTAAAATGGGAGGCCAAACTACGAATTTACAGGGAGAGGGGAATAAAATAATGTGGAAGAAACGTTGGAGGCCGCCATGGATGCACCTGCACTTGTTTGTTTTGGTGAAGCTATGATGCACAGCTGCGATATCTAGGAGTATGTTTTGTTTTGTTTTTTAGCATCAATTACTGCATTTCCATTAGTTTTTCACAAAATAAAAGCAATATTTCTAAAATTTACACAAAGTACAATTGCGATTTGCTGGTGTTTCCATTGAATGGTGAGAAGCGCATAAACTGTAATTCTCGTAAAATCTTGCAGTACGCGATTTTACAAGAATTACATTCGCTTTTGTTTGTTCACGTTTCTTTGCTGTCAAGAATGGTTGTTAAATTTTTCTCTTTGATTACTTGTAAAAAAATATTCCGTCTCCTCCTCCATCTAAACATAACGTGACCCCGTACGTCACGTCCACTGACGTGTGAATTCGAAAAAAGTGATTGTCACTTTTGCGATATACCTCTATCTCGATATGTTTGAAAAAGCACCTCTTGAGAGCGTCAAAACCTTTTAGTGATATTTGAGAGGTTTTTTTTGAAGTTTAGGTGTTTCCACTGCCAGTTTTTATTGCCATATTTAGGTTTTGCGCAATTCTAGGGCTAATGGAAACAAAGCTCGTAGTTATCTTCTTGAGAAAATCTGAGGTAACGTCGTGCATATGTTCACACACAAGAGTGGCATCACAGCTAGCCAGCATCCACAACACAAAAACTATTTTGTGCCTCATTCACAGCACCTATTTTGTTAAGAATTCACTTCCTCCAGACTCCCCGGGAATTTTAGAAGTCCATCTGCTTGCTCAGTTTTTTTTTTTTGAGTGTTTATGCAGAAAAATAGTTTTGATGCCTGCTGTTTGTGATGCCACCCGGCCACTGATACCTCTCCCAGGTTGATCGCCGCAGCCTGGTGTTCATTTCACCTTCCGAGTTCCTGGCCGTGTTGGTTTTGTCCTCATGTAAAGCATCGGTTTAAGCAGGAACCTTTAAGACAGAGTATGTTTTTTGTAGGAGGGTATAAACATAGGGCTAAATTTGCTGTTTTCCAGAGGGCTAGGAAGTTTTTTGGATTTCTGATGGAGATGTGAAAAAATTTATCTAATATGAGACCTTTCATAAATGTCAGCAGTGTTTTTCCTTAATAGGATGCTGAAGGTCTATTCTTTGCACCTCAGCCTGAGTCCAACTATAGCCGTTATAACGTACCAGCTAAATATGCCAAAGAATCACTACTTAAAGCTTTGTGTTTGTGTTTTATTGTTGTGTTATTGTTTTTCCCTGAAGATAGTTCAAACATGCTACTGATTGGCTCAATAGTTTATTAATATTCCCAATCAGTAAATTGCTGTGTTGATATTCAGTGTGTGAATTTGTTATTTTTTGGATTATAATAGACTTCCTACAGGAGGGACTATTGTCACCTTGTTTGTTGTGCAGTTTTATGCTCCATCCGTGATAACAGTGAAAACTTAAATGCCTGCATTTAAACTAAAGTGCTGCAAAAAAGGAGAAAAGTGATGCCACGTTTGCTGAAGAACTTTATTTCGCAGCTTTTTATTTCAAATATATGAATAAAAATAGGACACCTCCTAATGGTTAGTGTATGGTTTTTCACTGAGTCTACAAAAGATGTTGTAGATTGTGATATGTCCTACACTGGGATTTGACATTCTACCCATGTGACTGGGCCCTACTGAACTGTGTGCACATACTGTCCACATTCCAGTGGAGGTTGCTAAGCCCAGGCTTGCCAATTGTCTGGAGATCCCGGATTGATGCGAAGGAACCACCGTTTTCCTCTCCGAAGTCCGTCAGTGGGGCTTTACTCTGCATGTCCAGCAAAGTCAAAACACTTTAATCCATTAACGGTACATTATCCCACTAATTAAATTAGCCACCTCTCCTACAGAATCAATTGGCGCTAATAAAAAGTCAAAATCTGTTCTTCAGCTGCCTGCTAGAAAGCTCATCTCATGTGTAGTGATCCGCTGGGAGTTCCAGCCACAGGATGTTTTGGAGGGGCAGGCACTGAGGCCTCTCACTGAAATAACCCTCTCTGTAGAGATGGCTTGATATTGCTTTTAAATGCCAAACCTCAAACTCGCTTTACCTTAGTTTTATTCGTTCATGTTTGCCAGTTTAATGATTATTATTTAAACCTGGCTGCCCCTGAACAGGGATATTATTTCTCGTGTGGTTGCACAAATTAAACCATTAAAAGGGAAGTAATGTTTTCTTTTGTTTGTTTGTTTGTTTGTCGGTAGAAGGTTTTTCTGTTAATTTTCAAAGTGAGTCTGCTTTTGAGCCCATGCAATGTTGGCCTTCCTCCTGCTTTCATTCTAATATTGACTGCTTGTTTGAATGACTGCCAAATGGGTGAATTGTAATAGTTTAAGACACTTTTATTGTCAATCTCTGTTATGGAACCAGATATAACAAAACATATAACAAAAAAAATAATTAAAGCTGACAACTGTAAAACAATGCCGTACACTGTAAAGTCTTTTTAAAATAACCTCTATGAAATTAAATAGAAGCACTTCCTCAGAGTGTAATGCACCTCAACTTGGAGTATCTCAACCTGGAGGTGGACATCTAAATACCACTAATTTCTACCAGTAATTTCTTACCCTTGTGGAACATTACCAATAAATTATATAACCAAAGTGTCCAAATACGCAGAGACCGTTTGGTTACAAAATGATTTTAGTCACACGACATAGATATTTTTTTTCCTCACATCACATCAGTTCTCCCAGTGACTCATGTCAGGAAACACTACGTGGATGTGAGCTCCTAATGCATCCAACACTAATTGTGACTTATTGAGTTGTTTGTCTCCAACATTTCCCAAACAGGGAAAAAAAAAATAATAAAAAAACCTTGGGGTTTCCTTCTCGACAATGGAAACTGCAGTTCTGAAATCTACCGGGAAACATGCGGGAACTCATTTTGCCTGTATTGCTATATATTATGGAGCTGAACAGCATCAACAACCTCAAGCACTGTTGTCTTTCTGTTTAAAATAGGTGAGCCCATCCAGGTGGGACTTGTGTAATGGATAAAATGTGAAATTATTCTTGGCTTTTATCTTTCAGATTCCTGTTTGTTATGCAAATTCATCAAACAAACTTTAATGTTAGATATGTTTAAACAGTTTGTGTTTTCTGTGTGTGACTCTTGAATTAACATCACTAAAATCCCAGAGTCTTTCCCGTCCCTTTTCCGGCATATGGTATCTGGCATATGGCTCTTTTATGTGTACGGTCAGTGATAGAAGATGAAAGCAGTGTATGTTTTAGGACAGATTTTTTTTTCTTTCTTTTTTCCCTTTTTCCTGTCGGGCTCCATTTGACAGTGACTAATGACTTTTGCAGGATTCTTTACATAAACAGTCCCACTGTGGTGGTCTGTGAAACGACATCACTTTTGTCTGAAGCAGCTTTGAGTCGATGCGGCTCGTCTCCATGTCCTCCTCTACATGTATGTGATCTTCTGCAGCTGGGACGCAGAGGCCCACATGCATTTTGCATCGCCCTTGGTTATTGTTGGGTCTGTGAGGGGCAGAGTTTTATCGGACCACTCAGTCAGTGACATCACATCTGTCTGCATGTGACAGGATTTTTAGTCTCCCTCCCCTGCAGTTTTGTTAATGGTGTTTCCATCTGAAAAAGGTCAATGCAAAAGACAAACTCGATTGTAGAAATATTTTTTGGAAGTTTTTTGAAGAGGACTTTGAGTGGAGTAAATAAATAAACTGACTTCCTTATGCTGGTAGCAGAAACAGTCAATGAGGAGACAAACTTGTAATCTATATTAAAAACACAAGGATACTTCTAATTGTAACCATCTTGACCAGGCTTACATCACCACAGTTTGATTAGTTTATACATTTTTTTGCAAGCATTTCCTCATATGTGCAAAACTGCATTGGTTCACCTGTGACCTATTACCACCTGATAAAATTTGCTCAATTCAGAATTTCTTTCTTTTTTTTCTTTTTTTTTTAAGAAAACTTTCCAAACATTTGATATAATTAACGATGTAAGCTAAGCTTCTGCGAGCTTCTAATTTGTCCACTTTTTTTTGTCAAGATTTATAAGGCAGAATTAGATCTACACCAAAGATCACAGAGTTCTGCAAGGCAGGAATTAGCACTGTAGAGATCCCAACGAGAGATCCCATCACGCTCTCTTCCTGATGTCTGGCTTCGTCTTGTTAATTTTCCCATTTTTCAACTTCAGCGCAAAGACGCGGCAAAGCAAACAAACACGGACGCCTTCCCCCGACAACCTCTCCCCTTTTATTGGCAGCTGATACATGAACAAGAGGTTGGCCGGGCTGAAGAAAAAAAAGCAACTGCCGAGGCGGTGCTGGACCTCCGGACCTTTGTGACCAATGGCGTGTCATCCCTCACTTTGTCATGTTTAACTAAAACCAGTCCCCATTTAAAGCAGCATCCATCAGTGTTAGTTGAGAACAATGACAGATTGCCTTTCTGCAGCACTCAAAGCATCTGGATCCTTTCTCTACTCCCCCTCTTTTATTTATGGTAAACAGCCTGAATAACAGCTGGGCAATGGGAATTTACAAGTTAATCAATTGTTTGTTAGGAGCCCCGACGATGCCTCATCATACCCCACCATCTGCAAGTTAATGTTCATTTACCATGCTAATCTCACCATAGGATACAGCATATCTATTGATTTCGTTTTGGAAGAATGTTTCTTTTTTTTTTTTCAACAGTTTGTATTATGAGTTACTCAAAAGAGCCAGAGATGCTGCATTCCAAATGTTGGAATGTCGTTAAGAAACTTACAATTCAGATTTTTAAGCAAAACTGGAGTTTTAAAACACTGTTGTGTTGTTCCAAATGCCCCGGAAGGCATAAAGTTTCACACTGTGTCCTGTGCTATCCTTTCGCTTCATGTCAAAGTTAAGTTGCCTTTGTCTTTCCTCAGGTTTTTGTGCCTGTGGCAGGGTCTCGCTCTTTTGTTCGCCCCCTGCTCCTCCCGTGCACCACAAGACGACCCTCATGCACAGAAGCCTCAGACAGGTCAGTCGCCAGCACACCCCCAACACACAGTTAGCAGTCCACATGATTGGACACACATCAACACCACATCCCGATCAGACGGGGGGGAAAAAAAGAAAAGCTGGCAGGAATATTGTTTTTATTTGAGGCAGGAGGCAGAGTTTCAGATTTTGCGTTTGAGCTTTTGTAAGCCAAAACTATCCATTTTAATATGTTGGGCTTTCTTTCAAAGTCAAAGATGAAGCAGACAAAACAGACAATAGAAGAAAGTATTTGCTTCCCTTTGCTCTTGACCACCTCGCCCCCAGATAGAAGGAGCATTTAGAAATGAGATGAACATCAATCGGTCTGACAACAAAATGTTGTTAAAACTCATAAATGCACGGCGGAGCACCCCCCCCCCCCACCCTTAAAAAAAATCTTTGAGCACATGCAGAAATTGGCAGACATCTCCCTATTAAATCTACTTTATTTGGCCACGCTGTCTTGGCAGCCTTGAACCAGTGTGAAGACAGGGCAGCATTTACAAGCGCGCTGCGAGCACTCGGCGTTCACCTTTCCATATTTCCCGGCTGCAGCACACAAACCCGCACGCTACTTTATTTATAATCCAACCAACCTCGGTGTGCAACTCTTGCCCCGCGCTGTTGCTTGCATCACACGCTGAGGTCACTTCCCTCTGCTCCTCCACCGCTGCTCTTGCATTCCAACATGGCTCTAGGACAGCAGCCCAGTGAAGCTCTGTACTCCTCAAATCACAAAGAGGCCCAGATCAGAGCCGAGCTGGACGCCAGCCAGGATGCGGGCCCTCACAGCCCAGGCAGCTGGGGGCAGCCTATAATAAGTGGGAGACAATGAGAACTAGCACACCTCCCACGCTTTGCATGCGCATGTCGATGCAGGATTGAAATTAAACGGTTGCGTAGTTTGTTTTTCTTTTTTTCTTTTTGTTTTTTTTTTTACACAGTGCCACGCTAATTAAAATATAAATATGGAAACCACTGCTGTGCTTTGGTCCGTATGTATACATTAAGGCTATGTGTTTAACACAACTGACCTTGCATGATGTATTCCGTGCAGAGAACACAGCTTTAAATCATTGGGTTGTGTTAAAAAAAAAAAAAAAAAAAAAGTTGCTTGATTGTTATGATTAAAAACAGTGTTTTTATTTTATTTTTTTCATGCACATGCTTATTGTTATGTTTCATCGGCACTTAAAAAAAAACAAAAAACTCACCTTCACCTTCCACCCACTGATTTTTAAATAGGACACAACTGATCCTCCAGGTTTTCGCTTTTCCGGCAGTCATCAAAAAACACGTGTGTGCAGTTTATTTATTTATTTGTTTATTTCTTTTTTCTGTTTCACATGGGAAAGTAGACATATTAAAGGCCTTCCGTTTTAATGAATAATAATGAACGCTTTGCTGTGATGTGGACGGCGTCGGCGCTTTAATGGTCCCCGGTAGCCTCTTAAGCCTCTGGTGATAAATCTCGCGCCGGCCCGGCGCTACAGCTAAAACCCAAACCTCATTCAACTTCACATCCATCAGTATTTGGCTGAAAGCGATGACAAAGCACTTTCAATTACGCCAGTAACTGACTCTGGAAGCAGTTCATAGCGGGGACCCGGCCTCAAAGACAGCAGTGGCGGCAGTGGCGGCGCAAAACACAAGGGCCGGGGGTGTGTGTGGGGGGGGTGTGTTGGAGAGGAGGGCGGAAAAAGGGCTGGTAGGGCATCCGTTTGACTCGCTTCCCAAATAATGAAAAGGGTGGTGCGACCGGCTGACACCATGGGATGCCTCCAGCGCCGGCAAACCCAAGGACAATTCACCTATTTTGTGCGCTGTCACCACCCGGAGTCTGATTTATGGCGGGGACATCCTTCCTGTGACCCGTTCGTCCATCAGCTCGCCGCTACGAGGAGACTCTGGTGATTAGAGCCTGAAGTATCAAAGCATCCTCAGTCAGGGCCCTTGTCTCGGACCTGGGGGGCCTCCAGCGCTGCTGAATGGGGGGTGGTGGCGTTCGGTAGGGGAGAGCGTTGCAGCAGGAGAGGAGTGCCATTCTTAACCCGGAGCACCGGGGGGGTTGGGTTGGGGGGGGTAGGAGAGCTTTTTGAGAATCCATCAACTGTAAATGCTTGGGCTCTGTAAATGTTGCTGTTTTCTTTCCCTTTTTTATTTCCTACCGTCCCACGGCTCGTAATTACATTACGTGGAGAGGCGCGCTCTCTAAAAGTTAACGTGGCACTGTTTAATTGGAGTGATTTTATCCGTAATTGCATGATCCTCCACCACTTTTTGGCTCCCACTTTGAATAAGCAGGCTAATTTTGGCATCCGTCCTCAAATTAATCAGTATAGCGCCCTTAATAGTGAAGATCCCCCCCCCCCTCAGAAAAAAAAAAAAAAATCGGAAATCGTTTTTTGAAAAATGTAGATTCACTTGAAGAATAGTAGCCTCGCCCATCGATGAATACACGGAACACCCCACTCCCCCACCCACCCACCCATCACCACCACCATCCTCCCACACACACACACACACACACACCGCCACACACACCTACCTCCTAAAAAAAATGACAGCACTTCTCAGGGAAACATCTAATGCAGCGGCAGATAAGTGATGATCATATCCCCGTCTTTTAAAACGCCTTTATTACATAAATAAAAACCAGAGCGTGATCCTCCAGAGGCCCTGATCTTTTAAAGCAGCTCTGACTCCAACCCCCCTGATGAAAGGCCCACACTAACATCAGGAGTCCACAGCCTTTACTATCTTACTTGAGGCAATTATGACACAGAGGAGATCTTTGCCTTTTGCACTCCAAAAGAAGATGAAAAAAAAGGCATCCTTCTTTTTTTTCTCTTCCCAGGCTCAGTTGTAAAAATAAGCTTGCTCTTCTCAATTGCAGTCACCCCGTGGCCTCTGCAGTAGCAGCAAGGATGTATCGGAACAAGCCATGGGGCAAAACAAATCACTTGTGATTTACAGAATTATAAAGATTTTAATAGCTGCAATGTTTCTCGCTCAGATTGGTCTTTATTTCCAGGAGTCAAAGTTTCCCGGCTGCCCCGGGCTTTTTAAAGGCAGTAATTGGCCAACAGAGAGACTCAGGATCTCCCAGAGTGATTGAATGTATTTGTTGATGTGAACTCGAGGGTATCACTCTAAAGATCACAACTCCGGGTTGGTGAGAGCATGCAACTTATCAAGCACAATGCAGTTTGCAGCCGTGCTAGCTGGGCAACTTTCCCATACAGTTTTGTTTAAAGTTTGAACCTTTCTGCCGGGCTCCACTCTATTTTTACTGATTAGTTGTGATTCCACATTGTTTCGCGGTGAACTCGGGGACGGCGCTGTGCGAACCAAAGACGGCCGGACGTTAATGCAGAATAATAGTTGTAACGAAGGGCACGACTGTAATTCCGACATGTGAAAAACACGTCGCTCTTTGAGGGAGAGCTGAAAGAAGAAATCCAGTCTGTTTTCACCACCGTTTCGCATTTGCAATCGAATGTATACATGTTATACATTACATATATATGTAAAATACACTTTTTTTTTTATCGCAAACGGCACAGTGTTGGAAGCTGTTTAAAGCTCTGCAAGACGTTCAGTGACTCTGTGCTGCTGCAAACTCGGGGGGGGGGGGACAACAGATAATTATAGAACAGCACTGTGGTTGGCGCTGTCGCCTCACAGCAAGAAGGTCCCGGGTTCAACTCCCAGGTGGAGACAGTCTTGGTGGGTCTCTTTTCACGCACACAAACATCAAAACAGGCGTTGTGGGACAAACATCCAGTCGGTGTCCTCAACCAGACGCATGTGTGCAGCTCTGCATCTGGCTCCTCGGGGCCACACAGCGGCCACTGCTCCTCCTCCGAGGATGGAAATCACTTAAAGGGGAAGAGAAAAGTTTCTCCACAGATAGAGTCTGATGTGACCGATCGACTTCTTCTTCTTCTTCTTCTTCTTCTTCTTCTTCTTCTTCTTCTTCGTCTTCTTCGTCTTCTTCTTCTTCTTCGTCTTCTTTGTCTTCGTCTTCTCTCACACCATTATTTCCTCAGATATGGCTGCAGCTAAGCTTCACAAATAATTACAAACATTAATCGAATGAAAATAAATATTTCTGCTTTATTATTTTTCGCACAGCGAGCCTTTTGAAGCACTTTTTTTTGTAAAGAATAACAAAAATTAAATAAATTCTCTGCAATATTCTAATATTGAGACTATCCATGTAATAGGATAGGATATATTTCCCTGAATATATATTTCCACCCAACTCTTTTCTGATTCAGATACAAAATCTGCATTTTCTTGCAGGGCAACTCTTGCTCTTTCCAACTGTTTGAAGAAATGAAAAGCAAAACAGGCCCAGCTATATTAAGCAGATCCACCGGGGGAGGCATAATGGAGTTTGACTCTCTACCGGTGGTCCCCTTGTTAGTGTTGCGTGTGCGTGTCAGAACTGACAGTGCAGGTAGCTCGCACTGCCACTTAAGGTTTTAGCTTCAGTGGCTTTTGGAAAGAAATGACCGTGACCTGTGTAGCTGGAGCCCGCATCCCACAGCCTTTCTGCCTGACAGCTGCTCAATGGCAAGTGTCTGCCAGCATGCCGAGGGGGGGGAACGCTGCCAAGCAGCCGGAGATAGAGATGATTACCACATCCCTCTGTCCCTCTCAGGCTGCTCGCTGAAAACTGATACCTACTAACAAACTGCTGTCAACATGTCAGCGATGCGGAGAGAGAGAGAGCACCAGGGAGTGTTCAAGGCAGAGAGGCGGTTGGGAGGGAGGGTGGGGGTGCAGCGTGTGTGGGAAAAGCCAGCGAGGAGGAGACCAAACAAGTTAGGATTAATGACATTAGGACGGGTCTGTCCCCACCGTCTTCACAGTGGACACTGTAGGGAAAGGCTGACCCAGCGGGTGACAATGATGGATGTCAGGTGGAGGAGCCGCGGGGGTCGCCGGTGAGCAAGGCTGCAGCGTGGCGTCGCGCACCGTCACCTGTGAAAACACAAATTTACACAGAGTTCAACTGTAAGCAGAATGTTGGAAGAAATCTGCGCTGGAACTTCAATATTTATCAAACTATTATTTATTTATTTGTTTGTTGCTGTCACAGCCACACTGTGTGCTGGGCGGCTACTGCTACGCTGTCGGGAGTTTTTATTATTTTTCACATTACTTTGAAGTTTAAACATTGTTGTGCAGATATGCAAATCAGCCCCGGACCTTTACTCCAGTCACTTGAAACTAAGAATTTCCCGCTGAGTGAAGAGTGGATGCCGTTGTCCCGGGGAGGAGTTCTAAATGTCATTGTTTTTGAATAAATCCCACACTGAGCCACTTTAAAGTGAAACCAGAGAGAAATCACAGTTGACATATATTTGACTAATTGTTGCAGTGGGTGGGGGCGGGGGTGGGGGTACAGAATGCTTTCTGTGATGGAGTCTGCATGGAGCACTTTGCATTATCAGTAATTAGAATATCAACAGTGATTGCAAAAAACAATATATTGGTTTTTTGAAGGACATTTTAACAGCTCCTTTATACACATTTGTTTTTGTTTTGTTTTTTGCTCTCAGGATGGAAGATGACAATTATGACAATTCACATCCCAACTTTTTTTTTTTTTTGTGTAAGACAGGACAACAGGGGTGAGATGGGGAAATACAATGCACACTCAAACACAGTAAAAACCAAAAAACCAAAAACAAATTAAAGGGAATTGTTTGCAAAAACATTGATTGAAAATAAGCCAGGATCCGCATGAAAAAAATAAATGAAGATATCAATTTAATTTACTTGAACATTCGTTTCTCGAATGTGAACTGTTGGATCGGAGGGTTAAAATATTCTCAGTCGGAGCAGCGGAAACTTTGTATCCAGAGACTCGCGCGGTGCAGCTTTAATCCCCACACGAGCACCGCAAAGGTCGAGGATTTACTTTCTCATTTCAGCTTTGAAATGCCACAAATAATAATATTAATAACAATGAGCAAGTAAAGCTCCAGTAATTCTCTGCGCGGAACTTTTGTTGGGCAACAAGATAAGTATTTCTCTACGAAAAAAAAATAAAAAAATCAATTTTCGAGAAGAAGACGCTATGGAAACAAACCTAAGTGCTAGTTTGAACCAACCCCATAAGGCTTTCAGGGAAACCACGGAGCCTAAGAAGCACTTTATTAGCCAGCAGGGGGGGGTCAGGAGGAGCAGCCCTGTCATTGATTGAGGTTGGAGGATGCATCCACAGCTGCACTTTCTCTAAATTTCTAAGAGTAAATATGCACCTTTGAAGTGGGGGGTGCCTGGGAGCACTCCTCTGCACAGATTGTGTGGGTTTCTGTGGGGAGCTGTACTTACGGGAAAGATCAATGGCCAGGGCATTAGGGGGGAGAGTACACTACACTGTCCAGCCCTGCAGCCTACACAACGGCTCGGCAGCCCCTGCACGGCCAGCGTTGTGGAGCTCAGGGCACTTTAATTCTCCGTGCTGCTTCCTCACACTGATAAATTTCAACCTATCTGCCTCCAAAATATATGGCAGGGGAGTGAACTTTACTCCCATTCTGGCTTTTTT
Organism: Nelusetta ayraudi; assembly: GCF_046127955.1. Classification (NCBI taxonomy): domain Eukaryota; kingdom Metazoa; phylum Chordata; class Actinopteri; order Tetraodontiformes; family Monacanthidae; genus Nelusetta; species Nelusetta ayraudi. The sequence continues at coordinate 5,952,088 of NW_027466103.1, read as the reverse complement.
GAGGTTTTTTTTTGTTTTTGCTCAAATAACTATAAGTTGTGATCTTGAGAAAATGGGCACAAATGTTTGGACAATCTTAGGGTTTTAGAATTATCTTTCATTTTCAGCTCTGTTTTCATATTATAGATTATTCTTATCGGCTGCAGGCTTTGTAAAAAAAAAAGACGGAAAAATGAAATATTTTTGACAGGAATTTTACTGCTCTTTAACTTCCTGGAAAAAGCAACAAAAAACAACAACCCTCCGTCCACTTTGCGAGAGCACGGAAAAAGCCCTCTCCTGCTCATCGTGCAACTGGATTTGCGTGCAACTTGTGGCAGGCTTTAAGTGCATTATGCTCTCGCCGAACACACTGCATCACTCCATATTGTGGTTTGTAAAGAGAAACGGAAAAAAGCCTTTTGGGCACACCGCGCTTCGAGACAAGCCTCGTCTGCTCCCGGCTGGCGCGGACCAAGAGCCATCCAGCAAAGTCTTTCATTCTTTCTCTTCCCCCCCCCGACTCTTTCCGTGGCATCTTTCGATTTCTTAAAATATTCCCATGGATTTTAAATCAACAACAATTACAACGACCAAAAAAAAACAACTCTGCGGAAGATGAACTGCTTGTAAGATCCTAATTACTTGAGTCTTTTTCTCTGAGTCTCAGTAAAAGATAACAAACAATCAGTCTAAGCAGAGTTAACTCCTCTCCCTGAGTGAGCAGCGTGTGTCGCCTGGGTGTCAGAGTGCGGCCGTCGCAGGTGTCGCCCGGCGGCCTCGGAGACGCAGCCAGAGCCAGTTAGTATTCAGCAGCGCTGTCACGGCCCACAACACGCCGTGTCACTCAGCCGTGCCGCCGCAGCCCCGCGTGGCAGCTCTGGCAGTAATAGAGACGTTGACGTCTTCCGACAGAGTGTTTATCTAAAACTAATGCTAAGCAACCGGAGCCAGTCGTACCCCTCTCCCCCTCTCCCCACCTCCCCGCCTCCCCTGTTCATTCATCCCGCAGGAACTCTTAGAATTCACGACACAATGGTCCCACCGCAGCTCCGCGTCTCCGTCTATCATTATTGTTATTATTCGCATTTCAGTCGGAGGCGTCTGGTGTGTGTTTCGCCGGCCAGACTCCTCCCGGTTCCCCTCGCGGCTTTTTCACAGGTACCCGTGGAAATTTGTGACGCTGCGGTAGCGGCAGAAGGCGTCACCTGTGCACGCTGGCGAGACTCTCCCAGCCCGGGGCCTCCCACTTGGTTGTTTACATATTTCTGCCGCCGTGTTATTCTTTGACATTTGGCCGTGGAGATTCTCCTCCTGCCTGCCTGACTGACTGCCTGACTGCCTGCCTGACTGCCTGACTGACTGACTGTCTGCCGCGCACAAAAGGGCAGATTGGAGCTTTTGTTGAGGGAAAATCGCCGGCGCTATTTTAATTCGGCCTGATTCTCTTCCTCTCGCACCTCACGGAGAATCTCGCCGGGATAATCCGTTTTGTCGTGTCCGACGCGAGACTTGTGTGCATTTTGTGAGGCGCGAGAGGCGGAAAAATAGAATTCCTATATATTGCTATATGTATCAGAGAGCCATGATGGGTTCATGAAGTGTATGGAGCTATCTTTAGAGGATTGATTTCCCATACTGCCATGCAGTTGGCTGCATTTATATTCCATGCCTGTGGCTCCGTGACCCCTGGTTCTCCTTTGATGTGGCAGGCAGAATCACAAACCAGGATGAGGCAGCGAGAGGGAAGGCTGAGGGATAGCAAAAGGTGAAGCAGTCTACAATGGAGTGGGGGGTGGAGGCGGGTGGTGGGGGGTGGTGGTGGTGGTCGGGGGATTTTTTTTTTTCTTCTCCTGCTTCTCCTTCTTCTTCTACTCCTTCTTCTTGTTCGCGCTGGTGCAGGTTTTCTAGCGGGGATGAGAGGACGCAGGGATGAGGCAGCGTGGAAAAAAAAAAGGGAAACCTTTTCCTCCCTTTTTCGCAGGGAACCGATGAAGCCATCATCTGACAGATCTGCGAGGGGGTTTTGCACCGAGGGCGGGTCTGTCGGTGGGTGGGTAGCAAAGGAAGCCGGGCCCGAGAGAAAGGGATGGGTGGGGGTGGGGGTGGGTGGGGGCGCAGGGGCGGGAGGGAGGGCGTTGGGAGAGGGCACGGCGGTGGCGTGGAGCTGATAGAGACGTCAGCGCCGCTTCAGTAATCTGGCGACGGCTGGCCGCAGCGAGGGGGCCGTCGGGGGGGAGGGGAGGCGGGGGCCCCCGCGAGAGCGTCGGCATGATAGAGCGGACCACCCCGACAACACTGGCGGGGGGCCCCGGCAGTGCGGACAAATCAAAGCGGGGAGAAGTAATTTTTGAGAAATTACAGAAATCTCCATGGAAATTAGCATGAAACACTTTCTAATCTCTTGCTTTTCACCGCCGACGATCGGGGTCAGCGCTTCAACTTCTGCAGCCCTTGCTTTCCCTTTCTCTCGCGCCCCCGTCCCTAATTTCATTATTCCCTCTTGATTTTTTTTCTCCTCTTCCTCCCGCTTGTTCGTCTTCTTCTTCTTTTTCTTCTCTCTCTTTTTTTTTTACGTATACTCATTTTAAACGGGCCGACGCGGCGAGGCGGCCCCTCCCCCTCCCGCCTCATATTCCTCCACCATTCATTTGCTTGAACCCCCTTTTCCATTGACCACAATTAAACGTTTAGATTTCAAAGGCAAATCAAGGGAGAGCCAAGCCGTGCCCTTGGAGTGACACAGGATCAAGCTGCTGGGTGCTGCCGCGCCTCACATGGGATGAATCCCTCCACATTTGTCCTCTGCACCCCTCGCTTTCGCTCTCGCCGTGTCTGTCAGGGCTCGGGACGCCGTCGGAGTGAATGGGAGGAGTGAGAGACTCCTCGTCGGGCTGCTGGCGGTCAACGCAGAAGCGCCAGAATAAGACGCAGTTTTTCTTGTCCCAGTGTTTGCATTGAATAGTGTTTGTCTGAGTTTTAAAACATATCAGGAGACATAACAGGAGAATTTTATGCACATACTTACTCATCTATACATACATATACAGAAATGTATCTGCCACATTTAACAGGGCTAATGAAAAAAAGTTTTAGTTTGATTTATTTATTTATTTATTTATTTACTTACTTGTTCATTTATTGGCTATTTTGCGGTTATTAAAATCGTTGTTGTCATCCTCACTGGTGACTGCAGACAGTTTTCAGCTGGAAAGAGCAGCTCTTGCTCCACTAGAGCACTCATACTGAGAGCTGGACTCTCTGTCGTCGTGCTCTATGGAAATTGTTCCCTGCTCACATGCTGTTTTCAAGGCTGCCCACAATATTGAACCTAAACTGTGAATAATTAAAAGAAATTGTTGGGTTTTTTTTGTCCATATACATACACATGTATTTATACATATATACATTTTTATTTTTATTTTTGCAAAAAAACAACACAAATTGTGTCTAGAATAGTGCAACACAATCTCATCTTCTTTTCCTTTTTCAAATGCTGTGTATGCTTTCTAGAATTTGATTGAACCATAGATAAATATATTATAGTATGTTCTCCCATTTATGTCCTCACTATTGGGACATTGCGAGGGAAACTGCCAGAAAATTCAGTCGCAGCATATCCAAGAGGGACCAGGGTCTCTTCAAATCTCAGCGCAAACAGGAGCCAATAAAAAAATTAAATTGGGTCATCTCCCCCTCTATGGTTAGACAACAACAGAGGAAGCCATAAATTATTTTTCACGAACCACAAATTATCAGAAATTAGCTGTGAAGAGTTTCAAGCCGTCCTCTAAATACTGGAGTCACTTTGTTTGAATAAAAAAAAAAATAATAATAATCCACCTCATCATCACCCTGTCATGCTGGTGAGTGATTCCTTTTCAAGTCAACTGCATGTCATGTCGGTCCCAACCGACTCCCACCCTATTAGGTAAAGATGCACACAAGTCCTAGTGGGAGCAGCACCGGCCAGACAGAAATAATGGCCACTAGGTCCATCTAAAATAGTGACATTTGATTAGCATTACATCCTGTGCTGATTCATGGGAAACAGAGTAGCGGCGGAGGGGAGTTAATTAGAGCGCATGCAGACTTGGCACGTCGCACTGACAAGCAGTGGAAGTGTGTGTGAGATGTAGAAACCTTTCTAACCTCTTGTTAAACCTTGTCTTCCGTTCTAACGCTTTGCCCTCTAATTAAGCTCCAGAGATGGATTGTGTGTGTGTGTGTGTGTGTGTGTGTGTGTGTGTGTGTGTGTGTGTGTGTGTGTGTGTGTGTGTGTGTGTGCGCGTGTGTGTGTGTTTTCTTTTTTCTTCCAAACCGCTCAAATGCAAGTTTGCTAATTGCTAACTATAGGAAGTGACAGTATCCTTTAGGATCCTAAGTCATGCAACCGTGGGAAGAGGAAAACAAACTTCTGATCAACAACAAATATTTAGAGAGGTTCACTTCTTTTTTTTTTTTAGAAATACATGTAACGGCTGGCTGCACGTAAAATGAAAGCAAATATTTTGACGCTAAAATCGGACTTGGTAGCATTTATTTGGACGTGATCCGCAGTGGCAAGGATGATATTTTGACGCAGAATCACTGGGCAAATCTTGTTTTTGTTGAGGTTTTTCCGAGCCGTTCCATCTACAGGCTGTGTTGCAAATTGAATATGTTTTTTTTTCTTTTTTTTCCCTCTGATGCTGTGTTATTTTTCCTCTAAAGGATCCACAGATATAAAGCCTAGGACCTCATTTAACCTGACGGTACAAACATTTGGCAGGGCCTGTGTGTATACCTGCTCCTAGTTGTGCTTCTGCCAGTAATAGATAGATGGCACTGCATCCAAGGTAGAGCAAAGGGCCAGAGACTTCTCCCCAGCATCTCGCAGGGTCCTACTCTCATTATCCATCTGAAAATTAACCTGTCAATTTATCAATCAACACCATCTCGAGTTTTGTGCCTCCTGTTTGGCGAGCAGCGCCGCGGCGACGCAGACGCGCTGATAACCAGGAGGTATGTGTTTGTTAGTCTAGTGAATGAGCGCATTATCACTTAAATGACTGCTATGAATCACAATTGCTGCCAGTCTGTTGATAAGGGGCACACACATACACAAGCAATTTGATTTTAGAGTATATTTCTGTTTAGGCATTCTTTTATGTGTCAAGGAAAAATAAGGTCAGGGCCAGGCGGACAGTGTTGCGGCTTTGTCGCACACACACTTCCACAGGCAGCCTGTGTGCAGGCTGCATTGTGTCAGGACGGAACTCTGTGGTTCACCGCGGTGCTGAAAGGCAAAGACTTTACAGACGGCTGATTAGCTGCCGTTTATTTATTTATTTGCTTGTTTAAAAAAATGATTTGTTGCTTTTTCATTTTATTTTTTAAACAAAAAGACCAATATAAAAATGGACAAAAATTTTTTTAGGACAAAAATTAAATCACACCAATAAATATAATTACTACCTCTCGAATCAATGGAATCAATATTGATAATGGTAATAATAATAATATTTATAATAATAATATAATAATAATAATAATTTATTGGCAATTCATATGTGTATAAACAATTTGATTTCTAATATAACTGCTTCAGAATAATAATTGATATGTATTTAATTTATTTTGTGAAAAAAGCAATTCAAAGCTAAAACAAAATATGCAAACTTACAAAGTCAGTAGAGATGTTCAAATAGAATAAAATACATTTCTTATTTTTATACATTTTTAATTAAAACAGCACTTTAAAAAATAAATATGCTACTGATGCTTCTTTTTTTTTTATCATGAATGTCAATGTAAAATCATTTTATGAATACACCGTACCAAAGCACCAGTGCTGACTTGGTCTTCAGTCAGTGTCAGTATGGTTTTAAAGTGTTCTGAGGATTTTACACACATGCCCTAATTCTTCCCTATTGACTTTAGAGTTAATGTTACATCTGCTCTCCTACACATCTAAAGGAAAAAGCAATATTGGAATGTGTGTTTGCACGCACAGCGTGCCACAGTTATAATAAGCCCTGGGATGTGTCTTTATCTCTTAAGAGGTTATAATGTGATAAGCTAAACCAGACCCTTAGAAAAAAAATCCTACCAAGTGCAACCGCGGGTTGGACCTCGATTGCTTCGCTTCATCTTTCTCTTTTCCTCTGCGTTCTCCTCGTCTCTGTTCAGGTTATTAGCCGCTACATAACTGGACCCCCCCACCAACACCCAACCTCCCCTTTAAAAAACATAAGACGGATGCAGATGGAACCTTATAGGGGTTGTGAATAGACGTGCCTTTCTCCTTATGACTATTTGCCAGCGGCCTTATTGTGTAGAGATGATGGATTGACGGGGGCGCTAGCGAGGACAACATTGGGGGAGACTATTGTGAAACGCTGACCGAAAGAAGTGAGAAAAAGGGAAGAAGACAACATCTGGTAATTTGTTTCAGGGAGCTCAGCCTAATGATGTAAGCAGATTACTTTCCATCAGATAGGCACCGGGGCAGAGGGGTCGTCTTTCTCCCCTTCTTTCTTTCTTTCATTCTTTCTTTTTTGTGTGTGGGTCACTGAAGACAGAGGCGGCAACCACCGGCCCGCACTCAGGTACTAGTTCGTACACCGACGACTGTGCGAGCTTCGCTATGCCGTTTACTAATTGACACACTCGGGGAGGTGGATTTGATCTGATCAAAAAATAAATAAATCGCTTGGCAGCGGCTCGTGTCGGAGCCTCTTGTCACTGTTTTGACGCCTTGAAAGGGCGAAGTCCCCGAGCCGAGCGTCTGAGGTGGGATGTGAGCCACCCGATGCCGTGGGTGCCCCCCCCCGTCTCACCCCGAACCCCCGATACTCTCCCCTCCCCTCCTCAGAGAACAGAGATCAGTGGTACGCTGGGACTGAGAGAGAGGGCAGGGACCCGGCGCGATGAAGGACACTGGCTCTCTGTCAACACCAGGAGGAGGCTGGAGGATGAAACACACCATTAAGAGCAATTTGGAGTGTTGCTCTAAATTTTCAGGCGGACTGATCGATCCTGACAGGAGGGCACCGCACCGCCTGCCAGATCACTTAAACCAGTGCCCCTTGTCTCACGTTGCTTAATGTCATGTCATTGGCCATCATCCCCAGGCGAACGGCGGGCCGCTGCATTTCGTTTCAATTACCACTCGTAGGATTACCTTTTATTTTTTTTTTTACACGTCGGTAATCAATAAGGATTTTGATAATAATGTCATAATGCAATCCTGGTATTGCATTTTACTCTCTTTTTCCACCTCTCTCTGTTCTAATCCAAAGTGAAATCCTCTGAGATGAGCTGTCCTGTTGGTTTATTGATTTTCCACCCCTCCACATCCCCCCCATTCCTGCTCTGTGATCGTCGGTCAGAAACTTGAGAACCGAGGTGCAGCAGAAGAGACTCCTACCTTACTCAATGGCTTAACCGTCCGACAGGTAATTTACATGACAATAAAAAAGAACAACAAAAACATAACAAAAAATACAATATATTTATAGGGATTGTTTTGCACATGAATGCAGCTCAAAATAAAATAAGACAGACGCTGCAAAATCTGACAAATTAAACTACCAAAGCGACGATCGCAGATCTGATAGGTGCCTCGGTTACTTGAAAAAAAGGGATGCGTTTTAGATAGATTAGTGATGAAACATGAAAAAAACAGGCAGGAATCTTTAATAATCTCAAAATAGAAAAACAACGCACAAAGTGTTATTGTTCATAAGTGAGCGTTATTTTCCTCAGCAGATATTCCCAGTTGTATGGAAAAAAAAAAAAAAAAAAAAAAGGCTGTCTGCTGTGCAGGGCCCTGGTCCTGCGCATTATTGCAGCGGCAGCAGCACTGACATTTTATATGCCATCTATTTATTAGTTGGGATGTTCATTGAGGCAGCTCAGGTTAAGTATCTTGCTCAGTGTCTGACTGCAGATATTGAACTTGCGGCCCTCTCGCACCAAGTTCAGTTCCCTAACCACAACCAGTTTGCCCCTTTTGAAGGATGAGGTCTCAGCGAGCCCGGCACTCTGTATACCACACAGACAGTGATCTATTCTGTGTCTGATATCATGTTGCTCCATGTCACTGACTGATGTTACCTGCGTCCCCTCCCCCCCCGTGCGATGATTAGATCCGTGGCTGCGCCCACTGCTCGCCTCATAAAATCACTTTCTTTTCTCTTAACCCGCGAGATGCCGAGTCTTCGGTGGCGGCAGCGAGTGAGGGAGCGGAGGGAGAAATAATAGCTGAAGTTATTTTAAAGGATGAGACTGCTCTATTGTGCGGCCGCCGCTCCATCCTTGACAAATGCCCCTCATCCGAGTCGGCGACATGCTCTGCCGTAAAAGTGGGTTACGCGCGGGAGTGTGACTCATGTAAGTCACAATGCACGGAGACACCTGCTAAGCACATTCGCATGTAATGAAACACAACGCAATAAAAAGTAATGGAGGCAACATGCGAGAATTATGTCTGATTCTGCTCATCCCTGCTCTCTACCTTCCTGCAGTGCCAGATGCAGAGTTGCATCTGTGACTGGGAAGCAATAAAAAAAAAAAAAAATCAAAACATTTAAAAAAAATATATATATATTTTCCAATTTTTCCCCAAAATGTTTTTGATGGTTAGTGTTTTTTTGTGGAAAAAAAAAGCACTTTCATTTCTTACAGGAGTGAAGATGGAAATAAGCCCATCTAATATAATCTGGCATTTTTACATGTACCTCTATACATGTTCATTGAAATGCATTGTCTGTATTTTTTAAATATAATAAATAATTGAATTAGAAATACTCCACCAATTAAATTAATCCTGATTGAAATAACTTGTCAACACAAAAATACATTTTCTATTAGAATCTTTTTTTTTTCTTTTTTTTTCGTATAGATAAATCCATACTATATATATATATATATATTATTGAAATTAAACTCAAGAACACAGTGAGCCTTAAATTTGTTGTGGTTGGGGTGATAGGGAGTGAACTGCTAGCCCATTGTACCTTTAATGATTTCTCTGTTCTGCTGTATATCTTCAGGGGCTGTCTGCGCCACCAGCTGAGGCGTTAATACAAATATAACAGATCATTTGTCAACTAACCTGTTTTTAAGTGCCTTTCACCAAAAGTGTGACAGGCAGGTGGGGAAACATGGCAGACATAATTAGGTATCCGCTGTTATTGAACCATCCTGAGAATTCACGGTTGTTGTTGTTTTTTCTTTCTTTCTTTCCAAGCACTTTTAATCAGCTAATTGTGATGTTGGTCCATTATTGTTGTTTTTATTATTTTTTTCTATTTCAAAAAATGTATTGATTCATGCACCTGTCGTTCAGAGTTTATTCTCAAATCAAGACAAGGGGCTGGACAAAAAAAAGAGCATCTCGTTAAATAGTCTTATTAGCCTTAGCTGTTTTCTTCTTTTAAAGAATAGTAGGGCAATTGATAAAGTCTAAGCCCCGCCTCCGCCGCCTCTCCATTTTGTAATCACAGGCAGTTTGGCAGCACGGCGTAATTAGTTTGCACGCCAGATTTCCCATGAGCCCCAACCCAGCTCAAAGCCAATCCCTTCCTCATCAGCAGCCCAGAGACTAAACACCTACTTTATCTGGTTCCCCCAAGGCTGTCCATCCATGGGGAGTCAGGGTGCCCTCAAAAACACTGCCAGCAAGGGTCTCCAGTGCCTCGGGCTTATACGGGTGAAACTTCAGATGGCAGATGGCACCTGGAAAGGAAAAGACCGTGTCTTTAAGGTAGAACTGCCAGACAAAAGTGGAACATCATATCCTGGAGCCTAAACGTCCCAGGGCTGAGATTAAAGCATGAAATACATGTTTAGAGGCACCGCAGAAGTCTTCCTTTCAAAAAAAAAAGAAAAGAAAAGAAAATGCAACTGATCAAAGTGTCTGATGTGTGGAGGCATGCTGCAGGGTATTTTTATGTTGTCACCAGTTGACAATAATCGGGGAAATATTTCACAGCTTGTTCAAGTGTCACCGCCGATAAGAAGTTTGAGTGTAACTTATTACCGCCGCTATTTGAGCGCCAAACGTGATCGCTGCATCGTATAGGAGAGCGTGTCCTTTTTCCTCAATCTTATCCCGCTCACTCCTTTCATTGCGAGTATTTGTAGACGTGCATCTGAATTGCCTCTGCCAGTCAACAGCAAGAAGTGATCGGGCAGTTTTTAATACCACTAGGCCCATCTGGGAGAAGGACCCTTTTCATTCGGCATACTTGGCTGCTTGTTGCCTCGCCATAATGGGCACGCTGAACGAGCTCTGAAGCAATAGCCAATTAAATGCCTTGAAGGGGATGCCTCGAGGCCCGGCATGAAAGGCTTCAGGTGTGAAATGCTTGTTTTTCAAGAGTGCTGCAAATGTTGGCTGCTTTCAAGTTTGCTATTGCCCTGCTGGCTTCCCCTTTCAGCCCACCCCAGCAGCCCTTCTCATGTGGAGGAGGGTAGAGGCTAGAGGTGATGGGCAAGAGAAGACCACTTAAGTACAATTTTCTATTCAGCGTTCCAAACCTGTGCACTCTCGTGTTTTTCACCGCTGCCTCGTCACAGTGAACAGAGTTTCACATAATGCGGACAATAGCTTTTTAGCACACAATGGAGAGACGAGGAGAAGCTGAAGGGCAGACAGGGGAGAAATATGGACGGGGACTGAAAGTCTGCAGCGTGAGTCCAAACCCGAGCCTGTGGCGGTTGGGTGATGGCCGGGTTGGCTGCGAGAGGGCTTAAAAGGAGATGGATTGTTTGCTAATTATGGTCATTTCTGACCAGAACACGGCAAGTTCAACGACTACTTTAACGCCTTATTGAATAAAGTAGAGACTTGAAATGCAATGGTGAGGGACGCTTCTGTTTTAGAAATTTGTTTTCAGACCCTACAGGGGGGTAGAGCGAAGAACGTTCATACGCGGTTCAAGTGCAAGACACAGACTGCCCCGTCTGCGGGTTCACGCTTGCTGTAAATGGTCGTTAGCGCCAACGTTTCTATCTCGAGTGTCACGTCCAGACGCATTGAAGTGCACTGCTTCAGACCGCTCTCACGGACGACGTGGAACTCGAGAACCAACATTAAAAGATCCTGCGGGCACGGAGAAGAAGTAAATCCAGGGGATATTAATCTTATTGGGACCATACATCACCCTGGTGTCAGGTGGAGAGACGAATGGCTGCCTGTTTATCTGTGCTAAGCTATGTGGTTTACCTAGCCATCGCTTCGGCCGCACATTGCTGCTAATAAATTGGTTAAGTCCTCTCGCGGCGATCGCCCTGAAGTTAAGGCAGCGGGTTGCGTGAGCTCACACCACCACGGCCAGCCATCCTCACATCCTCCCCCCTTTTTTATCTGTCCCGATTGGGAGAGCCGCCTTCGATAAGGTGAGGGGAGGAGAAATCATAATAAATGGAGTCCATTAGAAGCAGCAATGCATCAACTGCTTGATAGAGTGATTAATAAACAGGATTGGATGGTGATTGATTAAAACGCTTAATCAAACTGTTAGAAAGGCGCAATTGGCAATGGGGCATAAATGCCCCGCTGGGCTCCAATGTTTGAACGGATACCTAGCCGTTGTGTTGGCTGTCGCCATTTACAAAGCCACACTGACCTGTAACATTAAAAACCACATGAGTACGCCAAGAGATGCAGAGCTCTGTCCTTTTACGGAATTAATCATCAAAATTGGGCCCCTTTTGAAACCTCAAGGTTGTTGTTTTTTTTTCTTTTTAACAATAAAGCAGCCGCTGACTTTGGTGGGCATGTGGCCTCCTTAAATATGGCTGAAAGGCCCAGAATCACTTAGTAATCAATGAATAAAATCACTTGCAAAGTCTGCGGTGGTGGATGAGTGGGCAGTGACATGCCGCTAACAACGTCTTTGAGTCTGAAATGTCATTCAATTCCGCTAATGCAAAGAGAAACACATGGAGCAGATTGACATGTCAGGCTTCGTAAAGTTCAGACTTGATGTATAGCACATTAAGACAGGAAATTACACAGGTTGTAATTATCAGCAGCGACTGACCTCAGGTGCTTAACGTTTTCGGGTTAAAGTACTTGTACTTCGCTTTTAAGGTTTGTAGCGCGAGAAAAGATTGGCATGTGTGTGCAAATGGCATGCTTTTATTCAGGGAAATGAATGAAGCAAATCGAGATAAAGTGACGGCCAGAACCATTTCCATGTACGCGCTTGATGATGATGTCCATTCACCTCCGTGAGTTGGACGCCTGGCGGGGAGGCCGGCGATACAATTATAGTCGTCGCAAAGAGCTGATGGCTTCGCATGGCTGAAGTGAAGCTATTGACTTGAAGAAACATGGCTCCCGTCGCTGTACTGAACTCAGTGGTCGCCTGTTTGTGACTACAAACATAAAGGAGATATCCATGAAAGAAGTATTGTCACCACTTGATGCTTTGACTTGATGAATAGAATTCGCACTGCATGTTCCGCAAAGGGTTTAGTCAAGAGGAGGAGAAACTGAATGGATTCTAAAGCAGTTTTTACGGTGCTACATCAAATCACTCTCTGCAGTGTATGAACGTTAAGAGCCAACACCTACTGCATGAAAGCCCTTCAAAAAAAAAAGAAAAATGAAAAAGAGCTAAATATTGAGGCTGCTGTCGAACATTCATTCAATGTTCCTTACGTGGTCAATAATATTAAAGCAAGTAAAGGTTTTGCTTTTGGGAATTATTTGATTTGATTTGAATTAACTCTGAATACTTGCGTGGATCCACTTAACAGGATGTTGTTCAGCTGTGCTGTTGTTTTTAAACTGCATTGTGTACTCTGTTTTAATTAGCCACACACGAGACTAAATGGTGGATTGTAATTTGTGCGCTTGTGAGGCTATTAACCATCCTCGGGTTTGAAGCGTACAGCGCACGCCATTTAAACCGAATGGAGTCCTCCGTTTGAATGGAAGTCAAATAACTGACACATGAGTGATTTGTTAATTATGGAAATTGGCTGCCGCAGGAAGCTGGTAAGTTGCAGGAACTCTGTCATCTTAAAGGGTATGGCGAGTTGTGATAATGTAGTGCCTTGGCACGGCCCTCTTGATGTAATGACAGGTCAATTTGACTGGCTTTATGCTCTGGACCCTGCTTCTTTTCCTGCAGCTCCAGCAGCGCTGACTGGCCACCTCCCCCCACCTCCTTTTCTTGTGTCCCTTGGACTTTGATTTCTCCTTTGTCCCGCTGGCTTCTCTCGTGGCACTTCCCAAGAATAAGAGATGCCATGCAGCCATGACCCCTTCACACCGCACTGATGACTTCTGTCTCTTCCATGCATGACCTCTCACCTAGCTGCTGACAGCTTGATTAATTGAAGAATGTTATGATTTATGAGTATCTTCTCGGCATGATTAGCAAGGCAACAGGTGGCTCGACCAAACAGCTAGCGGGAACGCTTCTTGGCGACCAGAAAACAATGGAGGATTATATTTGGAAACTGTGTTTTTGTAAAGCGCTGACTGTCAGCTCGGTTTAGCCATACATCATCTTGACTGTTTTGTCCACCGCTGCGGTTTGGATGTCTTCACAGAAAGGTTCCTTTTGTCCGACATACAGAAAGACGTCACGTCTCAACAATGCAGCTAGCCAGCGAGCTGTGTTGTCTATTAATCCACAAGTTCTATAAGAAACTGCAAAAGAAATAAAGGAGCGCTGCGAAGGCAGGAAGCGGTTTGTACAATCTTTCCTCCCCTGCATCGGTGAATGGCTCTTACCCAACGCGATTGGCGATGACATTGTGCTAATGCTTGACTCTGCGCGGCAATGAGTGTCATTTAAAGAGTGCCGTGTAAGAGGAGACGTGTCACCGGTGACACAGGGCCACATCCAATTGTCTACACAAAGCTCGATGAGTTAACTCACCTGACAGCTCGCCAGATAAGTCTTGTCTTGTATTGGAGACACTTAACCGCCTAATGGAAGGTGGTGGTCCAACTCAGGTGACAAGGGGGCGGGGTGATGAAGGGGGTCACATGAGACCTTCTCATCGACTCCGTCATTCCAAGGCGAAGGAGGACAGAGTGGGATGGCAGCCTCTTGACACAGTGTCACCGGCAAACTGTCCGGCTGAGCGAAAGCACATGGTAAGACGTGGCCCTTTTCTATTGACATGGATTTGTTCTGACCTCGGGTCCAGGGGCCGTGACAACTGATGGATGATTGATGGTGCTGTTTCAGCAGTGTCAATGAGAGAGGCAGGCACCCCGGAGGAAAGCCAGAGTGATCAAGAGTGACCTGGCGCTAACTTGTGTTGGCCAACAAGGAGTTAGCTATCAACAGCTCCTTCCTGTCACCCAGTCCTCCCTCCACTGGTGTCCTTCTTTATTTATTGGTTATTTGTTGAGTTTCCATAAAGTGTTGAGCAAGTTTAAAGCAAAGTCTTTAAAGTTTGTTTAGTATAAGACTCCAGTCCCTTGCTGACTTGGTGTGAACAAATTATGTCAATCATAGCTACATCGCAGAGCAGCAGAGCTATTGTCAGTTGGATAAGTTTTAATTATTGTCATTAGCTTGCATTGGCCATGAGGAACACTGCACATATTAATCCTATGTGGCTCATTGGTGACATGATCAGAATGTTTCCAACCCGATGGGAACCCGTCTCCGTGAAAGATTTTAGCATTTGTTTCAAAAGCTACAGATATCACTTTGAACGTTTTTGTTTTGTATAAATCTTCCAGTGAACTATTCAACATCAAAAGGCCTTATATAAACTGGTAGTGGTTGTCTGTCTTGTCATGTAGCCTCGTGTGTCTCCTCCCCTTCAAATTCAATTTCAAATGCTCAAAAGCAGCGACTTCGCAAGGCATCGAGTGAAGAAATGTCGGTGCGCTTGTGTTTACAATGAAACAAGCCATCAATGAAAAATTAATTATCTGGGAGTCCACAGAGGTTAATTTTGGTCACAAACCTTTCGATCCCTAGCGGCTGACCCCGCCAGCGCTGGTCACTGCACTTGCACCTAGCTGAGGTGACACGTGCGCTGACCTGTGACACGGGCCAGTGGCAGCAGAGTAAAATGAGCCGCGCTCCCCGAGCCTCGCTGCACTTGGAGGAGCTTAGAAGGCTTCCAGCTGAGAGGAGAGGGGTGAGGTTTTAGTGCCGCTCGCCGTGTGTCACCCGCCCAGCCTGCGTCCTCGGCAGACACCCCCCCCCGCCCCAGCCAGCCCTGCCACCCACCTCTGCTGTCTCCTAGAGACAGCACTGCCCACCGCTGGCTGCCCCATATGTTTGGGCAGCACACAAGGTGGTTTCTCGGATACTGTGGTTGCTAATTATAAATTTAATTTGCATTTTAATTAGAATGGCGGAAAATTAAAGCCTGCCAGCTGGAGAATTTCAAAATGCTTTCCCTCCCTCCTTTTTTTCCCCCTTTCTCCCCCTTTTTTTCCTTGGCTGGTTTCGGCCGAGCGCGACTCTGTTTGTCTTCTCATCGTGGGACAGTGTGCGCTGATGCTCCTGAGTCAGTCACTCTGGTTTCTTTTTCTTTTTTTATCTTAGAACTGTGTTTGCAAAGTTTTTGAAATGCGTGGGGAGCATTAGCACAAGCGCCAATCACAGAGGGATGTGCTTTTCCTGCTGATGATGTTTTGAAGGTCTTTCTTCTTCTTCTTCTCCTTCCTCTCAGTAGTTTGACAATTAAGACAAGGTTCCAAACCCCTGTCGTGGAGCCCGATTGATGTACCTCCTTAAACTGGCTGGGAAGTGAGCGATCGCCATGCGCGTGGGCCGATAATGCCATTCAGTTTCGGTTATTATTTTCCATTCTCCATAATTCGTCCCGTTGCCGCCATTGTTCCCTCATGGTCACTCTCATTGCCTCTTTCACCTCCCACCGACGTCCTTGCTCGGTAATTGTCATTAATTGATTGACAGCTCTGATGGACCTGAGTAACCCCCAGTTCTAGTCTCATGTCTGCGTCTTAAATGAGAGCACACATGCATTGACCTTGCCCGCCCATCAGCTGTCAGGCTACGTGAAGGCAATCCCGGGGACGCCTCACCTGGACAAAGTTGGACGGCGCTAAACGATTGCGATCGGTTTGCGAGTCACGTCGTGTTCATGGTTGAGGCTGGTTAGATAGTTTGTTTAATCTGCTAATATGGAAATGGCATTCCCAGTGTGCATCCTTTAATTAAAATTCCACTTGGATGTTTTTCTTTGCTCATATTTTAGTCACATTCTCTTTTATTTGCTTTCTTTTGTGCAGTTTTTAACCCATTTGTGGCGGTAATTGCGTGTGTTTTGGCATGTGAGTTTTTAAATTCCTGTTTTAAAAAAGCCAGTCAATCGAAAGAAATAAATGTCATAAATGTAATTTTTGTCTTCGTTATTTTCGATCATTATTATTATTTAATTTTCCTGTGGGGAAACAGGCAAGTATTTTTAAATGACCATAAACATTTACAGTTTCCAGCAGACTTCTCCACCCCTCCATGTCGGCTCAATATAGGCTGCATGTATTTATTTACACGTGTGTATTTTCCCTCCTATAACGCTCCATACTGCATGCAGCGTGTCCCAGGAACACGCCACGTCTGACATTCTTCCAGGTTGTTTTGCTTTGGGAGGCTGCCAGCCCCAGTTTTGCACCTCTTTGCAGGCCCAGTTTGATGTGGTGTGAATAACATTCAGACATACACACACGCCCTCATTAGCATTCATTCAGGGAGGCAATGCAGGACGCCCTCCCTGCTCCGAGGGTGGCATTTTGGCAAGGGCCAAATACACCTGGCAAAAAATCTCTGTCTTTATCCAGCCCATCATGTTCCACGCCTTTCCGTCGTGCTCCCCGAAAACAGCCTTTGTCTCTCATCCCAAAACATCTTTTTTGTGCGAGCTGATCGCCGTGGATTCATTAATTTATGCCATATTACGGGAGGCAACACTTGCGGCCTCGAATGGCATCGAAACACCGGGCAAAAAAACGCAAGTTGTGTCAAACACCATGTAGTGAGGGTCGTCTCTGGACGGTTGTTTAAATTTAGGGGGTTGGTGGGGGTGGGCTGGAGGGGGCAAGCACGGTGGAGCAGTTCACTCGGTGACCCTCAGAAGTCTGGCATGCTGCACCTTCTCCCTCCAAGGCATGAATCCATCAGCCTTAGTCTGGAGCAACAGTGGCCATGTGGGGGAGAAAAAAAGGAGAGAAAAAAACTTGGCAAGGGGACGTCTCACATTCTCCAGATCTGAATGTGCAAACTGCTGCGTCCGTTTCTCTCTAGAACAATCGCTGTATCTCACCACTGATGCTGAATTCTGGTGACTGATAACCGACATTGGTGTATTTCATAGGGGCGAGCCCACAAACATTTTGATGTCACACAAACATGACGTTAATGTCGCCCTAATGTAGCAAAGTGAAGCTAGGATGCCTGGTAAATAACATTCCTGTAGCTGGACTACAGTCCCGGCGGCTGGCTACCAAAGGCTCCTTTTTGGTTGGTCTCGTCGATTGTCAAATATTTGAGCGTATGAAGTGGTGTGATGAGGTGCAGAGACAGATATTTGAAGGGATTTTAACTCATTTGAGCAATTACATGCTTAACTGGCCCAAGATAATCTGTCATCCAAAGGCTCTCCCTCTCCTTTCCGATCCTCCACTCTCTCATACCCTCCTACGTGGAACAAGAGAAGCGCAGAATAGTGGGATTTAGCAGCACAAAAGCTCACCCTGAATGGAATGAAGGCCTTGGAGAAATTAATTGCTTCTAACAAACAGCATGACTGCTAGCATGTTTTGTGTGCCATTCTTATCTGCCTCCAGAGGTAGAGGGGTGGGCGACAGGTCTGGAAAAGGGCGAACTTACAAGCCCAGGAAAGGAGGCTGTGTGCTTCTCTTTTTTTGTTTTCTTTCTTAAAACTAAATAGCCGCAGCTTAATGCAGCCCATTTGTAAAAGTATGCGTTGTTTACAGCTGCCGTGTTTATGGGTTTTGCATCTGAAAGGAAGGTTTGAGATCAAGGAAGCAAAATAGTCTTTGCAAATCAAATCAAATCAAATAATGAATGAGGATTCTAATTCCCCTATATTTTTCTTTAAGAGAAGAAAATGCATGTTTGGACCTTCATCTTTTATATCTTGAAATATTTTATTGTATGTATTTCTCATCTATTGAGAAGCATAGTTAAAGGGAAATCACTTAAAAGAAAATATTGCTGCACATGCTAAAAAAAAAACATCTTTTATAAAAGAAAATAACATCTACATCATGTATTTCCAACTATGATAAAAACAAACCATCCATACCAGGTAATTAACTGTGTATATTTGGAGAGGGTTGGCTGTGGCAGTTATGGGATTCGGTTGTGTGTGTGTGTGTGTGTGTGTGTGTGTGTGTGTGTGTGTGTGTGTGTGTGTGTGTTGCCCCAGTTCTGTTCACTGCTTGCTCCCTCTCCCACATGTCACCATTCTGTCTCCCATCAGCAGCATGGCATGTATCATCCGCCACAGACGCCGCCGCGGCCGCCTACAAAGGCAGGCTGGAGGACGCACAAAGGCATTTGCATTTCTGCATCTCATTACGCCTCATAATTGCGCGCTAGTGTAAGCCGCCCCGCTCGCCATTATCTTGCGTAATTTTTATCTGTGACGTCTGAAACGTGCGCTTAAATGTCAGTTATTGACTGCAAAAAAGAGTGAGGTGGAAAAAAAAAAAAAAAGTAGTGACCTTCTTGGAGTTGTGGCTCTCTCCCCATCTCCGCCTGGCTGTCGCTGCTCTCACCTGCTGCCCGTGCAGTGTTGTGTGCTATGTTGACTAACTAGTCAGCTTATCGCTGTTAATAATGTTGCTTGAGCAAATAATGCGCTTCGTCAGCACCTTTTTTTCCCCAAGACCTCATTAAAAAGCAGCTTTAATAAAGAACATGTTCCAAACAGTGACACCCTGTAAATAAAACTGCTGTTTGGGAAACTGATCTCGACCTGTATTTAATTAATGCAACGATATGATATCAATAATAATAACTATATTAGTCATCCTCACTGTTTTTTGTCTGTGTAGTGAAAAGTTTATATCTTTTCTGATGCCACAATGCTAAAAAAAAAAAAAATTCCCTTTATTTCCCAGTGAGTTTCTAGATAGATTGCCTGTAAGTGCTGATGAGGGCCCAATATGTTGGGGAAAAAAACAGAGATGAATTCCTTGTCACCATTTACAAAAAATGGGAAAGAGGAATATTTGACAAGTACATTTTCCCAATATCTTTTTTTTTCTCTCTCTCTCTTTTTTTTTTTTTTTAACAAAATTGGAGTACCAGTGTTGACTGACACCACAGCAGTAGGAATTGGATGGAAAGAAGTGACAAAGTGTAAATTAAATTCAGCTCCCTCCCAGAAAAATCCACTAAAATTTCCAGCATTTCCATGTAGTGGCAGGCAAAACATTCTTCCACGAGCGGCACTGTTTGTGAGGCACATGGTGTCAGTCCTGCAGTCCTTCAAAGGGAAAAAGCACTTTGTGTTGAGTGATAATGAATTTCTGAGGACCCCATAATATATAAAAAAAAACAGACAAACTTTACGCACAAAACCTGTACCTCCAACATCAAGTTTACGTGTAGTCAGTGCATAAAAACAAAAAAAAATCTTTGATTTTTCTTAATTGTACTTACATTTATGTTCAAACAAGCAATCAATTTTGTTTGCATGCTCCTTTAATATCCCCAACTATCCTCACAATGGTTCCACCTCCGAGATGGAGAATGCGCTCGTTTCTTTATTTTATTGTTCCCTCAACATGAGAGGATGTTTTGACTCGGTGTTGATGATAAAGTGCAAGGAAATATACAGCGAGTGCGCACGCGGCAGAACGAGCGGCCGTGTAATGAGCTGACAACCGCAGGAACCACCATCTTCAAGAGTTTATCAAACTACTTGCACCTTCTAATTAAAGGCTGCACAACCCACCAGGATACATTTACATTTGATTTGATCTGGAGCAGAAAATCTCCCTATTAGCATCCTCCTCCCCGTGAATATGACAGTAATTGCAGTCTCACTCTGTTCCTGTTGTCCTTCTCTCGTTGAACACATTTAGCAAATTTAGCTCGTACTGTAGGTTATTATTCTGCCGCGCAGCCCTGGGAATCAAATAAATCACTTAGGTTATCTTATTAATTAAGTCAAAATAAATGCGCCAGCGCCAATTTATTCCTCTCCAAATACCATGGGATCTCCCACCGTAACTAATGGCACAGTCTGACATTTCATAGTCATATTAACAAATAACCTGAAGTAATTCATTTAGATTTTTCTAATTAAGGGATCATTTCTTGCGCTCGCCTTATAGAATATATACATATGGATTCAGATGGTAAGTTAGGCAGAAAGGATGGTGTTTTGCCATGGGTTTTGTGGATTGGAAATCCTATCTACTGTCTCTTGATGCAGTTAGAAAAATCTAAAAGTTTACTTTCAAAGCAGTAAAAAAAAAACTCCTGTCATAACAATCATTCTATTAATGACTGCTAGCGTGTCTTTAGCCTGACGAGGAGCTCCGGCTGTCAATGAGAAACTCATCTTTTATTTCTTTTGTGTTTTCAGAATATGTGCAAAAAAAACAACCTTCGTTTGTGACATCACAAAGGGGCACTCAACTTACTTACTCACCTCACTTGTTCCTATAAAGCCTTTTGATGTGCACAAACAGGGATTTTGTTCTGTTTATTTATTTTTATGGAAACGGCAAAATCCATTACAACTTCCTCTAATTTGCTATGAAATTTGGACCCATTCAAATAAAAATCCATGTTAACAGGCTAGTATTGCTTTCGTACCTTGATTTTGACTAATGTGGCTGCAGACTTCATCGCTGGGTGAGGCTGTGACATCAGCTGTCAGGTGCTACATGTTTTCACGGCACGTGAGGTGGCATCGGAACTGAGGAAGAGCAAAATTCTAATACTGGCCTGTTAATACCAAAGGTTAACCATGATTATAAGGACAAAATAAACCTCTTCGCATGATGAAATTGGATGCTCGCTAGGAGGAAGCTGCTTGTTTTTGCCTGAGCATGCCAACAGAGGGCCCATCCTTTAGTTAATAATCAACTTGTCGAAGATCTGAATGTTGGTAGAATTTGAGCCCTTAGAAATTTCAGACGAATTCTAGTTAATTGTATAACAAGCTCCATTGTCAGTGTTGGGTTTTTGTCAGGGGTGGATTTTTCAGTTTCTTTTCTGGTAAGTGTGATAGTTATTTTTGCAAGTGCCCTCCCACACAGCCCAGAGCGTGCGGCAAGGCCAACTCCATAACCCAGGCATATGAGAGTGGTGGACCTCCACGCCCCTGCCCTCACCCGCGCCTCGGGCCCTCAGCGGAATAACGCTCGATCCATAGCTCTCCAGTCTCTGTCCAACGTCTCCCTTTTTATGGCCGCTGGGCATGCGAAGACCCCGAGCCAGCCGAGCTTATCTGACCCTAACCTTGGCGTATGGTGACCTTGACCCGCACCTCACCCCGTCCTCATCCTCAGGGCTACATCTGTTCCTTTCCCTGGGACACCCAAGTAGTTAGCGATATTGAAACATCACCTTGGGGCTCCATTTGTTTCCTCTGGAGAGGTCAGCGAGGGGCTGTCATTAGGAGTGAACTTGATCCCACTCCGCTCTGCCATAAATTGGTCCGCGTATATGCAAGGGCCGAGCGCGCTGTAAATAATGAGCGTGTAATGCCGAACATGAAACCGAATCGCAGCGCGGACACCATACACTCTTTCCTTTTCGTATTGTATGAATTCATGTGTTCGCAGTCAATTACTTCCTGGTGAGAGAGGAAAACAAGACAGTGAGAGAACAGAGACGATGGTGAACTGCACCAGTTGCTCGTGCTGGTTTTTTTGCTTTGTTTTTTTTGTTTGTTTTTTTGACACCCACATCAAAATATTTTGCGAAAAACTGCGCTCGACATCGAAATTTCTCTTCACAGCACAGCCGCTTTAAATGCAAATTAATCACCAAATAAAGCCGCCGCTGTGCCAGCCTCACGCTTGTTTTAGTCGCTGTCATCTCGTTGTTTTTTTTCTTTCTCCCAGGATGATATCTCGGTTGCGATGCCCTTTTATTATTTTTTGCTTAATGTTTCAGCTGTGGGTGCATTTGATGACCTTTCTATGATTCCCCCAGTATTCTCTTTGGCAGAGACACGCAGCACCTTAGAAAACAGAGCTTCTATTAATATTAATGAACATTAACTGACAGTGACATGTTTTCATCGGCTATTAATTAAATCATTCTGCCATCTACTGATGGCAAACCAGAAGCATTGAAGGCCAAATTTTGCATGAAAATGCATCGCAAACATTAATTGATTTGATTGGAAACTCTGCACATGAAAATACACATTTGCCAGGATTCTCATCCACCAGTTGAGTGGGTTGCAGTAAGTTGCCTGTTTTTTCAGTCAGAGGACGTTCTACCGCCAATGTTATGGCTAACGCTAATTCAAGGAAACATCTTCATCGGTCCTCACGACTTGCTCCACTCCCACTCTCAGTTTATCTTCTTTGAGTGGAACGTGGAAGATGATAAAGTTTCTAATATTATACATTTTGTATTAGTTATTTTTGAGCACACCACTACATGTCCAGCTCATTCAAGTGTTATTTTCTTGCTTGGTTTTATTCACGCTACTCTACTAAAGTATTTTGGGAACTGCTGTGAAGGGTCATGTTTCCTTCTAGGCCCTGGTTGGACACGACACGCTACATTAAAGATGCCCACCGTATACCTTTTGAATAGTCCATTAATAAGCATGCGTGCGAGGAATAAAAGGGGGAGACAGACGGCTTTCCTTGCAGTATTGTGTTCACTAAGCAAGTGAAAGTGTGTTTGCCTTGTCTTCCAGTCTCATGGTATCATATCACACAGGGAGTCAAGGGGGAGGCTAAAGGTTACAACTGTGAAACATGGCATTGATCCCAACACCTGAGAGCATCCAACTATCCATTTCCCACTGTCTCCATTTTCTTGATCTTTGTAACTCAACCAGCTGCTTTAATTGTCTTTGGATTGCAAACAAACAAGTTAATGTCTATCTTGTGTGTTATCAATGACCAAAGTAAAGGGACAGAATGTTCTTTTTTTTCTTCCTTTTTTTGTTTTTCCATTACATTGGCCCAGAAGCAAGGCTCAAAAAACAAAGGTGTTGTCGAGCGCTGTTTGCTCTGCATATCATAAATCAGACCTAACTGACATTTTTTTTTCTTTTTTTTAAGAAGAATGAATATCCACCCACTCTCTGTGGAAGGGCCATGGTATTTGTATGGTCAATGTGACCTTTCTCCATACCCTCTCAGATTAGGTGTACGACATAGAAAATTGCGCTCTTGCAGCGGTCCATAAATCATACCGGGCCTCTTTTTTTTTTTTTTCCTTTAAAGAGGTATGTAAATACCAGTATACCAGCTAGGTAAACAACACTAACCCTGATACAAATGGCTCGAAAATTGAAGAAAAGCACCTTATTTTTCAGCTGAAATTGCTTTTGAAATCCAGTTCTGGCACACGGGATGAAGGAGCCATGAAATGATTTGTGCTGGGGGAATAGAAATGGGTTGATGATAACCACACTCGACACAGTTCCTGTGCTGGGGAGTTCGAGCAATGATCAAAGATATCATTGTTGCACATTATTTCCCCCCATGGAGACCCCCAAATGCATCTCTATCTGAAGTGACATCCACCCGCGTGCACTCCAGAGTATATTTCGTTTTAGGGGACAAAGGCCCTCCGCCACATTGGTTCCGAGCTTAACCAGTCAGTCCCGCCAAACAGGCCCGAAGAAAACATGCGTTAAACATTGGCTAAGGCGGTGAAGACATGGAGGCGATTCCATTTGCAATATGCACACACGGTGGTTTGTCCTTGCATCAAGCAGCAGAAGTGGAAACATAATAACCTCCAGTTCATTGCAGAGTTTTGCAGACTATAGATTTACAGCAAATGCGCAGTCCTTATCTCTTCAGAGCGTGACCTTTCCTATAGTCAACTGTCGACAAAAGGACATTCTTGCAGCCCAGTCTGCTCAGCAAGCATAATGAGCCGTCCAGCCTTTTGGCTAGACTGCCACTGCCTTAAAGCCAAAAACATGGTCGCTGCAGAATGCGGCGTTAACGTGTCCCAGAATTTGTTCCCATGTCTCTTCCCGACCATCTTTCCGCGGCCCTTTTTTTTGGCAACTTATCAACACCTGCAGTCCTGCACACTGAGTCTCAAGGAGAGCCGCGGGGCACAACCCAAGGCAGCTAATTCCCAACATCTGGTACAAGCCTGTGCTGTCCGTCGCTATCGCCGCGATCGTGGTATCGCCGCGGCCGACGCCGCTTGGCAGCTTGTGCCATCAGACTGCTGAAGAATCACCCCCATCGTGTTCTAAAGCAGAGCGGGCGGGAAGCAAACTGTTTCATTTCAGCATGGTGGACCATTGAAGCCTGCAGTAGATCCCCCTGTTATCTAATCAAACAGCACTGGTCAGTTATGATGCCAACTCCTAAATCCACAGCCGTCTGTAAAGCCGTGGGGGGAGATTAACCGCTACAGTGCCAATGTCCTACATTCAAAGACTTCCTCTTAAGATCTCTTTTCCTGGAAAGTACAGTTATCCATACAAGCAAACACAGACAGATATACAAAGACGTGCGGCCTTAAAGTAAGAGTCCTTCATGCTGTAATGGGGCTATCACAAAGACCACACAGCTTGCATTTTGGAAGAAGACTCGATGCTTTGCGAAACCCTCTTTGTCTGAGGCCATCAGAATATCTCAAAGGCTTGATCCTCAGCCATCCCATAATTGTAGAATGTGTTAGCATATAGGTGCTGCCTCATGTTTTCAGAATCCACCTTGGATGATGGCTGTGGTGGTGGTGGTGGTGGTGGTGGCGGTGGCAGGGACTAGGAGTGACCCAAGACCGTCATCTATGCCTTGACAATAGATTCTACTGAGTAAGACCTAGTAGGGCAGCGCTGTCTGTGGTTAACCTGCTGTGTGCGTGCACGTTATTACAACCCAAGAAGCAGAGGCTCCCATGCAGCAGGCAAATGTGCTCAGGCCCCCCACCCCCTTTTTTCCCCCCTTTTTTTTAATATTAATATCACAGTCTGGCGCGGCAGTAATGATATTAGGGAGCTGACGAAATTCTCCACCCAGCTGGACATGTTAATTGAGAAGCCACAATTTAAGGCAGAGTTCACATTGGTGCAGATGGTGGGACAATGCAAGATGGCAGAGTTAGGTCAGTGTCACTTCCAGGCTATACCTTAATGGCAGTAATTTTTTTTCTCCCCTTTTCTCCCCCAGGTTTGACACGTGCTAGTCCCTCAGGCCCGCAGCAGTCACAGGCTGGTCTCTTTAGCGTAAGTGCCCTTGATAGAGGAGCACAGGAGCTGATGAAAATCAGAACATTTTAGTCGTGCAGGCTTTTGTGTCATTGCTGCGGAGAGAGATGGGGGTGACGGTAGAACTCCATTTGGAATTATTTTGATAAAAAAAAAAAAAAAAAAAAAACGTGTGTTCTGTCTCACGTGTACAAATGGCCTAAAAGTCACAGTGACAGTCTGACATGCAGTCAAATGAACTGAATGAAATGGCTGCACCTCAATAGTATTTGTATATGTATATATACATATGCATCTATCATTTTTTTATAATTTCTAAAAATGGTAATGCACTGTAGGGATGTTTAAATTCTGAATCCAAATGAGACACATTAAACAGCAGGACACGGTGAAATAAAGATGCCGAGCGAAGGTGTCGACCTGCAGAGGAGCCTGACAGATGGGTGCGTCCGTGGCGAGATGGATACTGTCGCTGTGCACGTCCACATCAAATTTGAGTACTGCCTCCTCTCCCCCACTCCATCCTGCTGTACACCGGAAAGCAGGTGTCTGCTTAATAATTTGGTCAAAGATCAGTGAGTTAAAGGTTGAGGCCAGGGGCAGAGAGGGCCGGGGTCATCCTGGTGGTACGGAGGTGGTGAGACATGATCTCCTCAAGTCTGGAGCAGCCAAACCCCAAGGTCATCCATTAGTGCTCTGGCCCATTGGTGCTGGAAGACCCACAATAAATTTACTGTGCACCCTTAACCCTTTTAATACTCACCATGACCCAGATGAGGAGATCAGCTCCCTCGGGGAGGGGCACATTACATTATTAGCACTGTGCATCCATTGACAGCTATTATATTCTAACAGTGTATTATGGGTGACTTCATACTGTAAATACTTCAACAAAAATCCCAGAGAACGTCGTGAATTACAATGATTAAAAACGTGGGGGAAAAAATCTGTGTTCCAGTGCGGTGTAATTTAACAAGTTAAATTGCCTCAATGAGCCCGCTCCCGACTTGTGTTGATAATAACGCGAGATTGCATCTTTAATTTAAATTGCCGCTGATATTTTATTAGCCGAAATCACTCTCGCGGCCATGTGTGATCACTTTAAAAACGTGGAAGTGATAGTGTCGGCGACTGGCCAAGTTTTCGGATTGGGGGGGTGCGAACATCTGAGTTATGACTGATCGTTATCTGCTCTTTCAAACAATGAACGGCTTATCTGCGCAGAACGCGGCGGATTTTTCCATTCTTACAAGGAAAGGTGAGGCTGCAGGGAAGGAGGAGAGTGAAATGTCAACAGTGTCAACCACTCCCTTTAAATAGGACTCTCCTATGATCCCTTGCTACCGTGCTCGGTCAAACCTTTCCAGGTGTCAAGACAGGGCGTCAGAGAAAGAAATTAAAGTGACACAGTGTTGACAGGAAGAAAAGACATTCCAGTTTTCACCCCTCTCAGGACAATGAGGGAGCCGTCACCTCCGCTCAGACACTGGCACTAATGAATCAAGCAACACCTTAACTTGTGCAGTGCAGGGGACTTTTGGCTGGGGGGCACACACAGAGTGTCATTGATAATGGGATCCTGTGCTGGACTGCCGTTGATTCCGTGTCGGCTGCAACCTCTCCCATGGCCTGTCATTTTGACACAGCTTAATTTTGCCCCGCTCCCATGAAGAAATCCTGTTAGAGGGTGTCGCACGAGTGTGAGGTCTTCATCTGCTCCAGCTGCCCGGCCTGCTTGCGAGTGCGAGGCCATCGCGGCGGTTTCGAAAAATGCAAAGTCCGTCCAGCTGGATTTTTTTAAAGCGCTGCTTGAAATACCAGCTTTTAGTTCACATTCGTTCACCTTGGCCAAGGCAAAATATTTATTATTTTGCATTGAATGGATGTCTAATGACCTTTACTAACCAGTTAGCCACTGATGTTGAGGATGCTACAACTCTGCTGGCTGCCTGCTGGGAAAAACATGTCACTATGAAATCATGGACAATCATCAAATATGTTCTTGATTACAACTAAGAGAAATAGCAATGCAATAATTTGTATTTTCAGTTTTGTTTGCATTAATTTACTGTATTATAATATACCTTGATAGGTGTTAATAGAAGTCATTCACAGTCAAGGGGGTGTTGCATTAGGTTGGGAAACCAATTAAATGCTCAGTGCACTGACCTGAAAGAGACCCAAAGATGCCAGATTACATTGGTCCGTGGCAACAACATCAAAAACCCTAAAATTAATTCTAAAACTCAGTGGAAAGAAAACTACAAAATAAACTAAATTTATTTATACGATTTCCAACCTGTTTGGGTCCCAAGAAAGGCCTCCATTTGCTGCAAGTACGACAATACTGTTTTTTGTAAATGTACAGTACATATAAAAATTTGTTTTTCAATGTAATATCCCAAACAGGATTTTTTTTCTGTTTAAGCAAAAATTGTAAATTAAAGGGGGGAAAAAATACAGGACTGGTGGATTTATTTTACAGATAAAAATATATAAAGATAAACATTTCCAAAGATTTCCTTTATTCTGTTTTTACTTCCGAGTCTGTGGCAGTCTGGCTAATCAAACACTGGATAACAAGACACCATCAGTGCACAGAAGCCACCACCCTCAGTATATGGATACCGTCATGAGAGGGATCATAAAATTCATCCGTTTTCTATCAGTGCTTAATTTGCAGTTTTTCTTTTTCTGTCAGTCCAACTTCTCTCACCACTTCTCCATCTTAAGCTGTCATCCATTTCTCCCCCGAGCAGACGTGCACACACACACACACACACACACACTAACATCCCCCAACATGCAGGGCTGGTGGCTCCATTGTGTGACCTGTTCTCACACTGTTCCATCGGCACATCGCGCAGCCAGCCTTTCACAGCAGCAATTCAGCAGCAACAATCACACGCTCACGCCTTTAAAAAAAAAAAAAAGAAGAAGAAGAAAAAAAAAAGACCTCTTGCTCCCTTTGCCAACCAATTAAGAGCCATCTGGGCTTGGAAGCCGTAAGAAGAAGGCCCTTGCAAAACCATAACTATTTTCATAATTCAGCGATACATGTTTGATGAGGAGACTCAAAGTGTTGTTGTTTTTTTTTTTTGAGAAACACAAACGCTGTTTCTCGCTTGACGTCTTTGGCTCCGTGGGAAGCGATTCATTTGAAAAATATGGATGGTGCGCTAATCAATATTTTCTTAATTTGGCAGAGCCCGTGGAGGGCGCTGCACGCTTGAAAAAACAAAACAAAACAAAACAAAAAAAACAGCGCAGAGCCAGCCACAGCTTTTGAAGCTGCCTCGCAAGTGTGTGATTCCCGCTGAACTTGAGGTCATAGATTCCCAGTGGCTACCTAGGGCAGGGAATGGAGAGCAGCAGGGTTCAGTCCTTGGGTCAGTGGCGCTTCAGAAGTGACTGGCCAGCTTTGTCCCAGGAGGGATGATAGTGACAGATTCACTGGTGTTTTCTCATGGTCCAGTGAACCCTGCAGCAAAGACTCCAACTTAGAGCCTGCTGCAGAACGAGGGAGCAGCACTCCTCTCATCTCCAGTTCACACAAACTCCAAAAAGCGGGGGGGTGGGGGCATCTGGACGGGATCCAGGATGCCTTGAGATCCACAGAATCCAGCCACAACCTCACGGTGGCACTGCCCAGCCTCATTTCATGATGCGTACGTGGCGGCACTTTGTTTTCCCCCCCCATTGTGCAGATGCGTTGAACTAGCGCGTTGTCAAGTAGGCTTTATAAGGTGACGCAATATGAATGGGAACTCCACCCTGTTTCCACCCCACCCACTCCTTGTCCAATCCAACTCAGTTAAAAGGCTTACTTACCCCTCATCAAAATGGCAAAGCCCACTGGCATGGTATGTCCCAGCTGTGGCCTTGGCGCGCTGCTTCCCTTCTCCCGTACATTGTTCTGGGCAGCACATCCAAGAGCTCGTGCTGTGTTATGTACTTAACGGAGGTCAGGGTTGTCATTATCTGGGTCTTGTTGGCACTAAGGCTTCCTCTGATGATCGGACTCCCTTTCAGACCTGCAGCTTTTAGCACTCCCTAAGAGCTAACCTCTGTGAAGACCAGGCGATCGACCACCTACAAATCTCGCCCAGGGCTGCCGGTGCTGTGTTGTGTTCAAAGGCGTGCGGCTTTATGACACTTGTGTCACATTTGCGCTGTTTGCCCAGATGCTGCTAGATGCACCTCTGATCTTGTTTGGTGCCGTGTGTGGGGTTTATGTGTGCAGACAGGGGATGTATGTTTGGTTGTTCTTTGCACGGCGGCCTCTGATGGCCCCCAGGGGCCCCAGAGAACCCCGGAGCCCCCCGCAAGCCCCCGCAACCCCGTCACCTACAAGCACGTCACAAGCCTGCTCTTGGGTTGAAATTCAATGAGAAAATTAGCACACAATCCTGATGCATTTTTGTTTTTTTTTTGTTTCTTTTGTTTCTTTTTGTATAACGGATCGTTTCAAAATTTTTCACAAAAGCCTGTACAGCCACAACACGATTGTCATTTATTTGAAAAGAAGAAGAAGAAGAAGAGCACCAGGGGATAAGTGTTTGTGAAGGTTTTCGCTTTTCTTCCTCCATGCAAACACTCGTTTTCGTTAGTGAAACACTCACTAATTTGTACGAACCCCATGCTGTTGCCCAGTACGGAATCTTTTTTTTTTTTTTTTATCATAATATACTGCATATTGAAAAGATATGTATCTCCCCCTATGCCTCTGTTGTTCTCTTGTTCCCTTGGTCTTTCTGTGCCTTGCAAACACACAGCACAACGTGCACACAACCAGACGTGCACAACTCCTCTTAAAGCCGACTCCCCTCCTCCCCCCCCATAGCAATTTTGTCAGAAGTTGACAATGTCTTGATTTAGTTGTCTGGCTGTTCCGGCCAGTTTTCCCTGCTGCGCTAATGTGAACAGGACATCCTGCTGGGCACCAAAGAATGCCACTTCACGGCAGCCGCATAGCTGGCAGCTTTTATTTATAGCGCGACCGAAATGAATGGGTATTAGTGTCCAAACATTTCACCATGCTCCTGCAGCCACACACAAAAGCCACTGATTTCCAGCAAATCTGCACTTATTTTATCCAAGAAGACTAAAGCTAGGAGCTAGGAAGAGGGAGAGAAACACACACACACACCCGCACACACACACACACACACACACACACACAGAAGGAGAGAGAGGGAGAGGCAGAGAGAGAAAACATTTATAATGACTTAAAAGACCTCAAAAGAAGAATAGGAGTTGCGTTTGAAAAGGATTTACGAGACAGAAATCGAAAAACGGAGGGAAAAAATGGCCCCTCTATTCCGCTGCATTTTTGTCAGGGTTGAAAATGGAAAATACCTATATCGCTAAAATGACTCAACTTAAGTGCTTGTGCACTTGCTGCACAATCACCCTGTTGTCGGCCGCTCTGTTTTGCCCAGCGGTAGCTTTGTATTTCACGCCGGCGTCTCGCCAAAAAGGAAAAAAGAAAAAAGAAAAAAAACATTTTTATCATCTCTCAAATTGTCGTTTTAAAGTGTCTCCACAAATGACTCTTGCCGCCGTTGCGGGCCATCCAGGCTGCCTACTGTCTTGTTAACCTACGAATTTTAAGTGGGCAGTTCCTATTAGATTGCAGCGGTGCCGCTGACTCCTCTTGGCTCTGCTGCGGGGAGCAGGCCGAGGCGGAGTGCTCTCCTGAACCCCGGTGCTGCACTTTGCTGGGTCCCCGTGTCCAGGACCTCATCAGTGCATCGTCCGCCTGTCCCCGTGTCCCTGCCACTCACCTCGCTGCTCTTCATCTGTCGTCCCTGCCCTTCTGCAAACACACTCTGCTGACATTTTGAAAAACTCTGGCATTCACCCGCAATATGGATTTTTGTTGATTATAGCTTTCTGTCAGCTGAAGATTGCACGTATTATTGACTTTGCAATCCCATGACTATTTGCACTGCTTGTACCTCCCCTCGGCGTCGCGGCCGAGTCCGGCAATAATATGCAGTCGGGTTTTTCTCATAACCCCTTTTCATTATGCTGTCTTTGTTTCATATTCCTCATTTTTTTTCTAATATATTTTCTTAATCCCCCCTGGCCGCGACCCTTCCTTTATGCCACCAGAGATCAGAGTTTCTGCAAAGCTTCGGTCACTGATGTCATTAAGATTGGGATCCGATACACTAGATGTCCATTGGTTAAATGCCCCTGGCCTGAACTCCCCATTGTCCCTTAATTCCAAGCGGCAGCTCTGTTTCACTTGCTGCATAATAGCCCATAGGTTAAAGTTCTGCTGCTTTTGCTTTGAATTTACATCTTTCACAGGCTCCAGTCTCTTGTTCCGAGCTGGCATTTTCTTTTTTTTACCCCCCACACCACCCCACCAACCCCCTTTCATTTCTAGCGGTGCCTCATTGCCTGAAGCCAGCGTGGCTGCATGCGCCGTGGCTTTCCTGACAATCTCCCACATCCAGGCATCTTTTGGAGGGTCAGAGGGGAGTAACTTGACTTAACAGGTCAACGTAAGTGGGCTCCGCCCTGCTCCAGAGGGGAAGCAATGGAGCCCTCCATTAGGAGGTGACCTCCACGTTGCACTGGTGTGGCCCCAGCCAGGGTATCACATGGCTCTGCCTGAGACAGTCTGCTCATTAAAGCCTGCTGCCCGTAGCGGGATTAGGCCTTTTCATGGTTTATCCTCTACTCTGACAACTGACAATGGGCGAGGATAGCTGCTTCAAATGGAGTGTGCATATGAATCATGGAATTATAATTGCTCTTTCATGATGAGAATATTGGAAAATCTATCCGCACGCACAATGCAAAGAATTAATTGGGGTCTGTTTTCAAGGGCACATTGCTACACTAGATGAGCCGGAGAAAACGGGAAGGGTGGTAATGAGGCATTGCCAGTGCAGCGCGGCACCTGTGCACACACACACACACACACACTCTGGCATACCTTTTGCTTGTAACCTTTACCCGCTATGGTACTTTTACTCAAAGTTTCGCTGCACTTAATTCACAATGGGAGACCCTGTTTGCTTTTGTTGTGATGTTTTCATAAAGCAACCCCATTAAGAGTGCTGGCCCGAACCCACGACCCAGCGCTGGCTTTTTAAGTTTTTTTTTTTCCCCCCTCCTCGCAGGGCTGCGGAAGACCGAAGCCCGAGCGGGAGTCTTAAGATGACACCGGCTCTCGAGGCGTGTGGGAGGAAGCGAACCGGTCGTGGTGAGGCACCGCAGCCGCTATCTAGCAGCGAGCCGAGCCCCAGCCGGGCTTCCTATTTACGCCACCACTCTGTCTGTTTTCATTATTCATATTTCATGCGGCAGCCTGGCATGAAAGGGAGTTATTTCCTTCATGGTGGAGGGCAGGTTACGGCTGGCGCTCGGGTCGCCAGGCTCACAACAAGATGGGGCGGGGGGGTTGGGGGGGGTTCTGGATTCAAAGCATCAAAACAGCGTGCACACAAACAGAGAAAAAATATTTCCCCTGAGAGCGTAATGCTCGCGCTTCTGTGGTTATCCGATGCATGTAGCTGTCGACAAATGTGGAATTAAAAAACAAACAAAAAAAACAAACTCAAAAAAAATTCATCCTGAAGGTAAATTTACCTCTTTTAAATATCGGCGTATAGCGGTACAATGATTAAAACAAATCATTACCTAATTTAAAGTGTGAACAACACCCTCCTCATTTACATGTGGTGAGGGTTTTTTTTCTTCACACTGCTCTGTAATGAACGTGATGTGATAAGGAGCAGGTAACGTTCAAAGGTGTTAATGAAGTGCTGCTTTAATGCTCAGCCCTCGATTTCGAAATTTCCTCCCATTATTGACCAGCTGTCACTTGTGTAGAACAACAATCCGTGTTTGTGTTTCTCATTTGAAGTGACACGTGCGGAAGGAGGATTTCCCAGTAAAAAGTCCATCGTGGGGAAGATCTTACTGTCACTTTGTATTTAATTTTGGTCTGTTGGCTAATCCCTTCATTCCCCGGTGCCTTTTTAACTTTGTCTACTCTGATTTTTGTTTCCTTACACATTTTAAGCAGAAGTCAAAATGTGTAAATAAGTCATAAAAGGAGTGTTTTTTTTTCCTAATTGTACCTACAATTATGCCAAATTGCACTGCTCAAAGAAATATACACTTGTTTGATTACGATTTGCCCAAGTTAAAATGACAATAAACGAAAACGTAGATGGAAATTAATTTGGTTTAATGACCAGGAGAGTGGGTTTCTTTTGGAGAGCTGTCAGAAAGAGAAAGAGGCCAGAAAAGAAGAACCGAAACTCTGTTAGCAACGCAATTAAACTCTGGTAATGAGGTCAGACATCAGATCCAGTGCAAGTGATATCATTACACAGGCTGAATGGACGGGCCGCTCCAGCAGTCATGCTCTTGCTGTGGGATTAGACCCGCTGTCCTGAGGGCAGCACTTTCACTGGGCTGACCCCCGCCTGCCACTGGGGCACCAGCCACCCCCTGGGCTCTTCTGGGGCTCGGGCCCACCGTCCTGGTGCCAGTGGCACCGGCAGGACTGCGGAGAAGTGAACTGTGCTGCCACGTGGGATGACAGGACCCGCCACTCCATTAGGAAGCGCGGAGACAGTCAGGCACCAGCACACAATCCGCCCTGTGTTGCCAAATTACTGGGTTCCTCTATTTCAGTCAGCTCATTTGTAAAAACCAACCAACAATGACAAGGTGATAAAAGGACATTGTATCAGTGATTAGAGCGCCGCGTCTGAGCCCGGCCTGTCTTGGATGTGAACCCCCCCCCCTCCACACACACACACACACACACAAACACCCTCCCCAGGAATGAAACGCAACTTTTCCTGGGAGAAAAACGTCCTTTTTTCTGCTTCGTTAAAATCGTGGTCCGCGGGTTTTCAAACGAGATTGAAATAATGAAACGTACAGATTGGCGGCAGCCTAATTTTTCTTCCGCCTTTTGTCCAAAGCCTCGTTTGCAAAAGTCCAATAGCAGGAGTCGGCTTAATTTGCCCTTTCTTATTGGGCCTGCTTGTGTGTTTTTGTGCCGTTCTCCCTTCTCCCTTTTTTTGTCTCCAATGATTACTTTGAGTATATCGTTATGACATTCAGCAGCAACAATAATTCTTCTGTTCTAATTCATATCAATTAGTCGGCGACGCTAATTCAAACCGACGGCACAGTGTATCTTGAAAGGCTTGCGAGGATGTTGTGGCGGCAGCATCACTGTGCAGCCAAAAGCCACCCTCCTCTCCCCCCCTTTCTTCCTCCTCTCTGTCTTTCAGTGCACAACAAGGGGGCTCCCAAGCACAGGAGACAATGCGGGCCGGAGCCAGTACTTTGATAATTAGTTATTGATTGGGAACAATGGCGTGGCGTACACTGTCGTATTAGCCAGACGCCAGTAGGTCGCGACACCAGGAGCAGCCATCAAGAAACGAGGGCCAAAACATGCCTGACTCCCCTAATAAGATATTCCTTCATGTTTTTCTCTTTCATTCCCTCCCCTCTTTTCACCCCCCCCCCACTTCCTCTCCTCAGGCATGCTAGCGCTCGGGCTACGCCGGGTCAGAAGTATTAATGCTCGTGCACAAACGAGAGCCTGATGAAGGAGAATTTAATTAGAGAATGCCCACTCCAGCGTCTCCTACCACGCTGACCTGCGTTTCCTCTATCGTTTCTTTGTTCCCGCGACTTTTGGCCAGCGGGCATTGAGCGACCGCCATGAAAAAAACATCGCTCGGTAACATTGCGCGCACTCGCTGGCACCGCTGGGATTGTTTTCACTCAGACGAATAAATAAATAAACTTGCCATGTGATAGCGAGCACGCCAAGCGGTGTTACATATTTAGGGCCACCTTGCTGTGTGTAGTTTCAAAGTGTTTGTCAGACGAGTTTATATGAGGGAGGGTGGTGGTGTTGGCGCTTGGCGGTGGCAGTGGGGGAGAAACTGTATGCGGAATTATTTCACTCACGCGAA
The DNA here is from genome assembly GCF_046127955.1 of Nelusetta ayraudi. Lineage (NCBI taxonomy): Eukaryota > Metazoa > Chordata > Actinopteri > Tetraodontiformes > Monacanthidae > Nelusetta > Nelusetta ayraudi. The sequence goes on along the minus strand of NW_027466103.1, from coordinate 5,916,779 downwards.
GGACCCGAGCAGTCAAAACTGCCCTCCTCCTGACAACTCGGCGAGAAAACAGATGCGTCTCGCTGCGCGCGGCGAGCGCCGTGTTCGGGCTTGACGCGCGTCACGAGTGGGTGTCTGCTCGCGCGCGCAGAAAAAAAAAAAAAAAAAAAAAAAAAAAAAGTTTTGGCGCTCAACCAGGCCGTGTTTACACGCGGAGGAATCTCCTCAAATAATTGCGGGTCTCTCCCGCTTAAAGACGGAGGTGGCAGGTTTTGGGCGACCGGTGTGAAAGACGCTCCCTTAAGTCGCTTCACCTGATCCGTGGCCTGTGAAGACGCACCTGGCGTCGGGCTCAGGCGGCGGCGGCGGCGGCGTCAACTGAACAATGGAGACAGCGGGGGCACGGCGCCGCCACCGCCGCTCTGACAGCGAGGGTCTCCGAGGGTAAACTGCTTTGCTGGAACTAATTAAACAGACGAAGTTATGACATGAATATGCAGATGTTGTTTACATTTTACCATATGGTATTATTTCAGGTAATAACGCGCAGGACAGCCTCCCCACTCATTAATATGAAGGGATGGAGTGAAAACACTGTCTATCAAGAGACACCCGGAGCGTGTGTGCGGGGGAAATGTGATCGGACTGACACCCGGCTGCTGGAATCTATTTCAAGCCGCTCAATTAACATACATGTTGATGGCTCCGGTGGTTTGATTTCAAATTGTCAGCAGCAGAAGCAGCAGCGGCGCCGTTTCCCCTCATTTCCAGTAGATTTTCCTTCAAGTCTATCAAACCGCAACGACTTATTCTGATGAAAAGTGTAAAATTAATTAAGGCAATGTTGGCAGAGTGTTGCGACATCACTTGAAAATAATTACTGGAACCAACGTCGAGCCTAAAATTCAGTGTTTAGTCTTTAAAGGCCTAGTGGGTGAGATTTAGTCGCACCTAGTGGCAAGAAAGTGTACTGCAAATAATGCCAATATCGATGTGTGCTGATGTTGCATCTTTCTTGTATGAGCTGTGGTGTCACAGGTAAAATAACAAAGGGTGTAACAAGGCCACTACCTCCATATAAACACTCATTGACAGCTAATAGAAAACATGAATAAATTACTTTTAGCTACTTTCACCAGCTTAAATCAAATGTAAGTAATTCTCCATTTCAGGAGCCTTTGATTTCAAATTGTCAGTGGCAGCAGTGCAGTTCCCCCTTATTTCAAGTGGATTTTCCTTCAAGTCTATCAAGCCACATCTTATTCAGATTTTTTTTTTTTTTTTTAAGTAAATTGTTGTTGCGATATCGCTTGAAAATAATTCCTAGAATCAATGTAGAGCCTAAAAGAGCTAATGCGGGAGATTTAGTCGCAACTTGTGGCAAGAAAATGTACTGCAAGCAATGTGTGCCAATGTAACATCTTTTGCGATGTCACAGGTAAAATGACAAATATGTGTCACAAGGCCGCTGCCTCCACACAAGTTTTGGTTAATATGAATACTTATTCTAACACACAACTTTTAGTTACTTTATCGAGTTAAAAACAAACATGAGTAATTCTCCATGTGCGGTGCCTTTAAATGTTACACTGGGCCTTTAACTTGTTCCTCCTGAGTCAGCTCACGGCCGCAGGTCGTCCCCTCTGGGTGGCCGGCCGTAAACACTTCAATTCTAAACATCAGCCGCGCATTTAACTCAACTGCTCTTGTTTTTTTTCTTCTCTTCTTCTTCTTCTATTTGGTGGCGCTGAAAGTACGAGAGCCTGGCCGAGTTCTTTCTTTTTTTTTCTTCTTTTTTTTCCCTCTTTCCCCCTCGCCAGTTTTGCGGGCAGCCTCGCCATTCCCTCGGAGCGGGTGCTGAGAGGTTAAGAGGGAAAGGGCCGGCGGAGTCGCGTTTAGTAAGAAGTGCGGGATCACGGGGGCCAGCTGGTGGGGTGATGGGGAGCGTAATTGTGCCCGCTGTGTGGATAGGGCGGTGGGGGGGAGGAGGAGGAGGTGGGGGGAGGAGACCGGGCGGAGGGGTGGAGGGAGGGAGGGGACACCTCAATTACCTGTGTTCCCTCTGACCCCGCTCTTCTGGCTCTGTCTCTGGGCGGTGCAGCGCCCGCCGTCGGAGAGGCGGGGCTCCTTTCCACCGGCAGATGCACATCCCCCTCCTTTGTTCCACGCAGCCACCGCTCCCTCCGTTTTTGTTTTTTTTTTTTGTTTTTTTTCCCGAGCGCCGCAAACTTAATTGCAACAATCCCCCCCCCCCAGCTCCTCTAATGTGTCTCTCTCCTTTATTTGTCACTGTCAGAAAATTCAAATATTCGTTCAAATGAAAAATACGAGACGAGGATGTGGGGGGAGAAACAGAACGAAAGCTTTTTTTGCTTTTTCATTCTGATGTGCGTTTACCTTTGATCACGCCACTTGGTCGTGGCGATCTCAGATTTTAGACGTGTAGCTACAAGGCGACTAAAAAGCCAGTTTTTACCCAAAACTGCGCCGCCGCTCCCCCCGCTCTCCTCCCCAAGACATATTCAGCAGGTTACGGCGGCGGCTGTCACAGTTTATTTTGGGGCTCCCGCTCGGCCTCATACAGCAAGTGACAGCGACTGGTGTAATATCAATACTTCACAGGAGTGTGATGTCTTAATCAACTCTCTGTGTTGTTCAGACAGGGGAAGCGAGACGTGTACGAGGAGGACTACAGCGCCGGGGCCATTGTGCACCTGTCAAGCTGGGGCCCTCAAAAGCAGATGAAGCTGTCAGATTATTAATATGTTTATACTGACAGGCCCCCCAAGTCCAACCCCCCTGAAAACCCCTTCCCCTCGTTTTCAATGTCTCTCTCTCAAAAAAAAAAAAAAAAATCGACGGTCTTCAAAGACAGAGGCCACGGGGGTGGGCATGCGAGGTCGGAGGCCAAATACATTTTGAAAGCAAATTCTCTTCCTTTTGCAACCTGTTTTTTATTGCGGTGGCTCGGCTCGGCTCGGCGGCCCATTCAGCTGAGACTTTAGGCTGAATTGGCAGCGGCTTTCAAAACGCTTGGCAGCCCGGTGATCCTCGGGAGCGCTCGGCTGACACCTCTCCGGGCTCGTCTATGCTCCGGGGTCAGCGGCGGCCCTGACTCCCAGGACCCGCTCACTCAGGCGCTACCGCGAGTCAGTTCCCGACGGCCGGAATTAAAATGTGAAAAGCCGCCGCGACTGAAGGCATTCCTCGCCCCCCGTGGCATTTTCCCTTTCTTTGTGACAGTCCCTGCGAGACTGCTTCTTGTTTTTTTTTTCTTTCATGTTTCTCCACCCCCCCACCCACCCACCAGCACCACCACCAGCACCTCACCAAACCCAAACCCACTTTAGATTATTTAACAACATGCGAACAGAGCTGTCAAGGAGAGACATGCTTGATTGACAGAGCAAGGGAGTGTCTCAGTCAACATGGGGTTAAATTTGATTTCTCTCTCTCTCTCTCTCTCCCTCTCTCTCTCTCTCTCTCTCTCTCCCTCTCTCTCTCCCCCGCCACCACGTGCTCACTGCGCCGGCTCTCTCCAGCCAGTTATTGCCGCGGCTTGATGTTTTTTGATGGATCAATTATCCATTATAACATGTTGCCGAGCCAAACACAACGGCAACTATGACACCTGTCACAATCTTCTATTAGGGTAAGGAAATTGAAATAATTTAATGACAGCTAATTTAGTCTTTGTTTTGAATCTCATTATGGCTGCGGTAATTAGGTTCTATTAAAAAGGAAGGGGAAAAAAATCTGAAAGTGAAATATGACTGCACACTCACAGTAAAGTGCCCCGACTAGAGCTATTAATTTGATATCTCGCGGTGAAAACAGAAATGAATAAATTGGACTTTATCAGATTGAGACGAAAAACAGGCTCGCAAAGACCGGAAGATCCTCCTGATATTTCCTTTTCACTTTGTAGTCCAGTGCATATTTATCCAGTATGTCTTTAGGCCAGAAATGTATATTAAAAAAAAAGAAACAGTAGGAAACTAAAATGTGGAAAACATGGCCTTAAATTTTTTTTGCTGCTATACTAAAAAAACAAAAACAAAAAAAAGCTGTTGGTAAAATTGAAGAAGATGAAAAAAAATCTGAATAAAACAATGGCTGAATTTATAAACGAGCGTCTCAAAGAGAGGGAAGAAAAAACAAAACATATGGTAGAGCAGAAAACGGCACCGCCCCGGCGACCCGCCGTGTACGTAGACGTTCTCTTTCTCTGACGGCGCTCTGAAATGTTGAGAATTCATTTTCGCCGCCTCGCCAGTGCAAAGATTTAAGTTTGGTGCGAGACAAAAGCGCACAACACAGCCCAGTATATGTGATATGCTTGTCAATAACACGAGTGTGAGAAAGCTGCGTGGGAGCGTCTTATCGGTACATGCGGCCGTATACTTGAATTTGCAAGTAAAGAGGCTGATTGGGATTACCCACGGTACATTCTGCCCGCCGTCATAAAGAGAAAAAAGGGACGAGATGCGTCCCACACACCGACCCCTTCACCCAGCCCTCTTTTTTTCTGCTGCCGGGGGGATTCGGTAAGCTCTGTGTCAATGGTCCGGGCCTTGAATTGCCCCGGATCGCTCCCCTCGTTCCATGGAATGATCTCAGACCTAATTTACTGGGCAGCTCAAGATCCAAAGCATACAAGGCCTCTCCTCTGCATAGACTGTGTGAAATAGATAGAGCAGCAGCCATCCCTCAGATGTTGCTCAAGTAATCTTGCAGCCAGGCCTGGTCCGGCAGGCCTCGCCCCTAAAGGGGATTGATGCAGTGTCAGAACCTTTGGCTCCGGGGTCATCCTCTCTTCTCGGCTCGGCCAATCTGACAAAAGCTGAATTTCTTTCCCTGGCCATTCGTTTCTCCTTTCCCCTTCTGTCGGATTCATCAGCGAGGGAGACATGAGACCTGAATGAAACATTTTCATTAAAAGAGAGGCTAACCCCCCCCCCTCCAAAACACAGAGCCAATGACACCCTCGCCGATTCCTCTTTTCTTCCTTCCTTCTTTCTTTCTGTTTTTTATTTTTTTGTCCATCTTACTTTGGCCAGCTGTCACTCCGCTGGCAGAGCGCGGCCGGGCTGATTGGAATCAGCGCTCTGCCGGGGCCGCCGTATCTCCCAAAGACATGAAACATGCAGAAACATCAATAAGCAACAGGGCCGGCTGACAGCTCGGCGGCTGATCCCGCTGAGGGGAGATGAGGGGAAGGTTAGGACTCTGGGGGGGGATGCTGTGTCTTCGCCGGGGACCCCGCCAGGACAAGATAAAGTCTATCAGGTTATCGCTCGGTTCAAGTTGCTTCTCGGACGGCGGGGCGACTGGGAAGGCCGCGTGTCACGTGATCTGGGTGCTGCGTGCGCTCGTGTGCACGGGCAGGTGTGTGGCATTCAGGGGCCGTTGGTTGACAGACAGTACAGTCCAGCGTCTCGGCTGAAAAGCAGATCAGGATGGAGAAAACCTTTGGTTTTAGCGTCTTTACTTCACTCGTGCGTCTGGGGAAAAAATTTGAAATAATTTTTCCGCGTATGATTTCTGCTTGTGGTGGTCACAGCTCGCGGAAATACAGTTGATGATGTTCCAGTTGTGCTCACAGGTGGAGGCAAAGAGGTGATTTGTGATTTTCAGGGTTTTTTTACTTTACAAATCACTAATGGGAGGTAAAGGTCTGTTAGATCGCAGCCTGACACCAACTCTTTGCAGCTAATTAGGCAAGTTTTTAGCCCAGAAAAAAAATCTTAAGAAAAAAAAAAAACTGCTGAATCTCCACTTCCTGGCTGGGTAACGGTCACGGAGGTGGCCCGACTCGCCCGAGTAGAATTCTGATTGGGGGTTGGGGGGTGTACCAGTTCCTCCGCAGCGACGCTGCCCCGACTTTGACGAGGCAAATTTGTCAGTTAATTAGCGAGACAGACGACAGAGTTTTGCCTGAAGTTTGCCTCAAAAGTTGACGCGCAGAACTTCCGTGTGTGTGTTTGACGGGTTAACGTTGCGGACAGGCCCCTCCATCTGCATATCAAATGTGACTCCCATTATTTTATGTTTGTTTGTTTTTTTTTCACCCCCCACCACCACCACCACCCCTCTACTCCGCTCGCAGCGCCTCCCAGCACTCGTCCACGTTCTCCTCCATCTGCCTGCTGTCCATTGATCAGCCTTCCAGGGGCATCAGTCTGTTTAACATCTGCTACGAGTTGCAGCAGCTCAGGTAACTATCTCGCTGCTCTCCGCTGCCTATTGATCTTCGTGTCCACCTGCAGGAACATCTGTTTTCGGTGTGTCATTTGTCAACGCGAGCGAGCTACCTTGTTTGGCTCGCGCGTCTTGTCCACTTTCACTCACGCTCACAAAGCGCTTCTTTCACCCCCCCGACACCCCCCACCCCCACTCCTCCGAACGCCTGTTTGCATTGTTCTGGCAAGGAGGAGAAAATAAGTCCCGCGCGCAGCCGCTACTGGAGTTATTTACTGTGGATTTACTCAAGTCAGTGAAAGTAAAATAAAAATCGATTTAGGTGAAAAGAATACTGAAGGTATTTTCATAAAATTTTGCTTCAATTCAACATTTTTTTATTTTAGTGCTAATTTATTTTGGTTAAAAAACAAATTGTTTTAGACATTTCTTTTTTTCCAAAAAAATAATAGAATTTGATTCTATTTTATTGGGCGCTTTGCAAGACCTGCAATTAATTTATTTTATTTTTTTCAAATATGTATTACCTCTAAATATTATTTATAAGACAAAATACATTAAAACAATTACTATTTGAAGTAGTAAGAAATATACAGAATTAAAGAAAAATATTTATGTGCAATATTATGAGGTAAATATTAAAAGTAATATTTCCTGGCATAAATTTTGTTGCAGCGAAAAAAAAAATGCCAGTTAGAAGTTGACGTTACATTGTAAGATTTAAAAGGGGGGGGAAAGAAAGAAGAAGAGACATTTCATTGCTTTTTCCTTTTCCAAATATTCTTCTTCTTCAAAAGCCTGAGACAAAGAGTGGCTGTCTAAGAAGAGCTGACACGTTCACATTCCTCTCCCTCGCAGGCTGCCACAGCTCGGAGGAGGAGACGCTTTTTGCACAGTTTAATGTGCTCTTTTGTAAAAAAAGAAAAAAAAAGAAAAGAAAAAAAAACAGGTCGTAGGTTAGTTAATTTCAATTTTTGATTTCAAAAGCTATCAAATACTGCTCAGATGAGAAATCAATTTTCCCAGCTGCCCTGGCTTTGTGGGGAAGCAAACTCCTACCATTGGTGAGCAGCCTGTCACATGACCAAGTCAGGGATTAGTCCAGCAGGCCCGCGTTGCCGCCACCTCAATTACAGGCTGCCTCTTGTCATTTACCTCCATAACATCTCATTCTCAAAACACAACTCATATTTAATTCATGATAGCCTGCGCCACAGTAATTGTAATATAGATTGATGTGGAAAAAATTGATCAAATTTCACATGCAACTTTTTTTTTTTTTGCTTTGCGTGGCGAATGCGGCGATTGTGCTCATTTGCTGTAAATTGTCACAAAGAAAAATAAAAGTGCCAATCTGTAATTGTACTCTGATTTAAAAAAAACAACAAAAAAAAACAACAACGATTGTAATCTCAAAAACATGAAACAAAAGCCAGACGAAGATCATTTTTCTAAACGATGCCAGTGATTTGAAAGCTGTTGTGAACAGCGACACACATCAACACTGATCAGTGGCCTGTGAAGCCGACTGTGGCTGTCAGTCCAGCTGACGGAATGTTCTCACGTAGATGCGTGCAAAGTAGAAACCTCTTGAATTTACAGCTCAGAGACCTGCTTTCGGGGCTGTAAACACAATTTCCCTTCCAACAAAAAACCCCAACAATTCAAATTTCCTTTTGATAAATTTTGAGTTGTTGACACTGCAATCAACTCGAGGCATATTTTTTAAAATTCCTATCGAAGCTCTGGTTTGAACATTAAACTCTCGACTCCAGCTCCCGCCCCTCCCCCTCCTGAACCGTCTCGTCCGCACGTATCATGAGATTACGCCCCGTTTGACAGTTGCGTTACTCTGTGTGGTCTCCATGGCAACGAACTGGGCGAGGCCTCCGATAAAAACCAACCTCAGCTGTCATCTCTACACCTAAAAGCTTTGTAATTGCTCTCATTTGCATACTACAATTAAGAGTGTTAGCTCACAGCAAGAACAATCAACCTCCGCTAAAGACCGGGGACAGCATAATTATTATATCAGTGGATTTGTATAAAACATCACTGACGAGCCATTGTTTGACGTCGGCATTGTGCTGCCGGCCGGGTTTTATCCCATATTTTCATATAATATATCCATACGTCACAGACGGCGGCGGCGGCGGCTAACGCATGCTAATCACTCTATTTAACGCCTGGAATTTAGCTTCCCGTCCGTCGCAGATATTTCTCATGCTGTCTTTTTTTCTTTCTCTCCTCGGCGGCTGGGCTTTCTCACTGACTGGCTGGGGAGGGAAGGACTGGCACTAGTGGGAGAGACAGTTTTGAAGCGCCGGCTGAATGGAAAAGGTTACGCGCATCGGGGCTCCCGCTATTGTTTCTCCCTCCCTTAGATGTGTTTGAGGCCGTAATGAAGAGCCCTCGAACTGGCAGTCTCAGAAGCCGTGACAGCGGGTTCACAAGGATGCCACTTTGGCTCTGCCGGGACCAAGTCGCACACAAACTCAGTGGTACACACACACACACAGAGACGCGCACACACACGAACAGAGAGACGATAGCAAACAGGAAATATAAGGAGAGTTTGTCGTGTCAAATCTTCCAGTTTTCTGCCCCTTTTTCCTATTTTCACTCTTCACCATTAGGATGTAGATTAAAAATGTACAGTCTTCTTCTTCTTCTTCTTCTTCTTCTTCTTCTTCCTAGTTTCTGAACTTTCAAAGAGCTGCCCTACTTCCTGTCCCCCCTCGCCCCCCACACATCCCCCTGAGCTTTGCTATCAGGCCCGCCGTGATGCTGCGACTCGTCTTCACGGCAGGAACATTTGATTCGGAAGTTTTCTTTTTTCATTTTTTCGCCTCGAGGGGTGGGGAGGGGGCGGCTGAAATGAAATGGAAGAGCAAATGGCAAGTGAGCCATTCCTCAGTCTGCGCAGCCTCCCAACACAAACTGGTCAAGCAGAAACGAGACCTGCATCAATTTTAATTTGTATTTATCCCGCTGATGACCCGCTCCTTTCACTCCGCCGTCCCAGCCACAAATTACACCCATCATAACTCTGATTCCGGCGGCGCCTGCCGTGCGCTATCAGCAAATTAACATGGTTATATACCACCGGCGGGTTCAAGGTGTCACAACACAATTATACAATCATGCAACCCGGCGAGCTCCGACCGGTCGCCCGGTGTATGACAACCGAGCCGGAGGGCTACACTGTCTGTCACACGGAGGCGGGTGAGATAAGTTCACTGAAGAGGAGAATGCGCCTCAGTGTTTGCAGGGCCTCTATCTACATCAGTTAAATATCACACGGCTGCCACAGTCTGGCTGATTTATCTTCTTTTTTTTTTTTTCCCACCATCCCTCTGTAAACGGGGAGGCAGGCGTCTGAACTTATCTTTAACTTGTCAGGGTTTTTTTTCTTTTTTTAATTTGGCACTGCAAATTGAGTCTGCAGAATTACTTTAAAAAAAAAAAACATAAATCAAAGTGATAAAACATGTGTCTGTGTATCATTAAGAGAGTTAAGTCATCAATAAAGATTTTTTTTTCTCCCCCACACCTCCTTTCCTTTTTTTTTTTTTCCGAGTCAAACCTTCGGCGCTTGACTGTGACTTTCAATCAAGCCTAATCCTTGTATCTCATAAAACTTAGAGCGAAAAAATGAAGGGAAGCTCTGGTGGCCTGGATCCCCGGTGTGCTCTCAGTGTCAAGCCATTAGGCTGTGTGAAATGAGGTGCCACTCATGACTTATAACGCCCGCCCGCCTGCCTGCCCGCCTATAGATGCAACGGTAGAAAATACAGCCCCTCCAGTGAGCCCTCGTCCGTCTGAGTTTGGGAGTGGGGAGGGTGGAGGATGGGATAATTCCACTCTGATAGCGGTCCATCCCATAATATCCCAATTCAAAGTCACAAAGATATGAAAAGAGCTGGTGGATAAATTCAAAATAATCCACTTCAGGATGGCGTTGAGATTAATGGGGGAAGAGACGACGCGTGTGTGTGTGCGTGCGTGCGAGTGTGTGTGTGTGTGTGTGTGTGTGTGTGTGTGTGTGTTTGTGCGCTTCAAGCAAACATGTCTGCGCGGAGAACGGCTGATAAAATTGAAGCCCGCCAAAAACTTTTACACGCTGCAGGGGCGATATCACAAATAAGATGAGTGACCTTTCTGCGATGAAAAAGAAAAGGCGCACGTGGCGGAAACGGACTGTTGGGGGGGTTGGTTTGGGGGGGGGGTTCCATCCTAAGACGTAACGGTAGCGGCGGCAGCGTGGATAAAAGCTTTCAGGAAATATCTTGCACAGTAAAGTGTGTCCAATTTGAAAGCGCGCCAGCGGAAGACGCTGCGATTGCCGCCCGGCGCTCACAGAAGTACAGTCGGCGGCTATACTTAGCGACGGGCTAGCGGCAGCAATATTTACCCAGAGGTACCGGTATAGATGTGACGGCGATAAGGAAATAAAAGCTAATAAGTGTCACTTTGATGTGACAACAAATTATACAAGGCTCCATCAGATCTCATTTCCATTGGGCGGCGCAGAGGACGGAGAATACCCCGAAGCGCCGCTCTTAATGGGAGCCTCCCTCAGCCGGCGTGGAAGAAGCCTGCTGCCTCATTACTCACTCCAACACAACTGCGCCCAGGGTGCTCGCTTTCCCAGCGGACCCCCGGGTTCACAGGCCGGAGACGCACCGCCGCCGCCGCGTACCACTTGTGTTTTTCAGGCGCGCGAGGCCGCAAGATGTTATTAAAGTTTGGCTACTTTGTTTTTTTTAGTGAAACCAAAAACATTTCAGAATCCGGTGAAAAAAAGACACGCGTGGTTTGTCGTCGCTTCGAGGGCTGTGTTGCACGTTTAAAGATCCATCCAAGGTCTACATTTTTGTCAGGCAGGCTTCCTTAAAACTAATGGCGCAGCAAGATGGCAGCTATCTAGGAGCAAGACCCTTATTGCTCTATGTAGGCTCTTATATTTACCAGAACCATTCCAAGGGTAGGAAAACGCTTTTATGAATGTATTTATGGGCAGAATGTTCAGCGCTTATCAATATAAAAATCACCAGTAGAATGTATTGGTATGAAATGGAAAAAAACAACAGATCTATGGCCTCCACTCACTACGTGGTGCACTCTATAGGGCCTAGGCCACTTTATAGTAGTGTCCGAATCCTGAGTGAACATCTGTAGCCACTACATAGTCCACTCAATCTATCCCACAATGCATTGATAAAAGTCGTATAGAACCGATGGTCACTAACCCAGCCATTTCTCCCATCATGCGTTGCGCTCATGCTAACCCAAAGGTTGAAACGGGGAGCGTTATTTTTTATTGTTTGTTTGTGTTTTTTTCAATTGGCTAATGAGTCACTGAACAGCTACACTGGTAGCTACAGTGGGTGATTTCAGACACAGCCAATAAGTTTAGTTTGATGAAGTGAAATGAATGGTATGGCGTTTTCCATTTTGCTCTAACAAAGCATTCCATTGGTCCTCCACATCTCTACTGTAGCTCAGAATGCTCGGGGATTGGAGAGATTCCCTGTTTTGCAGTATCCCTTCTTGCCATTAGATGCTACTAAATCTTCCACACTGGGCTTTTAAAACTAGCGAGTTGCATATTTTAGTCAAATACTACCCTCCACTCTCTCCGCTCATTTTTATTATTATACATGTGCCTCCACACAATCTGCTTGTTATTCCGGGTGAGTTTCCCCTACTGAAGACGCCGGCTATTCACATCCAACCTTTCCGCCCCTCCAACCTGTGCTATGAATATTTTAAGACCCGAATGTCTATTGGCCCTCTGGATTCCCCCCCCCCCCCCCCCACCCTCCATTCCACACCCAAGCCTCCCTTTTTGTCCTTCTAATCTCGACGAGCCGTTCCCTGTGATTGTGGCTCGAACCGAGAATACCGACACTCGCCTCTCATTGTCTTTGCCCGTCCGCGATTCGCCGACGCTCTCCGGTTCCGCTCCCTCCGCCCCTGTTTCCAGCCTCGCCTGACAGAGTCAACAGGGGGCATTCCTCATCTGTCGAAAACAAACATCAGAGCGCTCCCCGTCTCTCTCTCTCTCCCTCTCTCTCTACATATATAAATATATATATATATATATATATATATATATATATATATATATATATATATATATACATATATATATATACACATATATATAAATATATCTTTCCCTGCACTCAGCCGCTCCGCCTCGGCCGCCTGCTAGACTCACTGTAGAATGTCACCCGGTGCAAGATTATGAGATTATTAGTCAGGCCGCTTGTTGACCCCAATCAACGAGAGCGGGCCTTGGAAGAGCAGTCAAAACGTATAAGGGAGAGAGTGGCGGAGGAGCAGGTGACCCTCCGGTGACTCGGCTACCCAGAGGGGAGGCAGCGGCAGCTCGCTGTGTGTGTTTCGCCGCAATCTGTGGAGCAGATGGCTGGAGTCCCGGGCAGAGAGCAGCAGGTCCCAGCCTGCATGTCACCAGGATGATGTGTGCTGGCTCCCTCCGAGCTTTAGTTAATACCTTCCTGTGTTACAGACTTGTTAAGGGTCTGGGCAAAACTCTCCCTTTTTTTCCTTTCTTTTTTTTCTCCATCCCCCTCAACAAAAGAGCAGCACTCACCCACTCTCCCTTCTTTCTTTCCCTCATCCCTCTCTTCTTCTCCAGCAGCTCTCTGTTGGCCTCCCTCTGCCTCGGCTGGACCTCCGCCGCTCTCCAGTTGATCTCTGAGCCGGCTGGACGCTTTTTTCAACGTTCTAATGATTCCAGCCAGGTTCTGAGAAGGCGCGTTATTGTATGTGCAAATTGGAGTATTGATCAGCATATGGAGCTTTTATCCAGCTTTTCCCTTTTTTTTTTTTAAAGCAGGTCTGGGGGATTTTTTTTCAGCTAATTGAGCTAATAAAGCACCTGACAGCCCTGCACCCTGATTTACAACATTACATACAATGGTCTATTACATCCAGGATTGAGATTAGAGAGGTGATTTATTAATGCATGAACAAAATGTGAGGTAATTTGGATTGGCTGAACGGAGTGGCCTCTAATGGCAGAGCCGAGACAATCATCGGCTCGGGTGATGTTTTTATTTCCCTCCCTACACGATAATGTCCATTTTGGCTATATATATATATATATATATATATATGTATATATATATGTATATATATATATATATATATATATATATATATATATATATATATACATATATATATATGTATATATATATATATATATATATGTATATATATATATATATATATATATATATACATATATATATATATATATATGTGTGTGTGTTTGTGTGTGCGTACAGAGAGATATAGATATAGATATATAGATATCTATATATGGTCCATATATATATATATATATATATATATATATATATATATATATGTATATATATATATATATATATATATATATGTATATATATATATATATATATGTATATATATATATATATATATATATATATATATATATATATATATATATATACATGTATATATATATATATATATATATATATATATACATGTATATATATATATATATATATATATATACATGTATATATATATATATATATATATATATATATATATATATACATGTATATATATATATAAACAAAAACTTCCATAAATATTTTAATACCAAATTTATTCATACGTCACCAGATTAATACAAGTAACCTTTGGCCTCTACAAGTATCTGTATAAAAGTACTTATGCCAATAAAATATTTAAGTATTTCAGTTTTTCCTTTACTATATATATATATATATATATATATGTATATATATATATATATATATATATATATATATATATATATATATATATGTATATATATATATATATATATATATATATATATATATATATATATATATATGTACATACACATACATGCAATTTTTTTATTTATTTTTTTGCTTTTGTTTTTCGTCTGTTTTTTTCTTTCACGCCGGCAAAATTGCCAGAGCAGAACGGCCAGCGAGGTAAATAAACATTTGTTTGTCTCTTGTCTGTCCAGTTCTGCTCCACCACTTTAATCTTGGTTACTGGCAGGTAGAGCAGCGGCGGCGGCAGGCCGAAGCTCACGAGGTGTGAGCGCCGCTGCCTCCCCTCCTCTCTCCCACTCTCATATAAAGAGTGGCAGCAGGCAGAGTGACAGACTGCCCCAAGAGATGACACCTGTCACTGAGGGGAGTGCTGCTAATCTACAAGCCTCATTTTGTTTGAACTCTTTGTCACCTTGCCGTCAAATCCTCATCTTCTCAGTCACTGCCAGCCTCGCTGCCCCAACCCCCCCCACCCCGCCCTCCCCATTGGCCCCCCTCACCCCCTTTCTCTTCCTCCCCACAATATTCCTCCGGCATTAGCACACAAAGCGCACATGTTGCCTGACACATCCCTGCCTACGTATTTATCCCAGCAGCATTGTATTTTTGTTGTCGTCCTCTCATTTCGGAGTTCCAAATACAGAAGTCATCTGCTGTTTTTTTTTTTTTCTGCTTTTTTTTTGGGGGGGGGGGGGGTGGAGGGGGTCGGTGGTCCAGAACGATTAAAATTTTGGCAGCTTGACGCCTTTTTTTTTCCAGACAAATTCATTTGCCTCTGTGGCCCAAGCGTATAAGAAGATGATGCGCCCTTGTTCAAATGTTTTTATTTCCCGAACAAAGCCCCATTCATTCATATTGAGATTTGTCTAAGTTAAAGTGATCTGAATGGAAATGCAGTCTGGAGTGGCCCAGTCTCTATGGAGCAGCACACTCCGCCCCCTGGCCAAATATCTATATTGTCCACTTCTACAGACTGTGCTTTGTAATTATAATATAATTCATTATGTCTATGCTGCATGTGCCACAAAGGAGGAGTCCTCCCCGAAATCCTCCTGCGCTGTTCAGGCTGACCGAACACATTCTTGTTCCCATTTTAAAGCCTGCGGCTTGGAAATACCCTTTCACACCCCCATAAACAATAGATTTTCCTGCTTTGCTTAATTGAGATATCACCCCGCAAATCTGACAGCTCACTCCAGCAACTCACGCCGGCCGAGGAAAATCTACGTAGTGGGACAAAGTGGCGGAAAAAGGAGCAAAATTGGATAAGAAGTTAAATTTCTACGTCTCATAATGACAATAATAGATATTTTCTGCATCTCCAAAAATGGTCATATTCTAATATCTCCGGCTGGGGTAAACATTAAACATCATTTTCAGCCTCCTCCGGCTCCGTTCGTCAGATAAATTGTGACAGCATAA
The DNA here is from genome assembly GCF_046127955.1 of Nelusetta ayraudi. NCBI lineage: Eukaryota > Metazoa > Chordata > Actinopteri > Tetraodontiformes > Monacanthidae > Nelusetta > Nelusetta ayraudi. The sequence continues at coordinate 5,901,318 of NW_027466103.1, read as the reverse complement.
AGGAAATAAAACCTAATATAGTCCAATTTGCGAGCGGAGGCATCAGCCAACTTCTTTAAATGCCTCCATTAGGTGGAATTATCTTCTCCAGACACATTTTGTATGAATGAGTCCAAAAATCCACCACTCCATTTGGACAGCATGGGGTTTAATTTAATCCTTTTGCTTATTAGAAAAGAAAAAAAAATAAGATGCAGCATCTTGGACAATGGAGAGGCTAGTCTGCATCCAACACAATGGCCGAGGTTAAATTGAAGGTTGTCTGTACCTTTTTTGCTGTATTAGAGGAGCATTCACATTTGAATAAAAGCAAGGCGTCGTCGCGCCGCGTTGCTGCACAATTGTGTGTTTGTTTGCACGGAACTAAATGCAGAGTTATAGTTTTCCCATCTTGAAGAAAAAAGAACCTTATTTGCCTGCAGTATTTTTCCAATGGTGTCTAAATATTGCATGAGAATGAAGTTATTCACCGCATGATTCATAACATTATGTCTTAAAGTTAGTTGCTAAAAAATAATGAAAGCAATGAAATGGGAGGTTCCATTTTTTATTTTATTTTTTCTGGCTTTAGTTATTTGTGAAAGTTGAACAGGGTGCTTATAAATTCTTGGGTTCTTCCAAACCCTACAGTTTCTCCTGAAAGAGGGAAAAATAATTACCACACCTAGAATTTAGCGTAGAAATATGGCCCACATGCGTTTTTTCAACAATATTCCGCAACAATTTGGATATACACAAGAGGCCTTGCAGTGCAGATTTAAGCTCTCGGATTCAACATTTATTTCATGCGTTGCAGTGCTCAGTCTTTCACAGCAGTGCAGAGAGTCAGTCAGTATTAACCAAAGGTAACTAAATCAACCAGTGACTGTTGAAAGCGACGACGCCCAGGCTTTTAATAATTTCTAGCGTGTTTGCACATCAGACGGCGCAGACAGAGAGTGTTTGTAGTTGGCGCGCAAAGAAAACGCTGACCGTCAAACGTTTTTCCTCTTCATCGGCATTCTCAGATGCATCAATATACACCTGCAGTTAAACATGATTTTGACACCTGATTGATGTGAGTAACACGTTCATTAAAGGGATATTGTCGGGCGAGGCGACTGAAGTTGTCGTGTTCTTCCCGATGTAGTCGAGTCTGGTAGCTGTAACTGTCTCCCTTCAAAAAATCAACTTCCTTAATTCACTAAAGGGAAATTTCAAAGAACCTTTTCTGTTGGCGCATGTCCATTTGCATGGAAGCATTTTCCCAACAGGAACTTTTGAACTGTGTGAGACTGTGACAGTGGACGGTATGATCTGGGTTTGTTGAAACACTTCATATAATGAGTAGTAGACGTATCTTCTTAGTGTTATTACAACAAAATATTAAAACAATTGTAATCTTTCAAAGTCATCATCAAAGTGTGTCGTTTTGTGCAGTACACTTTGACAAGTATTCAAATGCTTGTGTACTGTTTGAATAGTATTGTATAGTACTGAAAACGTATTTCCATTGGATCTCGTTTGTGGCCCCTTTATTCGGTTCCTTGCTTACTGCACTGAGCAGACGAGGTGGATTTTCACCTGTCCAAACAGGAAAGACTCGTGAGACGTTCCCCCCCCAACTGTCCCTCTGTTTTTATTGCCTTTGTCAAAATCGCGCAGCTGTTGGCAAAACAAATCATTTCTTTGCATGTAATCAGAGCGTGTCTGAGGAGAAGAAGAAGAAGAGGAAGAGTAGGAGGAAGGAGAATCGCGGCAGCTCGCCTCGGGAGCCCCGTGAAAACTCGCCGCAGCGTCCTCAGCGCGGCCGCGGTGGGACGGCCCGGCGGAAAAGGGGCCGCCGCACCTGGCCAATTAACACCCGGCCCTGCCAATCGCCGCGGGGTCACGCGCCGACTCCCACGGCACGCTCTACCTGTCTCCGCCGCTCTCTGCGCTCGCCCCGGCTCCAATATAGAATTAGCGCCACTTTTCACCTGGTCGCGCTCGCGTGCCACAGATTAGACTGGTGCGGCGCAGAGATACGCCAGGCACTCCAAATGAGGGCGGCCGGGGTTAAGATTTCAAATGCAGTGGGGCTATTGTTTTGCCACTCCTTTCAAATTAATTAAACTCTGGGGTGAAAATGTTCTTTACCAAACTACCACTTAATTTCTCCACTAGTGAACCCGATAAGAGATTTTATTTAATGACTGCCTCGATGTTACAACTTATCACACCAGTTAAGACCTTAATAAGACCAATAAGCTACTGGGGCTGAGTGCTTCTTTTGTATTTTTTTTAATGCAAAAAGCCACAAAGGCAAAGATTTCTTTGGGTCATTTTGTAATTAATTTCTTTCCATACTTTTTGCCCGAATCCTAAAACACATCATGAAGCACAAGATCAGAGATCCCGGCCCTGTGTGACAATTAATTTCAGCATTTATTTTTGTGTATGCAGATTTATTCTCGTGTGCATTAATGGTGTGAACTTTAAAGTATGACATAAAGTTAATTACGCTGCTAATATACTAAAATATTAACTGTGAAGCGACCTTGTCGGTGCTCTTTTTTTATTCGATATATTTGCGCTAACAGCTGTTGCGTATTAGTTTGTGGAACATCTGTGAGATGAGCGCTACCTGCACCCCAAAGAGGATAATGGTACTGAAGTTTGGTTAATAGTTGATAAATACAGCTGGCAAGCTGCAGGACCGAGGTCAGAAGAAAAGCACGCAATGCAAACACTGTAAAGAGGCACAAGAAGGAGCAGCACGGTTCACTTCCTGTTGGTGTTTCAGTCGCCGCCCCTGCGTGAACTGAAAGCCTTTTTCTTGTCATGGGTCGAAAAACAGAAACGCAAAGTAAGGAACCTTTGATACGCGCACATACATTACAGAATGTGACTGTGATCTCAAGGTGCTTTTACCACGAACATGTGTTTCGCTTCATATTGTTTTGCGAGCATGTTTTTGTTTGCACAATTAGAAGTTTAAATGCAAAACATAACACAACAATATGGATGCGCAGATGACTTGCGACCTCAATTGCGTGACTTCTATATCTGACATAATAGCAGTCACATATTCTTGTATAATTGCCTTAAACGCACCATGTGGTACAAAAACGGACAGTTTTTTCTTTCTTTTGAATTGTATTTTGCTTCATTAGCATTGAAAGACTTTTAAACAAATTTTCCATCATAAGAAAGCGGCATATTCTTTTTCCGCTTCTGGTTCAATTTTGTTCACAGCATTTGCTGCCAATCAGTGCTGGACGCGCTTGGACAATACGTCACGAGGTGATGTACTGCCGGCTCGTATGATGGAGGTATATTATAAAATGTCCACCGTTTACCTCAGACAAACTTCCCAGCACTGTTTGGGGTCAATAGGCTCCCAGTAATTTGTCCTCCTCTCATATTTGTCCCACTGACATCTGTAACTCCGTTCAGAACAATCATGATATAATTTGAGTTGAGGCGAAGCTCCCTCTCTCTCTGACGACAAGCTATTTGTCACTGCCGGAGATCAAGGACGACTCCATCGCTGTGATTGCTGACAGCCTGCAGTTATTTCCGCGCTGTCGCAGAAAGTTTTCAGCGGTGAGATCTCCTCCTTGCTAACAGGTGGAAAGTACAAACAAAATCAGATTTAGCAGGAGGCCAAAACCCTCCAGAGGACGTAGTGTGGGACCTTCAGCATGGACTCAACCTAAATGTTAAGCCAGTCCCAGTGTTTAAACTTAACAAAACAATTCATGTTGATTGGGTTGGTGGGTGACAGCAGAATGACCAACCGGAAAGCAGCAAAAGAATGATCAGATGGAATTATTTCACGTCTTTTCCGTCTCCTGGAGGATTCTGATGTCCGCATTGGAAGCCAGATGAATGAGTCTGGTTTGATGACTCGCAGCAACAGGCAGTATTCAACTCAATAGAAACTGGATCAAGAAACCCTGCCGATGCTGAGAGTGCCAAATTCTCCTGCCAGGACATTTTCTGTGGGGAAACTCACAACATGTTGGTTGCAAAGATCACTCTTCCACAGCCCACTCACACGACAGACCGCTGATATTGGATGATTTCTCACACACCCAGATTACGGGCTGTGACAACATTTTCGAGTCCTCCCTGCCAGGCGTTTTCAAATCCTTGTTCTCGCAACATTTGCTCACCACACATGCGGCATGGTGAAGATTTCTTTAGATTGAAAGGCAATTAAGCTCTGTAGGTTACCTTATATGAAGGGCGTTGGCAATGGGGCCATTAGGTGATCAAACCAGAAATGTATTTGTCCAAAAAACAAAGCTTTTTTTTTTAGGTCAGTATCGTCTATATCAAACCTCTTACAATTAAGACTCTGAATAATACATGTTGAATGCTTCATATCATTACAATATAAAGTCTTTGGGCCAATCACCAAATGCCACTATGACATGCGGGTAACAGGCAACGGACGCTTATTTTAGTTGCCAAAATCAACCTTACGAACAAAATGTAATGTTTGAATGATGCACATGGGTTTTCCTTAGAATATATGATTTTGCAGACTGTTAAAAAATTAGCATTGAACTCTTTATCCCAAACTACTAAATTCACCTCCCTCAAAGTTTTGAAATATCTTTGGATTTTTAGATTTTCTGCGATGTTCTGTCAGGCATTTTTAACCACAGACCGACAACGTTATTGAGGTAATGTGTTTTTGAAGTCACTCAGTGCAAAGCAAGCGAAACAAAGTACTCCCCACGTTCCCCTAAAAAGCCTCAGGTGGTCCTCGGTGCAGACATTCGCGAGTACAACCTGAAACATGACTCTGTGTGCATTTGTTAAAATTCAATCGGTCCTTCGCCCGAGCGTTTCCCTCTGTCAACTTGAGCGAGCTGGAACAAGATTAGGGCCAAGTTTGCGGGAGATGAATTTTGCTATCCTGGCCTGTAACAAAGCGTTAACATCAAGATATATCAAGTTCCCGGACTGAGTATTTTACGTGAAAGGCTACACTCACCTCACTGGATCCCGGTGGATATTAAGCCAACAGTTTTGGATTCCAGTGGGCAACTTAGCACAGAGATCTCTTTTATTACACTCTAAGTCAAAGGCACTAATATAATTTTGCTGGTTTGGGGCCTTTTAGGGAGCATCAGCTGGCAGCTCTGCATGGTGGGTTGTGACTCTTCCACACAGTCCTCCATACTGTGTTTTGTAGGATGACATGTATCATACTTCTGGAATACAATCTTGATTTTTTTTTGAGTTTGTGAAGAGTGCTCACATTTCAAAAATATGTAAAACTGCTGTGTAGTACTAACACACTGAGAATGGTCTGAGACATGGAGTGTAGGATGATGAATTCTTCACACACTCAATAACAGCCGTGCCTGTGAGATTTGGAAGTGGTGCAATACGGCTAGCATGTTGGCATCCTCTCTGTAGAAAATATGTAGTATGTATTTTAATTGTACATTAAAATTGTGTTTTTCTGTGCTTTTTTAAAAAAAAAAAAAAAAAAAAAAAAGTAGTATAATAAAAAAAAAGGCCATTAAGTCACTTTTGCCAAAGGCAAAATGGCAGCACACAATATGGTTGGACTACCCATGTCAACATAAGTGCAACACACAGTGGCATTCAGTGCAGTGTGCTGCATGCTAACTAAAGTACGATTTGTCATACCATGAAGTCTAGTCTACATGTTTTTTGGGGGGGGGGTTTCATCCAACTAGACCCAAGTTTAGTGTGGTTCCACTGACCTCAATGCACATGATATTGAATTAGGCATTTCGTAGAAAAAGCGTAATTCAAAACGGCTTCCTCTAATTTGCGATGAATAATAAGCTAGTGTGCAATAAAGTTTTATTTAAAAAAAACGTAGCAGGATAAACGTGAAAAAAAAAATATTTGCATCAAATAACTTCTTGCGTTTCTCGCGTTACCATTTTTAAAGCTAATTTTCAGACAGTTCTGTCAACGTACGATAGTCGCAAACCCAACATGAAACCAACCCGTCACTGTTGCGCCCACTGGTGACAAACTCAGAAGTTTTGCAAAGTGTTTCAAGAGACTTAACAATTTCTGTGTGGTTATGAACTTCTCATTCTTGAATTAATGAATTTAAAAAATCAATTACCTCTGTATCTGTACTTTTAATATGATAATCTGGCCAAACCAAAGTCCTGCATTTTAAAGCTATTTCATGCCCTCTTATCATTGAAGCAGGTGAAATAAACTGTAGATGGTGCATATGAATTAAATGACATTCCTGTTTTTCATCATGAAAAAGGTAAATGTAATTGTATTTTTTTTTCTTTTTGACAACCGTGACATTTACAGTGAGAACGCTGTGATGTTTGAGACTTGAAGGGATAAACTCTGCGAAAAGTGCGACTCGCGTTAATTGAACCATACATTTGAAAGCTGGAAATGAAGTGGTTTGAATAACAAAGGGAAATATTACGTCAAAGTGCTGAGAAGTGGCTTTATTTTACGCTTGCAAGCCAACGCTAAACTACAAAGTACAAGAACCGAATCCTGTCCTACTTCAGTGCCTTTGATAGTGGACCACCGTGTTATAAATAATGTATTAAAGGATTTACAATGCAGAGAAAGAGAGAGCTCCTTTTAGAAGAAGGTTCCCTTACTCGCGCATGGAGGAAAAAAAAATTAACTCCTTGCAGCCCAGAACCCAATCAGAGTTATAAAAGGCTTCATATATTTTCTTTTGTATTGTCCAGGTTAAGAGAGTGTTTGGTTTCCTTTTTACAGTTTGCGGTAGCTTATTTTTTTCACCAAAAGGTGTTTGAGGCCTACTGGGACCACTTAAAAGTTTATGCAGAGCACTAGCCAAGTTGGACAAAAAAGCCTTGAAGTATACACACACTGGCCCCTTTCTCAGAAGCTCTCAGCTCTGGCTAGGGGGAGTGTTGTTGGTTTATGAGAGGGAAAATAGCCCCAGCCTCCTGCAAAAGTGAAATGGGATTAAGGCCTTTGTTCGGCCCACAATGGCAAGGGGAATTAGCAATAGTTGTAGGCACTTAGAAGAGCTCTCACACAGAAGCTTATCCCAGATTTTGCACAATAATCATTTGAATATCAACAGTGTTTTGCAACTACAGCGCTAATGTATAAACCTCTCTCTTTTAGATATCGAAATCCCCAAAAGGATTTTTCTTAGCATTAGGTGCAATCACAAATATATGCGCTCTTAGTGAAGAATCATATTTTTGAGGAACTTTAGGGGAAATAAAGTGCTGCAAATAAGTTTTGTTTGTTTTTTGAAGTTTTAGGATGTGTTTTTAAAGTTTCTTTTAGCTTTACTGTGTTTTTAAGCAATCATTTAACATTCAACTAAAGAGTGGAAAGACATTGGGCTTGTAGCTTAATTCTTAGCAAACACTTTGATTTAATTTATCAGCATTTAATTGCCCTTAACTGCCTTGTTTAGCACTGGATGGCAAAACTAAGGACTAGCACAATGTGGCTTCCACAACGTTATTTAACTCTCCTTGTTTAACAGCAAAGAAAAGTTGAGGAGAAAAAGTCCAAATATTATTTAAAGCATTAAAACAATGTGCAAAAACTGAACGTTGGCTTACAAACTAACCAACTTTTCTGTCGGTTTTCCTGCTTGAAAATGAACTTTCTACAAATTCCTGCTGCAGTAATAACACCAGTGTGGTGAAACACGGGCTCCCACACTGACAAGCAGACTTATCTGGGATCAGGCATAACTCTCACAGAATAATTCACAGCTTCTGCCCCAGTTGAGTCTCACAAGACCCGCCTCGAGGAGTGTGATGGCCTCAGCATTTTTTTTGCCCACACAGTGAAAACGTATTGTCCAAATCACAAAACATTGAGTGAGATCAGCAGACTTGTCAAGAGGCCCTGGCTTGAATATGAATGATGAGAGAGGAGCAGGGTGGTCCGACTGCTGTTTTTGGTGTTAGGCAGGTGAAAATAAGCTCAACTGTCCCAGAGACAGCTGCCCATCGCCGCAGCGAGAGGCAGCAGAGGAGTGTCAGCCAAAACAAAACTAGAAAGAAAAAAAAAAAAAAAAAAAAACGTTGGCAGAGAAATAAATTTTCGTTTAGCGGTAAAACAGTTGATCGTCTGCGTTAGGATTTTGCAAAGAGCCTGAGAACGTTTGAGATTCGCAGAAAAATCGGCAATGCCATTTTTCAAACCGGGGCCAGACGTCCACTTTCTGTCAAAACTGAGAAATTAAGACATAACCCCCCCCACCCTCTCCACCCCCACCCTTCCTTTCCTGTGGTTAACACGCAGGCACGCACGCTAGCCCAATTCACTCGAGTGTCGCCATAGTTTTCCGCATTCAACTGGATACAATGATGCACAAGATGAATAAAGTTATCTCTGGGGCTGAATGGGATGTCGCCGGTGGGTGGGAACGGGGAGGTTCCCTCGGCCGCCCGGCCTGAAAGGAGCCCCGGCTTTGAGGGCCGGCGCTGCAAGGGTCAGGGCCCAGCTGCTTTCTAGGGGTGAAAGGGACACCGGCGGGCTGGAGCGACTCGCCAATCCTAACAAAACAATCAGTGGCGTCAAATAAAGACATCATTGGACGCTGACAGGGCCCCCGCTCCCAAAGTCGCTGGGTAGGCTTCACACAGTCAAAAACTTTGCTATGGTTTGTATTGATCCCATTCCACTGCCACTCAAGAAAAAAGTTTCCTCAGTTGTTGTTGTTTTTTTTTGTTTTTTTAAGTTTAAGTTTAGTCTTTTTTGTCAGTCAGGTTTTTCTTGCTTTTGTTTGGGCCATAAAATCAACAATTTCTGCACAGGTAGGACATTTTCACAGTCAATAATGATACAAGAATATGATGAAATGTTGCACTGAAAACCTTTGTTTAAAATAAGACTCAAATGATTTCAAACTAAGGGCGCCAGCCCGCTCAATTTTTTCTTTTCATACTTGTTGTACTCCAGAGGGTTAGCCTAGATTTTAACTCACTTAAAGGACTGCTGTGTTCCCCTATTTGACCACCGAGGGGAGGGAAATAAATCCCCCCGCCTGCAGAATATTAGCCCTCCGCTGCGTGTGAGTGCAAAGATTTTCTACGGGAGCAGAATTTCGCTAAGTTTAAAATTTGCGGGGGGTAAGTAGGATAATAATGAGGCCACATTATAAAGAATTGATGGTTCATTTTCCCTGTCAGCGGTAGCGCAGCTTTGCCCGAAGATGTGCCGACCTGTGCAGATGGGGTTCAAAGCCAATTTCCATGTTAAAAACTCTGTGCACGGTTCAGAAAATCCCTCCGACCGACTCGGGCTGATCGGAGCGTGTGACAAGCCCGCCTTTCCAGAGCGCCTCAGCTCACGCAAAGGCAAGATGGAAGTGCACAAATGTGCAACAAAACAGCCCCGGCCGGGCTTCTGCTGCTGCTCTTCTCCTTCGTGCCCAGAGGCGACCACATGGAGACCAAAGGCAGCGTTTGCAGCGTGTTGTCAACACGGGGAAATATGGCCCATTATACATGTCGTTGCAGCAATTGCACAAACTTTCCAAAAAAAACAAAAGAAAGAGGGAAGAAGAAGAAAATATTCTCTTTTCTTTTCTTTTTGTTTTTTGCTGTCCCTTTTATCAAATGTGTGTCAAGTGTCGTTAGAAAGACTGCAGGAGGCAGCTCAGCCATTCATCATCAGCTCACATTTAGACTCATCTTCCTTTTAAGGCTTTGTGTGTGAGTGTGTGTGCGGAGGTATTCGCAGACCAGTGAGGGATGGGGGGGGTGGGAGGGGGGGGCACTATTCTGCGGAAGGAATGAAGAGATCACTGGGAATTTGTTTGAGAAGTTACTGCGATGAGCACTTTTTTTGTGTTTTTGTTTTCTGCAGCCTGCACCACTGAGCTGCCCTGACTCGCCTTTTGTGCACGTCCACGGACACACACTTGGAATGTTGCAAGAGGGGAGATTTTTTTGTTTCTCCCCCTCCCTTTCTTCTAACCTTCTGCTCCGTCCTACCAACCAACTTCTGCACTACATTACACCAGATTTGATTTTTTTTTTCTTTCCTTTTTCTCCCCCTTAAAAAGCCGTCTATCTTAATTGCAATCACCCCAGACTTGAAGGAGGCCGAGGCAGCCGGAGAACACTCTCATTTTTTAACGCCGATGCTCTTTGTTTGCGCCGTTATCACTTTGGCCGCCGCGTGTAATGGTGTCGCGAGCTGGATGCGCGGCGCGCTCGGCCGCAGACGTGCCTGCTGGCTGCAGAGTATCGGCGGCGGCGGCGGCGCAAAACATAATCTGGGGCCGAGTCCCCGAGACCAACAATAGATGGAGGCGTGATGACTTATTAAACACAGCCAACCAGCTCTCTGCCTGTTTTTTTCTCATTACCTTTGTGTGTGTGTGTGTGTGTGTGTGTGTGTGTGTGTGTGTGTGTGTGTGTGTCTCACCCCCCCCCCCTTCCACCTTCCAAATTCCCATCCTGTGAAGCCTGTGGGTCCACTGTGATTCCCTCTCTCTCTCTCTCCAGGCCCGCTTTCATCAGCCCATTTTTGTTGGTGGGGGGGGGTCGGAATATGAGGCTGATTTTTATCGTCCTCTATAAATTCACCAAAGGCCCTCAAGTTGCCCCCCGTGGAAGACACACCTCGTCTCGGCCGCGCGCCCGCCGCTATTGCTGATCCCCAGCTTTTGATAAGGGCAGCCCTCCTTTCTAATGATTTGACAGGCGTCAGACTCGGGGCCCCGCGGACGCGCCGCTGCTCCGCTCTTTTTAATACACTTTTGCCTGGCTTGTTTACGGCTCTGATGAAAGAGCGTATCTACCATCTATCGCTCCTTCGATAAGTGATATATATTAAAAAAAAAAATAAAAAAAAAACCCTGCCGTCCCGTCACTAGTGCGAGATGCACCAGTGAACGTCGGAAAACCCTGCGGCTGAAAGTGCATTTCTGTTTTATTTTGCACAGGGATTTTTTTTCCACACCTCGTCCGTCGCTTCTTCTTTTGTGTCGTTTTGTTTTGCTGTTTTTTTGTTTTTTTTTTCCTCGTGCCAAAGCACATGGGCTCCGAAAGTCTTTTGTTCCCGCACAAAATGACTGCGTCGACGCGCAAAAATAAAACAGGGGCGTAATAACTGGCCGTCACGTCACTCCTAAATAGCAAAATGACACATTAGACAAACTACAAATTAGTTATTGGGGGGGACCAGAAGGAAATGAGCGCTAATAAGACACTCACTGTCACATGTTGTTAGGTTGCGCCTGTTTGAATGCAGCGTTGGGCTCTAACCGACTGCGTCCCGGTTCCCCTCTCATCCCGCTCTCTCATGTGGTTTGTGGCACATTTGCAGTTTCCTGGCATGCAGCGAGGATTGTTCCCTTTGAAATGTTTTGACTGTGGTGTCATTTCTTTCTCCCCCCTTAAAGGAAAAACTTTCATCAAGCACGGGTACCTAATCAATTGAAATTCAGCCGTCTTAGCCCCCCCTCCTCGCCCCTGCACCAGGCTGGGGTGTAACTTAGACCAGCTTTCATCAGCCACTGCCTCTTCTTTAAAAATAGAAATCTGGCTATGATGATTTTTCTTGTTCTTGCTGGGTTTGAAATGGATATTCAGCCTCTGCCTGCCTCCTCCGTGTGCAGCTGCGACTGGACTGCAGCGATTTAAGCCCATGACTGTAAACAAGAACTTTTTTTCCCTTTCAATTCACACAATTAGCAGGGTTTGATTGTCAGGATTGTTGAAAATTAGAGGAGGTGTTTGTGTGTGTGTGTGTGTGTGTGTGTGTGTGTGTGTGTGTGTGTGTGTGTGTGTGTGTGTGTGTGTGTGTTGTGCGTTGTTGGGTTTTTTTCTTCCAACAATACAAGGCTTGTTGTGTCTGTCTGAGCATTTTACACAGTCTGGTTTTGATCAGTGCGTCTTGGAGCTACACCCCCCACCCCCACCCCCGGGCCCCCCAGCCCTAATTAGATTTCTTACATTATAAGGTTTGATAATGCCTCAAGGTTCGGTTCCCTTCTATCAAAACATCCGCGCAAATATTCCCCCCCTGTTAACTCCTTGCGAGCCGGCGTTACATAATTATTTCATATTTGCTATCTCCACCTCCATAGGGAAAAATATTATCTGCAATCATCATCGTCATCATCATAATTCTCTTCGTGGTGTGTTGGCTCCAAATAAGTAATTTAGTTGTAAAGCAGCTTCATTTATTTTGCCTATTCATTTTTCTTCCTATCATATATCTAAATACAAATCTTCATTTTATAACTGACAGCTTATTACCTCTGAGCACATGCTGATAAATTTAATTCCAATGAGTTAGCTTCCATTTTCCGAATCCATTATCCGCTAATGTGGCAGCGGCATGTGGGAGGAGGGAACTTATAGGACAAGAACCTAAGGACATATATGTCCGTTTATTATTATTATTATTATTATTATTATTATTATTATTATTATTATTATTATTTTGTGTAGTTAAAATTTTTGTATTTAATTCATAATTTTACAAATTTCATTGTACGTTCATTTAATCTAAATTCATTTTTTAAAGCACATAATAATTTGTGGTTATTTCTACATGGAAAAATACACATTTTATTGTAATTTCACAATTTGAACTAATATTTTAAACGTTGTATAATATTTTTTTCCACAGAATTTTGCTTCAGTTCACCAAAGTGCAGCAGTGGCTGTTTTGAAGTGAGACTTTTCCCGATGACACTTTAGTTCACTTTGTGTTCCTCTCCATTCACAGACGCAGCGGCCTCTATAATCATAAACCTCGTGAGGGAGCAGCATTATGCCACAGTTGGGTCTCTCCCTCTTTTTTGGCATCGCAGGGAAGTAAGTAAACAATTATTATTAGCTTTGATGTTGGCCTGAATAGCACTTAATTAACAATATGGCTAATGAGCCCATTAAGAATGAAAGTGTTCTCAACAGGTATGAGAGGATACTGCTGTTTTTGGAGTCTCAGTTCTCAGCATTGAATGCAGCATGAATAAAGGTGCTCTTTCTCAATCGCTTCAAAGGCCAAAGCTCTGCAGCCCCAGAGCAAAGTTAAATAAAGGTTTTCCTACAAGTGAAAAAAAATATATTAATAGGGAGAGTTGATTATTTTTTATTTTTTATTTTTTTTAAACAAATTTTCAAAAGGACAAAATTTATCTTGGAAATGTGAGGGGGTAAATTGAATCTTGCTTTTGTTGCAAGCAAATAAAATCTCCGCAACATCTCTTGAATTTTTTTTTCCTGCTGCTTGAAAGTGAAATCCTCCCTAAAAAGCCCCCACAAAACATGAGAACACCCCAAATCAAATTGTGTATTTTTAAAAATTTTTAACAAATCCTGCTTTAATTACATTTTGGGCAAAGTAAACAAGAGCTTGCCTCTGTCTAATAGTAATTACTCTGCAGTACAAATAGGGCTTGTCTTTGCAAAGAAAGAAAAGTGAAAGAAAGAGACGGCGAGGCTTTTCTGCAGCCGCAGCGGTTTCCTCTGAAGGACTTCCCAGTGAAACGCGCTGAATGCCTCACGCATGGATTATTCTTGCATTACTAACGGCTGGATTCAAAAAGTTTTTGTTAAGGAGGCAACAACAATTCTTTTATACTCGCGTCGAAAGCTGAAAATTAGCATTTTGTCAATTTAATTTAATAAGATCCATTCAAAAAAAAATTTGAAAAAAACATTACTTCTTTGAAATGGGAAAAATATGACCTTTATTTTTTTTAAATTCTAATTTATTATCAGGTCAAATGTGAGTACAAATGTTAAATCCCTGCTTCAGACTTTTCACTCAATTTTAGAATCGGATTTATTCCTAAGCAGGTGAAAAGTAACTTTTTTTTCTCCAATATAAAAACAAACAAACCAACCAACAATAGAGAAAGACACACACTATAGCAGGCAGCCACTGTGCACCACAAAACATGACAATAAGTGAGAGGAATGACACAACAGTGTGTTGAACGAATTTATCTATTTGTAAAACCTGCTTGTCTGCAGAAGTTTGCGAATGTTATCAGTAGTTTCGGCTCGAGAATGGCTTGAGGTGTTTTGAGTGTAAATCCGTCCAAAGCTGCCAGCGCTGACATACACAGCATATGCTAAATACAGATAAGAGTATTTTTAATAGATCTGCAAAAAGTCTCCCCGCATAGCTCAATGGATGTGCTTTGAATGTAGTTGATAAGTTGGCTTAAGCTGAATGCTGTATCCCACTGCAACATTGTGCGACTGGGTGAGCCCATCACAAACTAGCCTTCCAATAAAGACCACTTCCAGGGGAGGGATTATAGAAAAGCCTTGGAGATCAGCTTCATGTCTTACCAGAGTTTGTGATTATAAATAGTGCTATGTTACAGGGAAAAAATAGCCATTGCCAAGGGATCATGCGAGAGAAAAATATCTTTTGACATTTTTATTTACCTACAATGTCAAACTAAAGAGGAGGATCGGGTGCGTGTGTGTGTGTGTGTGTGTATGTGAGGCTTTGAAAATCTCCTTTAAAAATGAATCTATTCCTCTCTGTCTGGGTTGTTTCAGTTTGAAGAGTTGACGAGTCGCCGTGCTTGTTAGAGTTTATTGTTTTAATCATTTTTAATGGGTAGAAATTGTGCTTTTGAGCAAAAAAAGAGGAAGGGTTGAGAGCAGAGACGAGTTGAATAATTCTGCCATTATACTCACAAAGTTAGCGGTGCTCAGACTCCTGTGTATTAATTTATTTCTGCACTCCAACTTGGCTGAACTCGGGTCGCGAACTTTGCCTCCCATTATTTTAAATGTGAGGAGGGAATTCTGCTGCCTCCGCCAGTTTCTCCCCAACAAACTCCCTCCCTCCCTCTCTGCTCCCAAGCTCCGGAGTCACCGACACACCACTGAACTCCTGGATAGATAGATAGATAGATAGATAGATAGATAGATAGATAGATAGATAGATAGGTAGATAGACAGTCTTTGCCTTGAGCTTCAGGTCATCTGATTATGTGGCTGAAGACACTCGCAGGGCAGATTAGCCTCCTTCTTGCCTTCAAGCCACTTAGAGAGCCGAGGCTCCTGCTGCCGCTTTGTGACGAGACAAAACAGAACCTCTTTCTTCCCCCTCACATGTTTAAGCCCGACTCTTAAATTTTGCGGTGTTGGTTTTTTGGGCTAAATCTCGAAATCATTTCAAAAATTTCAGGTTGCGATTCACAGGTGGCTCGTTTATTCATCCATTTATTTATTTATTTATTTAGCCGCTACTTTTTTGTTACTTCATCCAGGAGGTGCCTCCCCCTCCCCCTGGATATTATTGTTAAATTGCAGAGCAAACGTCGGGGTGCATGCAAATGTTTGACTGGCCTGACTCGCAGCGATAGCAAATAAAACGGAATCAGAGATTGGCTTCTTTTTTTTCTCCTTCTTCTTCTTCTGCTTCTTCTGCTTCTTCTTCTTCTCATCCAGTAATATGGAAATGTCCTCTGCTCCTGCTATATGTCACGGAGGGCATCTCTTCTCTGCCTTCTTAATAAGGCAGTTCTGGGCCTCTACTGTAATATATTTCACCAATAAAGCAATTCCGCAGCCAGCCTGGCCTTTTGACCAGCGCTGAGAACGTGGAAAGCAGCAGGCCGCCTCTGCTAACTAGGCTTATACTCTCTAATATTAGATACCTGTCCCCTGGCTTTTCAGAGTGGGGGGGTGTGGGGGAGGTGCGTGGGGGGGGCTTAGCAGTTGATATTTTCATTTGGTGCTGCCAAGATGCGACACCCCCGCTTTAATCTTGTGTTTGACGCTAAGCGCTCTGTTCATGAAAAGCCTGGCTGAACTTCAACCCCGGGGTGGTGCTGTCATACAAAAATGATGTGGTGGGGGGGTGGAGCCGGCTGGGCCTGCTATCCTTGACCTCTCCCATTGGCCTGCCAGACTCTTTCCCCCCTGCCCTCCTTAATCAGGTGGGACCCCCCCCTTCCCTCTTTTTAGTGCGGCAGAGACAGTCGCTGCCCTGCGTCCAGCTGCGTCTTTTATGAGCCACTGGCACAGATGTCGGCGGATGAAGACGCGGCCCGGAGATCTGCAGCTTCCGGGAGAATTAATCCTGCGAAGGATTCATCGGTTCGCCGACGCAAAGCGAGAATCAAAACCTTTGCGACAGCGTGTAAAATAGAGCGACGCCTAATGGGTTGGGAAAGGTTGAAAAAGCAAGTCTGGCTTTTGGCTCCCTGATTGCCAGGAGTCTGATTTTGCTTTGCTGGAAGCGAGCGTCACCTCCTCCTGACGACAGGTGGATCAGAGAAGTGCTGCAAAACTACAGAGGTTGAGATTCTCCCTCAGAGGCTCCTTCCCTGGAACCCGTTGCTCACCATGCTAGGTTCCCTGGACATTACACCTGATGATGTAGATGCCTGACTTCCTTTCACTTCCAGTGTTACTAGTCACCCATCATCCACTTTGGTTTTTTGTTTGGTGTTATTTTGTTGTTGTTATTTCTTGCTCTGTTTCGGCTTTTCTCTCTCTTCTTCCACATTGATGTTTCACTCATTCATTTCCTTGTTGCCCAACTTTGTTTATTTCTGATGCTTTGTTATGTTTTAACTTCTTTGCTGTAGGTTTTCTTTCTCTCCTTTTTGTTTTTTCTTTGTGGGTGGGTTGTGTGAGGGAGGGTGGGAAAATGTGAGCACCGGGTGGCATTCTTCATGTGTTTTTAATGTTTGGTATTGTTGTTCTGAGTCGATGCTCAATAAAATATATTTGAAAAAAAAAGCAAGTCTCTGCTTTTCTGCCCCTCCCCAGCCCGGCTGAAGGAGGAGGGCGGCCCAGGGCCCAGGGCGAGGCTGCAGCGGCGGTAGTCATAAATTTCCTGGCGATGGGCAACTACCCCCCCAAACCCCCACCACCACCACCACCAAACCCCCCCGCATTCATCCTTGCCGTTTAGCATTTATTGTGATGCGGCGGACAAACAAGCGCACTCCTGCGCAATCGTTAGGACGAGCCCCCCACCCCCCCTCCTCCTCCTCCTCCTCCCGGTTGATTGATGAGTGGAATCAATTGCTCCCCATAGCATCCGTGTCAGTCTATTACAGCGGCGGCTGGTAATGATAGGCTGCTCCGCCGCAAGATTATAGAGCCTCCGTCTGGAAGCAACAAAGGCTTGGCGTGACCCGGCCTGCGAGAGCCCAGAGTGGCTGCGTTCTCCCTCGGCAGGTAAACAACAAAACAAACGCGGCCGATAAGGCGGACGCTTTCACTCTGTTTGATTTGTTTTCCGCCTTAATGTGCTGATTTATTAGTGAAAGCGGCCGGCGGAATAAACACGAGCTTCTCGTTTTTGTTTTTTTATATATATATATATATATTTGTTTTTGTACATTTCCGAAACCCGTGGCACAAAAGAAAAGAACAAAAATCACCGGTGCCGAGTGCAACTCGGATCAAGACGCCGCCGTTTCGCCGCGCAAACAAAATCCGAAAAACCGTCAAAACAACAGGTGTTCCCCCTCTGCGTAACTGTCCTTTTTTTTCTCCTTTTTTTTTGTCACGTGAATGCACCACAGCTCTCTGGCTGCCAAGCTGAGAAGCATCCAAAGGCGGCAAGTGCCAGCAGCAGCAGTGCAACTCATTTAGTTTGTGGCCCAGAGCTGCGGCGCGCAGCCCTGATCCTGATTACACATGATCAAAGATGGGCTCTCTAGCAATTTCATTTCTATTTTTGAGCCCGGCTAAGACTGCCGCGCCTGTGATCCCCTGGAACGGCTCATTGAATAGACTTTGGACTTTCTCGCAACGGTTCCGGCACCAGCGATTGGCCGTTTTTCTCCAGGTTGACCCCAATCGCGGGAGCAGGACTGCGACGATTGGGGCGTTTAATTGCCGACGGTGAAATTTGATTATCGGAAAATATGGCTCGTATCAAGTGATTCCCTGCCCCCCCGAGTGACATCGCTCCGTAGAGTTGGGAGTTGGAGAAAGATCACATGGGCAACTTCAGTCGAGACAAAAGGCACGAGCTAATGAGACTGGTTAGCGATTCAAATTTATGGAAATTTTATTAATTACGGACACCTATCTTTCATCTGTACCATTTGGTGGCGGGAGTAATTAAAAGCAACAATGGCGGTCCCGGCGAGGAGGAAGCAAACAAGATCAAGGAGAGCCGAGCGCGACGAGGAGCAACTCCTGCGCCGTGTGCTGACCCGGGGGCCTGGCCGCAGGCGACTGGGCCTCATTACAGTCGCACTGGCTTGATCAGCAATTAACCTGCTTTGTCTCGCGTCTGATTTTGAAACTTGCACGACACGACTTTCCCCTCCCGCTCGCTCACCCACCGCTGCTGATGATGGTGGTGGTGATGATGATGATGATTATGATGATGATTATGATGATGGCCTCCTGTGACGTCTTGGCTGGAGGTGCATCCATACCCAGGAGCCCTGGAGGGTGTCGGGGTGAAGGAAGGAACTCAGGGGTGCAGACATCCATGTGTGGAAATGCAGTGTGGGAATAAAGACACGGACGTCAATTGTTTGTTAAACTAAAACAAAAAGAAGAAGAAAAGCAGTTGCAGCCTTTATTCTAACGATGCTCTAATTCTGAAATCCCACTTTGAAGTGCAGGCTTGTTGTCTGTTTGTGCGGCACTTGAATCTTATTGATGATGAGGCGTTATTGACTGGATGATTAAAGTCTGCGAGGTCTGATTCTGTGAGCGTGTTTGGATTTGTCACAAGGCCTCCGGCTTGGAGGATGCATGGCGGAACGAAGGTGGGAGTTGGTTCGAAGGGGCCGAGGATGCACTGAGGTGAAACGGCAAACGGTAAATTTAAAATCTAAATTTTTCCCCAGTAATTCAAAGGTGTCCATTTTTCACTTTGGTCCCTGTGCACCTAATAAGACGCCACCACTGCAGCAAGCACGCATCCAAAGAGTGAGATTTCGCTCCGGCGCGTCAAAGGAAGTTCATCGAGGGGGTTCGTCAAAGTTCAGGCCGTCGGCTGATCAAGATTTTCCAGCTAATTGACCCGAAACTCCAAAGCAAAGATTACCGCTAGCGGCTCAGGAGAGGATCACTGAATCTCACCGCTCACAACCGCAGCGGCGGCGAAGACCCCCAGCGCTGTTACGGACAACAAACGGATGGCGGGTCTTAACTTTTATTATTAGCGGTGGAGGTCATATTTAAAATGAGAGATTAGTCGCTCATCACAATATTGGTGGATTATCAACTTACCTGGCAATGAAAGCAAGACCCTGGCTGCGGGGTCGATAAGAGTTTGACTGCGTTTCGAATTAATTTTCCTCAGCTTAGAGAGCCTCTCTCTCTCTCTCTCTCTCTCTCTCTCTCCCCCACTATCTTGTTATTGATCGCAGCGCTAATCCATAACCGAGCTCATCCTCTCCCGGCGGAATCCAGCAGGAAAATGTAAAACAATCAAAGGATGCTTGAACCTGTTTGAAAAAAGAAGATAAAACAGACGCAGGTTGGATGAGTTTATTATATTTTTTTTATCTAAAGAAGAATAGAAAGTAGTTCTTCCGGGCTGCGTCTCGTCAATACTGATGAGTCTCCGCCGTCCCTCCGCGTCTTGACTTTGCGTTTATACAGACGACTGATTGATTTCCCCGACAGGCGGAAGCTCCTCGCACCTCTGTTTGTCTCTGCCCGGGCGGAGGCACCTCGGCGGCGGGTGACGTCCAGTTGCGACCCCCTGCCTCCCCCCGACTCCCCCCCGACTCCCAGCTCCGCCGTTTGTCTCCAGTCCAGCGACCACAAACAACTCCTGGATTGCTGTAAATGTCAGCGCGGCGGCGTCTCCGCCCTTCTCCCCTGTGAACCATAGGGCTGCACTCAACCCGCACTAATGGGACACTTTCACCAGAGCTCCATTATGCTCCCCCCCCGCCCATCTCCCCCGACCCCACCCCCACCTCTCCACCTCACACCCCCGCCCTGTGTTTGATATCTCAAATCTCCTGCTCATTTGAAGCTGGCAATGAAAAACAAAACATGAAGAGTTGTTAAAGAATATTTTCACCGCGAGGACCGGCACTGGACCAGAGCTGCTTTAATAATTTCCACCTGCCAAAACCACGTCGGACAGAATGAGGATTTCATAGAAAAAAAGGAGGAAGGAGAAGTTTGTTCCCCAGAGTGCAGGAGGAGCTGGAAGGCCTGGATGGATCTGTGAAGACACTGGTTGGAATGCACCCCATTTTCCAGCACTTGGGCTCATCTCCTCCCCTACCCTCCCCCCACTCATAAACACACACACACACACACACTCCCTTTCTCTGTCTCCTGTGCCGGGCCTCCCGAGGTTGGTGTCTCTGCGTTAGGACTCCATTGTTGCCTACCGCTGGATAATGCCCTTATTAATTGTACCTCTTTGTAAGGTGTCAGCTGCAGCCTCAGATTGAGATGGATGGATCTCTGGAGCCTGCCTGCTCTAACTCCCCCACCACCACCACCCTCCCCCATCTCCTGGCCCGGCCCTCCGCAGACCCTTCGGGTGTAGCAGAGATGGAGGTGCCGGAGAAACGGCTGAAAACCGAGATAAAAAAGAGGCTTTTAGTTTGGTTTGTTTTTTTTTTTTTAGAAAAAAACTGACTCGTTTCCTTACTGGAAATAAACCTTGAACTAAACTCCGGCCCCTGCCATTTCTAAGGTGAGACAGCGTTTTAATTACGAGAATATCGGGGCGTTGGAGCCGCCGCGGCGATGAAATATCGTTTTTCTTTTTTTCTTATTATTGATTATTTCAGCGTGCCGCAGGAACGGCGGTTAATTAGGTGGATTGAAGCCTCGGCGAGATCAACAGCATTAACATCAAAATCCTTTGCCTCTCATTAAAGGAAACAGTCAATTTAATTAATGCATATTAATCTCCGCCGATGCTCATTTTTTTTAACTTTGAAAAGCGGCGTGACGGTGCAGCCTTCAGATGCGTCGGTCCTGAGAGGGACCCGGGTTTGATCAGCGCCACGCCCGACCCACTCGCACGCTCTGAATTTTTAAGGAGCCGCTCGTCGTCTTGGGCCTCGTTAGATCCGCTCGTCACCGCGGACGCCGTGATACCTTCTAATCAGAGCAATACGCCACCGAGGAGGACACGTTGTCGCCGCACGTCTGTCGTGACGCGTCGCTATGAGGATGGCTTCACATCAAACCGTAGAAAACATCTGTTCCACTGACGGCCGTCGCTTGTCGTTTGTTGTTGTCGCCCGGCGGTTGCTCTCTTGACGGAGCTTCGTCAGTGTCAGAGGGCTCCTCTTGAACCACCACCACCACCACCACCATCATTATCATTACCACCATCATCATCATTATCATCATCATCATCATCATCATCATCATCACCATCACCAGGCAGAACAGTCTACGTCAGACCACCTCTGACCTCTCGGCACATGGACACTTTATAAGAAACTTCGGACAAAACCTGGCACACTGCCACTTTGTAAGCGCTGCCTTATATTTATCATATTGTTTTTAACTGACTCCACGACTCTTATATCTCCCTGAGATCTTTCTTAAGGAAAAAAAAAAAAAAAAGGGTGTAATATATCTCAAACCACCGTTTTGCTGTTACTACTTGGAGTGCGATCGATGGAAATAAAGGCTATTCTGTTCTATTCTGTTCTATTAAGGACACAAGAAAGCGTCCATACGTGTGCCACCTCACTTGGAATCAACACGTCCCTCTGCAGATCTTGTAACTTCTGCGGTACCTCTCTCCACTCTTCTGCTCTTGCGAAGCGATGCAGGAACCCCAGGCAGCAGAGTGAGGGAGAGCACGGCGGAGGAGGGAGGGGAGGGGAGGAGAAAGGGGGGTGGAGGGGTGGGGTAGGGTGAAAATGGAGATCCCTTCCCCTCAGATCCCATTTAGAGAGGCCCTGCACATTTTTAAAGTGTCAATTGTTTTTGTCTCTTGAAGTGTAGATGGAATGTTTGAATTCCAGTATTAACTGTAGTGGCCTGCTGAGTTAAATTACGGTGCCGGGGCTGCGGGGTGGCAGTAATCAATAAGAATCCAGGAGGCACTGTGTAATGTGTGTGCTCCTAGCAGCAGGGACACCGTCCCCCTTAGCCTGTCCCCCAGCAGCTTAGATAAATATGATAGTGAAACAGGGCACACTGGATTATATGATATCAATGTAGAATCAGGGAAGTGCTATTACACTCGCCCCAGCCCACTGTGAGCACTATTGACAGGGTTGGCTTTGAACAGCCGCCACTGCTGCTCTCCCCCCCTCCCTCCCTCCCTCTCTTATCTCCGTCCTTCCTACCTTCCTTCTTTCCTTCCTCTTTCCCTCCTTTCCTTTCTTCCTTCCACCCTCCCTCTCTTCCTTCCTCCCTTCCTTCCTTCTTTCCTCCCTTACTCCTACCCTTCCGTCCTTCCTTCCACCCTTCCTTCTTTCCTCCCTCCTGCTTCCCCTCCATTCTTCCTTCCTTCCATTCTTTGTCCCTCTCTTCCTTTCTCCCTCCCTCATTCCCTCCCACCCTCCCTTCCTTCCATTCTTCCCTCCTCCCTCCCTACTTCCTTTTTTCATGGCTGCACCTTGAAGCTGTGCTCGCTGTCCTCCTGCGTACAAATGTTACTTTGCTTCTTCGATTGAATTTACTATTATCGATCTTTCTTGGCCTCCTTTTCATAATGTGATCGCTCTCTCGCTCCTGTTCCTGATGTGACCCCCCCCCCTTCCCTCCAAACCATGCAGCCAATTAACCGCTGCTTGTTGTTGTTGCTAGTTGCTCATACAGTAACCTCATATCGCTGATCTGCTGTGACTATTGATTGACCCCCCCCCCCCTCCTCCTCCTCCTCAGCGGTGAAAGGATCAAACCTGGCATGTCTAAAAGGCCATTATCAGCGTCCACTTCAGATAACCTGCCACAACCTGATACAGCCCTCCTCCGGGGTCGCAACCTCCCTCGGCCCCTGCAGCCGCCACCACCACCCCCTCCCCCCGACCCCCCAGCGCCAGGCATCATTATCGTTCTTTATGTTAAATGAGTCGCAGGTCAAGCAAACGGCTGCGCGTTAATGTCTCACGTGTGAGTAATCCACCAGGCCTCGCGCAAATGTCACGCAGCAGGTTTTGTCTGGTTGATTTTTTATTTTTTTATTTTTTTTTGTACAGGCAGCGAAGCAAATTGCAGTTTAGGATGAAATACAGCTTGTTTTTTTTGTTTTTTTTTTTAACCAAGAGAAGCGCGCAGTCAGAAACTAAATATCACTTTAAAATAAATATTTATCCAGCTGATGCAACCTTTCGTTGCAGACTTCAAATCAAAGGCCGACAACAGAAAAACCTCTGGCTGACTCCTTCATTCAAACCCCAGCAGGGAGGCAGGAGCTCCGGGTCGCTCTGCCTGCTGCTGCTGCTGCTGCTGCTGCACTTTGCAAATTGCAGCAGCAGCATCACTGAATCAAGAGACGCCTCGATATTAAAAAAAAATTTTTTTTTTTTTTTTCAGCAATGATTTATTTCAGTTTCGGAAAGGGCGGTGGGGTTTGTGTGAGGCAGGTATTAGTGACGTAGCGGCTGATTTCGCACAAAAGATTTGTCAGAGGCCTCATTTGCATGAGGGTCAGAGTCAAGCTCCTGATGGAAGTGGCTCGGCAGCATCACCGTCTCTTAGCAACGCTCCTTCCGCCGCCACGGCGTCGAGGCCACCGGCTCCTCTGCGGCTCTCACTCATAAAGACAAAAAAAAATAATGCCACCCCGGTCCTACTACTGCTACTACATCTGCTCTCCACTCCACCCAAGGTGGTGGTGGCAACTCCTCGTTTTTGTTGTCGCACATCAGGGTGGGGGTTCACGTATCAGAGCGCTGTTTTATTGAAGTGCAGAGGCTGCGGGGTGTCACAGTGTCAGAGACAGAGGCGTGGACGGGGCGGCGGCGGCAGTGGCGACGGGAATGTTTGTCAAGAAGCGAGCCAAGATTAGAGGCAAATTAGCAGGTAATTGGAGACACCTGCAAAACAAAGAGGAGGCTGGATGGAGAGGTGCTGCAGCACAGCGGCTCTCTGGCCCAGCGGCCTCCACCCCTTCACTGCCGGGGGTGAGGGGGGGGGGGGGGGTTCTCTCTCTTTTTGGTGATGTTGTTGTTAAAGAGGGGATTTGCCTTGTTGTTGGGAGGAGGGGGAGGGGTGTGGTGGGGGAGGGGTAAAAATGACTTTCGTCCCCTGCCATGGTGACGCCATCCAGATGCTGCCAAGACAAGAGATGTTAATAGCGGGTCACATGGGTGGACAATAGTTTCCATCATAGAAAAGAGGCGATGCGCGCCAGTGATGATCACCGGGGGCTGCGCCGCTGTTTCCAAGCTGAACCCCCTCACTGTTCTCCCGTTTCATAGCACAGTGGCGCTCGCCTTTCATTTATTTATTTTTCTTTAGTTATTATTCAGTTATTGACTGGGGAAAAAAAAAACAAAAAAAAAAACGCGCGCTTCTCTTCCTGTCGTTGTCCTCCTCCTGCCGTGTTTCCGTGCAGCCGTCGCGCTCGTCACCAACCTCCTGGGAGCGGTGACAGGACAGGTGGTGCAGGGTGCACAGTAGCGTAGCAGCGCTGCACTGAGTCTCTGAGGACCGCGGACACGTCGCTGCGCTACGCACCGGGAAATGTCACACAGCTCCGCCGCCACGCTCAACACATACACCGAGGGAGAGAGACATTAGACCAATGGCTGCTTAACAATAATAATAATAATAATAATAATAATAATAATAATAATAATAATAATAATAATATAAAATGTCATTTGTTGAAATTCCTTAAAATATGTTGTTTTTTTTATTTCTTCCCTGCTCTAATGGACAAATAAATGGTAAATTTTAAAGCCAAAGTAAACAGAAAAAAACATCAACTAACGCGTAGTGCCATAAAAAATTCGTAATAATAAATTCAAGAAGTTAAGAATTTAATTGCTGAATTGCCGCGTTGATTTATTAATTATTCGTTTTTGACACAGTCTATTTATTACATCGTTTTATTTGTTTTTCATGAACAAATCAAAGACGCGCTTTGATTTATTTTCTGTCTCCATTTACGAACTCGAAAAAAAATGCCCCTTTTTAATATTCTTAGTCTTTACAAGGACATTTTTTCCCCTGATTCCTAAACCTTTTTTTTCACCTTGCTGCGCACTGACTGTGTGCAGTCAGAGGTCGCTC
This sequence comes from Nelusetta ayraudi, assembly GCF_046127955.1. Taxonomy (NCBI): domain Eukaryota; kingdom Metazoa; phylum Chordata; class Actinopteri; order Tetraodontiformes; family Monacanthidae; genus Nelusetta; species Nelusetta ayraudi. Next base: position 5,876,218 of record NW_027466103.1, on the reverse strand, counting down.
ACTTCCGTCTCTCGGCTGCAGTGGCTTCAATAAAACCCAGAGACACGTTGTCGCCATTTAACGGCTCATGCAACAAATCTCTGTTTTTAGAAAATAAAAAAAATAATTATTATTAATAATAATAATAATAATAATAATAATAATAATAATAATAATAATAATAATAAATAAAAATGCACTATTGCTAAATGTTGTATGACAAACCCTCTGATGTCCCTCTGAGGTGTGTGTGTGTGTGTGTGTGTGTGTGTGTGTGTGTGTGTGTGTGTGTGTGTGTTTTGTGGGGGCGGGGAGGGTGTGCGGCCCATCTTGTCCATCACGGGCCGCCGAAGCCGCCGAGTGCGTCTAATTTGTGCGCCACTCGGTTGCGCTGCGTCTCAATTGGGCCCGAAGATCAGAGGCTGCGATCGGTTATTGGTGCAGACGGCGCCGCTCGGCACTGCTGGGAATCCTCCTCATTGCGATCCTCCCCACATTGTGCTGATGGACGGATGGATGGATGGATGGATGGACGGATGGATGGAGAGCTCTCGACGGGGTAGCGCTGATTACATCAGCCGCTCTGCGTCTCTACCTTTCATCTCAGGTGTTTGGCGGCAGCCTCCGCAAATAGCCGCACACACACGCACCTCCCTATAGACGTGCCCGCGCGTCCTATACGTTCTTCACAGGCCTCCGGGCCGGTCTCTCTCTCTCTCTCTCTCTCTCTCTCTCTCTCTCTCTCTCTCTCTCTCTCTCCATTCACACACGCCGCACCAATGTGACACCTTCATTTCATCCATTTTATTGATCGCGGGGCTTAATTACAAGGAGAAGTTGGAGGCGGAACTTTTGAAATTGTGCAGCGACACATTTCTCATTTCCTGATCGCCACGTGCGCTGAAGATGAAGCTAATTTGCACAATTTAGTTACATGATTTTTATATTTTATTTTATTTTTTCTCTTTCAGTTCAAACAAGCCAAGAAACATTTGGGAGTTCAATAAATTGTAATTGAAATACTGTGTAAAACAGAAAAGTTTTTTTTTTTTTTTTTTTTTTCAGATAAACTGTCGATGCTAATATTCTGCTGGGCTCCGTTATTTAACTATAAATATTGTGTGGCTAATATTGTAGTTGTGCTCCATGAATCGCATTTCATGCTTTACAATTTATACGTGTTTGTAAACGTTGGTGTTAAAAATGCCGATGTGACTTTTCTCCCCCTGAAACTTTGTAAAAAAAAATATATTATTTATTTAATGAATTAGAATTGCTTTATTACATTATGGTGAAAACATGTTGCCATTGTGTTAAAGCCTCTGGTTTATAGCCCACAAAGCAGCACAGTATTGTATATGAAAAATCTGTATTTTTTTTTTAGGGTTTTTACACATGAAACCATGAATTAGCACCAAATATCCTAAAAAAAAAATAATGTAGTGTAGTACAATAGGTTACATTTAAATAAACCTGGGAGTAAAATATTTAACAGAGATCTTTTTTATTAAAAAATAATAATCACCTCTTTTAGGTTTAGTTGTAATTTCTGATCAAATCTGGTTGTGTATAGTGATGCAGCAAAGTCAAATTTATCCTCAGTTCTATTGATTTCTGCTGCTGTCTAATATTTCCTCTAAGCAGCTCCGGAGATGCCTTCCTCCCACTGACTCTCCTCCCAGCAGCAGCAGCAGCAGCAGCAGCAGCAGCAGCTCTCTGGCTCACTACCTGAGCCAGAGTGCGCGCCGCACTCTCCACACCTGCAGCCGACAATAAATCACACTCCTGTGTCTGCAGGTTGTGATCACTATCAGCGTGCGCCTTCCAGCAGGTCCTTATGAGAGCCGCCTCTGTGACATATGGAGATGCTTCCTCCCACAGCCCCACCTGACTGATCCTCCCTCCCTCTCTCCATCCCTCCCTCCCTCCCTCTCTCGTGCACAGATGATATCACACGGCACGGTGCCACAAAATTCCCCAAACGGCTCTCCTTTACAGTGAAACATGTGGTCCGGCCGTGTCGCCCGGTCAAGCCCAAATATTGTGCATTGTTGGTCAAAGAGGGGTCAAGGAAGCGGCGAGGCCGAGCTATTTGCAGGCTACCGTCTCTAATGAAGTATTCATGAGGTATAAAAGTATAGGTTTACCCAGCAGGGCCCGCTTGGTCGTGACCAGATCACCTTCAAGCTGCGTTTCCATGACACTTTTTCACAAAATAAAAGCGATATTTCTAAAATGTCGAGTACAAGTACAATTGCTAATTGCTGTGTTTACGTTTGTGTGCTGTCAAGAATACTTATATTTTTCTCTTTGATTACTTGAAAAAAAAAAAAAAAAATTCCATCTCCTCCTCCGTCCAAACATAACACACCATTTTCACTTGAAGTGAACTGGTTACGTCATGTCCGCTGACGTGTAAACGCACATTTTTGTTATACCTCTATATAGAGGTATATAGCAAAATACCTCGAGGTGGTTTTTCAGAGGTGGTCTGAAAAACCACCTCATGAGAGCGTCAAAACCTTTTAGCCATATTTGAGAGGTGTTTTTTTATTGCGATATTTAGGCTTTGCGTAAGGGCTACTGTAAACGACGCAGCTACTGGCACCAGCGTTCACTTCCTCCTGTCTGTAGGCTCTGCTCTACACCCAGACAGGCCATCGCTCCGAGTGTACTTCCAGCAATGATATCAAAAAGGTTTTTTTTTTCTTTTTTGTTGGTCAAGCCAAAGAAGGGTCAATCTAATAATAGCCAGGGTCAGTGGTGGGAGCCAGCGAGTCTCCCAGTCATTATTCATTTGTTCACAGAGTTAATGACAGTTGCAGGGGGACGAGAACTTGGAGCCAGTAGCCATGTGATGTCACCAACACATGCCAAGGGATTATGAGGGCAGGCAGGGGACAAGAAGTGTGGATTATACAAGGGAAGAAAACACACGCACACACAAACACGCGCACACACACACACACACACACACACACACACACACACAAGCATACACAAAGCAACCTTTTTACTGATCCGCCGCCCAACTATTCACATTTTGACAAACACGTGCAGACATGAGTGAATTTTGACGAGTGGCTGAAATGAAAGGAGACATCGCTGCAAAACACTGGGATCAAAGATGCCTTTAATAAACATGTTTGGTTTTTTTTATTATTATTTATTCATGTCAACCAGGTGTGACTGGAACGTTCTTTTGAGAGATGGAACATGTGTGGCTGCCCTCGGGTTGATGAAAGAGCATGTTTTTTTGCTGCTTTATTATTTTAGATAAACCAAACAGCGAGTGATGTGTCAGTTACAACCCAACCGGTTCATCGGGCGGCTCCTCGTCCTCTTCTTGTCTGTTTTGTTTTAATGATATGACAACCTCTGTGCTACAGGTGCTGCATCCTCACAGTGACTGGAGATGATTTCCATCGCGTCACGTGACGGACGTGTTTTTGTAGCTGTCCGGTGATGAGGAGGGGGAGAAGGAAGCCACAGCAGGATGGCAACGCATCCAAACTCAACTTCAAAAGCATCGACACCATCAAGATTCTCTGCGGTATTTAGTAGATTTTTTATTTATTTATTTTTTTTAATTCAAGAATACCATATAGTGAGCTCACACTGCTTAACCACACTTGATGAAACAATAAGAATTTTATATACATATATAGTATGTATATACACACAAACAACATATGTATGTATGTATGTATATATGTATATATACACATATATATAAACATATATATGTATGTATATATATACATACATTAAAATATAAAAAATATACATACACATACATACATATATGTGTATATGCATACATGCATATATATATATACACTGTACATATATATAAGGTTGCTGAAGGTTGATATATATATATATTTATATATATATATATATATATATATATATATATATATATATATATACATATATATATATGTATATATATACGTATATATAAACCAACATACAACATACAACTCTAAAGTCAAAACAGCTGTGTTATAAAATCCTTAGCTGGTCAAATGAAAAGGGGTCTGGGAGTCAAAAGCGCCGCTTGTACTCGGTGAGCTGAATCAAATGATCTGGTTCACCAAGAGCAGCCTTAAGTTCTCATCATCATCATCAGCAGCAGCAGCAGCAGCAGCATTCATATGTTCATATGTCGCCTTGTCGGCTAAAGGCTGTGATGCTGTGGCAGCCCCTCATGGCTGGAGCTGATCCAGCATCTTCTCTCATTTACATCCCCCTTTTTCTCGTTTTAAAAATAAATAATCAAATGACAGTATTTGACAGTCCCCCTGGCCGCGTGCACAATGCTGGCGGTCAAAGAGGCTGGAGCCTGTGGCGCTCATACACAGGGAGAATGAACAATGAACACACCTTATTCAGTCACTGGGCGGGCAGTGCACAGCAAACAATGAGCCCCTCCCTCTTGTCTAGCACCATGTCTGATAATGACCACATCCAGCAGCACCCACGGAGCCCCTCTCTTATGACCTACATGAGCATAAAATGCGACTAACATGATGAGCTTCAGGAGGTATGCCGAGGATATGATGTGGATTTTTTTGCGAGTGCGTGTTGTGTTAGACAAAAGCCACATGTTGCATATTTGCTGCACCAGCTGCTTTATACCCTCAAAAAAAAAAGAAATGATTCTTTGCTTTTATGCATGTTGTTGCAAAAACATTCCTCTCACCGGCACAGATCTGCTCCAAAATAAGAAAAAAATTGAATTTTGCTTTTTTTTTTTTTGTTTGTTTTCTGTGCTGCAGGAACCTGCCGCCTTGCTTCCCTCTTGCCTCCGCATCAGGCAGATACAGTGGATTCCCCTGTTTGAGCATAAGGTCAGAGTATAAATATGAGCTGCGTCTTGCATTACTTTCAGATGAGTGAAGCTGTCAGCCCAATAGTGCGAGCTTTCAGTCCCGCGTTCTGCCACTTATCCCCCATTCTCGGACCGCAGGGTCATGTGAAAATTGAAAGTGACAGTCAAACCAGCATGTTGAACAGGCTGATTGGACAAAGCTGTCATGGCCCAGATCAGAGCTCTTTAACACCAGTGCCCGTCAGAGGGTCCCTCTGTCTGAACATCCAGCCAGTTTGTGTGCATTTTAAAAAAAAAAAAGAAAAGAAAAGAAAAGGGGGGGAATAAAATCCAGACTGGGAGGAAATGTGAGTTTTCCCCCACCGGCTCCCTGAAGTGGAGTCTGTTCTCCCTCACAAACATTAATGTGAGGGACCCAAGTAGTGATCAACACGTGCAATTAACAAGAAAGAAAGTTTTGCTCAAGAAAATTTGGAGAAAATCAAAAAAGAAAGAGCAGGAATTCTCTGAGGGTTGTTTTCCCCCTCGGGTAAATGAGGCCCGCTGGTTTTATTTCTCCCTCCGTCTGAATGAAAATGTTTGTATCACCTGTTTTGCGCCTGATTTAATGAGCCACTGACACTGTCACATGAAAGATTTCTTCTTCTTTTTTCACTCCGTCGAAACATTCCCCGCCAATTTATATTTTGTTTCATATGCAGTGTGGCGTGAGGCTCCGTCAGAAGCAATCAGCCCGCCGTCAGCCACTCAGATGATAATAAATCACGTCATTATCACTTTTACTCCGGGTCCATCTTTGAAACGGAGGGAGGACGGGGTATTTTTGTCAGGTGGAAGAATAACTTATGATCCTTTTATGTCCCGCTGAGAACCCTTGAAAATAATAATACACCACAGCAGCAAGCGCACCAACGGCTGAAAAGGCACCGAGTGTTATAAATCTGATGGGATTTGCATATTTTGCCTGGATCGCAGCAAGGAGCAGGCGCGCAGGGAGGAATCACGTACTAACACACTCAGAAGTTTGGCTCCACGTGAAGGAGGACGTCTTTCTCCACAAGTCGGTCCGTGATTGAAAACGTGAGAATATCAAGGCCAGGAGCTTCTCGAGGAGGAGGAACCGTTTCAGTGTTATTCTCTGAAATATTGAAAGTGGAGGTTGCTAATCAAATAATATGTCCTAATGTGCCCCTTTGACCTTTACGTGTATTTTCTGCTGGGTATCTGGCATTTTTCTGTCTTTCAGTTCGTTTCTTCACGTTGCTTTATTACGCAGATGAAGACGTTTTCTCTCGCAATGGAGGAACCTTGCTGTCAAACAAAGTTTAGTCTCGTCCAGATCACTTTCAGACAGCTCGGCTATCAAAGTGAAGTGCAGGCTCAGCTGCCTCAGGGGATTCCTTTGCTTCTTTTTTTTTTTAATAGCTTAAAGAAAATAATTTGATGAGTATTACAATTTCTCAAAACTCTGGAAGAAAACCTCAAAAGAAAAACTCTAGAATTTGCCACCAAGTTTAAAAACAAGAACTCCTGAAAAGTATTTGCGAGAAATTGAAATTACAAAAAATAATTCAAAAACAACTGATAAAAACTATCGAGAACAAATACAAAAGTAGACATGCAAACTTGTTAAGAGCTGCGATTGGCTGAAACAAGTCACCCAACTCTGATCCGAGTGATCCTGTGTGTGTGTTTGTGTGTGTGTTAGTGTGCGCGCGCCTCGTCTCCCACCGGACACCGACAAGCCAGCGCATGAATCCAACTCACTCCTAAACGGCTGTGAATGACTGGATGAGAACTCCTCTGCTGCAGCTGCCACTCTTCAAAAACTTGTGTGCAGTCAAGCAACTTCACAACCATGTGGAGAAAAAACTCAGAAATAAACCCAGACCTTGTAGAAACACAGCAGAGTGTGATCGCTCAGATTAAACCCAGAATTACCAAGTGATCCCCCGGAAAATATCAACCCAGCCGCAGTGAAGCGGCCCGTTTGGCTCCTGCATCACAGGGAGATCACAAGTTCCGCTCAGGAACAGTTGAGGCAGAGTGAGAGAAGATTTTAATAGTGAGGGGGGGGAGGGAGGGAAGAGAGTCTGGATTCAACAACCCTGCTTTGGGGATGTTGGTGCCAGAACGGCTCCAAAGTGTTCTGGGTGGACCAGGGGATTCACATTTTCACTATAAAGGTTCTGCTGAATCCCTGCAACACTTCAGAGTTGTTGGGGTTTTTTTTCTCTCCTGCTTGATGCTTCTTGCTGTCAGCACACACCCAGCAATTCAGGGGAGAGTGTGCAGCACACGGTTAACACACACACACACACAGAGAGAGAGAGAGAGGGAGAGGGAGTGAGAGTGAGAGAGAGGGAGAATGTGTCTTTAATTGTGTGATATGTGTTTTAATGTAAGAACAAAAACTCGGGCTCGCTTCTGTCTTCTGAAGAAATCAGGTAAAAGCGTTCCAAAAATAAAAAGAAGCCATTCGTCCCGTGTCCGTCCCAACATCACAATTCTCCAACCCATGTTCTCCCCTTTATTTTTCTCCTCTCCCCCCTGATTCCACTGATCTGAGCTTGAAATGCGAGGACAGCAAAGCACTAAGCCTTCAAACGTGTGATTTTTTTCAAAAGATCTCCAGAAGCAATCTCTGGCTGGCTGACCCCTGACAGCTGCACATCTCTTTATTTCTCCCTCTGCTGGCACTTCATTTGGTAGAAAAGCTCTCAGATTCACACCTCTATCAGGCGGCACAAGTGTTTATTATGTGCATGCACACAGCATATCCTGCGCGCTTGCACACCTCAAAGGCGAACCGTGGCTGGTGTCTTTAACAAACCCGCCGAAATTCCCACAAGGAGAGAAAATGGGAGCTTCGCTTTGCGTTTCTTCCCTCCTAATTTGGTGGACATCAATCTGGGGCGTTTTCACGTCTTATATGCAAAAAAAAACTGTTGTGCTCAATAAGTGGGGGGGGGGGGGGGGACCCAATGAGAACCATGTACAATGTGGTGAACCTGAGCTGAGTCGTATGGCAAAACTGATTAGACTGATGCTTCCTAACTGCTCTGATTTTACACTCCAAATCACAAACTAAGACAAAAAATGCATGTGAGTTTCCAGAAGTGCAAGATAACAGGGTTGATAATGAGTACACACTGTACCCAGGGAGGGAATAACACCCGATCCAACGCCCCTTTCCTCCTGGATTATACCACAGTGTTTACCTGTGAAATATATGTTTACACAGATCGTCTATATCGACGCTCACTTTGTCGGTTCTTTCTTTCTTTTTCTCTTTTTTCGTGGCGCCGTTTCCCCCCGTGAGCCTCAGCTCGGCTCCGCTCGGCGCCTCCCTCTGTGGAAATGAGACTGCAGGCTCTATCATTAGATCGGATGGCAAGTCTTTATGCAAAGTGTTTTGCATAATTACATACCAAAGCCAGAATAGCCACCCTCAAATTTTATGGGTCACAAAGCATCAACAATTGCCGCATTATTGTCCACCAAAGTCCGGCCCCGCCAATGACAAGCAACGAAAAAAGAGAGGAGAAGAAGAAGAAGAAGAAGAAGAAGAAGAAGAAGAAGAAGAAGAAGAAGAAGAAGAAGAAGAAGAAGAAGAAGAAGAAGAAGAATTTTTAAGTGGCTAATATAAACTTGCTATGTTGATTTTTCATTCCGAAATTGTTGATTGTTGCCAAAGTGACAACTGGTTTGCATACAGTGTTTGAGTTGAGAGGGCTGGCCAATGGCTGGCGACTGCGTGAGTCCTCGTATCGCACCAGTTCACCGCTTCATAACGCGCACATTTAAACAGAGTCGTGCACGAAGACTCGGGACAACAACGGGCCCGTGGGCGCGTCCATCGCGTGATTTCCCCTCATTACATTTGACTTAAACGACAATTTGAATCGACTCTGTTGAAACACGGTGATCTGCAACAGAGAGCGGTGCGGTTTAGTGCACATTGAGTGCATATTTAGTGCAAACCTTCAAACCGTCGCAGTGATCATTTTCCTCAATATTATTGAAGACGAGGACTCGATTGTTTGAACTGTTGTTGTAGAAATTAAATGTGCTTTGTGATCTGTTGAAGTCAAGTTTGTTTTTTGGGTTTTGTCCTTTATTGGAGCATTATTTTTTGTAATTAAAATTTTGTGAACCAAATACATTTTTACACATATTTGTAATAATTGTAATAATTACTCAGGTTTACTGGAGAGTCATTAGCACAAAATACATCAAGAATATCTGCTATCATTGTTATATAATTATAATATAACAATGATATAACTATATATAAATATATATATATATATATGTGTGTGTGTGTGTGTGTGTGTGTGTGTGTGTGTGTGTGTGTATATATATGTATGTATGTATGTATGTATGTATATATATGTATATATATATATATATATATATATATATATATATATATATATATATATATATATATATATATATATATATATATATATATATATATATATATATATATATATATATATAAATATATATACTATAATTATATTTTATAAAATAGCACTGGGTGTAATTTCTTTTAAGAAACCGGTACATAGACAGCAAGGCGCCGCATTGGAACAGACGGATTCACGACCTGCTCACGCAATAAATTGGTTCCATTAAACCGGAATAAAACAGTTTCGAGTTTAAAAGCAATAAATTGATGACATTTAAAAAAAGAGAACTTTGTTTGCTAAATAACAGTAGCATTTTTAATTCCTGCTGGGTACATTTCCAATGTTCTGAGTGCATAAATGTTTTATTTTTTATTTTTTGACGCGTAAAAAATAATTTTCGATGAATGTGCTTGATGTGAAACATTGTGTGATATTATATTGTGTGTTAAAAGCCTTAAATGATCAGCGCTGGTGTCCGCTGTCTCACTCGCAGACGTCTGAGCCCTTTGTGGCCACAAAAACACAACGAACCAGTGATGCGTTTGGTGTGAGGGCTCGTTCGATTTTTCTTATTTATTTATTCCGCTCCAAACAGCCTTTTATTGGAATTACTACAGCTAATAACCGAGCTAATAAGACAATTAACTCTTAGGGGAGGTGAAAAATAATGATAAATAACACAGGTGACAGGTTAAAAAAAACGGTGGCGGATTTAGTTACTAAATCTGCATTTTATTATTGTAAAATATTAAGCTTTATTTTCTAATTCATGTTTTTTTAATCATTATTGTTTCCACAGGGGGGGAAAAAAAGAAGAAAATAACGCCGTGGAGGCCTGACACATAATGGAGTCAGCCGGAGCAGCCGCTGAGGTTAAACGTGCAGAATAGCGCCATCTCGCTGTAAGCGGTGGAACATACCTCACATTTCCTCATCCTGCTGCTGCTGCTGCCGCTGCTGCCGCCTCGACCCTCCGCGAGGCTCCGTCCCCCTGGTGAGGTTGACCGATTTTCTGCACTCGTCGCCAGCGATGACAGCAGCCCCAACCCCGCTGTCTGTTGGCGGCCACCAGTGCTGCGTCTTATCGCTGTTCATTAGTGGTTCTAGTGGGGATAGGGTGGGGGAGGGGGGAAGTGGGGGTCCCGGAGCGGGTCCGCGGGCCTGCTGAGGTCACTGAGGAGGGGGGTGGGGAGGGGGTGGGGGCACAGTGGGGGGATGGGTGGGCGCGCCGGGACTTCAGATGTACTGTCATTTCACTGTAATCTAATTCAACAACATTATCACAGTGGAACACATACACCACTACCCCCCACCCCCACCCACCCACCCCCATGCCCCCACCAACCCCCCCAGTGTCCCAAGCTGAGGTCCCGGGACGCCGCTGGGTCAGACAGGGACATAAACAGGGTCCTCACAAATCAGAGCAAGGGGCTAATTTAATTTCTCTCGCGGGCCGCGCTGATTGGTGGATGCACTTTTTTTTCAGCAGCAGTTTGATGCACTTTTATGGAGAGTCTCAGCGCGAAAAGAAAAATAACGAAAACGAAAAAAAAATCCCATCAAACTGAGAGAAAATGTCAGCTGGTTTTCCTGACGTACAAAAAAAAAAAATCTTATTACAGGCTGTGACGCGCACATGAAAAACACGGTTTGGGAGGCAAAACTCTGCTCGAATAGGAGTTTCCACGGGGCGTCGTTGGCTCGGCTGGAGCTCAGAGGGGAAATGTACTGTCGGTTTTATGGGAACGCTCTCAGCAAAAAGGAAAAAAAATAACAATAATAGTAGAAGAAAAAATACCAGCCTGTCTGTTTGACTGCATGTGGAAAAGCCAGCATGGCTGGAAGCTGCGGAGATTCCCTGCAAACTGAAAGTTTTTCAAGCGAAACGCGGCGAAGGGGGCAGAGAGAGAGAGACAGAGAGACAGAGAGAGAGAGGGACAGAGGGAGAGGGAGAGAGAGAGAGAGAGAGAGAGAGAGAGAGAGAGAGAGAGAGAGAGAGAGAGAGAAAATCAATCAAGCTGCAGCAGCAACAACAACAGCCCCGCAGGTCAAACAAACGCGACTAAATAGCGCGTAAAAACGTGGTTAAGGGCGCGCAAGAGAAAATGTTTAACTTGCACGCGGGGCCCCGTGTTGCGCTCTGATCAGAGTTCCAGGACGCGCAGGAAGCTCCGTTACACCGGCACTCACGCACCTCTGCAGCCGTCAAATGTGTTAAACAGGGTAAGGAGACAAGCGGGTGTTTAAGTGCAATAAAAAAAACTAAATAAATAAATATTAAATGGAATATATTTAAGATATTTTTTTCTGAAAATGTTCAAAATTTGTTCATTTGTGATGTGAATAAATATAAAACATACATTTATATCATTACAAAGAGAAATAGTGTATTGTCGATTGTGTTGCTGCTGGATTTGCTGATAAAGCAGCAACAGCCGCTAATAAAGATGAGACTGGAGGAGAACTAGCGCTCGGGGTGTGAAGGGTTTATATATATAATTTTTTTTTTCACGTCTACCACCATCATCGACGAGAATTTTGCCAAATTAATTTCGCAGTTTGAGTGAGCTTTGCCAAGCGCGTGTTTGAAGTTCCGTGAAACGGGCGCGCCCACACGCACGGCAACACAGCAGACAACGCCGGGATCTCTCGGAAGAGCCATCGCTGGGAGTCAAAAAAAAAAGAAAAAGAAAAGAGGAAACATCTCCATCAGTGAGTGCAGGGACGCGGCCTGTCCGCATAATTAGAGCAAACTCACAAAAACCCCAAACCGTTTAGCGCTCATTTGGAGTCGTTTTGCATCCGTGCAAACTCATTTCCGGGTTAGTTTGATTGCGAATGGGGGAGGCACCGTCGGAATCATCAAATCGTCATCATCATCATCATCATCATCATCATCATCGTCATCATCATCATGTATTCCATGCTGGGTGTGGACCTGCGCAGTTTATGTTGGTTGTCAATGAAGTTGACCACACACACACACACACACACACACACACACACACACACACACGAACCGTGGCGCCTAATGGGGACCTTAATAAAGTATCCGTGTAGCTCCCCCCCAACTACCAGATCGATACATGATATAAGCCCATATCGATCAATAGCTATGAAGTAGGAGCTGTGATGCGCTCTGGTTCTGAGGGGGGTGGGGGTGGGGGTGGGGGGGTCGAGCTGGGAGGTTTTCTCGCTGTCTAATATCCAGGAGAGTGTTTGCGGTCTCTTCAAACCCTCCCTGTGGCTCAGCCAGCCATGCAGCCAGCCATACAGCCAGTCAGTCAACCAGTCAGCAGACATACAGCCAGCCATGAAGCCAGCCAGCCAGCCATGCAGCCAGCCAGCCATGCAGCCAGCCAGCCATGCAGGGCTCCTCTCTCAGTCAGTCAGTCAGTCCTCTCCCCTCGGTGATCGCCTCCATTAAGACCAATCAAACTGCTCTCTGCTGCGTCCTCACTGCTCTGATTCTGCTGTCTCATTCTCAACCGCTGGCTCCTCTTCATATAAAACCAAAGTCCCCCCCAAAAATACATCCTGAAATGTTTTATATCTAAATTAGGATCTGGCGCTGCTCTCGTTGCTTGCGACTGAATTTATTTCGTTGTACAAACCAGCACAGACGCGGGCATGTAGGTTATTTGTGAGCGCACTGGAGATCAATAATAACAATAATAATAATAATAATAATAATAATAATAATAATAATAATAATAATAATAATAATAATAATAATCATTTTAAAAAGCCGCCTAAAATCGGAGTCATTCAGCATAGCAACCCGCTGTTACAGCCCCGATCTGCTGGAGAGGAGTCGCCCCTTGACCAGCCCGCTTCCCCCGAAAGCTGAAATTGATTCTTCAAGTTTTGTTCTCTTCCACACAAACTCGACCCCGTCGCAGTTTGCGGAGGTCTGCTTTGTTCCTGCAAACTTCAAATTCGAAACATGAAGAGGGAGGGATTCTATGAAAGCGCATTGTGCAAAAAGAGCCATTATGAGAGACGAAATAATAAAATGGCCCCATAGTTTCCACAACTCGCGTCAAGAATGCAGAGTTTTTACGCACTGCCATAAATAACACAACATAATAATGTTGGGGTTTTTCTTTTTTTTCTTTTTTTTTTTTTTTTTTCATTTTTAAGTCCAATTTCCAAACATATTCCTAAATGTTTGCGTCACCTCGTCGTGATTAATGTGATCAATGAAATAAAAACCTCCATATTTGGCCTGGTGTGTTGCCTGCCTGTACAGACTGCCTCCTCCAGTCACACACAGACAGGCGCGCTGGGATCCAGAGTGGCTGACAGGTGCTTCAAACACACACATTACTAGTAAAGTTACAGCCTGATGCTGCTCGGCGGCAGCAGCAGCAGCTGTCGCGGCTGTGTGTGAGTGTGTGAGTGTGTGTGTGAGGAGGCGCCTGCCTGCGCAACGGCGGCCGCTCCTCTCTCCCCCCGCTTTGTGTTCCAGGGGAGCCGAGGTCTCCGAGGTCTCCGGGGCTCCGAGCTACAGTTCCAGCGGCAGCGGGTAGATGGCACAATTTTCTTACATTTTATGGGCAGAGCGCTGGGAAGCCGCTGCAGTGGAGGCGGCGTGGGCGAAGAAAAGGAAAGCAGCACATGTACGTTGTTTCTTAAGAAGAAGGATATTTTTCTCTCCATAAGATCAAGAAATCATCAATAAAATAGGACATAATAGTAATAATAATAATAATAATAATAATAATAATAATAATAATAATAATAATGGATCTACTGGATGAAGTGATTTATTTTTCTTGAAAATTGATTCATTGGCACTCAGTAGCCTTGTTAAGTACAATAAAGCGCCTGAGCCAGCAAGTTACAGCGCGGATTTTGCCGCTACCAGTGTGCAAAAGTTGCGCGCATGCGTTCAGAAAAATGTGCAGAAGACTGGAGGGACGAGGACGAGATTATTATTGGCAAAATCAATAGTACAATAACTTTGGTGTGTGTGTGTGTGTGTGTGTGTGTGTGTGTGTGTGTGTGTGTGTGTGTGTGTGTGTGTGTGTGTGTGTGTGTGTGGTGTACAGGTTTGGGGCAGATCGTGTGTCAAAAAGTTCTCACGTCACGCAGACGTAAATAAATGTGACGTCGCCGCGAGTTCCACCTCATTAGTTTTTTTCCCCGCACGGCGCTAATAGACGAACAGAAGTACAAATTACAATGGTCCAGCATGCATCACGCTCCGTCGACTGAAATCATCTCGCTCAGCGTCGACGTACAGATACAAGTGAGAGGATTCAACCATCAGCGCCGCGTCAAAGGCGAACAAGCGCAGCTTTCCCCTGTATTCTGTCTTGTTTTAAAGGAGCCTTGCCGCCTTGCTTTTGCGGGAAGTGCGAACTGTGCGTCACTCCGGGGTGAGCAGGCTGAGCATGCGGGGTGTGATGTCCACTATCTGCTACCAGCGTGACACGGCGCGCCACCTCGGACAGACACACTTTGGCTCTCTGACTGTCACCGTGCGGAGCAAAACAGCATCGAGAGAGAGAGAGAGAGAGAGAGAGAGAGAGAGAGAGAGAGAGAGAGAGAGAGAGAGAGAAGACCCTCAACGTTACGTCATATCATTTTCATCACTCACACGCGCACGCCTCCGTGCGCGCAGACTGACACCAACACCAGCAGAAGCCTCAGGCCCACCAACCCCCCCCCCCCGCTCCCCCCCCCAGTACCAGTTACTGAAAGTTTGGCTACGCGCGTAAACATCTGCCAGCACACCGCACTTTAAGTGGTGCCGGTCGCGTCATTTTGAAGACTATATGCAAAAATATAAAGCTCGGCTTGATGGTGAATCTCAGCGTTGGAATACAAAGTGCACACAACGCGAAGAACGGACGGGTAATATTAATAAAGGAAACTAAATCAATCCAACTCCGTCTATACAAGCGACAGGAGGTTGCTGGTATATTCTGCACGATCCGATATTCATATTTTACGTGCGTGGCCAAAGGTGAGACTGCGGTCCGTACACTGAGCGCTTGAAGCGGCGCAGCCCCCGGATCCATGTCCGGACCGGAGGCTGCTGCGCTCGGCTAAAGTGTCTCGATCAGCCGCGACTGATGGCCGCTCTATGATCTCTGTCATCAAAGCCATTAGTTTCTAAACACTCTGTTAAATAGAGAAGAAGAAGAAGAAGAAAATATATCGATCGGCCCTTTAAATAGAAAATAATCTTAACCCCCCCCTCTCCCCCCCCTCCACACACACACACCTTCATCTCCCCAGTATAGCAGAGAATCAAGGTGTTGAGCGATCCTGTTGGCCGGCTGATTAATTATTTCGTAATTCATTAATCACTTTCATGGGGCAAAAGGGCAACATCCTGCCACAGCAAATTGACTCCGATCACCCCCGCACCTCCAGCCCCAACACACGCGCGCGCGCACGCACGCACACACGCGGATGTGTGTGAGGAGTTGAGGGGGCAAAAAAAATAATGAGAAAAGAAAACATTGGAAAACGTCTTTTCAAATTCATAAATTATAATTTAATACCAAGAACAAATTTACAGCAGAATGCTTGTTTACAATAAGCTAACACAAACAAACAAGAATTGTGTTCAACTATAAACTTTCACACACACTCACATATATCACTTGCAATTATTAATAATAATAATAATGATAATAATAATAATGATCATAAAAAAAGTATCTATACGTTATCAATACCCTGCAGTCATATATTTTTATATATTTATATAAAAACGTGGGTCAGTTTAAACTGTTCATAATTACAATCATGTATCATTCTCTGGTCCATACGTGGCCCCGAACAGCCAAAGATCAGTGTTCAATCAGTGATCCCTTTTTCTTTTGAAAATCCACCACACCATGGTCGTCCTTTCGCTTTTTTCCCCCTCGCTTTTTTCGTGCGTGTTGAAGTAAAAAAAAAAAAAAGCCTCGACACAAGAAGAGAACTCAAAATCGCCACGCAGCTTCCCGTGCACGCACGCACGCAGACACACTCTCACGCGCACGCACAAGCACGCGCACGACACCTGTCAAACGTTTAAAAAAAAAAAACAAAAAAAAACAAAAATAATAATAATAATCACAACAAAGGAGCAATAACACTAAAGTTAAAATATCGACTCCTTTTTTTCCCTCCTCACCCCCCAGAAAAAAACGGCTCACCCTGTTTAAAGTCTGCGGCCTCATAGTGAACGATTCCTTTCTTTTCCTTTTTTTCTTTTTGTTTCCTTAAATACAAGGGCTAGTGTACTGAATGCACAGATTATATCTATACAGTCCAAAAAAAAAAAAAAAAAGAAAGAGAGAGAAGAAGAAAAAACATTTACATTTATATATCAAAGGTAAAATAGGTTAGCGACCTGTGGCCATGCATTCACAGTCTAAATATACATGAAAAAAGAAAACATTGTTTTTTTTGTAGTAGTAATATGTATGTACATTAGAAACATAAAACTTTCAGTGCTACTCGCTAAGTTCTGCCACTTCAATTTTTGAAGACGCTGTTATTACCGAGAGGGAAACAACAACAACAAAAATAAAATAAAATAAAATGGCAACCACAGATTTTTTTTTGTCTCAATCACATATACTTTGTATAAAGGAAATGAAATGAGTTGACCTATATTTACAACAATACTGCCTCTAATCAACGTTTTTTCAAGTCAAATACACGACTGAAGTCTCGGGTCGAATAGCGACCCCCCCCACCCCCCAAGAAAAATAAAAAATAAAAAAAACAAAAAAAAAATGTTGTAGGCCTGCTTTAACAACGTTGCGATACAAAATAAAAAAAGAATTAATCCTTGGAACGAAAAGAAAGACAAAAATGATCACATCCTGCTCATCAGGCACTTAATGCTGGGAGTGAATACAGGGTGACAATTCAGTAATACTGCTGTTGAACACCACTCTGACAATGCTTCAGACTTCTATGACCCTTGACCTCTGCGGTGTTTTTCTCTTTCTTTCCAAACAAGTCATTTATGGAACCTTCAGGGGCTTGGAGCGTTTGAGGCGTCCCGTCTCAAATAGCACTTCAACAGTCTGAGCAACTGGTAGGATTTGGATTTAGAATTTTAAAAAATAATAAAGAAAATGTAAAAACTAAATTTGGGAGAAGGGGTGGCCAAATATTCAAAATTTGATAAAATTGGGAAGACTGTCAGGCAAGTAATTTGCAAAACAAATGCAATTGTACAAATTTTTTTTTCTGGAAAAAAAAAAAAGTTTGCGTACAGGGTTCATAAAGTTGAATGTGAACATTAAAAACCTCCCTTATTTCCAGATGGTCTTGGTCATCTTGAGAATATAAGTGCGCTTGCAGCATTTCAACCTAAAAGCCTATATATCCTATTGCTGTGGTTTTTTAATTCTGTTTAGAACTTTTTTTGTTCTCCTCAAACAATATTTCACCTTTTCAAAATAAATCATTGTCTTTAGAAAATAAAACACCACCTTGCACTACAGAAACCACATAGGCCGGTTTGGAACCAGAAAGGAGGGAACAAAGAAGAATGTACAAAACACAACTATACATGGACACAGGACAAAGTCGTTTGAGAAAAAGAAAATTCACATGTTGTATTTTCCCTTTCTCCATTTTTCCCCCATTTTTTAAAACCCAAATTATCATTTTAAATGCACTTAATACTTTTTTTTTTCTCCGCCAGTAAAGACAAACCAAAAATCCTTATTTTCCTCTTTTGTAAAAAAAAGACTCTTAGCAGGATGTTCTGCAGGAACACTGGGAGCTCCTATGAGCAATTTTGAAAGTTCAGCGGATGTCTCAATTTTTCTTTCTCTCTTTTTTGGAGTGGTGGTGATGGTGGTGGTGGTGGGTGGGGTGGGGTGGGGGGGTTTCACAGTCATTTACTTCAATGTCTTTCTTCATGAAAGCCAGCCCCGCGTAACAGCCGGTTGTTTTTCCTTTTTTTCTGTTTTTATTCCTTCCACAAAAGCAGCTATAATCATTGTAGTCCCATCGCCCCCCCCCTCCCCCACCCCCTCACCCCCTCTCTCCCCATCTTTTGTTTGTTCGTCTCCTTCTGGGTTTTTTCCCCCTGTCTTTTCTTACTGAATGGACATGTAAGGCCAGTTAAAACTGCTCCCCGACAGCAACATATCCCTGATGAGAGTTTCAATGGGGGTTTTACCTACCAATCGGACGAAAAATAACTGTTCTATGACGGAGGAGGAGACGGTGCGGAGGGAAGGCAAGCGGAGCAGCAGCTTCCCGAACCGTGTGGGCTGGTTGGGGTACTGGCTCCGGACGTACTCCTCCAGGGCGCACTGGGACTTCTCCTGCAAACTTTCCACATGGGCCACATCCGATAGGCCGCAAGCATCTGAGGGGAAGAGAGGGGGAGCAAATACACATCAATAAAGTGGAACCTCAAGTCATCCTCGGAACTACATTTTTTGTTGTGGGAGGGCTGGGGGAGGGGGAGGGGGGGTGGTTCATAGCCTGTCACCTTTGGAAGCAAAGCAATTATTATTATATTATTTTGGAATTTATTCTCATCAGTTTAAACGTCAAAGTGGGATTGTATTTGTCTCCAGGCTGTTTTGCCCGAGTGAATAATTAGCGCGTGTATTTCTTTTTAATCAGGTGAAACGTTTTTTTATTTTTTATTTATTTATTTATTTATTTTTAATAGCAGCTTGTAATCGCCGTAATAGCGTTGTCGAGTAATTACAATACCGTTAATTACATTTTTTTTTTTTTTTTAAATCCACCACTGAAAAAAATAATCTCAATTCACGGCTTATTAATCAATTAGAATTATTCCAATTCGTGTGCGATTTAACAATATATAATTTACGTGACAGCCAGCAAAGCAGCCGAGGGGAAGGGGAAACGCGCGTTTGCGTTCACTGTTCGCCGGGAGACAAAAAAAATAAATAAAAAAAAAAATACATCCGTTATTTCCCTCGATAACGCCACTTAAAAAGTTGACTAAATAATTGAGCATATTCATAAAGCGGGTGCTTGAGACGGTCCTGCCTCTCACAGTGAGAGAAGGGGGGAGGGAGAGCGAGGGAAGGGGGAGCAGTGGGGGGAGACAGGGAGACCTACTGACCTTTCGTGAGCTGAGATTTAGCTTGGAAAAAAAAGGCCCCATAGCCTACGGAGATGCCGTCAAACTACACCACCGGAGACGCATAATCACTATCTACACTACTGCTGCTGCTGCTGCTGCTGCTGCTGCTGCTGCTGTAGTTGCTGCTGCTGCTGTAGCTGTGTGTGGGCGGCAGCTGATTACGTGCCAAAAAAGAGGGAGAACGTTTCATAGCGCGTTTTGTAAAGTTTGTTTGTGTATGTATATATATATATATATGTATATATATATATATATATATATATGTATATGTGTGTGTGTGTATGTATATATATATATATATATATATATATATATATATATATATATATATATATATATATATATATATATATATATGTGTGTGTGTGTGTATGTATATATACATACACATATATATGTATGTAAACATATATATACATGTGTGTGTGTGTGTGTGTGTGTGTGTGTGTGTGTGTGTGTGTGTGTGTGTGTAAAAGTGTGTGCATCACAAGCAGCGAGAAAACAGCCAAAGTTGCAGAGGCGTGTCATTCAAGACGAAGCGCGCAGCTCATGTTCAAGCCTCCAGCACTCAGGTATGGAGGAGACAAATTAATCCTGGCTGGCACACAGAACGAAAAAAAAACACTGCATAATGACATTCAAGCAGCTAAAATGCGACTTTTTTTGTTCTCCTTCCCAAAAGAACAGTGACTAGACTCCGTGGAAAAAACACGAATGCTGGGCTCCTATAATGAAACGCAGGCTCTCGTGGCTTCCCATGCAGGTATGATATCATAGCATGTGATGCGTTTGTGAAACCTGGTAAATTGCCCCCTCACTACCACACACACACACACACACACACACACTCACACACACACACACACACACACACACACACACACACACACACACACACACGTATGCATATCTTCCCCTTAAATCCCACCCTTTAATTGTGAGGCTAATGTAACAAAATAACAGCGGGGTTTGGGTCATGACCTAAATCTGGAGCGCGTCCAGAGGCGCCTTCATTTATACCCGGCGCGGAAAATATATGGATATATATTTTGGGGGGAGGCAAATAAACAGAAATTAAATGGCTGAAGCTATCCATCCTTCCACTGCTCAATATCACAGCTGAGTCAGAAGGGGAAAAAAAAGAAGTGTCATATTGTTTTTTCCTTGCCTGCTTCCTCCAGATGACAGGGGGAGCGCTGGAACCCGCGCTTTGCTTTGACTGTGTGCAAATGGGACATTAGGCTTGTCTGTCTTTTTTCCTCTATTCCCCTCCCCCACGGAGCCTGCCATCATTTATATCTGTCATTGTCCACAAACAAGACGTGGGGTACAACACATATTGATGAATGTTGGGAAAGGAGAAAGGGGGGGGTAAAAAAAAAAAAAATGCTTGTAGGTTTCTTAGAAATTACTCATTCCAGTGCAGGGGTTTAAGGTGATTATTATTTTGCAGCTACAATTAGTATTTTAAAAAGATCAAATGTTCCAATCAGGCAGCACTTTCACCCGTATTTAGTCGTTAAATTAATATGAATTATTATGATAAAAAAAAATATTTAACCTGCTATTTGGCACGAGTTAATAATAAGTTAATTTAACACGGGGGGCTGATTTACGCACTCGCAGACGTTGTAGCCTGGGAGGGCAGGAGAGGTGAAGCAGCGCGCTAATCTAAGACCAGCAACAACCTCAAGCCGGCGCAGATATATTTAGGTCAGCGTTGATTCAGCTGATGTCAGTGTGCATGATAGTGACAGGGGGTGGGTTGAGGGGGTGCTGGGGGGGTGGTGGTGTGAACTTGGAGCGTGCCCGCTCTATTGTCTTACCTGTGGTGAAGAGCACAATTGCCTTTAAGCAGCTATATTCGGCAGAGTCAACGTGCAACGCTTTGAGCTTCTCCACTTGCTCCTGGAAGATCCTAATGTGGTCCATGAAGGCCACCACCCGGTCCGCGGACATCGGGGAGGCGTGAAGGCCCGCCGCCGCCAGGAGGGGAGCCACATGCAGGGGCATGGAGCACTGCGCGGCGTTGAGCACGAACAACTCGCTCCACGTCAACCGCAGCAGAGCCACCTGGTCGGTGATCTGCAGGTCGGGGAAGAAGGGAATATTCCTGGCCCACTCCACGGCGCTGAAGAGCATCCTGGCGGCGAGTTCGCAAATGTTCTCGATGCCCATGATGTTGTTGGGCTGCATGCATTGGCTGCCATAGCGGGACGTCGGGTAGGGCTCCGCTCTCAGCAGAAGAGAGATATATCCGGATAAGTAGGAATGGCAGTGCAGCGGGTCCCCGTTGGTCAAGGCGAACTGGCCGTGGTGTGGCTGCGTGGGTGGCACCCGTCCCCTTTGCACGGCTGCAGTAAAAAGAGAAACTGCAGATATTGAAGCCCGAATTCTACAGATTGTCACTCAGTCACATGCAAGGCGAGATAAAGAAGGAATAATAATAATAATAATAATAATAATAATAATAATAATAATACATGTCGGCCAGTGTTTTACTACTCGCACATGGTGTAAACATCAAGGGGATCAAACAGCTCGTTTACTACAAAACGGAATAACACACAACATGGGTTGATAGGCTGTGTGTATAATACAATACACACACACACACACACACACACACGCACACACGCACACACAAACACACGCACTCACGCACGCACACAACAGTCACACTCGCATATACACCGGGTAGTATCAAACACGCAGCTAGCATTGTGAATAAAGGAAACAGCGGTGGGACTCCTCGCGCACTGAAACAGCGGCGACGCGCTGTAAACACGTTTTAACACGAGGATGCGCACGGCTTTCCAGAACGGCGTACGGCCGGCAAACAGCAAGACGAGCTGCCGGCTGTGAAGCAACACAAAGAGGGCAAGAGAGAGCTCGCATGTTTAACCCTTAACCCACTTAGTCATTCATCTCTGCTCGCCGCGCCATGCGTTGCGTTGCATTGCATTGCGTTGCGTTGCATTTCGGGGCCTATAATTTCCCCCCTAAGATATTTTTTGGAGGTTTTTTTGTGTGCACGATTCGAGCCGAGCGATCGCTGTCATTTTTTTTAAATTATTATTATTATTATTTTTTTCCAATACATTTTTTTTTAACGGACAGACAGCTGTGATTGGATGTGGAGACGTTAGCGTCAACACGCTCCCTTCCACACTCGCCATAATAGCGCAGACGGCTGTATTGTATCATGTCTTAAATACAGATGCACACACACACACACACACACACACACACACACACACACACACACACACACACACACACGCACACACACACACACCTCCCCGCTCGCGCTTTATAATTTAAATATAAATTCAATAAACACTCCCGCCCCCCCCCCTCCTTGTCTGATCAGCTCCCCAGGTCTATTTTTAGGGCTCGATCCCGGGCTACTGCTGCTCCTACGCGGGGCTAAATAAAGCGGATCGAGCCGAGTGTCGACCGTAGCGGAGAGCGGCTGCACGGCGGAGCTGCAAGCCGCGCAGCCTCGCAGGGAACACGGCCGGAGGAGAGGCAGAGGGACCGGGCTGCTGCTGCTGCCGCTGCTGCTGCTGCTGCTGGTGGTCGGATGAGAGGAGGAGGCGACATTGCTGCACGATTTTACATCTTGACAACAAGCCCATCCACACAAACACACACGCGCGCATACACACACACACACACACACACACACACAAGAAGGATAGCAAAGCAAAAAGTCCCAATACCTTCCCGTCTCATGCCGACTTTAAGGCATTTTTTGAGGCGGCAGTACTGGCACTGATTGCGGTGGTGCTGGTCGATGGGGCAATTCCTGTTGGCGCGGCACGTGTACGTGAGGTTCCGCCGTACGCTCCGCTTGAAGAAGCTCTTGCAGCCCTCGCAAGTGAACTGGCCGTAGTGCTTGCCGCTCGACTTGTCGCCGCACACCACGCACTCGATGTGCTGCGGCTGCTTCTCCGACTGCTGCGTCGTCTGGCTGGTCGGCGTCGACTGCGCGTTGTTCGGCGGCCCCTGCACGGGCGTCTGCGGGGTCGGCGGGGCGACCTGCGAGCCCGCCAGGTTCAACTGGCCCGGCTGAGGGGCGGCCAGCGATAGTCCGCCTTGAGTTTGCGAGGAGAGGGCGCCCTGGGTGTCGGCCACGTCGTCCTGGGAGCTTCTCCACACTACCATTGCCATATCTATCAGTCAACGTGGAGAAACTTTTCGCCTGCCGTGTTTGCTCGTCGCGGTGGTGGAGGTGGAGGTGGAGGTGGTGGTGGTGGTGGTGGGTGGGGGGGCCGAAACGTCTCGGTCGGGAAGGAAGGAAGGAGAGGAAGGAGAGGAGGAGGGTGGGGGGGAGAAAAAGTGTGGCACGCACACGCACAAAAATGTCCCAAAAATATCAAATAATCTAGCCTAGGATTTTCTTCTGTTTTTTCTGTTTTTTTTTAACCCACTCCCGGTGAGAGAAGGAAGAGGAAGGGAGAGGGGGAGAGGAAGGAGAGAAGAGAAAGAAGAAGAAGAAGAAGAAGAAGAAGAAGAAGAAGAAGCGGTCGACTCGTCGCTGATGGGAGACGTTTTCAAAAGTGATGCGACGGCGAACCGAGTCGCTGCCTCGCGCTTAAAGGCCAAGTCCAGGGGCGCCTGCAGTCAGCCATCCAGCACGGCCATCGGAGCCCAAGGTAGTCTGTGTGTCACAAACACTCAGCTGAGGTAGCATGGGAAAAAATAATAACGAGGATAATGATGATGATGATGATGATGATGATGACGGTGATGAAAAGATGGAGCGCGTTCGCTGAGCAGCCGCCGCGCCTGGAGCAGCATAAAACAGAGTAGCAGCGAGCAGCAAGTTCCAGCGCAAGTCTTGAAGAAAACCACCAACTGGCTGGAAGAGGGGAGGAAAAAAAAAAACCGCGTCGTCTTCTTCTTCTTCTTCTTCTTCCTCCTCTTCTTTCCTTTTTCTTCCTATGAGGTAGCGCCAGCAAGCGCACGGCTGAAGTCGGTGTTTTTTAGGAGCCCCGGAATATGAAGACAACTCTCTGTCCCCGAGCGAGCAAAAGCGAAAGCGCTAAAAAAGCGCCCCCCGACAAAAAAGCAGAACAAGGGGGGAAAAAACACAAAGATCGCAACCTGCAAACCTCCTCCGCGGACTGAAATATAATAGGGGAAAAAGGCAGTCGGGAATCAGAGTGATCAAATATGTTAAAAAGGCGGAGGTTAGGAAGTGATTTGCGATTGGTAGGAGCCGGGCTGGCAGAATGCTTTCTCTCTGATCAGCTCACTGAGCTCTCTATATAGTGAACTTTGACACGACTGCTGCAACTTAGCACACGTTACCATGGAGATGAGCTGCCATATAAGGAAGGAGAGTGTGTTTGACTGGTCAGAGCTCAGGGACCTCCCCCTCAACCCCATTGGCTAGTCGGCACTTGTGCTACTTGGTTCTTTGCCAGAGCCAGCATGGAGGTCGAGAGGGCCGCTTGGTCCTAAAACGAGACGTGTTTCCCCAACCCGGGCAAAGAGGAATCATTTATTCGCCGGAACTATATAGGTTATTTTTCATCTTGTGCGATTTTTCTTTTTTTTTTGGTATCACAACAATTAGAAGAAAACACAGAATCTTGATTGCTTGCGTCAAATCACATTGCAGCGTATCTGATTCACCCCGGGAAAGGCTTAAATATCAAATCCAAGACACCGATATGCCTAATTAAAACAAAATTAAACATCCACGGTGCCCTCATCTCGGTGGTTTGATTTTAACAGAGAACTCATATTTGAAGAGGAAACGCTCGAAAAAATAAAAAAAATAAAAAAATAAAAATCAAGCAGATTGACCGCGGGATGAACATGGAGGCTGCTGTGAACGTCTACAATAGTCCCAAAATGAAATAATTTTTTAGAAAGTACACACAGAGTCCAAGCGTGACAACAACTGTGACATGCTGCGCATTTGTTTATTGCCCAACACCGACAGACGCCGTCTTATCATCATCATTATCATTATTGATGTGATATGACTTTCACACAATGCCGCCGCGCGTTGCAACCCACACCTCTTATAAAAATGTTATGATAGGCTGCTGACATCACAGCGCTAATCCACTCCACCTCCCTGACCACAGCAAGACTCCTCAGCCAGGCAGGTCAGCAAATGCCAGGACCGATGTCTCCAAAGTCAGAGCTTCGCCTTGATGTGGCGCACAGACTTGAAATGACTGTAGCTTTAAATAGGGCGCAGCGCATTTAAAAATGTCAGGCGAGGTTAAAGGCCGTGCCCTTCACATTAAGGCCGGGTTGAAAGTTGCCTCTTCCTGATAAACAACGCCGTAAAGCTGTTTGTGGTCGGACACTTCATAATGTCTGTCAGATGTCACCCTATAATAAAGATAATATACACTGGCCCCATGTGCGGTAATTACAAACACAGTGCGAGAAATAGATGCAAACCTGCAGCCTGCAGGTTGTTCATATTCGCGGCTTCTTTTTGTTTTTGTTTTTTTAATTGAAAGAATATCAAGCTTGAAGTGCAGCTAAAAGTTTACAGAGTCGTATACATGGCAGTAACGCTTACAGAGCTGTGTGTTGTTCTGCAAAAGCAGCAGCAGCAGCAGCAGCAGCAGCAGCAGCAGCAGCAGCAGCAGCAGCAGCGTGCATTGTCCCGGGGAGTATTACAGTATATGGGTGCCCCCTAGCGTATGAAGTTTTGGCTTCAAATAAGATTCAATTGAGAGGAGCCATCCGACACGGAAACTGCTTCAGTCTCCTCTCCAGCATCGACCAAACTAACGAGCACCATTTAAAACTGATGACTGTTTGTTTAAATTGTGTTTTACACGACTTGGACGGCGAAGCTTTGAGAGTTGCCAGAGTTGGATTTACTTTTCGCCACTTCAGATCGAGTCCCAGCGGTGGTATTTACACCCATTGTGTGTTTATTCTGACAAAAAAATAGAACAACGGCAAATTGGCCAATTGCATTTTGTCTGCATGATGTTTTTTTTTTGTTTTTGTTTGATTCTCTCGTCTTTATTTACAGATCTCGCGCACGCAGAGATTCTGTAAATAAAAACAAAAAAACCGCAGCGCGGAGGATTCAGCTCTTTCCGACGATCCCGCTTTCGCTCCGAATGGTGAGTACACGCATTTTATTTCTATTTAATTAACGAGTCGTCCGCGACAATAAGGCTTTATTTGTCCGCAATAAATCACGCGCAGTTTAATGCGGGCGACTTTAAGCGGAAAGACGCGGAGCGCTGCGGACACGGCACGTTGCGCACACCACATATTTCCACAAATGCGCGCTGGATTTAAAAAAAAAAAATGTTATTATTATTTTTATTATTATTCATACTATTGTTATTTTTTTCGCTCATTGCCAAGGCAGATCGTTTATAAGATGCACACAATATGCTTGCAAACAGCCATTCATAAACACGCTTTTTTTTTTTTTTTTTTTTTTTCACGTGGCGATAGAGAGCGAGAGAGAGCGGGCGAGCGAGCGAGCGAGAGAGGCAGGAAGGTTGGATTGTTGCAGGAACAAACCTACCAAAGGCAAACGCCGCTGATTCGTCCGGAGCGGGATGCATCGTCCTTCTTTATTCACACTGTTTCTAAGTCTTCTCGCTCTGTGTGTGTGCGTGCGTGTGTGTGTGTGTGTGTGTGTGTGTGTGTGTGTGTGTGTGTGTGTGTGCGTGTGTGTGTGTGCGTGTGTGTGTGTGTGTGTGTGTGTGTGTGGCGACACAGTGCTCAGATTGAACCTGGCAATGCGTCCTCTCTCCAAGACACGGGCTCGAACTCGGGTGCTGCTGGTGGTGGAGGTGGACGAGGAGGAGGGGGAGGAAGAGGAGGAGGAGGGGAGGGGGAGAGAGAGAAAAAAAAATCACAAGAAAGCACGATGTTTATTGGAAAATGCACTGGAATTGTCTGACTGGCCGTGCAAAAAAAAAACTTTGGCAGATGCCGAGACGCAGCGACACTGTAATTCACGTTTGTGTACTTGTGGCGCCAGAGAGAGAGAGAGAGCGAGAGAGAGAGAGAGAGAGAGAGAGAGAGAGAGAGAGAGAGAGAGAGGGAGAGGGAGCAAGAGAGAGAGAGTGAAGGGGGGAGGGGGGGGGGGGGGGGGTGCAAATATAAGTTGACGTGTCGTCCGAGCAGATGATGATCTGACTGGCGCTCGCTGGGATGGATGCGGTGTGTGTGGAGGCTTTGCGGCGAGCGGCGCTGATTTTGCGCCCGTTTCTCTCCTCTGCCGCAAGTAATGTGGCCAACACGCGCTCACACGCCGCTGCTTTGTGTGGGGCTGCGGGAGGGGGGGGGGCAGTGGGGGTGGGGGGCTGAAGTCTGCACAGGCACCTGTCTTCAGGAGTGGCGAGCACGCATTGCCAGCGATCCGCACATCGGCACCAAAATATAAAATGTGGTCAGATGGAGTTGAGCGCGTGAAGAGGCGGGATTGATTTGAATTTATTTGTTGTAAAATGTGACGTTCAAGGTGCTATAGTGAGGGCAGCAAATGAGCCGTTTGCCGTCTTTATTATTATTATTATTATTATTATTATTATTATTATTATTATTATTATTATTATTATTATTATTATTATCATCCTCATCCTCATCATCATTATTATTATTAACTATATTTGTGCGACAGTTTGTATTTTGTATTAGTAGATGTATATGCAATATTTAGATTAATTGATTATTTCTAAAACTAACAATAAAGCAATTAATAATTAAGTAGCTAATTATATATATTTCAAAATAAATATATGTAATATTGGAAACAGCCGTCGCAATTCTAAATAGAATAAAATAAATATTAAAGAAATTATATTAGCTGCGCTAATTTTGATTTCTGCTCGCGTTAAAACACACACATGCACACACACGCGCACACACGCACGCATTTCGGCAGCTCGCGAATTGATTTGCCATTAAAGCCACCTAAAGTCGTGCGCTGCAGCTTTTATTTCGCGGGTTTAAAAGTTTCCTCCGTGTGATTAGTCGTCGCTCTGCCTTCAAGGAAGAGGATAAAAGCGCTATATGTGCTCAGCAAAGCTGAACGCACACAACAATAGCGCTGCCCAACGGGACCAGTATCGATTAAGACGAGACAGAGGATGTCGCCTGCACTAAATATTTACTGATCACACACAAATAGCTGGATCTTTAACGATTTCCCATGCTCCGGCTGTGGGGAAAAGGGGACTAAATCACTCTATTATTGTTAGTAAAACAAAGCAGACGCACTGGAACAGGCGACTGGAGATGTGCTGATTGTGACGAGAGCGCCGAAATCGATAATTAGGAGATAATATTTGAGATTTACGGACGAGCGAAGTGGGGGAAAAAAGTAACACTAAAAAAAAAGCCCGTGTGTGTATCAGGTTAAGTTGAGGCACCGGCAGCTCACTTCTCACACTGCGACGTGGATTCAAACCGGGCAAAAGATCGCAGATCACAGCGTGGAAGAGTTAAAATAAATATCGTGCGATTTGAACTATAAATACTTTTCAGTTTAGCGATATTTTTTTGCGAATTGCAGAAGCTGCAGAAATTTGTGTTTAAAAAAATAAATAAAATGAAAGTAGGCTTTCGTGTGGTGTTTCGCCTCCATGCAGATCTTGTAGCGGGAGAGAAGGACGGTGACCCCGAAGGTCTCCCAGTTCCCGGCGTGATTAACCCTCTAAGTCCTGGGCAGAGGCAAATGTTAATCAGGCTAATCAACTTCAAGAGTGAGATTAAATTAAATGACGGGGATAGAGGGACAGAAACACTGGGAGACGGAGAGAAGAGAAAAGTGACTATTTAAATCACATGAAATGTATGCAGTCATTTGCATATACACCCCCCCACCCCTCACAAAAAAATAAAAATAAAAAAATAGATCAATAAATAAATAAGGAATTAATTTCATATAATTGGCAACAGGTTCCATCTGTCTTCAACCCTGTGGTGAACAGGCAACATTTAAATGTCCAATTAAACCACCATAAACATATATTTTTCTCTTCACTCTGCCTGATAGAGATCAGTTGATTGACGGCCGAGACCCACATGTCAAAACATTTTCATCTGCCGCGTTGCATCGTATCAGTCGGTAACTTAACGGTATTATCTCTCATCTGTGGTGGATGTGCCTCATTATGTTGCTGTGATGGGGCAGTGCTGATGGGGTGGGGGTTTGGGGGTGTGAGGGGGGTGGGGGGACTAATTGGTCAAACGTCTGCTCACATGAGTATCTTCATTAACGCAAAGAAAGTGACTGACAAAACATCATCCAGGTAAGAAGTCCGCGGACGCTCACGACAACAAGCAGAGGAACGGAAAGCAAAACACGGGAACATTTCTCATTCAAACACTTTGCCAGTATTACTGATCCGATAATTGTGTGGACATCAAACCATCACGTCAAATTAGAGATAGCTGGTCATCAAGCTGGTGATTGCTTTGTGTTTGAGCCTATTTATACCACTTCAAGTTTTTAATTACAAAAGTTTTCATTTGCACTTTGAGTCATTATTCGTTCTGTCACAGCGGCGTCACAATGGAACGCCATGAAGAATATAGAGTTCCATCGTGGCGGTCGTCGACCCTTGAGGAGTACATGGAAACAGGGCGTCTAGCGTGTGTGTGTGTGTGTGTGTGTGTGTGTGTGTGTGTGTGTGTGTGTGTGTGTGCGCGTGTGCGCGGTTTTAATTACATGCATGCGCTCGTGAGCTGAGGAATGCATGTAAACAGGATGGGAGCGCTGGTGTAACGCTATCGAACCTTCTCGGGAAAGTTTGTGTGAGCAGCCATGCGCGCCTCACTCGCTTTTTACAGAGTTCACTCAGCGGTGGAGATCCCTGTGTGTGTGTGTGTGTGTGTGTGTGTGTGTGTGTGTGTGTGTGTGTGTGTGTGTGTGTGTGTGTGTGTGTCCCTCCCTCCGACGCACACAAACACACACCCCAAGGCCCGCTATCTAAAAAGAAAAAGGCAACGTATCCCCAGATAGCTCAGTGTGTTCAATTTGCCAGTGATAGATTATTGTGCCAATTTGAACAGATAGGGATCAATTTGTCTCAATGATCACTCTTTAGGCCGACTGCCAGCGGCGCTCTTAATGCATTTGTGAGCGCCGCTCGCTCAGAATCACGGGCCTGTTAAAGTGATCGGAAGCGCCCGCGTGGCGAGACGACGGTACGAGGAAAATAATAAATCATGCATTGTTTTGGAACTGCCGCAGCCCCGCGTGGATGGAGTTGCTGGAGGCGGCAACAGCGGCGGCGGCAGCAGCAGCGGCGGCAGCAGCAGCAGCAGCAGCAGCAGCAGCAGCAGCAGCAGCAGCAGCAGCAGCAGCGATGACCAGAAGGTCAATGGTTTAACTCTCAGGACTCGCTGGGAAAGTCTGGGTGGAGGAATTGTGTGGTAAGTGCTCTCTAACCCTCAGGAACTACTGAAGTACCCTTCGGCAAAGCAGCTTAAACACCCCCCCCCCCCACCCCCACCACACTCTCTCTCTCTCTCTCTCTCTCTCTCTCTCTCTCTCTCTCTCTCTCTCTCTCTCACACACACACACACACACACACATCTGTCCCAGCGGAGCTGCGCACCAACCAGCAGTACAAGGCTGCAGTTGTAACGGCCACTTGTGAGTCGTGTCTCTTTGAATGTGTGACCTGGCCGCCTCCCTCCCCCTCCAGTCCACCGGCCCCGCACTTTTGTTTCATGTACTAGAGTGGGGAGAGAAAGGGAGGATGGGGAGGGGTTGGTTGGTTGGTGGCGGTGGGGGGGGGGGGGGGGGGGGGGGAGTAAAACATTTTTTGGGGGGCAGAAGAGACAAGAAAGAGAAGCAGCGGTGGCAGCGCTCGGAGCTGCAGACGCGGCTCACATGTGGCCCCGTCCCCGGAGGCAGCAGACAGTATATTGAGTTACTGTAACCCAAGGTGTAACGCAGTAGCACTGGGGGGGAAGGTGGGTGGGGGGGTCGTGTGGGTTACAACCAGCGGATGTACCACAGGCTCATTGCGGCTTTCTGTTACAGCTGTTTAATGTTCGATTGTGCGCTTTGTTTTTTCTCCTGTTACAGCCGTGACCGTTTACTAGCCGAGGCTGCTGCTGCTGCTGCTGCTGCTGCTGCTGCTGCTGCTGCTGCGACGCACCGCGCTGATCCTCCAACCTGCTGACGGCCGACGGCATCAAAGTGGAGCTGCAGCGCCAGGTTGTGTTGCCACGCGGTCACGAGCTGCTCGATGTGTGTGTGAGTTGAAAAAGGCAGTGTGTGTACGTCTCTGTGTGTGTACTTCACTGTGTGTGTGTGTGTGTGTGTGTGTGTGCACATATTTGTGTCTGTGTCTGTCTGTGTGCGTGTTGTAATCTCAATTTATGTGAGCATAATAAAGTTTGAAAACATTGCAAGACTCTGTGTTGAAGTTACATTTGAAGTCTTTTTATTCTGTCATGTAACGCACATAGGGAAAAAAAAAAAAGTTTATTTATTTATTTTTATTTGTTTATTTTTGGTCATTTGTAAGACAATGGTTGACCTGGATATTTCTGCAGGATATCTCAAAACCACGGTGGAAAAGCTGTGGAAAACAAAAGGAGCAAACGTATCAAGCGTGGCTGTAAATGTCTGTCAATGTAAACGTATGTGAGCGTTGTGAACACGTGACAGTGAAGGGAAACCCTCAGCCCAACAGGCAAACACTGCAATAAGAACGACTGCACATCCTCACACGTGCTCTTCCGGCCGGCCGACGGAGGGAATAAAAGAAAAACGGGGGAGACGTGAGTGGAGTGTGGTTGAGCGCAGCGACGCCTCCACGAGTCTCGGTGTGTCTGGGTAACTTTATCTTTTGTGTCAGCGCACGAGGATCGATGCTCTGGGGATGATGTCATCAGAGTGAGACCTTGAAGAGCGATGGTGATTTATGAAGGCATCAGGCAGACATCCTCCGTCTGGATACTTTTGCATTTGGTGCAAATAGAGCGACGCAAGGATGGAATGACGGAGAGAAGAAGCTGAACACAACAACAGGTTTTTGGAAAAATTCCTCTCGCTGTGTCCGTGTTCAACGCAGGAAACCACTGAACTCCTAGGAAAGCTTTCCGGGCCGCGTTGACAGTCTTGACAGACGGACGTGTGTCCTAAAAATAGCACGTTGCATCACTGTAATGTGACACCGCAGCTTATTATAAAAAAAAAAAATACATTTTTATAATAATTGTGTCTTACTGGTCGAGCTCACGCAGCGCGACTCCGAATCGATTGGTGCCGCAGCCGCTGAGGCGCTCCGATGACCTCGCGGAGGCGGCGGCGGCCTCTCGGTCCTCCGTGAGGTCACGGAGGGGAGGCACACCGACCCCCCCCCTCGACCCTCCCCCATCCTCTCCACCGACTGCCGGCTGCAGAGCCTCGCGGCAACAACTGCACAACACCCGACACCTCGCGGTTGCCTGATTGTCGGCGGTGGGGAGAGACGGACAGCATTGTACGCTACGGTAACGTTTGGCGGAACGCGAGTCGCAATAATTAGCCGGGACGGCGGGATGCAATTTTCTCTGGAGATGACCACTCGACCCTGACAAGGTATGGAGTAAATTATCTGAGCTGCTACACGGCCTGGAGTGGAATCACTTGGCATGGCGGACTGAGTCTTTCCATGCCAGACTGGGGGGAGGGGCTGAAGAGTCGTTACCGCCATTTCTGTAGACGCAACAGTAGAAGAAGAAGATGAAGAGAAGATTTGGTGCCTGATTGTTGCAGAGGCCCAGGCTGCACGCTTGTGGGTTTGTGTTTTCTTCTCTCAAATCCACACAAATCTGCTCAACAGGTGCTGGACGAGCGCGCTGTCCACCGAGCGGAGCCGCGCAGGTGAGTGTGTGGAATCGCTTCATGAAGGGGCGACTCGGAGCGACGCACGTTTCCACCACGCCCATGGAAGTGTTAGGAATGTCGTCGTCCTCAACGGCCTCCTCTGATTGGCAACAAAGTTTGTGCGCCCCCTCAAGGCGGTTCTAGTCCAGGCATGGGCAAACTACGGCCCGGGGGCCATATGTAGCCTGTTTAGCTTTTTAATCCGGCCCACCAAACTTGAAGAAATTATATTATTAGTAAGTAAGTAATAAAATGGTATGTTTTTTTTTTTCCCGGTGTTTCAAGAATCATTTCAATAAAGAGCGAACCCCATTAATAGGAAATACTTCAAAGTCATAGATTTTGTTGTAACTTTGCTTTCTTAAATTTTCAACAGACATTAAAGCATGTGTTTTCTACATATCACATTATATGTTTTTTTCTGCTATGAGGTGGGTCACCAAAACACTCCATCCATCTGCTGCTGCTCCGGCCCCTCGGTCAAATTCTAGGACCCACTGTGGCCCACAAGTCAGGAAGTTTTCCCTCCCTGTTCTGGTCACTCTTGAATCGCAGCTGATGAGCAAAATGTTTGATGGGAGCGGGTCAGCGGAAGACGCAGCCAACATTTCAGCCCGCCGGACCTGTTTCCTCTTCCTGGTTCTTCCCACAACCAGCAGGGAACCATGCGGCCCTTCCTCTCCTCGGCAGGTTTTTACTTTGTAGCTCTTCTCAATTTCTATCAAAATGCATCGCCGGGATTTTCATTTCAAAACTGAAATTTCCAAAGTTTGCTTTGAGTTCACTTGACAGTTCACGGAGAGGCACCATGTGAACAGAGAATTGAGGTGCGTGTAAGCCTACAGCGCTGGTCGGTGCTGCCGCTTGACCTCTTTAATGGATCCTCATCAAGCTGGCGGCAATGGAAACATTTGGAGAGGGAATTAAAATAAGTTCAACACGCAGTGGGCTGCAGCTGGAGAAACTGGAAAGCTGCCGGCCGCCACTTTGATGAAACGGCCGGCCTGTTTTTTTTTATTTTTACATGCAGCAACCAAAAACACCTGCTTCTGGGATTCAATCAAGTGATGGGAATCCAAACACCGCGGCCATTAAGTGTCATTAAAGTGTTTTTTTTTTATTTTTTTTTGCTCCGGATCAGCGCGCCGCAAGTTTCCCTTCGGCTGCGGCTCCGTGGCCTCACCATGTGTTTAGCCGTGCCGCTGGAATTCAGGGGAACAATTGTGAACTATTAATCACAATTAACGTAGTCTGACAGGTATTCTCCTGTAAGGACCCCTGAGATTGGGCTCTATGTCTAATAACTCCTGAGATAAACACTCCCGAGTCACTCAGCCAGAATCCTGCCGGCGCTGTTCCGCTGCCTCAGTAATCTGCAGTCTGATCACTTTCAGCCATTAAAGCCATTAACTGTAATGTTAAAGGTAATAATGTCCCACGCAGCTTATTGTGGAGGATTTATGGCTTTTTAGATTATTATATTTCAGACCGTGACTGCGTAAAGGCAATACCGACTTCGGGCCAAATCTTCCGGGCCGACTTTATTTGCGGGGACTGAAGCTCGCCTGTCAAATAGGAGCTGGTTTGTTAAACTGAACTGAAAGGAGCCCAAAGAGATGTTGAAATATCTTCGCTATGAAATAATGATCGTGGAAACACACCAGATTGTGTTTTCCAATAAAACAGTTTACATGAACATACACACAGCAATATTGTGACTTTTATGTGAATTTTAATGAAATAGTGAGAAAAGCCACAATATTGTCGTGAGACGCTTGAACAATTTGTTTGGTTGGATATTTTTCTCGATTTTGTCTGCAAATTTTACTTGATTAATCCACTTTTCTTTCTTGGCCGATAAACAATTGGAAACATAAAGTCACCCAAACAAGTTTTGTAGGTAAGCGCCACTAAAAGAGTCCAAAAAGGAACACATAATATTAAAAATAGTTTTTTCTCGACAATCCCTGAATGTACATGTTTAACCTATTTGACACTTTAGAGGGCTATAAAACCCTCAGTGATAAATACACTACTCAATTAGATGCTTGTAATGTCCTTTTTTCTTTCTGAAGCAAATGTCTGAGTGCCCTGGGAGGTGACACTCTGCAGTGTCCTGCGCTGGAGACCTTTCACACTGTAATTTATGTGCCCCTCAACCTCCCGGAGCTGGTCTAACAACTACAGGTGTGATACTTCTCACCTCGGTCTCATAACGTAAATACTCGCGTTTGCTTCTAAACATTCTCCGCGCAAAAATTAAGCCACGGCCGTATAAAAAGAGCGGTTGTGGTTTGTTTAAGCAGCATATTGCCTGCAACTCAAGGTGAGAACTGTAACCATAAACCACGCGGCTGCCCATAATAATACGGTTAGGTTGAGGAGGGGAGGGAAAAAAAAAAAAAAAGTAAGCCCTGTTTCATCAAGCTAATTGCCTGTTTGTCAGAGGGAGCAAACTTTTTCGAGCAGCGCTCGGCGATGGAGCCTCTTTCTTAATCATAAATAGAGCCCCAGCGTCCCAGAGGGACTTGCTATCCCTAATTTACAGTTGATCTAAAGACCAAAGCTATCAATCTCTCACAGACACATTATTCCTTCGCCGCCTTCTCTCGTGTAATTGTGGTGACGCGACCATAAACAACGGAGAGGCTGCTGCTTTGACTGATCTTTGGAAATGACTGCATTAACACGCGAGTGGCACCAAAACACGGCCGCCAAAACGCTCCGTGCACGCGGGACGTAACACATTTCATTAGCGTAAATCAAAACGGAGCAAAAATAAATAAATAAAGCATCTATCTTGTTTAGGGTGTTGGGGGTTGGGTGGATCATCTGCTGCGAGATAAAGATGTTTCATCACCTGATTTTCATGTGGGCTCCAGACTGCTGCGCCGCTGTTTCTGCACTTACTGGAAGTGACACAGCGGACCAGTAAGTGCGGACACAGCGCACCGTCGAAAGACGGCCATTCATCAAGCACAAAGCAGACTCACGGAGTGTTCAGCTGGTGTGTTAGCTGGCTAGCTGGCAGACAGAGGCTAGGCTTAGCGTGCACCGACCCCTGCTATGAGTCCACCAACAGGTTTTTAGCATTGTCAGTAGCTGTGTTTGCATTACCGCTAGAATTAGGGGTTTCGGTGTGATTGTTCTTCTAAAATATACTCTCTTGGTCTCAAACCCCACGTGTCTTGGTCTTTTCTCCATCTTGATACTCCCTAGCCTTGATAATGTCTTAGTCTCCATTTGTGCGGTCTTGACTGCAACACTAGTGCACTCAAACTATAAAACACATTTAGCAGCATGGAGGTAGCGATCTCACCTCGACGAGGGCTTCTTCACGCACTGTCAGCACACCCGCCGCCGCCGCCGCCGGCCGCCGCAGATACATTCCTGCCAACGGCAGCGGCGGTGACACCACGCCGCCTCCGTGATGCCTTTAATGACGAGCCTTTCCGTTAATGAGTTAATGCAAAACCTCTCAATGTCATCAGCGAAAGATAAGACGGAAGAAAGCGGCGCATTGTGCACATAATGACGGGCTCCCCTGCTTGCCCCCGAGATGTCACGGGTCAGCCATGTTAAGAATGTGTGTGCCCAATCATCCAGTGATCTTTATCTGCCGGGCCTGCAGCTAACCATGACATGGGCCCAATCAGGGGTGCTGATGAATGGACAAAGGGGCCCTTGAATTGTTGAGGCTGCCACATGAGCGCCTCTCAACTAAATGACGATGACATTAGCAATCAATATACCAATTACCGTACAAGATATTAGACATGTTGGGCGAAAGCAGCGGCCTCTGAAAAGCGTCGCGCCGTACAGTCGGAGGGTTTGTGAAGTTCGTCTTTCCCGTCGGCAACTTCTCCGGGCGAGTTTTTGTTCCTGATTTGTGTGTCTTTAATTTGGAGCAGACGTTTAAAAGTCAATGGGAAATTTAATTAAACACCAATTTTACAGCGTTGCCGTGTGTGTGTGGGTTTGTTCAAGGAGGCACGTGATGAAAGGAAGAGGAGGATGAAAACAAAAGAGAAATTAAGGTAGATCAGATGTAGCCTTGACTGCGTCTCTGATTCACACGTCTGCTCCCCATTCTGAGCGATCTTTGCCACTGGATTGTGACTGTGTGGAACAAGAAAGGAAGAAGCGCTTTAAGAGGGCAGAAGTTTGAAGGAGACCTGAAAACAGAAAGTCCCTCGATAATTCAAGGCCCACATGAAATGAAGAGACTGTGTACCTCACCGGCTACATCATTGGATACACACACTTTAATTAAAATCAGATTCTTAACAGCCTACATAATAAACTGTCTGAAACAGGTTAACAATAAGATCCTGCCAATACATTTACCTCTAACTGCTGTCATTGTTGACAAAAATGTGCATATTTGCTTACAATTCAATACTTGTTATTTGACTTCCTGGTGCAGGTTGCTTCCTTGGGCGCATGTTATTCAACTGCCTAAGAGTAGCATAGGAACAGATTTTTTTTTGTCCTCATATTTACACTAAAGTGACTTCTGGGGTCTTTTTTTTCCTGATGCTTTTATTTTGAAATGTGGAGATAAGCTGTGATTTAGACACACTTGTTATTATATTCATTAATAAGGGGGAAAAAAAACAGAAAACTGTGACTTTGGCAGGTCTGTGACACCGACTGCATTTATTGGTGCCTTTTAAGAGAGGCCGCCAAGGAGCGATGCACAACGTGACAAATTAGGACATTAGATAGCGTTGGATAGCACAATGAGCTGGAATACAAAAGGTTAAAGAGATAAACTCCAGCCATCACCGACATCATAAAACCTGACAAATTGTAATAACGAGGTGCGTAATCCACACCACTGTCAGGAGCCGTCTCTCTAAGCTCCCCCTGACACACTGATAGTCTCCGATTCAAGTTTGCAGCCGGGTTTGGACAAAACGTCTCATCCACTCGGACAGCATTTGTCTTGTTTAACATTATCTGAAATCAAACGCTCCATTCCCACTCCCACCGTTTCATATCGAACAATCGGCCGCACCCTGATGTGGGAATGCCTCAAATGCTCACAAAAGGGGGCTGACATTTATACCCGGCAGAAATGAATCAGGACGGGCCTGAATTCCTCCGGTGGCTTTGTGCACGGCACACTGGGCTGGGTGGACGGATAATGACACTTTATTACAGGAGCCATTATGGCAGGTAGCTGCGCACGATGAAAAGGCAGATCCAGTCGACGCAGACAGCTCCGGGACAGGTGAGCCAGCGTGTTAACAAATATGGCAAATGGGCATTATGGGACTAATGAATTCAAAAGGCGCTCTGGGGAGAGATCAGCATAATAGCCGGGCCCCCGTCTGCGGATCGCTGAGAAAGACACACGTCTTAGAGGCTGCTGTAGCAGACGGCTCCCGACCACGGCGACCTCGCCTCTCACACACACACACACACACACGCGCGTTTCTTAACCGCGTCACAGTGTACGACGCCGACTGATCGTCCGCTAACATATAATATCTATACGTGTTAATGTGTCAGTATTGTACTGTTGCGATAGGATGGGAGAGGATCAGACGAGTACGTAGCAGGCAACAATGCTACATCTCAGTGTCTGACTTAATACTGAATAAACAGGACACCCTGGGCTGCTGTTCAGAAGTCCAGTCAATCCAACACGTGTAGACAATAAGAGGTATTTACACAACACTGTCCGTCATTTACAACTTCCCACATGTTGTGACCACGTTGAAGATGTAGACACACTATCCCACGCATGTAATCAGCTTGTCTTAGATACATGGAATTTATTTTACATTACATCATTCTCACGTTCCACATTTTATCCAAAACAATGACGACAAGGTTTTCTTCATTTTGACTGGACGCTCAAGTGCAACTTCCAAATCCAAAGGCAAACACAGCAGCGGATCAATACGACCATGCCGTGGCCTTTAGCGGGGGGGAGGCCCACGGTATATTGATCCTAATCAATTGATTGGTGCATACCAGGGCCGCAGGACCTACAGCAGTGCTTTAAACGACAGTAGGTGAGGATGGATGTCAGCGAGATTATAAGTCCAGTTTAACGCGGTGCTGACGGCTTGGAGAAGCCCTGATACGGAGGCCTGTTTTTACACTTCCTTCAGCACCCTTTCATTCATTGACTATGGGAACGTGTCACCAGCCTGACGGTGGTTTTGAAGCCACTCTCACTGCAGCAACTGTGTCTCATTGATTTTTAGCCCTTGCATATAAACTGATTTTATATACAAGACTTTTACTTTACAAAAACATCACATTGACGCGAATAAAAGTCCCTCATTCCCTCCAAAGAATAAAAAAATAAAAATGTTGCTTAACGTGGACAGATCAAACTCATAACATGGAACGAAGGTAACTCAATGAAAGGGCCACATCTGTATGTGGCTCCATTGCAGCCCTTGGTGTGGGGGGGGTCGGGTTACCGCCGGTATTCTGATACTGCTTACAGAACTTGGACGTTGAGCCCGGTCCTTTGTCACGGTGCCAAGCGTTTACCCAATGAGATCAGTCTAGGTGGCTGCAAATCCTATAACATGAGATTAGCCCTTTTGACTTCGCAGACAAGATAATGACATTAGCTAATGTATGAACAATGGAATACCTCTGTGTGCATTCTGATACCTCGCTGGGCCAGACACACAAGCACTTTGTTCTGATCTCAGCCGGTTGGCTTCCAACGCTCCGTCCCCACCTGCGTTTACACTCGTTTCCATCCCGTACGTGTCACCTCCCCACTTTTCCACAGCCAATTAAAAACTGAGACTTGTTTGTCCTCTGCACTGTATCGCTGACCGATTCGTCCATTTCCTTCAGATCGAATTTCTTCAAAGGGTTCATCAAAGCGAGCGATTCTCATCACGTGCACCAGGTGTTATTGCCGGGTCGCACTCGACGCACAAGTGGTTTAACAGCGTGCCCCGTGAGTGGATGTTGACGTGACAGTGGCGGGACTGATTAGATGCTATTAGCTCTGCCACCTCCAGTTTATCCCCCCTCCTGTAGTGATCCCAGCCATGTTTTCTCCACTTGGTGATCAGTCTAAAGGGCTTTGCTGAAAGTTGGATCACCGACCGCTGACCTTGGAGAAAGCTTTTGCCCCTCAGCTAAGTGTCGGCTGGACAGTAAAAGGCAGGCTGTTATGTAAAACACAGTAGACCGATCTTATATGTGTATACATATATAACACATATATAATACATATATATATATATATATATATATATATATACATATATATATATATATATATATATATATTCTTTTTTTTTTGTTTTGTTTTGTTTTGTTTTAGTTCCATGACTTTAATGCAAAATAATTAGCAGGAAAAACATTGGCTGAGCTTCTGGGCACAACCAGTGTTGAACATTGCTTTGCCAGTGAACTGTGTGACCTGTGGATTTTCCGTGTGACCCTACCATTAAGAAACGCCTGTGCTCATTTGAATCAAGAGGAGGTGCGTCACTTTCAAACAGACTTGGTTGGAGAGCAGCAGTGCCACCCCCTCCAAAGCCCCCAGCCCCGGCCAGATGTAAGGGGCTTTTGAAAATGAGTGGAAGGTGGAAGTCACAGGTGCAAAAGCTGCCAGAGGGGCCACTTTTACATACCTTCAGAAAAGGGAATACCCAATGCCTGTGTTTAATCAGAGCCAGTAGGACGAGATGGGATTCATTGCGCTTTGATGGAGAGCACTGTTATGGAGATGGACAGTCACTTTGCTCTCTAAGTGAAACCATCATTTAGCCTATAATTCCCAGAGAAAAGGCCCATTTGTTAGCCACAGGGGAGTGCAGCAGGGGCGGTTATGCTGCGTGGAGGCTGCATGCATGCATTTTCCACACAGTGAGCGTGCACAGTCGTACATCTGATGAGAGGAAACAGACTGGAGCCAAAGAGATACACGATATACCCTTTATATTCTCTTATGGCAATAGAGGGAACGTGCACAGCAATGCAACTCTCTCTCTCTCTCTCTCTCTCTCTCTCTCTCTCTCTCTCTCTCTCTCTCTCTCTCTCTCTCTCACACACACACAGACACCACACACACACACATACACACACATGTATCTGAAGACACCCCCCTACACGCACACACAAAAGACTGGTGAAATATTTCAAGGTCAAATAAGAATGGGAACAATTTTGCATGTGCAATTTGTGATGCATTAACTAAAAAGACAAAGTACTTGTTTACTTATTCATTGATTGATTTAGTTTGTGTAGTTTGATTAAAAAATAAAAATCATTTTGATTTGATGCTACAATTGAAAACAAACAAACAAAACAAAACAAAAATAATGATAGACAACTAGATTTGAAAGTTAAAGTATCTTTTGTTGCGGTTATTTGGGAATTAGTTTGTGTTGTTTGTGTGTCTGTGCGTGTCGGGTGAAGCACTGAGACCTTTTAACTTCTCTGCCCGTCAGCGCTGAAGACGGTCTGGTGGTTAAAGATGCTGCCCGGGTTGCAGGATCAAATCCAGCATGAAACAGAGGTACAACACTCGCGTGCGTGTGTGCGTGCGTG
Source organism: Nelusetta ayraudi (assembly GCF_046127955.1). Lineage (NCBI taxonomy): Eukaryota > Metazoa > Chordata > Actinopteri > Tetraodontiformes > Monacanthidae > Nelusetta > Nelusetta ayraudi. The sequence continues at coordinate 5,834,495 of NW_027466103.1, read as the reverse complement.
CGTGCGTGACTAAACTAAACAAACCCAAAACTAAACCAATAAAACAACAATAACAACAAAAACTCACGTTGCGTGTCGAATTTGCGAGCATTTCAAGCATTTGGATTTTCCTTGGACTTGGTCAACAGGAAGCAGCAGGTAAGGTAACAGGTAAGTGGAGCTGGCAAGCTCCCCCTTCCTTCTTTTCAAATTCTGATTGAAGTAAATTTATAAGAGAGAGGATGTTTTTTTGTCGAAACTGGACATGAGATACTTGTGCTCTGCGGTCTCACCTCAGCAGTCAGCAGGCCGGGTTGGCGCAGCGGCTCAGACTGCTGAACTCCAGGGTTCCAATCCTGGTCTCCACCTGGTGAAATTTATCTGACTTTTAAAGTCAAGGTCAGAGAGAAGATCAAGAAAATCAAGCATCACCCCACCAGGACAGTTAGCTCAGGCTGCTGGAAGTCTGACTGTGGTGCACCAGGTTGCAGGTTTAATTCCCCAACAACAACATGTGTTGTTTTTTGTTGTTTTTTTTTTTTTTTAACTCTCTGGAGATGACACACAACACCGTTCTATGATAAATAAATAAAGAACTGGATGATAGCGCACACAATCTCAACAAGTCTGCAAATCTGCCCCCCCAAAAAAGAAAAAAGTAATTCTATAAAGTCTTTTTTAAGGGGCCAAAAAATTAGAAGTTCCAAATCAGCCAAAAACTCACAAACCCCCCCCAAAAAGGATGGATGGACTGATGGCATTTTCAAAAATATTTGTTTGACATCTTCAATTGAAGATGAAAACCCGCCGGCCGTGATTGGCTGCTTCACAGCGGCTGTGTTCATTTGCCACACGCCACTCTGTTCCACCATGTGAGCAGAGGACATTCTATATATACACAACAACCACAGCTGCATCATTTTTCTCTGCCTTGCCACATGAAGGACACACTACTTAGTGCTGTCGCAATTAATGTTTGCACTGGAGCGCTACCAAGTCTTTTTTTTCTTCTTCCAAAAAAAACACCAAAAAACCCCCCCAAAAAAAAACAGCTGACAGAAGAGCAACTCTTGTGGATTTTGACTCCAGCTCCACTCTTTTACTGCCAAAAAGGTGTTTGGGTGCCTCTAAAAAGTGCTGCTGCCTTTCAGCCGCCTATCCGTTGCTTCACTCCTGACCTTTGAGGGAGTCCATTAGGATTCATTTACGGGCTTATCAAACTGTGTCTCCTCTCACAGGAAAAGAATGAGCCTTGTCAAGGGGAGTGACGCGGCCGGGACGACAACTCCATGTGCAGCCTTAATTCCGCACTCAGTCATTGGGGAGGATGACAATTACACCATGTATCACTGTGATAAAGAAGCTCCACTCAGCCTCTCGGTGAATTTGGACTCAAAGTCTAATATGCTAAGTGGGAGTGTGTCAGGAAGGTTAATATATAGGAGTCGAGGCCTTTGATGTGACACGAGGTGTTTGTTAATGATAGTGACTCATTCAATTAAAGGGAATTAATTTGCCAAATTAGTTGGTGTGTGTGTGTGTGTGTGTGGGGGGGGGGGGGGGGGGTGTTTTCCGCCCGCGTCTGGTATGGAACATGCAGGAGGACGCGTCAGCGGCAGAAAAACCGGGCAAGCGGCCGTGGTGTCTCTGACATGTTCCTGACACCCGACCGCAGCACCGCGCTAAGTGACTCACTCACGGCTGCATCCACTGTAAGAAATTTCCCAGATCCCTTTGTTTTGTCTCTAAACAGCCGAGCCCGATAGGTCCCTTGTTGTGTTAGCGTGCGTATGTTGTGTTTCACACTAGCGTCGGGCCGCCTTCAGCTATCGTGCCTTTGTTGTGTTTAATGGTATCTCCAGCCTTGGATGGCTGATAGCGGTCAGAGTGTTAGCACTCCTCAATATCTATTACAATTAGTTTTTGATTAAGGAAGCCCCGCGCGGCCGTTTGAAGCCTTTAATGTTTGTGTCAACTGGATGATGATGGAGAGGGCCGGCGTGGACGCCTCCCAGTAACAGAGCGGCCTGTAAAAGGCTCCGAGTGAACCATTTTATCTTCCTAATGGAAACCAGATGACCCCCCCACTCCCCCAACACCACCACCACCACTTTCCTCCCCTCCCTGTGTTTAATTCTGAAGTTTTCCTTGAGGTGAGACACTCAGAATCCATTCACTTCTGTAAATTAGACCAGGAGGCTTTGGAAGCATCAGTTCACCTTTCCCATGTCATGTCCGCTGAGTTCTGAGACCTGGAGCAAAGCGCATAACACCGCCCATCCAGAGGTAGGAGGCGGCCAGGTTACCTTAACCAAACACACACACACACACACACACACACACACACACACACACACACACACACACACACACACACACACACACACACACACAGGGAGAAACGCTCAGACACGTTCTTGTCAGGCTACATTTCTCGAGAATTAAATGAACTTTCATTCATTTTCCATTAACCTTGACTCAAATCAAGTCTCCAAACTTCCGTCTTCACCACAAAATGTAACGACAAAGTTCTGAGGAAAAGTGAGATCAGCCCAAAAGACAATCAGTTTAAATAAAATGCCTTCCCTTCGTTGGAACACACAAAGGATGAACATAGAAGGATGAAAGTCTCTTTATTTCTGAACATAGAGGATCTTTTTTTTTTACATTTTCTTTACTCGTATAATATCAGATTTTTTTGACTGATATATGCTGTATTTTGATATATACTGCAATTTGTAAGTTCGTATTAAAGTAAACATTATTAATTCTGTATTTCTTAGCAGGACTTCGTAACTTTTTCTTCAAAGAGAAAAATTCTAAATTTATATGAAAGTTTTTTTGGACGGTTGACGATTTGACGAATGGAGCTGTCGACATGTCAGCACGATCAAGATTCTCCAAGATTCTTCTTCTGTTTCAAAGACGGCTCTTGCAACGCAAATCGTCTTCAACTTTCTTTTGTCCAGCACGCTGTGTTACATCATCACCATGAAAGTTTCCTTACTTTTATGCAGCAACAACTCTTACAAGTTTAAGAACTTAGTCATGCAAAAAAAAAGAGAAAGAAAAATCATTCAAAGCAGTCAAAGACGTTCATAAATAAAGATGTCGGCAGGCCCTAAGGTCAAACAACCACACCGCCGTTCTGTATTTTAAAAAGCAGCAAAATGCTTAAGGATTCATGTTCAGAGCGCCCCGGTGGTTTCGGCTGATCGCATGTTGAACAACTGGCCGGGAAAGTTCCTCTCCAGTGCTCTATTAGTTACCATGATGCTGCTAGGAAGCACGTGTTTTTTCTGTATTTCAACCAAATTGCTTTAACAACCGTTTGTTTTGTTATTTTTCATTTTTGCAAAAGCGTAGAATTGATTTTTCTGTTTCTTGGTTCATTGTTACTTCTTTCCTGGAGCTTTGCTAACTAACTCGCCTTTGGCAACAACAACACAAAAAGAAAGGGTGGATGCATCAGCCAGACAATCAATCAATCAAGCAGACACAAGGAGGGAGAAGGAATTATAAAATCCAAAATGATTTCACAGCACAAGAGCAACTGAATTGTTCGCATACTGAAGGTCTTTCTAATGTTTGACTCCACTGAGTGCTCTGAGGCCGCCCTGTCACACTCACAAACATTGGGGAGTGTGTGTGTGGGGTGGGGGGGTAGATAAAAAAGTCCTGGCATGCAGGCAGTCTGATAAGTTGCAGCTTGTGTAGCTTTGTTTAGTTTGCTTAATCCCTGAGCTGGAAATGACCTTGTGAACTCGAGCCGGGTTACTTTTTTTTCCTGCTTTTTCTTCTCCTCCTTCTGGCTTCAGCCAGTCGGCTGCTCTCCCCGCTGCACTGTATCCTCATTACACTTCGGAGGGGCGGTAAAATATTTACATGTCTGAGGTCCGCAGCCGCCGCGCCGCTGCTTCTCCGTCGACTGTTTTCACACATCTCAGGTCAAAGATCCTCCTGCGCCGCCACAATTACATTCACTCCTTTGGCACCAGCGTGAACCTGCTTTCATCCAACATGACTTTGTGCACACATGGCCTATAACCTGGCCAACCTTGGCTTAATCATTACCATGACCCGTTTATCTGATTGTCACGCAGGTAACCATTAATAAGTGTTTACCTTCTGATGACCTCTGGAAATGTGCCTGGCGCCTTTGGCCCACAAATGTCAGCGCTATCAGACCGCTTGGCTCGATTTCTGCTCCTCTTTTTTTTTTTTTTTTTTTTTTTTGTAGGCAGCTGCACCTTGGACTTTAATAACTAAATAATTTAACAGGGCATCATGATGAAACGTGGCGCTAAATATTATCAGGCAGTTTTTTTGCGCGACTGAGCGGCTGTTGAACAGAGGAGGCTCTTAGCAAAAGGTTTTTTTGTTGTTGTTGTTTTTTTCCCACTTTTTAGGAGCAAATTGAACAAAAAGAGGAAGAAACCAAAGCTGGCTTGTCTTCAGAGAGGAAAATAAAGGTCTCACTGATTAAACACTGGAGGCTTCTTCCTGAAGAAATGCATCAAAACAACAGTGATATTCTAATAAATGCAATAAATGTGAATCCATTTAAATGTTTTAACAAATGATGCAGCTCAGCAGTATCTTCCTTTTTTTTGTCCCATGACTATCACAACAGCCTTGTCATAGTTAATTCTCGAGCCCTAATTGAGAGGATTACGTGGCTTTAACACGATAATCTGAAGGCACGCTTTGTTGTGACATGCTGAGCTTGAAAAAAAAGGAAAGGAAGGAGGGAAGTAGAGAAGAAAGAATAATGGAAACGATGGCCGGCTGCGATTTGTATTGACTCTGTGAAATCCCGCCATTTCCCGGTGACCAGTCACGTCTCCTATCTTGTGCTGAGCCGATGCAGAATGATATCTCACCGGTCGGCCCTCTCTCTCGCGGTGAGACGGGTAATATATAGCCGAGAGGTGTCCTGACACAGTTATGGCCGCCGGTGTCCTCGAGAAAAGACAAGGAGAGTCAATTACGACGGCGGCGCCGAACGCCCGTGCGGATGTCAGCTCCCCCCGCAGACGGCCGTGATAAATAACACCTGACCTCACACCGGGCGGCGGGATCTCGGCGGGGGGGCTGCGCAACGAGGAAATGTGAAGTCGCGGCAGAGTGTGAGGGCGCTTCAGGAGAGGAGAGGGCGCAGGGCAGGAAAAGAAAAAAAAAAGCAAAAAAAAAAAAAAAAAGGGAGACAAACAGAGGACGGGGAACATCTGAATGAGCAGCAAGACGTGTCAGGAGGCAACAGCGCAATCGCTATTTTTTTGTGTGGAGGCTGCGAAGATATGAAACTTCACCTGGTGGGGAGGGCCGCAGCGTGGCAAGGCCCCGCTGTTAGTCATCGCCACTGCTGACAAGGAAAACAAAGCTCCCGAGCCGTCCTGCTCACACTCTGCTTGTCCGAATGAGACATTAAGCAGCGGGTCGGTCTGCCCAGAACTCCCATTGCGCTCATCTGAGAGTAATCTTTGTTGACAGAAAGCAAGTGCGGCTATCAGGTCACTTTCTAACGGCTTCCAGGATCGCGCCGCCACCCCGGCGCTCGGAGGGGGGAAACCGCCGCAGACTGCTGATGCTCTCGGTGGCGAGGGGCGAGCGAGAGCAGCCTGGATTACTGGGCCTGGGACACTGACGGCAGCCAGCAGAAGGCTCGCGCAAAGCAGAGCAATAGCGCGCCTGGCTGACTTCCTCTCATCCTCTTCCTGCTGGAGCGTGCACTGTCAGAGTGCACTGTGTGTGTGTGTGTGTGTGTGTGTGTGTGTGTGTGTGAGGGGCAGAGAGGGGCAAGTGGGGGAGTCCTGGGTCCCTCAGGAGACATGCCGACTGGAAGAAGGGAGGAATGAGCAACAGGCAGACACAAGGGCACAGGCAGATATGTGCAAAGATAAATAAGGAGATAAATCACCGTGTCTGGGCCCAGGGCATTTGCATTCCTCAAGTGAAAACTCCACGGAGGAACAGCGGCGCATGCTAAGCTCGGGCGGCTTTAAGACACAACGGCGCATACAGTACACACAAGTTGTGCGTGGCGACACGGAAGGGAGAGATGTGAAAAGACGCAAGAACCTTTGTGCGAGCGAAAGACGACGTCAAAAAGCTGCCGGCGCCGCTCGTTCACCGGTGGAAGAATGAACCTGGGCAAATTTATAGCTAATTTTCATAACAAGCGCTCCTCGCCTCTGCCCGCTAGAATAAATGACATGGGGAGGGGGTGAACATGTTTTTTTCTTTTTCTTTTTTTAAGTCAGGCAATGTTTGATCTATGGGGGTCCTGGCTTGTCTCAATGTCGGAAGGAAGGACGCTGCCCCTCCAAAGATCACAGCGCTCCACATCTGAGGTCCACGTCCAAAGAAAGGACAGGCAAGACGTGGACGACGCAGGAGAAATTCAAAATCATTTCACAGTCCTGACCAGATTGTCTGTCTGCCCCGATAAAGGATCAATACATTGGTGAAGGGCTGCTAACGTCTCCAGGAGGTTTGAGTCAGTTGAACACTCAGAGCACGCAGGGAATCCAGAAAACGTGTTTTTCTTGGCATCGCTTTTTGAAACCAACAAACAATAATGATAAAAAAAAGGAGGGGGGGACAATTCCTTAGAGTGGTTTGAACATAAAACATTGGCGCTAAAATTTCTGCGCGATCATTCACCCTGGTCATGACTTTAGCAGCGGGACTTTCCCATGAAGGGGGCGGGAGGAGCCGAGGGAACTCAAAGTGGGAGGCTGTGTGTGTGTGTGTGTGTGTGTGTGTGTGTGAGGGAGCATGAAGGAGAGACTGTCATCACTAATTCCTCGCCAGGCAGCCCCGAGAAGTGTTGACTAACTAATGGCCGTGTTTAACAAGTGAAGTGTATCATGCTTGAGGAAACACAGCTGGATATGGGCCCTGTGCATTGAGTGACTCAGAGAAAACAATTCATTGTCTTTAACTGCGATCCGCCCACTAGCAGCTCTCCCCAGGCAGGGGAGGTTCCGGCGAGCCGAGTAAACGGGGAGTTCAATTGGCAAAAGGGGGAACAGCTGGATCCTTCGAGCTGAAGGCTCGGCGGCGTCGGGGTCGCAGAGGCGCATCGCGGCGGCGCGGCGGTGGGAGTGGAGGTTAAAACGGTAGTCAGAGGATGGCAAACGAGGAAAAAAGATGGGGTGGGACGCAAAACGCGAAGAAAGGGACGCCGACTCGTCTGCAGGATGTTGGCGGAGGGAGGACGAGAAAACAAAAATGAATGAAAAAAAAACAAAAAAACAAAAACGCTTTGCGGCGTTTCCTTTATAAATCAAGACGCCCGATCGGCCCCTGCGACGCTCAGCGGCGCCTCGTTCGCAAGAAGGATGCCATCTTTAATAGCGGGTCAGACCCAGTTCAGAGCCGTGATGCGGGGAAGCGCGGCGGAGGGAAATAAATCAGGCCGGAGAAAATGAAAATGGCGGCGTCGCGCCGGAAAAACACCTAGAAATTACACGGGATTAACGCATATGTTATCAACTTGTCTGGCAATAAGTCCCAGTCAGAATTTGGCACTCGGCGGCGCCGCCAACATGTGTTGGGATGATACATTGGAGCCAAGTTAATGTTTTATGATACAACCACAGCACTCCTGGCCAGACTGAGGCTCATGCTGTTTTGTATTCCTCTCAAGAGCGCGTTCATTTCACGTGCCAAGATTCTTTCTTCTTATAATGAGGCTTAAAAAAAGGGGGGGGAAAAAAAAAAAAAAAAAAAAAAGAAATTCCATTTTACAACAGTGCTTCAGCTGAATGGCGCGCCAGTGTTTTGCTCAAACGTCCTAATGAGCCGGTTCTGCTCACAATCCTTTATAGCCACGCTGTGGTTGCCTTGCGACCACGTGATATACAAAAATATATATAAAAAAGAAATTGTCCCAACGCATGGATTCTTTATTACCTCATTAGTTCCCAATGCAGTTGATCCTTAGTCAGCAAAGCTATTTTAGGTAATACAGCAGCACTTCTAGTCTCTCTCCTTGGAGTTATAAAACACCGCTCCACATGAAATACACGTACAGATACGTGCTGCGCTATTAAAGGCAGCTTACTCCATATTAAATATTTAGCCGAGGAGGTGACCTGGAATCCAAATGAAGATCAGAAACAACATTCTGAAAGTTGTGCCAGTAAATGCTGAGAACCTCTCCGGGGGGGGGGGGATTCATGTCAAGGTTTTTACTGCTTGAGTGCAACGTCCTGACAGCCACCGTGAAAATGTGCTCTTTTATGGATATTGGCAGACCACACACGGTGAATCCAACACAACTCTGCAGTCGCCTCACCAAATCTGCCGCGTGAAATCTCAATTGTCTCCAAAACACCTTCAGCGTGAACAAAGTTCAAAGCAAATGTTTTCCTCCTTTGCTGACTGTCGTATAATGAAATTATAAACGGTGAACTTTTGTACTGGTATTGGCAGCGGGCTAGCATGACGACAAATTAACGGCCTTAAACACTGATGGAATTGCATTCTTAATCAATTTTTGACATGAAAACACGAGTCGATTACATGACAGGATACATTTTTTACACCAGTAGAAAAAAATAAACCTCAGACACCATTAAAATCCTAAATTTTAATTTCCGTATTTCATAAGGTCTGGGTGCATCAGTCAGACACAAACAAACACAAAGGTGTGGGTTGTCAACCCACACCTTTGTGTTTGTTTGTGTCTGACACTTTCCCACTTGTGCTTTCTACCAACATGTTTTTGTTTTGTTTTTTGCGTTGGCAATACACACTTTGTTGTGTAAGTCAGAGATGGTGCAATATGGAGGGAAAACACCCAAAAGTCTAAATGTTGAAGTCGAAGTGGAAAAAAGACCCACAGACAGCAGATCTAGTAGATCTAGCAGATCTAGCAGATCTAGTCTAGCAGATCTAGCAGATCTAGTAGATGTAGCAGAGCTAGCAGACAATAAGATGTTGCTGCCCTGACAACACAGCATGAGATCAAGGCACCTGCTTTAATGCATGAGCCAGAAAAAAGGGGTAAAGAAAAAAGGAGGGAAAAAGTGAGAGTTAGATTTCAGCTGCCACTCTCTCTCTCTCTCTCTCTCTCTCTCTCACACACACACACACACACACACACACACACACACACATGCAGGCACATACTACAACAACAATCTGCGAGGAAGCTGTCCTAAGCCACTTAAATCGGCGCTATTTGATAGTGTTTGTGAAACGTTTACTTGTGACCTGTGCACTCCAACTCCTTAAGCCATCCACATGACGGAGAGAAGTTGAAGGGCCTTTTAAGGCCCTGAGTATTGCCAGAATCCTCCTTATATTACTGATGATATCTGTCCACAGGAGTTTGCTGACAAGAGTCCCGGGGATCAGAAATAGCCATAAAGCAGATGGGGAAATTACATCTTATCCCCCGCACGTACTGAAATGGCCTGTCTGTTGATAGGAGGAGGGCTCGCTACAGTGTCTTTAAGCGGGGATTTAGCCTCTGACCCCCCCACCCCCCCACCCTCCTCCTCCTCCTCCAGCCCGTGGACATCACCACTACATCCTGACTCGGTGGCAGTGGATCTCTTCACAACAGAGGCGGCCGGGCCGGGCCTAGGGGAGGGGGGCGGGGGGTGGGGGCGCTCACGGCTCAGTTGGGTGCCGGACGTGTCCAGTTCCAGCGGGCCGAGCTGCGACGGGTCGAGGGTTTTTTTCCAGGCACCTGCGAGCGCTCGCGGCCGCACTGTGTTTGTTTGAATATTGGGAGAGACGAGGAGCGCGAGCGCGAGACAACATTAATCCCTTAAGCCCTTCAATGACGGCCTTTGACCGAGGCCATATGAGATCCACTACCCTCCACTAATCTGCCGCAAACAGTGACGAACCCAGAAAGTGGCTCTCGCATTTAACAAACTGTTGACAGCTGGATTATCCACGCCGCGTCAATACACGTGTCGCACGTCGACTCGGGGTTTTGGATTTTTATATTGCGTCGGACTTTACGCGGTCAGTCTCGTTGGCGTGCGTCTGTGCGGGTATTTTAGTGTTGAAAAGGTTCAGACATTATGTGTTTTTTAGCTGGCTAATCATCACTTAACCTCCGTGTCACAACTGCAGATTTGGAGCAAGCGGACACACAATTCACACACACACACACACACACACACACACACACACACACACACACACACACACACACACACACACACACACACACCACCGCCATCATCATCATCATGCTGTGCTAAATCTTCAAACACAGGCAAATGGAAGTGTGTTGAATGTGTCTTTAAGGAATTTAACAAAATATTCCCAGTGTACTAACCTGCCACTTGAGTTTACTCCTTTTTGAGTCACTTCAACTCACATTCCATCGTAGAATAAATGGCCGTGTCTGTTTTGTTACCCACCAGAAAACCTTTCTATTCTACTGCGCCTACACATCTGCAGCATTAAATGTAGCTCAATCAAAGGATTATGTTTCATTTAGATAATGAAACGTCCCAGTTCGTGTGTTCAGGGAGAATACAATCTTCTTAATTGGTGTTTGACGTATTGCAAGAGAGCATTTTAATGCGACGGAGCGTTCAGCCTCCTTTCAGGACAGGAAGTAGTGCAAAATGAACTGCTGGCTGCAGCAGCTTGTCGTGTCTGATTCCTAATAATTAATGCTGAATGCAAACTTTAAGAGTGGGATTATTTTATTTCCCAGCAATTGCGCTCTGTCACTGGAACATTTCTTTAGTTCTTATATAATAATACATGCCGACGAAGTTGCGAATGCGACAAAATCCAAGCCATAGCATTCGGGTCATTCTTCTCACTGACAGGTCCAGTGATTAGTGGAACGGAATAAAGGACGGAAATGCAAACAGATGTTTCTGTTTCCATTTATGAAGCGGTGTGGGAGTGGGAGATGAAGCACAATTGAGATTTAAACAGAGCCAGCCTTTATGTGCGGCCCTGCAATTCTCGACAAAGAGAACGCTGTGCCTGGTTGCGAACGCTTCAGGACGAGGCCCTGCGCACGTTTGATTGAAGCGTCGGCGCACGCAGCAGCTCCGTGGGCAGATCTTGGCGTGTGGGCGTGCGGATCCCTTTGGAGGCCAACTCAAATGCCTCACAACGCACGGAGCGCCACGCTTCGCCGACTGCAGCCGTTAGTTTGCAGTCCCGCAACCCCAAAAACCTTTTTTTATAAATACTTTGCATAATTGGACCTCCGTGTAACACAACAGAACAGCAAGTACTCAGTGGGCCGTAGCCAGTGGTAATGACAGTCTGGAGAGATTCCAGGAATAGTGTCTATAACACACAAATCACTTCATATGATGTTGCATCATGGAATATGCAAGTTGCACTCTATGTACTTTTTTTTTATTTATTTGATAAAATCCTGACGAAAGGCTTTAGAAGTTTTAAAATGGTTTGCTATTAGCGTACTGTGGCGCATTTAATGTATTGCACTAATCTTGACATGGAGAGTCACAGAGTGCCATTTTGCAAGTAACATTAAAAACAAACAAACTCTTTCAGACTGTTCATAGACAGCAGATTTCTCATGTTTGCAAAATAACCAACATTTATGCAGAATTAATCTCTGCTACGTCAGAAAGGAGCCCATTAGCTCGCCGTGGATACATGCTAATGTCAGTTAGTCACTTCCACAGTCTTACCAATGTGGCGTGTTGTTCCACACTCAACTGTGGGACCGTTTTGAGTGCAGTGGATAGTAGAACACTACTGTGCTTAGTACCATAGTACCCATCACTAACATGCTTAAAGTAGCAAATATTTATTGCAGGAACAATGCGTTTATGTACAGCGTTGAGTCTCAAGACTGAACTGTGTTTATTTAATATTTTTTTTCTTTCACTGAAAATCTATTGTGTGCCGAAGATTAATACACTGGTGGATTAAGAAACAAACAAGCAAACAAAAATCAGCATAGCATCTTGGTGTTGTGCTGCAAGCCTTTGTTGCTTCGCTTCATGTGTCTGCCGTAGCCAAGTGTGTCTGCAAACCATTGTCTAATTGTTAGGCTTGATGTCTTATTGGGGGATTTGATGTAATGAAAACAAGGCCAAGTTTGGCTTTGGCAGCATCAAACTACACCTTTTCCTGTATGGCACCACTCAGTAGTTACTTGAGGACTGAGCAAATGTTAGTGATTGGCAAAAGAAAAAGTGATGGATAAAAAAAAAAAATTGCCTGCGTCAACATTCCTGGTGCTATTTTTGGACAATCACTGAAGGTTAACTAGCAAAGATCACGATATAACACGCACAGAAAATACTGGGGCTGGAGATGTCACTTTATAATGACAATAGCTTGTTACAAAATTGTTTAGCGGCCATCAGGGACCAAATCTAGGCCCAGTCGGTAAGCAGGAGGCCTAATCCTGTTTTTACCCAGACTGCCAGCTTAATGGAAAGTGGGGTCCACCATTTGGATTCGCAGATGACGGAGCTGTCTTCCCAGCTGGCCTCTAATCTTGCAGCGGGTGAGAGAACGCCGTGTAGCCTGCTGCCACTCTCCATAACATGCAGCCATCCTGCCATACAGTAAGTGGACATGTTTGTGGACAGCCTGCCGAATGCAATTTAATGGACAATTCATAAGGGCCAGGGGTAAGAGCAGTGCTTCCTATTCAGCTAATCTGTGTTTGCGACAGCCACTTCTCTGTGACTGGCAGAGACTGCAGAGCTGCAAAGTGACTCTGCCTTGCAGAAGTTTGCAAAATCAGATTTTACGAGCAAAACTGGAAAATGTGTCACTGTGCTTTTTTTTTTTTTTTCTAGCAGTGGAAGCGGCGGATGCGTGGTGCACGCAGTAAAAAGCCAGACGACGCTTGTTTCCTTCACAGCAACGCGGATAACTTAATTAGGAGGCTGTCACTCAGCCAAGCAGGTTCATCATAATTGGATTATGCTAAGAATGGCCCAATAGGGAATGGTAACTTCTTTGCAAGATGTTTCTCCTCTTTAAGGGAACGTATCACCCCAAGAAGCAGACTTTTTAAGTTTCTCAAGCCTCATGAGCACAAGTGATCATTTCTCATGATGTACCAGAACGCACGAGTGTTCACGTTGAAGTGTAATAGACTGCCTTGTTCCAAAACACTGCAGAATTATGCAGATCAGTTGCTCACACACACTTGTGCACACACACACACGCTCAGTGTTCTCTGGTTGGCTAGGATTCAGACGTCGCTGAAAGAAAAATCTCTCCGACTCCCATCCTGATAGGGCCCATTGAAACACAGACCCCACACCAAGACTAATAGCAATGGGAATCAGCTGAAAATATGTGACATAATCACATTAGTGTCTTAAAGAACACAAAGCGCATAGTCAACTTCCCCTTGATCAAGGCACATCTGGAGGGGCAGGGGACTTGAAACAGAGCCCTGCCTTTCCCCTACTGAAATGAAAACAAGCTGTTCCACTGTGCTTCCAGGCCAAAGCGGAGAACAAGAACTTTGACACAGTAATGGATTGCTCCAGGAGCCGCACGGCCTAATGTGAAAATGCCAGGAAAAAAAAGAGAAAGAGGAGGACGGGGCGGGGGAAGAGAGAAGAGAGGATCTTGAAAGCTTTCAGAATAACACCCACTGCTTTCCCAGTGCATTTGAACTCTGACCCACCAGACTGAACATTCAAAGCAACAATTTTCCTCTTTGAAAGAGAGTGTAAAACATTGTGCTGTGTCCCATCTCTGTTGTTCCAAACGTCCAGTCTTCTGTTTGCATGAAAAACACCGAGCAGGACAAGTGAAGCAAGATGCTGTGAAGGAAAAACTTATTCTAAACTCACATGAAACTGATTTTTTTCTCTCTTTTTTTTTTTTTGCAGGGTGGAGGGGTGGGGGTGTGTGCTTTGAGCTGTGTACTGCGAAACTGCCAAAGAATTTGCAGCTGAGCATACAGAGAGAGGTGACAGTCATTAAACCGGCCTCGTGCTTCGCTCCGAGTGTTCTTTTAAAATATGAATGCCAGTTAATATTTTCCAGAGGTCCTTCTGCACACTTTTAAAGGCCCACTTTTTTGTCTTCTCCCTATCCGAGGAACAAAGACTGGTTTCTGTTTCTGCTCTCAGCCTGCTGTGCGAGTAAGGGCCTGGCCAGCCCATTAACACCCACCTCAACATGTTCCATTCCAGCACTGGGAGCTAATTACAAACACTGGCTCGGCTTAAAACCTCTTATGGACGGCAAAGAGAGGAGGGGAAAAAGGGGAAAGAAAAGAAAGAAAGAAAGTAAGGCGTCTCAGGCCGTTAGAGTGAGAAAGGGAGAGAGAGAGAGAGAGAGAGAGAGGGAGACACAGGGAGGGACGGGGGGCAGGGCCGGGGGGCGGGGGCGGGGGAAGGGGAGGGGGTTACTGAAGAGAGGGGAGGCCCCAAAAGAGGCTAATGAATCCATAGGCCACTCCACGGCTCGGCTACTACGTAAATAGTTGTTCACTATACGCGCTGCTACTTGGGCGTAATGGGGCTTCCAAATGTTCGTCTTTTGTCGCTCATCAAATTCCTCAAGAGCACAGGCGCTGAAAGGTGTGGCAGCGTTTCATTCTCCTTGTGCTTCTGTCTTTCTTCCCCTCCATTCAACGTCTATTCCAGTGGAGGTGGAGGTGGAGGTGGGGGGTGCGGCAAGGGGGGGGGGCTCAGCGGTTGGGGAGAGCAGCAGTGGCCATAACCACTCAATCCCCCTTTTCACCAGAAAAAGTTGAATGTGAATAGCAGAATCCATGCCCTCAAGTAGTGATCACAGGGTTTTATGTTTTTCATTTGTTTGGAGGGAGAGGGGGGGGGGGGACACGGCGTGTATGTTGATGAAAGAAAGTGTCTTGGTGTTTCATTTATATTTTTAACTCTTGAAGAAAATGTTGGTGAAAAGATGAACAGTCATAACAATGTTTTCATGCCTCACATCTGTGACTGAACTGGGTTTGTGCACTTTGGCAACTGTATACACATTCTAAGGTTGATTCTCATCTGAAAAGATTGATATTTTGCACATATTTAATTCAAAATTAGGCAAAACTTGTATTTTTCTGTATTCTGCATTTTCCTTTTGTCACAGTGTGACATTCACAGGACCTATTAGCTCCTGATTGGCTGGGACAACTTAGACTTCAGCCTACAATGCAAACTGCATCTGAATAAATACTCTGGCTAAAAAAAGATACTACTAGTTGAACTGGCCAAATTATATACCCAGTCTAATAACATTGAAATGGCTTCATTGCTGATGTCACGTGTCATATTTCTCCACTGCATGAGGACCAAAACAAACCGGCTACCTGCACTTACTCAGTGCACAGTCTCCAGTATAACAGTGAAATAATAAATAACTTGTCTGTGTTTGTTTGTGTTGTTTTTTGTGGACAACATTGGATGACCATCATTTTTTTCTTATCTGGAAAAATAACAACATAAACTACAATTTTAGCAGGCTATATTATCGCTAGCATCGAGGGGTGTCGCCACTGTTTGTTGTTTATTGACACGTGTTGGGGTGGTTGGGGCAGCTCCGCAAACATGCGCTCTTTGTGTGAGAAATTGTTTCATTACGCCACGATGTGGAAATTTGATACACTCCTCCTCCTGCAGCTTTGATGCAGGAGCCTCCCACTGCAGGCTCTCACCCCACACTCTATCTCCAGCCAGACATGACATGCATGCGGCTGACATTTGCTCCAAGTTGCGGTTAGCGCAGTAGTTCCCACATGTAACTGTCTTTAATCAGGCCCTGTGCCTCGACGCCCGAGGCGCAGAGATCAGACGGATCTCAAAGTGTGCCATCAACCACAAATTACAGCCCTTGATTTGAGGTTAACTGAGAGCCACTCCTCTAAGAATAACACAGGCAGCCGTAATACCTAGATTGGTAGGAACCTGCGACGGAGCTTAGGGCTAACACTAAGTATTTGCCGTGGAATCTGATATTGACGCTGAAAGGCGGGACGAGGGATCAAGTGTGCTCTACCTTTGGATATCATGGAGTGTATCGCGGGGCCGTCTGTTGGAAAAGTCCGACCCAGAGAAAAGATTCAAGGAGTCTTTGGGCCAGAAACGCTGCAATGTCTGTTCCCACATACATCTACGAGCTGAAATCCAGCTCTCTTTTAGAAGAACCGTGAAGAAGCAGGGACATATGTTTTGCCATGCGCAAACTCCCTCCTTTCCCCCCGACAAAAAAGTGCTAATAAAGCGCCACATAAAAATAAAGAGCCAGGACTGTTGCTTTTCCCCCACGCAAGCGTAATTTAGTTTTTTATCATGTGTACGCGTTGGCACGCAAACAAACAGAAGGCTCGCGAGGAGAGCGACTGACACCGCTGGTTGCCAGAGTTGCACTTTTATTTTATTACACCGAGGCTTACTTAGCAGTCACCTTATTGAGCGCCTTTAGTTACCACATCATAAAGCTGAGGCAGACTTTAACCCCCCTCCCGCCGGCTCCTGGCACCTCCTGCCCACTAAATCTACTCTTCAAGAACGCTTGAACACGTTTGTGGAGATGCGAGCCAAAGTCAAGCTAAAACATTTGTCATTAGCTGGCTGTGGTTGAGGGGTGCCCCAGATGTAGCCCTTTGGTTGGCTTAAACGCTTAGTGTGTGTGCGCGCGAGTGCATGTGTGTGTGTGTGCGCGTGCTAACCAGCCCAGCTCCAGTTTATGCGGTTTTCAGGCAAGCGGCCAAGAGAAAGTGGCCTCCCACTGTTTAATGACAATAAATTTAGCGCCCCGCTCCGTACTGCGCTTGTATTTTGTAAACAAGGTTAATGTTCCTTTTATTTGAGTACCTGGTGACGGAGTGCGACATGGCTTCCCGCCGAGGCTACCTGAGCGCATTCGGCCCCAAACTTATTTGGCAGGACCACAAGTAAACAGACGGCTTAAAAAGATGGAATATATGGAATGTCTGTGAGTCGCGTATGGGGTTTGTTTCATTTTTTTTTTCTTCCGCCCCTCCATTTACATAAACGGCAGCTTCTCTCTGGTGCTGTGTGTAGTGCCGCCGCGGGAATGCCTCATTTCATCTCACTTAAGATGGTTCGTATTCTCAAAGCATAAAAAAAACTTAAAACCCCTTTACCATTACCTCAAAAGAGGGATTATGGCTAATTGAGCATTGTAGCCAGATAATTGGGCCAGAGGACCTATCCACATGGCGAGAATCAGCCTCCTAGTCTGATTCTGAAAAAGAGACAAAGCCGGGGGGTGGAGTAATGTGAGTTAAGGGATTCTCACCAGCTCTTGTGAGAGCTTGTTTCACATACACAGCTCAAAGTGGAGCTAATAACTTAACGCTAGTGTGTTTTCACTCTTGAGGGGTCTCTCTCTTCACAACCTAGAACATTCCCCCAGATCCTTTGGTAAGGACTCTTGAGGGACTTTGTTGAGCTTGCCAAATTCTCCACAAAGACTTTGCCTCTCTTTATCTCCGCCTGTCTCGCTCGCGCTCACACGCACTCCCCTGCGCGCTCACCCGCAGCAAAACCGGCCCGGAAGAAAAAAAACAACAAAAAAACAAAAACCGCGGAGCGATTACACACGTTTAAATGTGTTGCCGTCTGAAAGCCAAATGTCTGCTTTAGCGGATCAAGGAGGAGAGAGTGTGAAAAAAAATGAAATAAATAAAAAGTTTGTCGTTTGTTCGTCTCACCCTCTGGTGAATTCACATTTTCACTGTGGCGCACAAAATCAGCTGAGTGATGTTTTAATGTTTATTTCAAAAATATACATTGATGTAATTTGCTGCTTTGACTGAAGGGACGATCACAGCTAAATGCTCTCAAACTGAACATCTATTTTTTTTTTTAATGATGAGTGAATCCCCGACAGAAGCAGTTCAATTCACTCATTCTGGAGCCAAATGTGTCTCCGCTGGCAGGACGATCATATGCCACATCAGCTTTTATTACCTTTGTTTCTTCCCAGGAGTTTTTCTTTTCTTTTCTTTTTTTAACTTCCCCACTAATTAAAACCTAGAACGGCGTCTGCGAAACACTTACTCATAGGAGAATTAGAGCATCTTCCTTTAATTCATCATACTTGAAAGTGATCATATTAAAATAGTACCAAAATAATTAAACGTTACTTTTTTTTTTGGAATTGCACCAATTATGCCAGGATGAAACATGAATTATTCATCCCTGTTTACGCTGCCTGGGAATAGAAAAAGGAAAAGCACATCTAAACCACAAGTTCACACAGTCGGTGCTGACCGGCCGGCCTCCGGGGTCACGCTGTCCCGTTTCCTCCTCATATACGTGTGTGTGTGCAGTAAATGTGTTTTTTTCAGGGCTCTTCTTTGTGCCACTGTACTAAAACAATAGACCTTCTTTCCCCACCCCGTTGTCCCCTAGCAATAAAGTGCACTCTTTAGGCTGCAGGCTAAGCTAGAGGAAATACATGTAATACTGCTAATGGGGTCTCAATCCTTCCGCAGTGACCCTTACCCCTCCTTCCATCCTCTTTGGAGACAAACAGCCCGTGACTGCCCTTGACTCCTCCTCCGATGCTGCCGCCCGACGCTCCGAGTGTGACCCTGGGCTGACAGTCGTCTGCGAGCCCCCCGGACTAAAGCTGCCCTCTGCTAAGCCCGGTCCTGACAACGGGGGCATCAAGTGCTCAACGGTCTCGATATGAGAGCACGCCCCCCAGTGGGAGGCTTGTTAGTGATCCCCTATTACGTACAGGAAGAAATGGCTTTATTCTGTTTCCCCCCGTCCAGAAACCTGACTCTGACAAACAGCAGGGCGCGGGCGGAAAATGACATTGGAGCGGAGTTGGCGCGAGCTGGTGGAAGGGCAACAGAGATTTACAGTTTCACTTCCACCGTCTCCGCCTAGTTGAAAGGCTTGTTGTTGTGTTGGGAATATTGCACATGTGACATGAGCGAATGCAAGTTGGAGTTACAGCTTAGTGCTCGATAATCATTAAAAGTTTTATTAATTATTGTTTGCCAAGTGAATGAAATGCATTTAAAGGAGAATTGTGGTCTTTACACACTGGGCACATTTTTCTTTTATTTTGCTGCAAATAATTTCCTCAAAAGAAAGTAGCCGCAGAACATAAATATAATATATATGACCCTTTTTCATTTTCAAATCAAGGTCAATTTGCAAACATCCCGTCACAGTGGTCGTATGGAAAAGATGGAACGACAATTCAAAATAAAAATAAATAAATAATAATATATATAATAACAACATATGGCAAAGCATGGAGAATCAAACTCTGTGATTCTTCTTCTCAGATGAGAAACTGCTCAACCAATGTTCTAATATATCATGGACATGTTTTATGTCTTCAACAGCAGCCCTGGCGTAAACCAAAGAGTATCTGGTCACCATGTATGTGATCCTTTTCCCAGCATTCTACATCAAAACATTTCCACATTTTGCTGCTGTTTTTAAAATATGCACTCAGTGTGTGAAGTAGGCGGGGAACACAGGATTTTTATGAAACGAGATGCAACACAAGACAGCCTGGCTGCCTTTGGAATATGTGGATTTGAGATGAACTTTAAACCAAAGCATTGCCCATATGTTGGGGTTTTGCCAATAAAACTCTCTAACAACGCTGCCTTTACGGCTCTGCTCATTATCATGGCAACACTATAATGGGTTCACATTAAATAATGGCTAAATAAATGATCGTATGCGTCCTCTTACCGAGCTCCAGGAAAAGGTCATGAGGGAGCATATGGGAAATAATAGCTAAAAGAGCATCACAAGCAGTTTGTTGCCCTCTCTTAATATCACATGGCTTTCTATTGATGGTGAACTGCGCGACGACCCTGGGACAAGAGCCAAATTATTCTAAAAAGGTCAAAGACTTGCATTGTCTGGATTTGCGTTAAATGTGACTTTAACAAATGCAGCCCGTTTACGTCTGCTGCTGCTGCTGCTGCTGCGCGAGGAAATGAAAACAATACCTACTGTCGTTGGAAAGCCACGTCCTTATTTTTCGTGGCTGCTTCATCAGATAGCAGCGATTTGTCACAGCCCCTCGCGACCAATCAAGACACCCAAAGACACGTTGGGCGTCAGGGGAATGATAGATGCGGCGCGCTTGTTAGTGCACGGCCGTCCAGCTCGGTGCGGGGCGAGCTGGAGGTGCACTGACAGGGCCACAAGGCGTCGGGACGGGGTGGAGGTCAGGGTTGAGTGGACGCCCACAGGACGCGGCGCTCAGTGTCTCGCCAAAGTCCCCGTGTGTGAGATGTGACGCCTCAACGGCACCGCTGCACTCTTCAATTCATTACTTCTTTTTCTTCCTTCATCAATTTAACTCGATTAGTTTCATTTCACTCGCTGTAAACACAAATTCCTCATACGCTAGAACTGTTTATGCGGTAACCCCCTAAAAGGTGAAAACCTGTGAGCTAACCCGCTAACTGTGTGTGTATATATATATATATACATATATATGTGTGTGTGCGTGTGTGTGTATAGTTTCGACAAATTATATTACAAATTACAAATTTGTTATTTAAACGCTTATTTCAAGCTTACAAATAAAATAAAAAAATATTAGCCACAAAGCCAGTTTTAGCCACTAAATCTTCAAGTGCCAAATCACCATTTAAACAAATCTGGGGGACAAAAAAGAATAAAAATTTTACTGCAAAGGAGGAGCCGCACGGTCAGTCAGAAAAGGGCTGAGTGCGATTTGATGAGATAACAGCAACAACGACCAAAGCTGTACGCCAGGACCAGTGGTAGCAGTCGGCGGTTAAACCACAGTAGCAGAAAGGTTAATACACTCAGCACATGTTGCCTCTTACAACAGGTGGTTCGGCGCGATCGGCGGCTCCCAGCATTCCAGCTTTTCCATGCTGGTGGCCCCTGGTATTCTGGGATTTACGCCGCCTCCCCTCCTTTCAACCACAGAGGCCTGACTGACAAGCTAATCGTTGGGCTGGGATCCCCTCAGCTATTGATTCCACTGCAACACAACACCTCCCGCTCCATGAAACTGCAATATAATGCTTGAGCTGCAAAGAAAAGGGGAGTATTAGCGTGTTGAGCAACTGGGAGAAATTTGCCGCCGCCGCCGCTCGCTCCTCGCTGCAGCTGCTGGTAGGTAGTAGCGGAGCGGCACAAATAAAGTAGGGAAAAATGTGTCTCGGGGGGTAGAAGCTTGAAGGGGTAGGTTATTAAAAGCCACAAAGTGGAGCTCACGCTGGGCATAGAGAAATAGCCGCAGCATGCTAGAGGCACAATGGAATAGAAGGGGGTCCGCTTTCTAAATTGTTCTAATCCTTTGAGTGTTTTATTTCATTCAGTTTTGTAGTTTAAAAAACACTGCTGGCCACTCGGTGCGTACGCTTTGGTTTGGCTACAAGGCCTCCGAAAGGCGGCGCTTGTAGAGAAAAATATGTTTTTTTTTCCCTTCTCCCTTTCCGAGATAAAACACAACATTAGACGCTGCTTTGGTGTAAAGAGAAATGCAACGCTTGAATCTGATGCCGCCGTTGCGGCGCAAATCCTATTTATTGTACAAAGCTACTTGTCATCACATCTCAGCCTGTTATTTGATCACTCCTTTTACTTTTTAGAAGTCAATAACCGGCTACTCTGAATATTGATCTGCGAGGCACACTGGCTGCAACAGTAACCACAATTAGTCTTATTACTCTGGGCCCCAGTCGTTTAGTCAAGGATCCAATTTCCATGCTGTGTGAACACTTAATTAAAACAAATGTGTTACATATATGTATCGGGGATCAGCAGCCTTCAAAAAGTCTCTTGTGGCCCAGGCGAGTCAATGCAATGAGGAGGATAGCAAATCAATGCCACTGGTCACTTGAGCCACGGGGATTTAGCCCGGCGTTAATAGCGATGGCGAAGCCCTGGGAGGACGGAGAAATTACAGCAAACAACGTCTGCTGGAAGAAAACCAAGACTGGGCTGTTTACACCCAATCAAAGCATGCTTGAAAAAGTGCAGTGCTCACGATGGTGAGAAACGGCAGGAAGATTTTTATATCGGTGTACATTTTCTTCAGTATCCTTTTCCAGCATTTGCATGAGGTGCAGTTTACTCAGTGTGTGTCGCGTCAGCATGACTCCATTTGAGATGTGTGGCCCCGTTTTCCTTCGATCATCAACAGAGTCGAGGGGCTCGTGTTTGACTGCAGCTGGCGGAATTGTTGTCTAAAATGTTGGTTGCAATCTCTTGCTATGGTGGATCGTGTAATTATAGCAGCATAAGATCCACCCCCAACCCAAAAAACATACAAGCAACAATGATCATTATGAACATCAATCAATTTCTAGTGGGGTGAAACCTTGTGAGGAGACACTTGACGAGTCATGGCAGCCCAAAGAATGACACCACCCCTCACAAATCAGCCTTGTGGTGTGTCAGAAGAGCAACTATGGTTGGTGGTTAAAAGGAGAAAAGATGTCATTGGTGGTTGCAAGGTGGCAGTGGGGGGAGGAAATTCGGAGCCTCCAACGTATAAAATTACAAACTGACGGCACAACAATCCACCGCGATGCGACCTTGGCGCGGTGGTGACAGTGCAACCTTGTCCATCAACCCCCATATCTGCCATTGCATTCGAACATATTTCCCCCTCACACTACATCGTGGGGCAACACTGTGAGTCAGACGTTACTTTCTGTCAAAAGATTAATGAAAATGTGAAATGCATGAAAAAATGGATGTATGTGTACAGGACTGGACAATGGCCGCTCTGGGGAGAAACTGAGTGAAAAGCCACTGTAGAGTGTAGACTATACATTGTAGTTCAGAAACTCAGTAGTAAAATAGTATCACTGCAGAAACCTCAGGCTTTAAAGCAATAAACTGGTTATTCATACCTAAGGCAGTGAGTAACAGTAGACTAATAATATATTTGTTCAGGAGTTCCACAGTGTCTTGCTTGTATACTCGCCCAAAGTGCAGCAGCTTCAATGAGATCCGTTCCCCAGCAGCACAGTGACAAGTCGTTTCAATTATTTTAAAAACTGCTGGTGACTCTTTTATAAAAACAATGTCACGACAAGTGCCCAACCTTGGCAAAGGCTCGCGCCTCTCCACCGACACCCTAATCACTTTGTCGTGTTCGAGATAATGAAGGAATCAGTAGCAGATGGTTAGTGCACCATAAATAGCAAAGGTAATTAGAGAGCCTGTCAAAGCAGAAATGTGCTGTTGGTTCAGGTAGAAGGATGGGGGGAAGGAGAGAGAGAGAGACAGAGAAAGAGAGAGAGAGAGAGAGAGACAGAGAGAGAGAGAGAGAGAGAGACAGAGAGACAGAGAGACAGAGCAAGAGAGAGGAAAAAAAAACGAGTTGGTTCTGAAAAGTGATGGAGTTTTCTCAGGAGTTTAGCTCAGAGTCCCTCAAAGACAAGAGCTGATGACTGGATGGCTGGTAGCGACGGAGCCACTGGTTAACTACCGCTTCAAAAAGCGCTCGCCAGTCCCAGCGGTGGTGTGGAACAGATGTCGGACGTGGGAGTGTTATCAACAGGCAGGAGGGATAAAACAAACGCATCCATAATGACCATTTAACAATTATTATTTTTCATATCTGTATGAACTTACTCTTCTAATAAAACCACATTGCTGCAAACAACCGGACCGTACAAGCAGACAGCAAACTGAGTGCAGGGCAACGCAAGTGATAGCAAATTGGCATTTCAGGCAAACACGATGATGATGCTTTGAAAGTGCTGGAGGGAGTCGGGCTGCGACTGTCTATCGGTGTCTATCGGCCACTTCCTCCGAGCAGCTGAAGAGACACTGTTTTGATGTTTCGCCGAGATAGTTTCCACATGTTGGATTTTGGGGCTAATGACCTCATAACTCAGGCTCGTGGACATTGTTAAACACAGACGCCTGTGATTCGTCCCACTGAAATGCACTTCAGGTTTAACCGAGATGCGTTTGATGGACTGAGAGCACTTTACCACAATTTAAATCTGTTGTTATGCGTCGGCGTTCGGTTTCTAGCGTTTGGCTTTGGGAATCTGGGTTACAGTTTTCCAGGTCAGGCTGACGGAGACGCGAGCTCCCGTCAAGTGAAAGAGGGCCAAAGTGTTTTCCGAATATTCCCCGTCCACTCGCCGCGAACCCGCACTCTGCATAAACAGCGACAACATTTTTCAGTCCTCAGTCATTTCTAGGACAGACTGGGACTCCTGGGAGCTCACGGAAATATCCACACTTTCACTGTGTCGGGTGTTTTTGTCTCTCTCTCTCTTTTGTTGCCGTTTCTCAGACTCACCTGTTTTGCTTTCAAGGGCCACATGTCAAACGGAGCTGCTTGACATGTGATGGTGGATCGCACATGTTTGGAAGTGCTCACTGTGCTCCTGTCTTACTTTTTATGACACAAATGAAGGTAAAAGTGCACAAAATAAAATGAATGTTTTGACACGGAACCACTATAAAACCGGTTTGTTTTAAAGGGAGTGTCTGCTGAGTGGAGCTTCCTAAATAGCATAGGCTAAACATAAACACATCCATCATAGTTTAATAAAGGGCTGCGCAGACCCTTTAAATGTAACCAAATGTCCCACTGTGAGCACAATTCACTCAAGGCTTAAATCCACCCTAATGTGAAATTAAGGCTCCACTTCCACACAATGCCTTTTCCGTAATCTGGAATGAAAGCCAGAGAGATTTATTCTTGGGTTACATAATCCTGTTCAGAGCTTTCGGCTGAACTGAAACTGCGGACAGTAACTTTTAAATTGTGGCACGGTTTCCTGGGGTTTATTCAATTTAAGGGTCCATAAAACCAAAATTAGATTTGCCTGTGTGGCTTTGAACCACATGTCAAGTGACTCTCCAGGAAAGTGCAACAGTTGTGCGATGTTTTTCAAATTCTGCTGACTAAAAGCTTCACCGGCGAAATGTGAATTTCTGGTTTCATTCTGGAAACAGCCGGTTGATTAGCAAAGTGACAGAAGGAAGTTGTTGGAGCCACATGGAAATAGTGATTTCTCTTGTTTTTTTTGCCAAATGAATTATTCTGGCCACTTTGAAATATGCAAAGGGTTAGATGAAAGCTTCTGAAAGTTGCCGCAATTCTAAAACTTACAGTAGTGACAATTAGTCTTGTGTATCGCTGGTTTTGCAAGATTTTTTAAAAATATAGATATCGGATTTATGTTCCCTTACACAAAAAAAAGATAACGCATAAAGTTCGTTTAGAAACTCGAACACAATCTTTTTTTCCGAAATGCAGATTTCCTCACAGAATGCCAATATCACACTGAAACTGAGTGGGCCTTTTATTTTTCTGATCGACTCGATTCTTCTGAACATTGCCAATCAGTCGGGCTAGTGAGACTGTCAAAACTCAGCTGTCTCAGATGAGGCACCAAGATTCAACTGTCCCACCAACATCCTGAAATACTTTTGAAAGTGGCTGTGATTCATCGCTTTGGCGGCAATTTGTGTGATTCCAACATTTGAACGTCTGCAAATTTCACTCTTTTCCCCCAGTTTGTCATAATATTTGCCAGGTTTCAATGTCATTAAGTAAACAACGTAAAATAAACAAGGTAAATAAAAACATATAGTCTAAGCCTCTTACAATCAGTCGTAATGGTACATTTTTGTTTCTAATAAAACAAGAGGAAATAATACACCAAGCAAAGAGGAAAAAGAAAGCAGCCAGTTTGCACAGAGTGTAACTGGGCTGAATTCCACGAGTCGATAAAGTAACAAGCTGTCAAGAAATGAGGGGAGTGGGGATTGCGGGCCGAGGCGTTATAGAAACAGGAAGTCATCATTTGCTCACAGCATTAGACAGGTGGATCAGAAGAGCAGCGGAAACGCTTTCAATCATTAAATAATTGAGTTCACGTCATATTTAGTCGAGCTACAACAGAGCATGGAGTAAAGCAAATATCCCAACAGCGTTCGCTCATGTCGACGACACGTTCGGGAAAACAAAACCAAAATGAAACACGTTTGTTGTTTCTGGGAAGAGAGAAGGTCCGAGTCGCCCCGCGGCGGCGGCGAGGAGGAGGCGGGGGGGTCGCTCTCACACTCGTCTGCAGCGTGTGACTTTGAAATGTCAGGCGCAGCGCAGCAAATTACTAATTTCCTGTCTGTGTGTATGGCAGCAGGAAGTTGGAGATACATCCTCCCCACCGTCTGAAGGGAAGGAAGCAGTGTGAGTGGAGGGAGGATGTCACTGACCTCTCTGAGGAGAGCGCCGGCTCGACCTTGACGCCGAGCTGACTAAACACTGGAGCACTGAACTCGCACTGCAGCCCCCTCACGCTCGCACAGTCATGTGGCCGCAACTGGCACGCCCGCTTATTTTTTTTTTTTACTTCATTTCGTTAAAGACAGGAAAAATAAAGCTTAAATGTGAAATTTGGAACAATGATTTCGGATTTCAAAGGTTCACTTCAACATTTTCCAACAGTAACTCAACCTGTCTGTGATCCTTTGCTTTCTACGCTGCCCTTTGTGATGTCACAAAGGGCACTCATACCTCTCTCTCTAGTTCGCGACCACGCCCACTGGACGGTGCTCGTTTTGCCCTCTGATATCGCATTGTTCTTGTCCCTTCCAAAGGGAAGTTACAACGAGCTTCACTTCTAGCAGGAAGTAAAGTAGAGAGTTCATGCAATAGGCTGCAAACAGAAGGCTAAATGAGGCGCTTGCTTGAAATCCAGTGTGCTTTTTTTTCTCCACGATAATTAATCATGCAGAGATGCTCCACGAGAGTGGGACATCAAAAAGAAAAAAAAATAACAATAAAGATTTCAACATGGGCATGAAAGGGGACCTTTAAAGGCCGCAATAATCATGAATAGATTCCCAAAACGAGGCCCGCTCAGAATTCACTGCCAGTGAAGACGGACTGAAGGAAAAAAAAAGGCAACATCTGGATGTGGTCCTGCGCCAGTTTAACGGTCGTGATGTCTAAAACAGTCGCTCATCCCACAAAACCTAACGTGCTACATGCGCTCGGATCATAAAGGTAAGAAGCGACTTCCTGGATTTATGGGGCTGCAACATGGGATGAAACCATTTGGTTTTTATTATTCCATTTACTCTTAGCCAGACCACAAAGTGGTTCTGAGAGCCTGTTTTATGTATTCAGCTGCCTTCCCCTCAACAAGCATGTGGAGCCGCTTAAATAAACCATCAACCAGAGCACAGCTGCAACAACAACCGATCGATCGGAGGCAGGTTACCATCTGAACACTGCGCCGCCAGCACGCTGGCTTCAGCAGGTGGGGTGGGAGTTGTAATTTGCTGCTGAAGGGCTTTTGTGCCTGCCCGACTTCAGAAAAACTGTAACTTGTGCCTCCCCTGATAGATAGCCACACGGGCTGATAGAACGTGTGTTTGGGCGAGATCCGCCGCTGTATAAACAATCGACTCCCCGCCTTCCACCAACATCTGGGAGCTCTCAAGTACCGAGGCAGAAACAAATAACCAGGGACTTGTTAGTTTCTGATTAGATTTTAAACAACTCATCATGGCTCATGGAGTTCCCCTCACCGCGCCGCACGGCCGGCCACGCAGGAGGAGACGGGAAAATAACAACAAGGCGGCGTAGCGGCCAATGGAAAAGACACATCCGAGCAGCCTCGTTAAACTAGCCAGAAAAAAAGCATAGAAAACCATATACTGTACATACACACACACACACACGTATATGTATATATATATATGTATATATATATATATACATATACACACACACATGTATATGTATATGTATATATATATATATATGTATATATATATATATATATACGTGTGTGTGTATATGTATATATATATATATACATATATATATATATATATATATATATATATATATATATTTTTATAGGGCAGTTTTTTTCTCTTCTTCGGCAACACCGGATACAAATAGCTTTTTCCCTCGGTGGCCTTGGGTTTCCTGCATGGTGTTGTCCTGCTTCCTAATCTCCTCGTCCAAACAAACGGGCAGCAGCAGCAGCAGCGTCAGATTCTTTGGCTGAATCAGGTTTGCCAACGCTGCCCGCGTCCTCAGTAATCCTTTTGTCCATCTCCGGTCTGAAGCCGGGATGAGCGGCGTGGGTAAAGTCTGGGCCTTTCTGTGGCCCCGGGGAGGGATGGGGGGGAAGGAAGGGGGTGGGTAGTGGAGGCCGGGGATGAGGGGATGGGGAGGGGAGGGGTTCTTTATTTGCCTGAACGAATTTGATTGTTCGCATAATGTGCAGAAGGAAGATGAGCATGTCGGTCACAATTACAGACAAGAGAAGTCGGGCTGCTGTAATGGAACAAGACGAGGGATGAAACAAATTTTCCTGTGACACTCCAAACAAAAATTAAATATCGATCTTGTTTCAACACACGCTGGCAACTGGTTGCTCCTCCCGCTGTGTCTGCCGCTCGTCCCCGTCTTCAACTGTGTACACACGCAGCCCTGCGCGCAGCCCACCGCTGGGTGGACGCTGCTGAACTTTTGTTGGGTTTTTTTTTTTGTTCGCAGGTTCTGCCTTCTGCAAATCCGGTTGCCAGACAATCTAAGCCAATTACAGTAAGAGGCCAAACGGTTAACCTCCATAATATACATTTCCCAGCCTCTTTATCTGGGCTCGCTTGTCATCCCCGGAGAAGAGAGATATGCGGCCGAGGGCCCCGGCGTCCCGGGCGACCCGCTTTGAATTGGCTCAATTCATTAAGCCGGGACCCGTGCACGAGCCCCGGGTTCACACGGCGAAGACACACTCGCAGCAAAACAGCTGCTGCACATTCCTTGATGGGAGGGCCAGGCAGATGTCCAAGGAAAATCAAAGGAGGGAAGACGAGGGGGAAAGTTTATGAGGCGGCGTTTGCCAGCCTCAATGAGAAGCTCCTCCATCGCCTCCTCAAAGACAGGCTGCAGCTGGCGGAACTCGCCGCCCCGTCCTGTTTGCAGGCTTCTCCTGGTCCCCAGCTCCCCCGCATGAAGGGAAAAAAAAACAAAAAAACACACACACACAAGACTGCTGCGGCTCAACACGATGACAGCGTCACTTGTCCTCCCCAGTGCTCGCTGTTTGAACCACAAACTCTCTCCGTCTGGCACAAGCACAAGCAGCCCGGAATGAAGAGCGGCAGAAACCATTACGGTTTTTAATCCCCCTTTTCCTTTGTTACATGACACCAAATGTGTTACAATGCGCGCAGAGGCTTTTACAAGACGCACATTCAGGGATTCGTTTGTTGTATTTCAAGTCTTTTTTTACGTGGCGGACGTGGAAAACATGACATTTAACGTCTGAGGTCTTCATTTATTTGTACAACTTATACAACTTCACCTTTTGTTCATCTCCCCCATCAATAGGCTTGAACATATTGCTACTTAGGTAAAGATGACATCTTTAAAGGCCTAGTGTGTCGGGGTCACGGGGTCACGGTCAGGATGAATTCATTGGAACCTCAAGTAGAGCCGCTGCAACACGGTCGCTTCCTTACAAAAGGAAATTATCCAAGTCCAGATATCAATGGCTGCGTCTGCATTACGCCTGGAATTGTGCAAAACCTAAATATCGCAACAAAAACGGGTAATGGAAACAATGTAAACTTTGAAAAACCTCTCACATATGGTCCCAGTGTGGTTGCTCTGCAGCTCCCCACCTGGACGACGGGCGACGTGTCGGACGACCACGACGGCTCTCAAACACCGTCTCCTCATTCATCAGCTGCGGTCGCGCCCGCGCTCGCCGCGGTTCTTTTTGTCCTGCGTGTGGGACCCATTACTGTCTCGGGCCCCATCCCCTCAGCATCTCCTCCTACCTCCCCCACCCCCCTCCCCCACCTCTGCCTCGTTTGCACACAAACACAGCGTGATGCTGCTTGTAATCACCGTCGGACACAATTTCAGGGACAATTTCAAGGCTACTTATTATCCGGAGTCAATAAAAAGAGGAAGAAAACACAAAGAGCGACAAGAAAAAAAGAGGTGGGGGTGGAAAAAAAAATGGATGGTCATAAAAAATGGAAGCGAAAATATTTTTTTTGGAAATAAATAAATAACTTGAGGAAGTGGCAGCTGTATTTTTTGTCAATCTACTGTAAATGATTTGGACTTATAATGAATCAAGCCTCGATTCTTTCCAGACGGAACTTTAACCACCTTTTAATTCACGCCGACGCGTCAGGTCCCGCTGCTAAATTAAATATGAAGCCCGGGAGACCCACACCACCACTACCACCACCCCTCCCCCCACCCTCGGGAGCTACAGTGATAAAACTGCGGTTAAACGGTGCCGTATCCATTTGTGTCCTCTTCAGATGAGCCGGACGGGACAAACTCCCCTCCAGGGGAAAGTTCCCCAGCAGGGCTCCAGGTAGCGCACAACCTCGTAATCACACATGACCTGGCAGCCAAGCGAGAGTGAAGCAGCAGCATGGGGCCTCCCTCCCCGCTTCCCACACCATCATTTGCAGGGGCGCACGCTCCGCCCACTTCCGAGTGTTTACAAACACCATAATCAGCGACATGGCGGGGAAACTGCGGCTTAATTTAGAACATTTGCCCGTGATGGATCTCAAAGCTCCCACTCACTCTCTCTCTGTCCGCACTGCGCTCAGCTCAGCCACGTCCTCAGCCAACGATCTGGTGGACAAACATTTGTGATATGCTCGTGCCAGACCAGATTGCCACTGTCCCAGTAAGAGCCAGTGTGGACAAAACGCAATTGTTGTGTGACGGCAGCGGGAAAGAAATCAGAGCGAATGCAGCATGTTTAGCGGATAATTCACGAGTCGTTATATCAGTAAAAATGTCTCAAAAAAGACTTAGAGATGCAACAGGGTCCCTATGGCAGTAAGTAGTGTGAGTTTATTCATTCATTTATTTAAGGTCTGTTCATCGGAAATAGATGAACAAAGAATTTAGTGTCTTATTGAAGGAGTCAAATAATTTCTCGAGTTAATTAATGAATAATTAATGAATTCATTCATTAATAAGTAATCCAGACTTCAGAGGAATGGCATCACATGATTAAATATAGATCTCCAGAAAACTAGCCTGCTGTTTGCAGCCCCCATCAAAAATGCTGACAAAAACATGGCAAGCTCGCAATGACTTCATAGGGCCAGAAACAACATCCGGCTGGGGGTGGAGTCATTAACAGGGAGGGACATCAGTCTGGTATCAGTGCCCTTTGTGACATCACAAATGCTCTCTTAACCTGCTAGTTAAGACGACCAACCAACCGCAGTGTCTTCTGTGCTCCTCCTACGGGAACGTGAAGGCGTCCAGCTAATCTTGTTTTGAACTGTGAACCTGGTGGTCCTGCTGTTCCAGGCCAGTATACCAGTTTTTCCTCATTTCTGCAAAGTTCACTGACGTGCTACTGATGAACGTGATTGTCAGAAAACGTTAGTGAGGTGAATTTCAACAAAATTTACAGCTACATATATTAGCAATCTGCATGAGCCTCCACCTTGGCTCTAAAAATACTGTGAACCTTATTTACAGCGTCAGCGCTTAAACAACACGATGCCATAATGCAATCCGCTGAATTCAAAGTGCACGTTTTTAACGACTCATCCTGCGAAAGGGCAGAGGCTAAAGGAGGTCTTTAAGACCTGGGGCAGTTGCTCCACGAGCTGGAATGCAGGGGGAGGCTTGTAAATTAGAGACCTAATGAAAACTCTCTGGTGTCCAACTGAAGCAATCATCTGGTTAGAATCAACCAGTTATTCCACTAATTTCCCCACCGCTGTCTCCATGCCCTCAATGCCTAATTAAGAAGAAAAGTGCATGTTATGTTTTTACACACCTGCAATTTGAGAACGCTGTGATCTTGTCCGCGCACTACGGTTTTAAAAGCAGGGGCCAAAATAATAAATCAAGACGAGAAGATGCCATGTGTCTAAATACACCAGAACCGAATACACCAGATATAAATATATATGTATATATGGATTCTATAAGAAGTTTCTGTTCATTTATTTCAATTTGAAAGTGTGGAATCCCCGTGTGTCGTCAAATAAGTTAGATCGAATTATTTACAATGTACAGATTCAGAAAATATTGTAGAAAAGAAAAAGAAAGGGAGAGAAAAAAGCAAAGTCTTGAAAAAGATGTGGTCACTGACTTCCTTGGAGTTATTCAACCTTTCACCCACTGGGCCCCCCGAATCTGACCTTTAACCAGATGCCATTTGCTGAAAATCTCCCTGCCAGTCACAACCTCTGGAATCTGCAACACATTATAAGAAGGGAGGGGAACAAAGGCAGTAGATTAGAGGCCAGCATGGTTAATAGGTTGCTGATACAGTTTTACAAGGGTCAAATGCAACGATAGGGAAAACAAGTGGATAGAGGCAAGGGAACAACAATAGATTTCAGGGGATTAAATTGAAGGTTGCAGCAAAACGTCATCACGAAAATGAAGGCCAGAAAAACAAAGTGAGTGCACATATTTCCACGACTCCACCGTTTGAAGCGGACCCATTTGTTTTAGATGCATAAATAATGTGCACGTCTGCACAGTATGAGGGCAAATGAACTTTTAGTGCCTAGTAATTCTGCCGCCTGCTTGTTTTACCCTCCTTTCTTTACACCGTCATGTTGGCCAAACATTACATGCTAATATTCTCCTGGTTTTTTTTTGTTGGTTTTTTTTTACATCTTGTCTTTGCTTGCTTTAATTGTGTCGTTGGATTTTCAACCCCCTGCCCCCATCGTGCATTATCTCAGTTAGAAAGTGTGTTTTTAGCAGGCAGGGCGGCAGTAAGTAGAGGTGCTGATGTATTGAGCAAAGTTGCTTGTCTTTGCTGAAAGCTTTTGTTTCCTGGGGCTCTCTATTCATCACAAAGCCTTTGGTGGGAAGAGACATAAAGACAGGCTGTGACCCTGGTGTGAGCCCTTTGACCTCTGTGAACCCAAGGGGACAGATTTTCAGCAACTGTGCAATCACTATTAGTTGACCGCGGGGCTCTTGGTGGAGAGAAAATAGCCGGAGCCAGACAAAGTACGTTGGAGGGACACGGTGGGAAAATCGGGTAATTTATAGAAGTTGAGAATCTCTTTCAAAAGAGGTGCCGGTGGATCAGCTGACACGCGGGGTCAGAGGTCATGTTTGGCCATGATTCCCTGAATGCGTTACTGTAACATCTGTGTGTTAAGAGACGTCTGGGACCGAAGCGTTTTGACCCCCGGGGGCGTGATCGTGCAGAGAGGAGAGGAAGAAGAAGAAGGAGGAGAAGAAGAAGAAACAGTAAACACGACAGTTACGAGTGCTGATGTCATTGACCGTGTTTGACACAAAGTAGCCACCGGACAAAACTGCTGTGGGCGATGAAGAAAGGCTGAGCGACTGCCGTGGCCTTTACATACCGGATGCGTCATGCATTAAATGGCACAAATTTGTGTGTGAGGGATGGAAAGTCTTTACGCCGGCATCTAAAACAAATTTGCAACTGAGACGCATGCAGAAAGGAATGCAGGAGGAAAATAAAAAGTTTTGACAGGATGTTGTGGATTGCCACTTCTTTTTCTCCAAAGCTGGTTTTAGACGCGAGATTTGGGTTAGTGAGTCAGTGGAGGCACTTTCACACATGATCGCACCCCGTCTGACACAACTGAAGCCTGTTCGAAAGGAGAAAAAAAGAGAAAAAAAAAAAAATCAACCTTGATCCAAACAAATAAAAGGGTCACTTGTTTTCCTCAGCATGACTTTTGAAACCAGTGTGAAAATATTGGCTCCTCATCATCAGAACTTTGGGAAAATGCAACATTTTCAAACCATCTGAACGCCAACTTCCTGGATGGGCGAACTCCTGATTCATCGGCCCGACGGGGGCTGATGCCCTGCAGCGTCGGACAACCTTACTGATTAGCCACCTCACACATTAGACCTTTGATTATCATTGTAAATAATTCCAGAGCAGCATTGCATCCCTGTACACCACCCCCCTTCTCAACACCGCACTTCATTAAATTCACTTTGAGGGACAAAAGACTCGGCGGTGGCGGCGGTGAAACGGCTCCGGTTATGGCCCCTCCTGCGAGACTGGCTGTGATAAAGTGGATCGTTTTGGGGCTCTTGCACTGTCATCTACAAGTGTCCGAGAGAAAGAAATAGTGGGAGTGGAGCAGCCTCGGGGCCTGGCCATTAAGTAAATTGGCCTCCCCAGACCTATAGCGGTGTCAGTGTCCGTGACGAGCGGCCACCTATAGTGACCTGCCGCTCCGAGCCCAGTGCTGACCAGCAGCTGTTCGGCCGCCTCGTCTTCCCAGGCCTGGGAAGTGCTCCCTAATTAGCCTCCCACACCCATAAATGTGTCCAGCAGGTCAGTCACTCGGCGCTCATTGATCGGCCGCCGTTGTCTTTCTCCGCGTCGCCGGGGTCCCGACTTTCAGCCCCCCTTCATCAAAACAAACGAGAGGGAGTGGGCGACACAGACACGGCGCACGTGTCGATGGATCCCCTCCGGGGGCCGACGGCGCTACTGGAGGTAGCGGACAAGCTACCTGGCCGCAGGTTCGACACTGGGGGGAACGTGCACCTCGTGGTGGGAGTATGCATGTGTTTAACGGAGCGGAGGTGAGACTGCGAGGTTTATTTTTCTTCTCTCTCCCGCAACCAGTGTCATTGTTGCGCCTTGAGATTTTCCCATAATGCTCTGTTACAGACATGATAGCCAGGTCAATACTGAGCGGTGGTGATGAATGAACAGAGCAGCTCTCAGCCTGAGCAACATCATCATCTCCAGCACCAAGGACAAGGACTTCCCCTCCACTCACCAACTCACTCCCCCTATATGCACATATAAACATATACATATAGTATATACATATGTATATATATATATATATATATATATATACATATTTATTTATTTTTTCTCTCTCACCCTTTTCAGTCGTTCGCGAGTTGTTTCGCTGGCCTCCGCCAATAAAAATGTGAGCCAATTTTCCAGCACGTTAACCCAAGAGATGTTTAATACACAAGAGTTTTGGTGGTAAGAAAAAAAAAGAAAAAAGAAGGCAACGGCAAGGCCTCCCGGACAAGATGGATGGGCCTGCCGACTAAGAGTGGGCAGTTTTCCCACTGCCACGGTCTCAGCGCGGGACAAAGGCCTCATTGAGTGCGATGCTTGACATCAGCATCATAAACTAGTCGTCGCCACAATGACTCTGACACTTTAAAGTACCAGCCACTGCCACTTTCTTCCCTCCCCGCCCCCGTTACAGACCCGCACAGGCCAATCGCGTCGCTCCCAGTTGTTTGGCACTTTTTATGTAGACGGATGTAAAAAATAAAACAAAACAAAAAAAAAAACCCAAAAGGTAAAATGAAGACGTGAATGTAAAGTTTAATCAAAATGCTAATAAGGACTTTAAATGTGAATTTGTAACCTCAGGAATTGCACTTTGGGTTAAAGCTCTGTGCTCTGTTGCAAGAGGCACTTTCCTTTTTGAGCAGCTTAAACTTCCAACAGGATGTTTTTCAGGAAAAGAAAATTTGAGATTTTACTGCTTCCGTACAAAATTCCATTTCCCATTTCCACTTGAAATGAGCAATACTGCATATTTGCATTTGGGCATGCATGTTAGAAAAATGAAAGTATTAGTTGCATGGCTGAGTATTGCACCCGTCAACCTGCACAAGATACGACTGCGAACAACGGGGGTTTGAGGCGAGTCGTGCTTTGTGTTCAGTCAGATTGTTTTTCCACTTTGTTCCTGGGAGTTTAATGCACAGGTAGCTCATAAAACGCTTGCAGTATAAACTCGCAAGGGCAAATATCCGACTAAAAGAAAAAACAGCTCAATAAACTCAAAGTTGCGGGCATCAATAAGACAAGAGGATGTGAGTGTGTCCCTGTCGACGGGAGTCTGATCCCGGAGCTCAAGGCCGGTCCCAGATTCTCAATGTCACAGAGGGAAAAAAAGAGAGAAAAAAAAAGGTGAGGGTGCACTTTAACAGATTAAATAGCCGGAGCCAGACGAGCAGCGCGCTGCTGGGGAGGAGGTGCTGATGGATGCAGTCGCACTCAATATGAATTCACGCAGGACCGTGAGGAGAGGGTGGGTGGAGGGGAGAAGAAAAAAAAAAACGTCCGACACAAGCAACGTGCCGCAAATTCTTTAACGTGGTTATCCAGAGAGGAAGAAAGTGTCTGTGGCGCCTCCTGGCTCAACCTGAGGAGCTGCGGCGACGCGCAAAATACGATTAAGGCGTGATTAAGGTTTTCTTTGTCTAATCAAATGGCCCCAAAATTACGCTATAATTGAGACTCGAGAGCAAAAAACACAAACATCACCTCGCGGGTTTTTTTTTTTTTTTTTTTTTTTTTTTTTCAATTTCTTTACTTTTTTCTCTTCGCTTTCTCTTCATTGTCTTTTTTTTTTCCTTTTTTCAAATGGATCATAATGAGTTTGGACTTGAAGTGCTAATTGTTCCCAGGGGCCGTAGCTGCACTGCATTAAAGGTAACGTGGAGTGAAGTGTGTGACAGCGACTGACACCGAGTTTCGTTTTTTTTTTTTAAAGGTATTTTTATCTGAGGCAGAGCGAGGGTAGAGGGGTAGGGGTGGGGGTGGGGGGAGGAGGGTTGGCGCTGAAGTCATACACAGGGAAACAGCTGCTTCACATTGCTAACCCCTGGAACAATGTGAAGATAGTATGTTTAGACAGGTTTGGGCAAGAATGGAGGTCACCAAACCTTTAGGGGAGATGTCAGTCGTGGCTGTCAGCCCCTGGAAGCCCGGTGAAATTAGATTAGTCCTCACCGCCACCGCCACCACCGCCACCACCGCCTCGCACTCTCACTCTCACCGTAATCCAGCCGGGGTCACATATGAGGAGTCCTGACGTTGAAATCAAAATTTCCTCCCGCTGCTTCCTGTTTATTTCCACCGTGAGGTGTTTTGACGGGATGCGTTTCACGCTAAAATTGGCGGCCACCTGTCACTCACGGACGGCGGAGGAACGCGGCTTTGACTCTGGCGGCGGAGCTTCAAGAAATGTGCTGTTCTCAGACGCCGCCGCCGTTGTCGTCATCGCAGCCAGCCGTCGACCTCCCAGCTGCCCTGCTGGTGCACCGCTCCCCCCACACCACCACCGCCACCAGCAGCATTTATGCAGGCATGTGTAATGGATCCTTCATGTGTTTGCAGGAGAACTTCAAGGCCTGCAGATTATCACTCCTGCCAGCTGGCTCACATGTGAACTTTGAGCCTCCATTTAAACATGGCGAAGTAATGAAGAGCAAGTGGACAGGGGGGAATCGTTACACGCTGGAAACCTCACACTATCCTCCTTATTCACCTATTTATTAATCAACTGGAGCGGGACCTTGCCTGATCATTTTGGTCAAACACTAATTTAGCCCTTTGTTTACTGCCTCCTGCGAAAAGCCCTTGTTGTCCCAGCTAAGCAGGTCGTTTGGCAGGAGGCGGAGCAAACACACCGCCATGGGCGTGGTCACTCACCTGCTTGTGATATCAGCGCCCTTTATGACATCGCAGAGGGCTGGTAACCTGAACTGCATGCAAGAAGCCTTGCAACATGTTACATGTACCCTGGCAGAGGTCATTTTACATAACGTGGGGCCTTTCAATGTGAGTTGTTATACAAATCAATCT
Organism: Nelusetta ayraudi; assembly: GCF_046127955.1. Taxonomy (NCBI): domain Eukaryota; kingdom Metazoa; phylum Chordata; class Actinopteri; order Tetraodontiformes; family Monacanthidae; genus Nelusetta; species Nelusetta ayraudi. The sequence goes on along the minus strand of NW_027466103.1, from coordinate 5,796,955 downwards.
TTAAACTGTGAAAACTAATTTCCCTGTTAAACCATCATTAATTATGCTGTTTTTCTTCAATAACCATAATGAGAATTTTATTTGCACCCTCCCTCTGAACCAGCGGCCACCTCCTCCAAATGACTGAGGACTTTATTTTGCTAATCGTTATCTGTCTTCCAGTCCTTGACCTCGCCGAATTGTAAACACGTTTTTTACACCGCTCTCAGCACTCTTTGACCGAGGGAGTTTTGTCGACGGTGGGGCCCAGAGATAAGCAAGCGGGGGCTGAACCTGTTCCGGCCTGCACTGCCCTCTGCAGCACCTCGGCCTCACTTTTCAGTCAAAACCTCACCCAACGCCGCTGGATCTCCGAGGTTAATCTCCACTGACCCCCCGACTCCTCAAAAGCACAAGGCTGGCTCTTTTGGACTCAGTCCCGGTGAGAGACGCAAAGCGGTACCCTGGAAATAGAGCCCACACACACATACACATATGCACTCACACACGCGCGCACACACGCACACACATCCCCCTTGTTCACTGGCACCAGTGTGCAGACTTCAGAAGGGCTGGAGATAAGGTACAAGAATGTCAGGAAGTCTGACACCAAACACGAGGTATGCTAAACAAACAGTTGCAGACGTCTGCCCGCATCTCCCGCTCCCTAACGACCACCGATCCCACCCTTTCAAATGTCAAGGTGTGAAATATGGCTCTTTGGAAGAACTATTAGTCACCAGCGCGCAGCAATCCTAAGCTCGACAAACCAGCGACAGTAATAACAATGTTTCATTTATCGACGCAAACCTGTTTTAAGCGAGTGAGCAAAGATAACTACTGAAACAGCTGTTAGTTTATTGACAAAACCTGATAAGTAACACTTGATAAGTGTGTAGCAACTTCAGATAGTCATCCTTGTTTTCACCGTTTCTCTGTCCGACTGTTGGTGACTGAAAGTTTCACTTTTTGTTAGTGTTGTAGTCAAGACCGCACCAACCAAGACCAAGACATTATCAAGACAAGAGAGTATCGAGACCGAGACAAGACCAAGACGTTATGAATCAAATAAAAAGAACAAAACAAAAAAAAATGCCTGGTATAATTTTTTAATTCATGTTTGCTTCTAAATAGAACGGCATCATCTCTTTTCAGCAAGATATCTTTTAATAAATTTCTTTAACATTTTGCTGCTTTGCCAACTATTTTGAACCATTTCATCAAAAAAACAACTTTGCTTCATAAAATTAAAAAAATAAATGAACTAGGAATAAGGGGATGTGTTACTTTGGCTGTCACAAAAAGACCTTGAAACGGCAGCAGCTGGATTCTTTTCTGTTATTATCTGTCATTGTAGTGTTGGCTGAGTCCTGACTGGTCCCCGAGTCCTCCCAGTCTGAGACCAAGACAAGACGAAGTAAAAATACCTGTGAGTGCGAGACGAGACCGAGACCCTTAAAAAGAGGTGTCGAGACCGAGGCCAATCTCCAGTACTACAAGATTACTATTTGTCCCAGAACTCCGGGAGCAGCGGGAACGCTGGCAATGACACGCCTTCGAGGGAACGAAGCGACCCGCGGTTTCCTCCCAGGGTTCTCCTGCGGCGCGGCGGAAGCGGGGAGCCAATCATTCTGCGCCGCATAAAAGTTAACAGAGCGTGGCCTGGTATTTAGCTTTATGTTTATCTGCGTTATTAATGTGGGCGCGAGGAGCGCCGCCCGTCACTGCGGGTCAGATTGGCAGGTGCTGAGCGGCGGTGATTTCACAGCCCAACCTCCACCACCCCCCACCACCACCAGCAGCAGCAGCAGCGCTCCGCTCCAGGTGAGCAAAATGAGGCTCGCTTTTTAATAGGGGGGCTGACATGTGTAGGAGAATCATAGGCCTTCACAACAACAACAACAACAACAAAAACAACAACAACAACAACAACAACAACAACAACAACAGCAGCAGTGGCGGTGGCGGCGGTGAAATCAGCGCTTTCGTCTTCCCGGGGAAAAGCCAAATGAGAGCAGGGAGGAATGAAAATTGTCGCACTGAGGGTTGAAAAGATAATTTGTTGACGGGCTAAATAGTCGACGGTTCCAGAAGAGATAGCATCTGAGGAGCGGGGGAGGGGCAGAGAGCTGTGAGCACAGCTTTTTCATACGCATTCCCCGAGAGCACACGGCAATCCTGATGAGGATGATAGAGCGAGCGTGTGATTAACTGGATGGATGGATGGATGGATGGATGGATGGATAGGTGGACGGATAGGTGGACGGATCGTCGGTCGAGGACCCTTTGATCGCGTCAGTGGTCGGGGAGAGATGCCGTCATCCCGAGCGCTCCTTGTTTAACGCCGACGCACGCCGGTGGCCGTAAATATTTGGACAGCGCGACACTGCAGGGGAACGACAAGATACAATAATTACGTTAAACGTGTGAGCACCCCGCGGCTCTTTCAGCACATTTAGACGAAATTGGCTTTTTTTATTATTATTATTCTTGATGTTTTTTTATTAGTTTAACATTAAAAATGGAGCTACATTTAGAGAAACAAGGAGCAGCTTGCACGCTGGAGAACAGTTTAAGACGGCCCAGAGCTACACTGTCCTGGCATACAGTATGTGTCCAGAGGTCTGTGTCTTTACAAGCATTTTGGTGTCAGTGTATATCAGATTTTTGTTTTTTCCCAGCAGAAGAAATAGAAAAAAACATCATTTTGCTTTTTGTCCATTCTGGACTTTGGTGGAAACATGGCAGCACTGTAAACGGTACAAACGGTAAATCTTCACGCTGCACCGCTGACGTGAAGCTTGTGCGCTGCAGGCCTGCCGCTTCCTGGCGGATCCTTATGTCGGGCTTATTTTTAGGGCGACAGAAATGAAATTGCTGAAGTTGAGGGCAAATGACAGCGAGCAGACAGAAGAAAACTCCTCACAGCTCGACGACCATCTGCACGCTCCTACTGAATATGCATGGGGCTAAGTACAGTCAAGCCCCAGCCATTAATAATCTTGTCAGCACAGCCCAGAACTCTGAGTTCCTCACTTATTTTCTCATTTATTTCTCAATCCTCTGGATTCCCCCTGACTGCCAATGTCACGGGTGGAGTTGAGAAAGCAAAACGTACCAAAATGAAACTCGCTTTTTTCTTTCTTTGGTGGGATTAAACGCTTGGAGCCTTTGCTGGGGATTTGCTCACATACATCCAAACAACTCCTGGCGGTGTACTCAGGCTGGATGGTGTGTGTGTGTGTGTGTGTGTGTGTGTGTGTGTGCGTCTCTGGGTAAATGTGCATGTGCTGCTGGAGGTGCCCTGGCCCCCCAATGGTAAGCAACTATCAGGAGTGAGAGAGCGGGGGGTAAGACTGACGCAAGGTAGCATTTGCAATTGGGAGGTTTTAGTTTCAGACTCTGCAGTCATCAATCATCCCCCGCCTATTCTGTTCTTTGACAGCTCAGTACAAGGCTTGACATTTAACACTCACGACCCTGGACCGGGCTGCGCTCGAGACCAGAGACTTCAGAAAACACAAAAATTGAATAGAATGACACCCCCCCTCCTCCTCCTCTTCAGCAAAGTGGTAAAACTGAGGCAAAGCAGATACAAATTAATAATTCCCATCTGCAATACACTTCACTCTGCCGAAATTACTGCTTAAGGCCCCCTGTTCCCCCTTTGCCCCCTTCCCCTGCCATACACAAAAGAGCTAAATGAGAAAGTCAAGAGGCCTCTAGGCCTATTAGGCTAAATGTGTGTGTGTGTGTCTGTGTGTGTGTGTGTGCGCAGATGGACTCTGTGAACTTTTCTGAGAAGCAGCTTGAAACTTGGAAAACTCCTGCAACCGAGCACTGCGTGTGTTTTTTTGGGAAGGCCGGAAACAAAACGACACATTTTGATTCCTCGCTGCTTTAGCGCTAATGCAGCGGATTAACGATGCACATTTGGAAGAAACGTCGGGGAAACATTTTTTGGGATTCCCAAAAGCTTCCTCTGATATTACACTCAGTGAAATTTCCTTGGGGAAATGAGCTTATGTTTGGTGACCACACTTTGTTCCCGGGCTTTTCGGGTCACTAGGTCGCTATAAACACGGCGGTAATATTGAAAAAGCGCCGCTCCGATAATAAGCGACATGACCTGACGTCAACTCTGGTATCACAGCAGCCGTGACCTACAAAACACCAGATTTACCACATTTAAACAGGCTTCTCCCCCCCCGCCCCCACCCCCCAATAAGCACATCTGTCAGTCCGGAGATGTCACGTAGTGACCTACCCAAAAAAAAAAACAGACAGAAACTGGTTCAGCGGCATTATATAACTAACTCTTCTCCTCTCTCTGCCTCTCTCCCTCTCTCCCCTATCGCACACTCGCACACGCATGTTCGTGACCCGTGATAACTCGACAAAGCGCATGGTTTTCATTGACACTCTTTCTCCCGGGCCATACAAGCGCGGGCCCGACTGTCTTCTCTCCCTGGTGGATTTAGTGCGCGCACACCGATAACATCGCCCGGACATCAACCATATCCATTCGCTCTCATGTCAGGGAATTGATAGCTTTTTTTGGTGCGGCGGCGGCGGCAGTGGTGGGTGCGGGGGGGCGAATTGTGCGAGCGCGGAAAATCTCTTCCATCTTGTGTGTGTGTGTGATACGCTCTGCTTGCTGCATACTAAACATGTTGCCAGACAACTGGTCATGTCTTAACTGTGAAACTGGCAACTATTGTTGGCGCGGCCATTGAACATGCCTCCGACGACTCCAGGGGCAACCTTTCATCTCGGGGACAAGGTACCAGGCCTCTTAAAGCTTTTCAGACGCCCTGCAAGGTGTTTAAAAACTCCAACTGAAGTTTACTCGCTTGAATGGACCACTTTTTGAAGAAACAAAAAAACAAAACAAAAAAAAAGCAACTATAAAAGAGCTGCTGTTTAGGTGTTTTTTTCATGTAAAATAATGCAGCTGATTTTCCTATTGGAAGACATGGCAGGGGTTTAGCATGCGGCTAGCACGTCTCCTGAGAATTTCCCTGTCATGTTCCTTCATTTGTCACTTTAAGAGCGCGCCGAGAGCCATGCACGGCCACATGCACACACACACACACACACACACACAGGAGGCACACATGCGCACACGGCCGCAGAGCGCCGTCCAGATGATTGGTCGTGATGTCATCATAGCCAACCCTCCTTTTTCTGAGAAAGATTCATCAGATTATGACCAAAAGCCGAGCCTTCCTCGCAACACTCCACTAGCTGCACCATATGGTCGGGTCCTAAAGCCATGGGTGGAGGGTTTAATGACTGAGCGGATGTGCAGCGCACATGCCGAGGGATGTTGGGGGGATGGGCTAAAAAAACACTCATCAAGTCTTTGGCCTGGAAAGGCTGCACAAGGTCAGCTGTGCGGTGGGGGCGAGCTGTGGTGGTGGGTGAAGGGGGGCAGGGGGATGGAGGAGGGAGGGGTGGGGGTGGAGCCAGACACATGTCTGCAACAAAAGGCAGGTGAACAAGAGACCCGACGCAAAACTACGCAGTTCCTTTCAAGATAATGCTTTCAAAAAAATTCCAGGACTATCGTAAAGAAAAGTCTTGATTTTTTGCATCTGGCTGTTTCAGTGAGCCCCCCCACCACCACCACCAGCAGCACCACCAGCACCACCACCAGCAGCACCACCACACTGACCCGTTTAGCCGTTAATAACAACGTCTCGGCTCGGGCGCAGGCGGGTCACCGGCGAGAGGGAGGCACAAGCGGCGAAATATAGAGACACGCAGGGAGATCCAATCCTCTGGGCAAATATGCACAGCTGCCAGCGGTCGGGCCGTCGCGAAGGGTAAACAAGGCGGCCTCATAATTAATGTTTACTAAGGCTGATGCAACTGCGTGACATTTGTAGTGCCGCGCGACTGGAACCCGCTGACCACCGCCGATCTTCCGTAAACACCCCCCACACCCACCACCACCCCCCCCCCCCCCCCCCCAAACCCCGCCAACAGACCGACACCATCTCATCTTCTCATCTCATTTGAGGCTGAAGAGGTGCCGTCAGTGGCCCGACTGCGGCCGCAGGCCACCTCGTTGTCTGCACAGCTCAATCAGTGCAAATAAATAGATAGACAGAGAAATAAATTAATTAATTAATTAAAGGTAGTGTTTTGACACTAATCCATAAGTGAAAAATCAAGTGAAAAAAAATGAAAACTTTCCAGTATGAACACGCATAGATTTTATAACTCTGCTGGCGACCGTGCAGCTTTTTTTTTTTAACACATACCTCCACACACACACATGCACACACACCACCACCGGCCTGGCTTAAGGTAATATTAGCCCAGGAGTGGTGAGGTGGGACACTGGGCCGCCAGAAGAGCGAGAAGAAGACAGGGCAAATGATTGATGGACTCGTGGTCGGTCTATAAAGGTCTGCAAAGAGTGCTCGGAGATAATCAGAAAGAGGACGTCTGCGAGCCTCATGCGCCTCCCCGCTGCCACCGTCTCACACACACACACACACACACAGGCGCGCCCAAACACCGGCCAACACACACATACACGCTGAGTGCAGGAAGGGTGAGGTGGGAGCCTCCGAATTATTAAGCAGGCGGGAGCGCCGACGATGAAATTCTGAAGGTTGGGCATAACAAGAGGCACCTTACAGGGGTCGCGACCTCTTCCTCGCGGGGTGTTTTGCTCCGTGCGTCCTCCCCCGAAACACCCACCCCTCCCTCCCGCCCACCTCCACCCCGTGGAAAACATCACCTTCCCACCTTTTGTGTTCACCGAGGGGGGGCAGGTGAGTGGGGGTGGGGGGAGTTGTGTTACATCCCTGTTTATCTGTTCATGACCTCTAACCGGCAATTCTGCACTTGATAAGAGGAGGGCTCGCCTCATAATGTGCGCGGCGGCTGATATCAGCCCTGTATCCTTGTGAAATTGATTACCGAGGCCCGGGGAAGCGTGCAGAATATAATAAATAGAGATGACACATAAGGCACACATGGACTCGTAGGCTGATGGGTAACACTGCCTCAGCAATTACCTGCTACCCACTTAAAGCAGGGGTCACGCAGGGCAGGCCGGCGGTGGAAGGAGTTATGGTTTATTTCTTATTTTCTCCACACGGCGAGACTGTGACACCTCTGCCGGTCTCCTCGCGCTTTGTTTTGGCTCTGTGTGTGTGTGTGTGTGTGTGTGTGTGTGTGTGTGCGTGCAAAGTCAGAGGCTCTGGATATAAAAGTCTTTAAAAAAAAAAAAAAAATGTGGTTCAGTTTGAAGGTTTTCTCTCGAAGAAAATATAATAAATATCTGTGCTGGTTTTCTGGTTTTAATAGTTTTGCTTTAATACTTGTGGGTAATTTTAATGTTGTTTAAAAAAATTACAACTTTTAATAACTTGACATGAGCTTTTCTCTCGTTCCAACAAGGCCTCCGGAGCGCTGAAATCACCCCGGCCTTGGGAAAAAAAAGCAGCTCTGTCACAATTCAATTGCACCCACCTGCCAGACTGCCAGAAGTAGGAAATGATGACGTCACTGAATCCTGCTCATGAAAGTCCCGTTTTCTTCTTTTTTCATCATCAAATCTCAGTCAATCTTTTTTTTCAAACAGGTGTAATAATGCCTAAAAGAATTAGCGTCATTTTGAGTCATTAATAGAAATGGCCGTATATTCTGTTGGGTTCCTCCGTGTGGTAATTATAGCAGCCATTAAACGAAAGCCGTCGTTACATAACGAGACATTAAGGCCTTAATGGTCACTGTCAGAATACGACTTTGCCTTCTCCATATCACAACATCGTCTCAATAACACTTGCAAATGAGACGTTTTCAGCAGCATCTTCCTGCACTTTGTTCAGTCACCAGCCATCCAGGAAGTGTTTCTCTTGCCATCCGCCGCTGGCAGCGCAGTGCGTTGTCACACCTGCGTCGCAGCACAGCAACAGTTGCCGCTCTCGCCCATTCAATACTCCCACTACAAAAAAAAAAAACTTGGTTGCACTGCTCATTGCTTTTGAGCAGTTATAGCTCAGATTTATTTCATCTGATTTGAAGAAACTTTTTATTTTTGTCTCATTTTTTAAGGCTGCATTACTTCCAAAAACAATTTTGAACAATGTTATTATAAAATTAGTATATTCTTATTACCCTACTTGACTTCATTAAATATTCAGTGAAATAGCTAGCAAAAGAAAACTTGGACTCTCTTCTGCATCCGCGTTTGTTGCATAATTACCTCCAACAAAATCAATTCCATGTTAATTTTTATAACACCAGATTATCACTTGAAAGGACAGAGGCGATTTTGACAGGATGTGCGTCCAGAATCGGTATCCTGGAACAGGTTGGAAACACAAACAGGGTTTGAAAAAAAACAAAAAAAAAAAAAAAACTAACAACAACCAAAAACTGACCTTGTTTTAAAAAGACAATAAATTTCAGGCAACGAAGACAAATGCTAATTTCTTGTTTGTTAAGATTCTAAAAAAAAAAAAAAAATTGGCTGATTACCTGCAAAAATAAACACTTTTTTCGTTTGAAATGGTAATTTCAAATCAACAATGGCACAAATTAACAGTGCGATGAATAACACATTACTAGCCAGGGCTGGGCACAACGCATTGTCCTTGCAGGCAGTTGCTGTTTTAAAAGTTAAGTCATGGAGAGCGCAGCTGGTGGTGCACGAGGCACTAATATGCTCTTTTTTTAAATGTATAATATAGCATATTTTAGGTGTCCATAAAGTGTTGCACCTGAGTCGTCCTCGGGGAGCTCATCACGTAAAGTTCTTTTCAAAAAAAAAAAAAAAAAGGGCACTCCAGTTGCTTAATGTTAGTATAAAGCGCTCCGTGTAGATGCTGTGGCTGCCGTTTCAATGAAGAAATCTGAATGGCTGTAAGCTGCCAGGCGAGCCTTTATATCTATTTGTTCCACTTGTCTGGCTCTCAATGAGTTTAATCAGCTGAGAAGAAGCCGTGAGGGGGGTGTTGCCTTACCCGCCCATACATTAGAGAGCAGCACCCCCTCTCCTCTCCTCTCCTCTCTTCTCCTCTCTTCTCCTCTAGCGCGCCACACACTCAGACTCACATTCAAACACACACACACACTCACACACACACACTCACACACACACACACACACTCACACACACACACTCACACACACACGCACAACCCCACAGCCCCATTCTCGGCACATCGACGTGCGAGCCGAGGGTCTCCCTCTCCCCTGTTGCCTCGCGGATTATCAAGTACACTTCAATTACCGCCGATCGATACACTTCTGGCTGCAAAAGGGAGTGTGAGGGAAATTAGACAGACTTTGGGTATGGCCGTGACTACAAAGCAATGGATTAACACTGATATGCATCTCTTCATTTACATCAGGAACGGGCCCCATTCTCCATCAGCACACAGCGCTCTCCCCTCTGCGCGGACATACGTTGGCGCGGGCTTTATAGGGGGACTTTCTGAAAGATTGCTTCTGTAAGTGGCGGGCAAGGTGAGGGCAAGTCTGTCATATACAGTGGGTGGAGGTGGTGGAGGTGGTGGAGGGGGATTAGAAGGCAGCGCAGTCACATGCTGCAGAGGAGCGCGCTGTAACCCGTCGTTCCGACTGAATACCAGAAAAGAGGTCTCATGTCGAACCATCGGTGTCACCCTGATAACACAATGTCTTTGTGGGATTGTCTTGTGTTAGACGTGTGCGTGCGTGTGTGCGCTAGGTCCCAAAATGGCGCCGGGGCTCATTTAGTGATTAAAGACGCACTAATCCCGCAGCGCTTCAAAACTAAGATTTATAATCCAGCCAGGTTACTGCAAAAAAAAGAAAAAGAAAAAGGGGTGGGTGGGTGGGGGGGAGAAAGGAGCATTTCCACCCTTGGAACATTGCGTGTCAGCAGAAAAAAAAAAAAAAAAAACAACACAATGCCTGGCTTCAGTCGGACACAGCGGCGCAGCGCTCGTCCTCCCGGACGGACAGGAAAGGGAAATGAAAGCAGTGCTGTGGAAGAGGATAAAAAGAAGTAAAAGTGTAGGAAGAGATAAGCAGTGGCTGAATCCCCCAGAGGGGCTTCTCCCGAGCGCGGCCCCCTGCCTCTGAACCCCCTCCAGGTCATCTGCCCTCGCTCTCCCACCCTTCCTCTCTACTGAGGCAGTAAAAAAAAGAGAAAAAAAAAACACTTCAACACCTGGGTTCTTTCTCTCCCTCTTTGGCTCTGCGGCGTAACGCACATGTGTGGGGAGCGGCGCAGGCTGCAGACGCACGGAGAGAGAGAGAGAGGGAGAGGGAGAGGGAGAGAGAGGGAGAGAGAGCAAGAAGAGGGCAGAGAGTGCGTTTTGATTGGGTCTTAAAAGAAAAGCGCGGCGGAGGCGGCAGGCGGCGGCGGCAGGCTGCAGCGAAGGCCAAGTCATAATGAGGGCCATTACAGCATCTGAAAAAAGAAGACGTCGTTATTATTGACGTCGCCTCAGACGTTGCTAATTCAGCCTCGTTCAGTTTTCCTGTTTAAAGACGGCAGCTCGCAACCGCTCCGCAAAATTTCTCGAAATTTAAATTGCAGATTTAAAATCGCTCTTATGGTTAATTGACTTGACCGCAACAACACAGTGGCACCCCTCCCTTTGGCATGGCGCCCCCCCGGCTGGCCTGCCACAGGACTATATAGTTTTGGTTGCTTGCCCGGCGCCCTCACCCTGCCCTGCTCTGCGACTCTCTCTTCACCTCCTCCAACAATTTATTTGCTCTCTTTGGTGCCATTGTGGACATAAAGAGAGCAGCGAGCTACTTTTGTTTCTTCGTGGTGGTTCGTACGTGATGTGTTGCCGTGAAGTGAGTTGTCTTGCCAGGCAGGCAACCCGTGTTATGTGGTTCTACACCAGGCCAATAGGGGACGCTGTGCCATTGGCAGGGCTGCTGTGATGAGTCAGTAACTCATAAAAGAAGGCAATAATTTTTAAACATTTTAAAATGAATAAACACATTGAGTGTTCTAAGCTCTAAAGCTCTGAGCTCTAAAATGAAAGTATGTACTATGTAAAATCCATCTAAGTATACATATATATATATTTGTGTTGGTCACTCAAAGCCAACTGGAACGTTTCTCGCTGCACCACCTCCGTCCCTCCTCTTGGGGTCAGAGGTCACATTACACATCAGGGCCCAGACTGGGAGTTCAGTGGCCCCGCGTCTGAAATGGCCTCCTTCTCCAAATAAAGATGCTTCTCCACTGGAAGCCCCTCACTCCAGTATGAATTTGGTCACCCCGCCTCCCCCTCACTTCCCCCTCCATCCTCCTCCATCCCCCCTACAATCTGTCCTGCCAGCTCCCACGGTTAGTCTTTGGAAGTGATCCGTCCCCGAGCGTTGAGTAGAGCCACTTCATGTTTACATCGGCCCCAGAGGCATTCCTGCCTGCCCACTACTCCTGCTTTCTTTTGTCAGCCAAATGGATACCAATTAAATCAACTGTTCTCCAATTAGAATTTGGAAGAATCCATCTTGCTCAGTGTTCTAAATCCCACCGCTTGACTTCTTTCTCTCATGTAGCTCCTTTCCTGGAATCAGTTACAGGAGAAAATGGGACTAGTTATTTCCTGCAATAGGATACTCCTGGGTTTCTTTGTTTTTTTCTGTTTTTTCTCCCTCCCCTCCCTCCACCAATCTGTTAAAAGGGCATTTAGTCAAATGTTATGGGACTGCACTGCACACGAGGGCTGGTGTTATTGTACGAGTTGGGTTCAGGGTGAGTCAGTTGTGCTCTGATGAATCCAACATTAATCATTAAAACTCCTAAAACAAGACAAGTGAGCTATATATAAAAAATATACATAAATACAATACAGTATATGTGTGTATGTATGTATAAACATATACATTATGTGTTTGTATATATATATATATATATGCTCCCACACACATACAGTATAATACAGTACATACATTCTTTGAGGGGGTATCAGTTTTTCTGTTTCCAACAGGTGAATAAATGGGATATAAATGCCACAACAGCGACCCTGGAAACCTCTTGAGGAACATCCACTCATGCACCGCCCTCACACAGAGGCCACAGTTTGATTAATACACGGAGGGGCATATCTTAATCTGCAGACACAGACAGCAGAGGGCTTTGGACTTGGGCCACGTCATTATTACTTAATAGTCCTGTTCAGAAAGCATGCCCCATTGTGCTGCGTATGGCCAGGCAACACCCCCTCCTGCCACTCGAAATCACATCCAGCTAAACAAACCAGCGCGCCTGCTTCCTGTGGAGCGGCCATTCAAATCCCCGGCACTGGTTCAAACCTGTGCGGCCTGCCTGCAGCATGCCGCCACCGTCGCCTTCACTCACTTCACGAGGGAAAAACATGAGTGCCGCCAGCCGGCCGGCTCCCTTGAATTTTGGGACCAACGAGACTTTTAACGCTTTTTAATTCAAAACTTTGTTTATATCGCCTGCTTTCGTTTACATTATGTCGCCGTTAACTCTGGACGACTGCTGGGTAATCAGCAGTGGGAAATACCAATCAAGTCCTCTTTGCAATGTAAAGACAATAAAGCGAGTTACCAAATGAGGTGAATGTGTTCCCCCTGCTTTGCCGGTAATTTATTGAAACATAAATAGTCCCGCTGAAAGAGCCAAGAGCACAATCAACAAGTGGCAAAGTTTGGAATAATAATTGAATTTCAAATTAAACTTGCTTGATGAGAACACTCCTCAGTTTCCGCATTCAATTACGACAGTCGTTATCAAGCACTTTTGCTGTTTTAATTTTTTTAAATTACCATCACTCTTATTGAAGTAATATGAAATAACAAAAGGCTAATGGCCAGCGACTGGCTGAAGACTATTTAAATGTGTACAACTTATTCAGCTTTTCCCTCCATGAGAAACATGTAAATAGTGCTGCTTGGACACTTCTGGTTTTGGATGTTTGACGGCCCCCTACTTTTACTTTGTTATGCTTATCTGCTCTGAGAATGGGGGCTTATTGTGCGGGAACAAAGGGAGCCCTTTTATGTCCATCACTGAACAAAGGTGGTAACTGACGTTGTGCCGCAGCGCTGTGAGCCATTTCAGCAGCGGATTGAGATTAAGCAGCGTTTCACTTTCCCGAGGTCCCTCCCCCACCCAACCCCCCACCCACCCACCCAGTCCATGTGGTCTCATACAGTCATCGCAGCATGGGTCATCGCAGTGCACATGCAATGCTGCTGCTACAAGTGCAAAGCGTTTAATAACACTGTCACAGCTTTAAGTCATTTACATAAAAAAAAAATAGATCAGAGTATTGTAATTGGCTGCAGCATACAGTCTCACAAAACTTGCATCAGATGTGCATCATAGACGTTTAGTGGGGAATGCATTGCGATACAGCATCCAAATTCAGTATGTTAAAGTGAAAACTTAAGATAACACAAGGTGTGTGCCTACAACAGAATTACACACTGGTCGGCAGCACATCCAAGGGCAAAACTTGAGAGACAAAAAAAAGGGCAAGACAGACGGAGCAATTTACTGCAGAGTCTCATTTGTTATGTTTTAATATTTTCCTCTCTGTCAATGTTAGTGTAATTTTTTTATGGGTAAAAGAGAATTTTCAAACACGAGCCTGAGCGCGGTGTCGACAAATCTGAGTTTGGCTCCCATTGGGATGAAATATCGCCGCTCAGTTCAGACGTTCTTGATGATTTTTCAGCACTTTTCAGCTGTGAGCGAGCTGAACTTTGGAATGCCTCGGGTAAGGCAGCGGGCCGAGCCAAGTTCTAAATGAACACCAAAATAGAGCGCTTGTTATTCCAGCTGTTGATACAGGCATGTTACCGAGTGTATAAACACAGGCAGAGCAGAATTCTCACTCTTCAAAGCAGCTTGATTTATATTACAGAAAACAGAATTAATATGCACAATTTGCGTCGCATGCAGAGGATTTAAAAACATTAGTGCCCGAGTCACGTTACAGAAAGCTATTAGCCACTCACTGTAAAAAAAAATAAAAAATAAAAACGTGTTCACTGTAAGATAAATAAAGGAACAGTCCAGAGTACAGAGGTTTTTTTTTCCAGTGGGGAAAAAAAGAAAAAACAATTAATGGTCTGCGCTCTTTCCCATCTTGACTATTCCCACACATTTTTTTTCTTTTTTGGCAGAGCTCTGCTGATGATCTCCAGAGGCTTTGCTTCTTGAGGAACTCGTCGGGAAAAGATCTACATTTCCCAGGGATGAGTGTGGGTGAAAGTGAGAAGGAAGCTGCAAGATGGAGCCCAAGTCGGAGCGGCAGCCAGAGAGCAGAGAATTAAAAAGTGAAAAGAAGAGTTCATGTATTGACGGGCAGGAGTGAGGCGGGGGGGGTTAAGAAACTGAGGACTGGGCTCAAGGTGCAGGGGGAGGATTTGTGATATCCTCAAAGAGAGGGGGAGAAAGGGAATAACTGAATAGAGAAAAAAAAATGGCACCTATCTGTCAGGGATCCCGGGACTGACTTTTGAGTGGCGAAAGAAGCGACGGCATTAAGGCGCAGAGGGGAAAATATAGATCCTTTAATATCACTTTTGTTCTCCACACTGTGACCCACCGAGCACAAGTGCATCACTAATCAGTTTAACCCTGTTCTACTAATGCAGCTCTGTAGTTTCACATGATGTGCGGCTGACACAAGTGCCAAGCCCACTTCAGACTCGGCGTGGCCCGGAGCCCGGGCCGGGGCAAAAGCCTCGACCCCCGAGGCAGGCTGAACTGGCAGGGGGACACCTCTCATGGCATTTTGACATCAGGTTCAGAGACAATGGAAACGTCTGCGACCGCATCTTAAAGACCTCCTCAACCTGCCACCGTTACGACATTATCCTTATTCAAATGAAGGTTCATTGCTTTTGTTTTTTGATTTGTCCCCGCTGACATATTCTTGATGGACTGGGTCAGTCGTGTGAACAGTGGGTCACAAGCTGACAGAAATGTCAAAACTGATTTCCTTGGCTTTTCAAACACAAACACGCAGGCACTCTGGCGCGCACACGCACAATGACTGTTTGCTTTAACTGTTGAAATGAGCCAGCAAAGAGACTGTTGAGTAACCCAAGGCTGAGATAACAAACCGAAATCCTAAAATACTTTATATAACATCACAGCAAGGCCAGACTTAATATCTGCCACCAGTGTTTGTTTCCTCTAATTTTGCAAAGCATGCATAAACAAAGATTTATATATAATTTGGTTTTAAATCCTGCAGTTTAATTGTCAAGGAGGTTATAAAAGACAATGTATACGTTGGAGATTTTTTTCAAAGTTTTACCTACCAGCTAAGCAGATCCACATTCTGGGTCACTGCATAAGTGTGGTGGAGCAATTTGCATATTTAAATACAATTGCGTGCTACTGAAAATAAAAAACACAACAATTATTTATTTGGAGTGACTTAACTACATACACATTCTCCACCCCACCTAATGCCAACAAATCCATTTGAAAGTTTTACACAATGCACAACTTCCAACCAACTGGAATCCTTCAGGTCCAGGTCTGCCCCAGGACTTAGTTTAGAACTTAAAAACACTTAGCTTGGTCCTTTGATGAGCGATGGGTGAAGGGATTTTGTGTCGTAAAAGTGTTGGAAAGTCAAATATTGTGCCAGTCCTAACTCAATATGAGACTGTGATCACGGTGCGTGATATGGGCCTGGCGCCTCCACTGACTGGCAAAGCGTAGTGTGTGTCAGTTTGTCTTTATTAAGCAACAAGCAAGTTTAATCAATACGGAGGGAAACTGTATGCTTTCTTTGCTCTAATGTGCCATTAAGAGCCATTCAGAGTGACTGAACAGTTGTCACAGAAAGTGGAGAAACACCCGGCAATCAATGATAGTTAAGAACTGTAATTTATCACCTTGCCACCAGTGAGGCTTTGCGAAATGAGCCCGCCCGCCTGCAGGAGAGGACGCGTTGGGAAAAGCCCAGGCGATACGGTGGCCCAGCCACACGAGGGTCAGGGCCCAATTACTCTTCATCCAGCGCTCCTCATCACCGCTGGCAGAAGCACAGTTCAATTGCTGCATTATCTAAGCATATCAATAGTGCGGAATTAAAAGTCATTGATTTTATGCGGGAGGTTTCTCTTCTCCCCCATTCCCCATCCAAACCCAAACCCTTAGCCAAAGGAACCAAGGGGAGGTGTTTGGCCACACTGAAATCTTCAACAAATAAAGACAAAATGCAAGCGTAGTGTGTACTGTGTAGTCCTGCAAAATCAGCACAGACTGAGGTGGCAGGAGACGGTTTAAAGGCAATGACAGCATCTATGAGAGCATGCAGAGACATAATGATATAAGAAAGATGATATTAAATAATAATGTTGCCGAGGTGTAATTAGTGTTCAATATTTTTTTCAGCCGTAGGTTTTCAAGTCAAATATTTTGACTTGCCGTGGGCTTTTATTGCCTTATTTAGATAAAGACGGCGGACTGCGTATTAGGGAGTCATTTAAAGCAGCAGCGCAGCCTCAGTGCCCTGAGGTGAAATTATTGGCTCTATTAGAGGAGAACACAAAGCCTGCAAAGGGGGTCTGACAGAAGACTTAAACCGGGGGCGGCGCAAGGTAAAGAGTGCAGTGATGAGGAATTTGCTGTATGAAATTACATCTAGTGAAGTCACTTCGGCGGAGATGTATGATGGGTAAAAAAAAATAATGTTGAGGAAGGTGTGATTGCGCCTCTCAAACTTCTGCCGACTCTCTCCACGCCGGCGGGAGTCGGCTCTGCGCCGGGAAATAAATTTCAAAAACGAAGGGCGAAAAACAAAGATGCAACAAATCACACTTCGCATTGCTCACGGGCGGTCAGATTGGCCGCGCCACGGAAGGGTTGAAAGGGTCACGGGAAAAAGGGGAGAAAAATTTCAATTTCAAGAGCATTATTATTTTCATTAATCATAGCCGCCCTGCCATCAGCCTATCCTTATGCCTTAGCGAGAGATCTATTATACGCTCCATTTAGCCACAGCCATATTACCTCATATGTTTTCCTGGCTGACCAAATAAGACTTAAGAGATAAAACAATTTACTGTTCATTATGAGTCATGTCACAGGAATCAATCTATTAACCTGTGTTAACTGGGAGGGCTGGCAAAGACCCCATGCACTGTATGGAAGAAAGGAAAATAGATATTTATGCTTTGTATGTCCACGGCCATAAAATGATTGGGGCATTTAATTTACCCTGCTCCATCTCGGTGGATGGCTTTATTTTTCGGATGGCCGGGGCCCCCTCGTCTCTTTTAAGCAGCCCCTGACCTGTGAAAAATTCTAACAAATTAGCTTCTATTGTGAAGCCAAAGGTGCCATCAATGAGGAGATGGTCGGCTGCACCTAAAGTATGATGGTATAGAGGCAAGCAACAGAGCAGGGAACCTTGACATGATTAAATTAACCCTTTGTAGGGAAGGTGCTGATAAGGATGGTGGTGGAAAGAGGGTTAAAGGCCTAAATTGTTTGCCTCGTATGACAAGAAGGAGGTGCCGCACTCAAATCTCACATCCCAAATACAATGGCCGCAGGCCGGGCCCTTTCATTAATTTCACACGAGTGATGTTGTAGTTGTAATACAAGGACACACCACAGATCTGTCTCATTATTTTTGAAGACCATAGTGAGGTTCAGGGGAAGTCCCGTGTTTGGATAAGATTGTGTTGCAATGATAATATTGTAACCACAAGAGCAAGCATGGTTTTGTAACTAAAAATGTTCACAGCATATTTAATAACTTGGTGTCACGTCTACTATGGCCGATGGGAATGCCAGTAGTTTTGTTTTTTCCAATATTGTTTTTGGATTTTCTTTTTTTCAAACTTGTCACAAAGACATTAATACGATATTCTAAACTTCTAGTTATAAATAGTGCTAAGAGAGTTCATGAAATAGACACTCTAGAACTCTACCCTTGGGCACATTAAAGGAGTTTATTGACTAGTAGAGCCCAATGTATCAACCTGCTAGCGGCAGGAGAAATAAACCCTGAGGACCTCCAGAATCTGCAAGGTTCAATTTTACTTCAACAGGAAATGTCATAGAATTATGGAATATTGCCAATATTTGACGTAAACGCTCAACACGAATGGCAGAGAACGCCATTACTGACCAAGT
This sequence comes from Nelusetta ayraudi, assembly GCF_046127955.1. Lineage (NCBI taxonomy): Eukaryota > Metazoa > Chordata > Actinopteri > Tetraodontiformes > Monacanthidae > Nelusetta > Nelusetta ayraudi. The sequence continues at coordinate 5,778,855 of NW_027466103.1, read as the reverse complement.
AATAAACTGACAGTAGTGTGAACTTTGTAGTCAGTCTTCACTTGTTGTGCTTGATGGGTTTTATACAACATATTGGACCATCACTGTGCTTTAATTGCTTTTTGAAGCAATTAAAATGTGTTCAGCAAAAGGAGGTACCATGTCCACCACAGCTCTCTTACTTGGTATGACCTCAAAATTATGCTGTTTCATCACTCTCCATCGTACGTGTCATTAAACATCATGGTGTAATTGACCTTTCGTTTTCTTCATCTGCATTTCCATGAGACGAGTGAACCATGATTTACGTTGTCACACACTTTGGTGCAAAATATGTGTAACTTCTTGGAGGTAAACAACAACTTTACCTTGATTTAGACAACTTTTGTCGCGCTCGGTGGTGAAGGTATAACTGGAAATTGGTAGATAAAACAGCTGCCGCCTTACACGACATGCATGTGTGCAAAAATAATAAAGAAATATACAGGAAGAGGTCAATAAATTTGATTTCATTTTTTCATTTATTCCATTAGGATTTGCATTTTCCATTCAATGCATTTGTTTTTTCAAATTTTACATTGAATTTCAATTGGGACATTGACATTATCATATTTTTAATCAGAATTCAACACCTGTGACTCTTTCCACAATGGCAAAAATGGGGAGCCACCTATGAATATATGTTTGGACTGAAAATTAGGTTCATAGGTCACTGGCACGATGTGCAGGCCAACCAGGAGTGGTGATAAGTGCTTTCTTTTGTTTTGTTTTTTTAGCCTGGACTGATTTTATTAAGACTTGGAAAGGTCAGCGTGACATGAAAAGGAGATCCACTATCTGTGGTGAGATCAAACCACACATCACTAACAGAGCTGTAGTGTGCCCCAAGGATACTGGGTTGTCAAGGCAGCCAGCCAGGTTTACCGCAGCTTGTATATATTCTCAGCTTATCTACTCATACATTTGCCTATGATGGAATTGGTAAAGTGTGGGTAATTTTGAGATTGTTATGCCTTACGTCTAACCATCAAGGTGTTTAATCCTGATTTAGACACATACACACAAAAAACAAACCAAAAAAAAAATAGTAGGATTCATTTATAAGCCAACATAATGGGTAAACACCATATACAACCAAAATGTTAGCCCACTCTGGACCTGAATGTCAGATGGTTTACCCAAGATAATGTATGTACCTTATGGCTTTAACAGCAGCCACACAAAGGGAAGAAAATAAATAAAGAGAAGAAAGGATCCCATACCACACTATTGCCTTTAGGGGGCTAGGAGTGTGGAGAGGACAATGGGGTCAAAGCAACTTGATTTGTATCTTGTGTCCTGTGGGACACCAGAATACACCAGTCAAATCCAAGTTACCTGGCCCCCAGCTAGCCCCGTGCTTGTAAACAATGTGCTGGAATACAAGTGGATGTCTACCCCAAAGGAAGAGGAAAGGGGAGGGAATAAAATGGTGCTTTAGAGACAGCAGGGCGAAAGAGGGCAAAGTAGTGGATAAAATTAGAATCATCACAATAATAACACGATTGATGACTGTGTACTTGCAAAACTAGACGTTCAGTTTAGGAATCATTACAGATTTTCTTTCTTTCTTTCTTTATTTTTTAATAAATAAACATAACTAATGAAAATAAATACTAGCACAGCATATACTGCTATGATTTGAAATGACAATAATTTATACCTTTTGGTTTTAGTGTTCTTTAGTCTCTCTATTTCTCCAAAGGTCTATTTGCAGGTAAAGTAATCCCATCGCTGCCGCAACATTGTTTTTATTTTATGAGATATTCACCTCATTGAAACCCAGTGAACTGCTGAACAATCTGAAGTGAGCAAGAGAGTGATCAGGATTTTATGGACAATTCTGCTGACAGACAACTTGGATATTTGGTCTTAATCTGCATGACAGCCCTTATTGTGAGAGGAAGGGTGGAATATTGTGCACATCTTGATCCCTGGGGTTGGAGGAGTGTTTCACTTCTCATGGTCACGGACGAATGGGATTTTCAAAGTTCATCAGTCCTGCTTGACGGCATCTTCAAAGAGCCATGTGGCAGATTTTTGTGCAAATCTCGATCCCTGGGGGTTGTTAGATTGGCATTATTGCATTAGTCGCCACCATAATGAAGACATTATTGATTAAATCATTGATAGTCTTGTTGTTTCAACAACACTGTTATGATGAGGTCTTTAAAAAAGAAAGAAAAAATCTGCTTTTGTTCTTACTAGCAAAAACCTACAACCACACATCACTAAAATTAAGTTTGTCTCTTTCACATTAAAGACTTGCCTGCATCCTTAGCTCTCCACAAATAAATAATATTCTATTAATCTGAACACAAGGTAAAGGTCTGCATGTTCACAGTAAACATTAAGACATGAGAGTGAACGCTGTGCTTTGAAGCAATATTTGTTAGAAACATCATCCCAGTACTGTGATGTAATCTTCCATCATATCGAGAGGGTGATCAAAGGCAGTCTCGATAGTTCCAAACAGGAATGATTGTTGTTGCTCTTTTGGTAAGCTGAATGCACTCAGATCCTTCAGTGCCACTTTAAAACGAGTACACACTTTCAGCAGTTATAAAGGTTTTAGTTGCTTGACTGAAAATCCAGTAACAAAAAACTGTGAGTGTGTATAAATGACTTCCTAGTGCGTATCAACTAAGGAGAAATGCTTTAAAATGTTTTAATAAAAATATTTACCAACTGCTAAAAGTGTGTTTGTAATATAAAGTGTTAGTGCTCTTTCTGTAATACACACACTGCTGGTCCAGTCCGTAACCTTCTAATTCTGCGACTCTTTCTTCCACTTCAAGTGGTCACTCCATGACTGGCTTTCTGTTTTTGCTTGGGTTCATTCAAAAGTAAATTACCAGGGCAGTAACCAGTGCTGGACTCACCTATTTGTGTGTTTAATTGGCCATGATGTCGCTAGAGTTAATTGGTTCTCAGAGTCCAGGTAGTTACTAAATGTTTGGCAGCATTAGAACCTCAGCACTTTTCCATTAATGGTGCGTGAAATGAAATGTTTGATACTGCAAATAAAATCAGTGATATTCAAGGATGTTATGGTTGGTAATGTGTTGAAACTGCCATTTAATGGGTCCTGGAAGATTGGGGTAGTGTCAGCCGGAACCGCCCAGGCCCTCTCCTGACATTGCTAGTTGCCTCTCCATTCCCTTAACGACTGTCTACACTGATTACACAGACCCCCCAAAAAGCTTAAAGCTGGGGAAACAGTCTCTATTAGTAGTCCAATTAGAGGCATTAGCATATTCGACTTCATTATGATGCAATGATTATGCTGCAAAAAATAATCAACTAACATGGAGTAAAATCGCAGTCAACAAGTGCAAGAATTATCAGGTCAGCCAGGAGGAACACAAAGCGCACCATGTGAAATGAGATGAGGACTCGAGAATGGGATGAATACACAGTTCTATCCAGTCGGCAGTGTTTACTAGAGAAGAGCTCTCTGAACAGTCCTCTGGATGGAAGATAGTGAAAGAAAAAAATGTTTCCATTGGTTGTTGAGACAAATCAAAACCTACTGATATATACATAATAAACATACAAACTGTATAATCCTAATTTAAGAGAGATGTCAGTCAAGAAAAAGGCAATGGCGTCCTGTCCTTTTGACATATATATATATACGATATATATATAACCTAGAACACTGTATCCTTGGCATTTGACCTCTACGACACTGTGGAATCCAATTGGATCTTCATCATATGCAGTGAAATTTCCTCCATGTGCTCCTGCGCTCGTGTTTAAAGAATTAATTTAATACGTCGCAGATGCACTGAAATAACAAATTTCAAAGTGATCCCGTTTCAAATGTTTATGGACTTCAACTTCTTTAATTCCCAAAAAGAAAATATGAACACCTGAAAGGATGGGTGGACGTGAGACTGAAAAGTGTATTCTGTTCTGCCAGTAAGAAAGCAAAAACGTCGTAATATTTAAAAGCAGTGATACTGGCCGACACTAATTAGACAAGTGCCTGTTGTGATAGAAGACATGAGTGAGGTAAAGATGTGAGTAATCCCAGTTCTCATGACAACTCTGACAATGACAGATGGGGAAAACAAAGCAGAGTGTGAGGTGACAGACAGCTTTTAATGAGCACCGCGGTGTGACAGTATCAGGTGAGAATGGAAATGAGGCCTCAATCTATCTTTGCAAAGGTTATGTCCCCATTTCATAAGAACATACTGCAACCAGACAGGTTTTTATGCCCCGTAATTGATTTCCTATTTTATGCCACTAAATGGACAGCGCCAAATGGCAAAGCACTCTCCTCCAGTTTAAGCCTTTTGCCTTTTTACACAAGTATCCGAAAAATGTCACGTTATTATTTTTTTAAAGGATTAAATTGTAATCGCATTTCATTAAAAGAGAGGCCGTCTAGTCCCGGTGTTTTGTTATCAGTATTGTATTGTTTCATAAACTGACATAAAGACACAATGCAGCTGTAATGTCGACTATATGGACAGGCACCCCCATAAGCAGACTGAGCCATGCGACACACTGCATGAGTCATGAAAATGGACAGATTTATTGCTCCTCAAGTCTTAGGAGATTTATCATTTAACTATAAATATTATTAACCCGCTGGAAAACTGTGAGTGAAACTCAATAATTACATCAATTGAATGTTAATTGTATTAACATGTTAAATGAATGTTAACTTTAACAGGACTGCTCCTCCTCTCTACATTTACCTATGAAAGTCTAATCTATGACACTATTGACGAGTCGCAAAATGACTGTGCATTGGAAATGTATTGTGCAGGGCAGATAAGATGCAGATTTTTCCTATCAACTGGCATCGCTGGAAAAGTAAAATAAATGAGTGAATAATAAATATGTATTTGGTTTGTAATTAATTCAAACAGATAAGACCCTTATCAACTCAATGGGTTGTCTATCATGTATAAAGAGAAAAAAGGGCAGCGGAACAAGATAGCATACGCTTAACCCTTAAAACCTATAACGAGGACCTTAAATCATAAGCAAAGATGGCGACCCGGAAACCTTGTGCTTAAATTATCAGCTGATATGTCTTGAAAATGACCTCTAATTTGTGTATAAAGTGGTAAACATGCAGGCGGGAGCAGGGGTCTGTTCTCTGCGATAAATATTCAGCTGGCGATGACTGGACAAGATAACCAGCGTGTCTTCAGAGGTTATCGGGGAGGCTGCCACATTTGGATATATTTTATCAGTTTATCTGTTATCTGTTTAGCTAGTGGCTACCGCAGAAATCAGAGGAGGGGGAGATTTGGAATCAAAATGAGATTGTACTTAGTGAAATCAATATATATATCCCGCCACATAACCTTTGGCATAAAGCAGGGGCAGCGACGTCGCATTTCCCTGTGTTTTAAAATGTTAATTGAGCATTTGGCAAAATTTCTCCAAACAAGTAATCAGTTTTTGTCTCTCCTAAATGTCCGGCTGATTTGTATTAAAGAAATGTCAAAGCAAATAGTGTCATCAATGCGTTGCACCATGCATCAATAAAATACATATACACAGAGACCTAAAGGTTGGGAGCTGAGGACTATGAGATTACCGACATCATATTTAATAAAAGCCATTTGTATATTCCGGCTGATTTGCTCGCTGAAAAGCCACGGCCAATCTGTCCCCGTGGATAAATAAGTGAATGAAGTGGACACAAATTCTATTTTCCTTCACCTACTCGTGGCGAGACAATGAAATTGTAATTAATGAAACACCGAGAGCCAACAACTCAAATTTATTCCATACCTTTTTGCCATTAGGGCCGCTGAAGGTGGAAGGTATTTCGGCGGAGGCTTTTAGATTAATCATATTATCTGCAGGTTCTGAAACAAGAACGCTTCTTGACCTCCTCTTCCATAAGAATCCATTATCTTAAACTATCACAGTAATCCTGGCTTTGGGAGGGGAGAGAAGGAAGCAAGAATCAAGCCTAATAGATAGCAAATAAGATTAATCTATGATCTAAGTGCCGATTACACTTGGACCTGCCCTTGAACACTCAGGTGTAACCTTGAGATCTGCATCCACTCTAAGGCAGCAATTGGATTGAGAGTCCCTTAAGGGCCCCGGGTGGTGGAGGGGCACTTTGCCAAGACCTTACCCCTGAGAGATCAGAGGCCAAGCAGCTTAACCCGTACAAAACCAAAGGTGTTAAATATCATAGGTAATGACTGCTTATACCAAATATACGGAAAAGCCTTCATTATTGTCAGCCCCTCCCCCTTCCTCTCACGTTACTGGGCCTCGCGTGAAGAATATTTCGAATTCCATTATCCATTCTGAGACATTATGGGTCCCCCGCCCCCCCTAATGGGAATCCATACACTTTAGACTTTGGCAAATTTGATATAAAGTTAATATTAATTGAATTAAGGTTTAAATCTGCCGGCTGCACTGCTTAAGCAAGGAGGAAGACAGGCGATGCAAAGCTGGGAGACATCTGCCTCTGCTCTGAATAATTGTTCCGTGATAGACTGTACATGTTTAACATATGGAGATCAATATAGAAGACTTTCACTCACTTTCACAGATGCTCCGCATCGGCGGCACGGACGAGCCGCAGACAAACACAGACTTGTGGATCGATGCTCCTCTCAGTTTGACTCCGAGGCTGACTATTTGATTAATCTGCCGGGGCGGCCGGGGAAGGGAGAGCAGGCGTACAACAGCTGATAGTTTCATGCCATTAAGATGGCTAGAGTAATGAAATTTCATTTAATTTGTCAGGAAGAGAGTGCTAATGTTAAAAAGCTTTCGGGTAATAAAAAAAAAAAGTCTTGAGAGATGTGAAGGAAAGCCTTAAGTAATTACTCCGTGTATCTTGGGTCCACATGATGGAATATTTACATTACTGCCACGGAGGTCCTAAAAGTAATTAAATTAGCCGGGCGTGTAAGCTCTTTATTCCCACATTTTTCCGGGCCTTTTCAAGAAAGAAGAGACCAAAACGTGGACAAAGCCACTTTCCCCGGTGATGCGATTGCCTGGTGGCCGAGGTGCAGCGAGCCACCGCAAACAGGGAGCGCTATTTTAGCCTCGCTAAACGCTACCGGTAACCCTCTGAACCTGAGTGGGTGAGAATCTGCGGCCGGGTGCGATTCATCGCCGTGCACGATTCATCGCCGTGCACAATTTCCCGTTGTGCCGCTGCGTTTTTTTGTCCACCAGATGTCAAATTAATATACAGCGCCTTAGGTACAAAGTAGCTGCCGGCGGCGGGCGAGGTCGCGCCTAACGGCTGACAATTGCGCGAGTTAAGAAAATAAATTGCGCGACGGAATAATGAGTGATATGTATTACAGCGGGGGAACAAGGTTAGCCGCAGTGCTATTCCAGTTTATATTCCAAGGTTACAGGCTTCATGATGGCGTTAAAAAAGGTCCTCAGAACAAAATAATCATAAATCCTGAAAACTGTGTGTTGCGCGTGACATCTCTATCAGGGTTTATCAGCATCCTTTTTCACTCCGTTTGAGTCCTACCAAGACAGATGTGTGAAAGGGCCGGGAAATGTATCTGACCGCTGGCTTACTCTAATGAATAACTTCCACTTTAGGTCTTGCAGTGTAAGCAGAAAAGCCACCTTGCAGACGCCGTAGACCCCCCTCGCAACGTCCCCCGCAACGCCCCCGCCATGAATCTAACTCGACAGCCGACATAATATAAAGGCGACAACACTTGTATGACTTCCATTTTCTTTGCTATCTATTGATTTTCAGTTAATAACGGAGGGAAATACTAAACGTCTGTGCTGAGTACCTAATAAATCCTGTCTGAGCTTTTTTATTGAGGCGAATTTAATAAAAGCAGTGGGCCCTGCGTGGGGATTTGCCTCAGAGAGAGCACACAAAAAACAGGGATAAGTGAGGAAGGCTGAGTCCAGATACTAAACACCCATTCGAGTCTGATAACCATCTATCCATCCGTTTTATGAGTCCTTGTTTGCCATTTTCCTCTGACATTTAAGAAAATCCCAATGGAGCTGCCAATACATATGTCTGTATACGTATACATATATATGTGTGTGTGTGCACGTGAGTGTGTGCGCGTGTACACATACAATATATACATATATATGTGTGTGTGTGTGTGTGTGGATTTTTCATATATGCTCAATGGAAGTCATTATATTTAATTGCAAATGGTAATTCATATCAGGTTTAAAGGCTATGACCTCATTATCACAAATGCAGCCACAAACAGTACGATGTCTTTACTTCAGAGACCTGGAGGCTTGAGCTGGAGCACATATGAAGATTAACAATAAATACGTAAAGACATATCTGCAAATAGTAACTAAATGGAAAAAAAAACAAAACAAAACATCCCCCTCGGGGTGAGACATGTCAACCGATGTCCGTCACTGACAGAAAACAATTCATTAACTCAAACGTTTGTGTTTGTGTTTGAAGCGGAAAGAAAAGAGAGCCAAAGTCCAATCAGATCAGTTTGAGAGGATTCCAAAAGTACCTCTTTAATCGCCCTCAGGTGAAAAAGAAGTGGACGGCGGCGATAGGTCGCGGGAAGGTAAAATATCAGCGACACAGTCATGATGTCAATCGGTTAACGCGGCGGTTCAACGAGCACGCGCTCCCTAATTATGTGGCTTTGCCGAGTCGTTCGCAGTCCGGAGCACTGCGGCTTTCAATTATACCTCAGAGCAAAAATAACGTGCCGTGGAGGATGATGATATTTGCCTGCTTCGGAGTCAGGTTCATTACCAGCACTCATGTCAATGTCAGCGACTTCTTGACCATTTAATGTCTCCCCGATACATTTGCAAAAACAATAACCTCCTTTATGGACGGATTAACCGCTCAATCTGAAATGCAGATTCGCTAAGTAGTCCAGATAGCGAAAACGCAGCATTTTTTTCTGACATTATGATTGCGGCGGACCGTTGATTGACAGAAATGCTGTTATTTGAAAAGTGGTAAAAGGAGACTTGCTATTTTAGCGGAGGAAAGACAAGATAAAACCCTCCCCACAAATGGCCCTTAAAGGACCAAGATTAAACATCATCACTCGGCCACCGCGTTAAGAGTGGAAGGGAGCCATTACACAGGCATTTTCCTAAATGTGAATACTTAATTATGAGGATTTTAGTACGCCATTAGGCCTACTCTAAAATACATTATTACATTGCAACAGTACCATTACCAATCACACAACTTAAATTACAACAACAAAAAAAGGACCATTTCAGCACATCCTCCCGCGACAAAAAGACCTCTGTACTATTTCAACGGGAGGGACGAGGTCAGGCATTCATTTGCCTGCGTATGTTTAATTTGATCGACTGTGGAAATGGCGCTTTAAGATCAACAAGAGAAGAGCAGTTGTCAGCAGATAGGAACAGAAACGGCCGACCTTGGCTCTGCGCCTCAGGTCTGTGCCGCAGTAACAGCGGGAGCATCTACTGCTAACAAGGAATATTACAGACAATGCTAATGTCAGCCCAAGTTTTCTGACGTCCCGGTTGATGATTCCTTCCAATAGCATTCCACTGGCATTGGGTTGTGGAAAGGAAACATTAACAGTTGCGATTCATGGAATATGTTGCCAGAATACTTCTCAACACTGTCTGTGTTGTTGTTACTTTCTCCACATAATACGCCGCTAAATTCTAACCACTGATCCTTCAAATAATCAATCTTGCTCGTTTTATTTCTAAAGAATGAAAACTCAATGTAAAAAAGAGTTGCACAAATCAAGTTTTTATAGTGATCATTATAATGGATTGGATTTATGCAGCTCGTTTCTCAAACTTGCATTTTGTTTTTTTTACCACTTTAACCTGAAAATAGTGTCACATATTGGCATTCAATATGAGAATCCATCTTCCACTATGACTTCACTGTCAAAATGACTTTTCAGGTCACAAAGAGATTAAATAACCACTTTTTATCATCAAAGCCCATTGGGACCGTTTGTCTCTGAAGGGGTTGAATTTTAGAACGTCAAATCACAATCAAATCATTTTCATTCAAAGTGCAGCACCACAGTGCCCGACATTGACTATGTCTGTCTTTTATTTTTACACTGCCATTGTTTGCATGAGAAAAAGCCACTCGGGGTCAAGCCATTAAAGAGGATACCCTCGCGGTGGCTAGAGTTTCTCACCATTGAAAGCTACAGCAAAAGATTAAAAGACAATTGATTTGGGGAAGGAGGGGAAACCAGGTATACAGCCACGATAACCTGCACAGGTCAAGTATCAACATCGGCGACGAACACAATTATCTGCAATTACACATCCTTGCCAAGTACAAAAGAATAAGCCAGTCGTGTTTAGAAGACAGCGTTCGGATTGAAACAATTACAAAGACAAACAAACGGTAACAAACCGCGTGCTCTTTGACTTTTTATCTCAATACCTCTCATTCATTCTGATAACATTGTCTACATCAGCGGCTCACTACTACTGCCTCCACCTCAGCTAAGGCGTTTGGGAAAAAAAGAGGAGAAAATATCCCACACACACCTATTAAACGCCAAGGGTTTGGGTCTCCGCAGTACGTCTTGTTGGGTTGGGGAGAAGGTACGAGGGATTTCCCAGCATGCAATGGTTTGAGTGGTTGAGTATGGTGGGCAGGGTAAAACGTGAAGACAAACACAGATACACCTTTTTTTTCATGTTGCATTTTGGTTTTATTGGAGCCGTAGACAGTGGCCACTAAATTAGGTTCATTAGGGTCCGCTAATCAGCCAATCACAGTGAAGCGACTCAATGCATTCAGGCACGCTGGCGTGGTGAAGACGGCGACAACGAAAGTGCGCGTTGGAATGGAGGAAAAAAGGTATTTAAATGACTTTGAACGTGCAGAACATGGTAGTTGGTGTCAGACAGGCTGGTCTGAGGGGTTGACAAACTGCTGCTGATCTCACTGGGATTTTCACCACATCACAACCACCCCTGGCTTTACTGAGGATGAGTCCCAGAAAGACAGAAAATATCCAGTGAGCAGCAGCCGTGAGGAGGAAAATACGTCGTTGATGTCTGGGGTCAGAGGTCAGAATGGGCAGCAGACATGAACCCAAATAACCTCTGGTTACAACCAAGGCCTGCAGAGTAGCATCTCTCAATGCACATACGCTCTGTGTTTCGACCGCTGTTTTTAGAAAGTAGCCAATGAGTTTATATCTTTTAAGTAAATAGAAGTTTAAAAAAATAATCACAATCCTAAGCTTTAACTGATGTTGTAATTGCCAACATTTGAGCATGAAATGAACAAGCACCTACAGAAACATTCCTCACAGCAATGGCCGTGATTGCAGTGTGGCATACATTTACTTCAGGGAGCGTGTCTGCTCACTTCCAAGACGGCAAGTGGGCAACAAAATCGCTTCCTGTGCTTTCAGGGCGAGCGCTGCAAGCGCTTCTCCGTCTACTCAGCTGCTATTATTCTGTCAAGAGCCGCTGTGTTTTCCAGAGGAAAGGAAGTTATTTCATTTCCAGCTTTTGTTTGCGCGTGAATGCGAGCGCCGCTCTTGCAGCAATATTCGCTTGTTTTAACTGCCCTCTCCATCCCAACAAAAATATACAGCCTTTCTTTGCTCGACAACTCTCATTGGCCCCACAAGAAATGGAATTCCCTCAATTGGTTTGATTCCCCTCACCTGATTTCTTCCATTTTTTTTCTTAACCTTTTAACTTCACTCTTTTGCCAAAACATTGTCTTCACGGCTGTTTTTAGAAGTTGGGTCTTTGAATTGGAAATGAAAAGTCTTTTATAATACGCATAAGCAGGCACTGCTGAGGTACAGTAGTGCAGCTACACAACTCAGCCAAGTTGACGACTCAGGATTTGAAAACATATGTATCTTCTGTGCCGGTCGATTTGAATAGCAATCATTGTTTCTACATGAACTTGAACATGAACATGTAAAGTAGCTACGTCCCAGTTTTGCTCATATTTCATTTTGTGTCTATTGAATGTTTAGTGTGCTGTTGTCTGAAAGAAAGTGTGCCTGTTTTGATGATGAGCTGCTGGACAGTCAAATGTCCCTATCTATCTATCTATCTATCTATCTATCTATCTATCTATGGTGTTTACATGCAAAATAGTCCATCCACAATCTCTGACCTCCATTATTTACAGCCCAGAGAAACACAGTGGAAGCAAGTGGCAGCATCAACAGTCTTGTCGTGCCTGTGCCCTTCATTAAGTGCATTAGTTGGCAACTATTTTTGGACTAATCATTTAATTTAATCTGATGTACAGCAGGGAATTTTCAGAGTTTCTGCAAACACATGCTGCCTCAAAAAAAGGATAAAGACAAAACAAATTAAATGTATCAAGGGTAATATAGGTGGCAATTGACATTTTTAGAATAGCAGCGTGTCAGAGCAGACCTGATGCACTACTCTTGGTGTGGTCCTGTTTATTCTAATCATGTTTAGATTTTAAAGGGAAAAACTGCATTCGCTGTAAGGAAGTCACTCCGTCTTAATTTTTCCGACAAAGGATTCTGCGAGACAAATGAGTGTTTGCTTTGATCGTGTTTGTAGGACGTCTATTGTGACAAGATGTCTCCACTTTGAACAGTGGGAGGAAGATGTGGGTTTATTGTTTCTCTAACAAAGGGTGGCTGGCAGAGATAATACAAATGATCGGTGAACAGGTCGGATTCTTCTTCTTCTTCTTTTTTGGGAGCGTACCTGAGTCAATCCTGCTCTGGGCTGCTGTGCTGAGACTGCTTGTATTTACATATGCAGAGGATCCTGCTGTTTTGAGCGCACCGTTGACAAGACAGAGCAATTAATCATCCCCAAATACTCCCGCCGTGCAACAGACGACCCTTGCAGAACACGCCGCCACGGAGGGTGTGCAGGTGTGCTAGTTTCAGGATTTTTTTTTATTTTTTATTTTTTTTTAATTCCAGAGGAGGCTCCTTTCTGAATCTTATTTGTCAAAACAACATCAATATTCAACAGATACCGGTCATCCAAAAGTGCCTTGTTGTTTCAATATTCATTAGACGTTTACTTGATGATAATGACTCTTGATGAATAATGAGCCGGACCTCACCTTCAGTAACATTCACAAGAAAATGTACTGTAATATTAGATGGCCAGCAGATATTACACTATGCTAAAATACGGCTGAAAATAAATCTTGTCATGATCAGCTTATTACACCCAGCGGTGTAATTGTGGTGATTTCTCATCTAATACAGTACGCACAACTCTATTTAACAAATATTTTAGTGTTTTATTGTGGGTGAATTTGTTGTACTCATTGGTAAAATCAATAATAAAAAAAAAATACTACAAACAATGATTTGTCAAATACACACAAAAAGCATCTTCTGCTGGATGGCATCTTGGTTCATATTGAAGCCCTGGCAAATTAAAAATAGATGGTAAATTCCATGAGAACCATGTGTTTGTCTTTAAGACGAGGGTGAAAGAGCCGACTGAAGCACAAGCACTCATGACGGAACTGTTTGTCTCCACCCATGAGAACACATGAGAACAGCCTCTGATTTAGACTTGAGAGTCCTTCAAGTAAGACAACAGTGTCCAAGAAAAAGCATTCCTCTAAAGAAAAAAAAAAAAACAAGTGCGCACATGGCTGTATGTGTGTCTCCGATCCAGCCTGCTTTGGTCCGGATCAAAGTCAGACAAATAAATCGACTTATTTTTAAATGTTGTCCCAACAGCCAAGGGCAATCTAAAGTACAGCTAATAACACCACTGGTCGCAGGAACATCTGCTCCCTGGGTATTTGATTTCCCAGGCAGATGTTGGACCCCAGCTGCTGTCACTAGACACTTTGTATGTTTTGTGGACAAGCGCTTCCCTTTAGCTGCTCCAGCTCCGTTTTGTGAACCCGCAGACATCAGGATGAAGTGGCTTTTCTCCCTCTCCCACTCCAAATGAAGCATTATTTTCTTTTTTCTTTTTTTTGCTAATTGATAAATGATTGGATGTATTTTTGCTGGACGTTTGATGTAATGTTGGACTGCTAACTGCTCATCTTCAGACAGACACGTACAGTCAGACTCAATGCTCAGTTTACTGAGTCCTAAACAAAGGCGTGTTCCAACTAAAGCCCAGCCAATTTACACTCTTCTTATAATTTGGCTGGTCCCTTCAGGGGTCAACACGGCCAATCATCTGCCTCCATTTAACACTCTCCTCTGCATCCTCCTCTCTCACACCAACTAACTCCATGTCCTCTTTTACTACATCCATAAATCTCCTCTTTGGTCTTCCTCTAATATCCCTGCCTCTTTAATTGAAGCATTAAATGATACACAGTCCAAGTGAACCTGCTTTTTTTTTTTCTTTTCCGTACAAACTGGCTGGTAACGCGGCTACGAAAGGTTAACAAGCACTTTAATTTTCACATTTTTGTGATTTCTGGGTGACCTTCATGTCCAGCGGCAGGATGACAGAATCAAAGAGATACTCCCACGGAAACTGAAATCAACAAAAACACGCCATTGATCTTGCCATGCTTAGAACTCGCTAAAGGTTCCAGCATCCTCTCTGAGGATACTGCAGCTGTAATATTATCCGCAGAGACGCTTCACAAAGCACCGGCTTGAGCACGAGGCAGGCAGACAAAAGAAAAAAGGATAGATGGGGAAAAAAGAAATATCAATGAGGAGAACACTGGCATAATGGCGCTGCAATCCAATGAAACAAAAATCCAAAGTCCTCAAGTCAGTTAGTACCACGTTGGTGTTACAGTCGTCCTCAAAATGGTTTATCAACAACAGCCTATATAAATACAATAAATGAATATACTCAGCAGATTGAGCAGATCCAAAATCAGCTGCTTTTAATTATTTTTCACTCCTTGCGTTAAGAATTTTGGCATCACAGTGTCATTGTTGGCGGAGTCGGAGGAGATGTCATCCTCTGCGACATGCCGAGGCATCGGCAGTCCATGAAAAGATAACGCGGCGAAGATTAGTTCCCACAAGTGATCCGGAAAGAAAAATGGACCATTATCAGCAGGAGGAGAGGCTCTTCGGGGTCTCGCAGGTCTTGTGTGACCCCGCCACTCCCCCCTCCCACCTCCCCCTCGAGCCCTTAAATTCCCGCCTCCCAAGTTCAGAGTCGATTTGTTATCAAATCAAGCGTCGAGCATCTGATTCATTGCTATTCAGCGCCGCCGCTGATTTATATGCAGAATGTAAAACAGATGCCTTATGCGATACATATTTATGGTGAGCCCCGCTCTCACAAGATTTATTATAGGTTCCTTCAACGGGGTGCGCGCGAGCAGCGCTGTGATGACTTGTATTTCCTCTCAGCTGCCAATGCCAAACTCATTAAAAAGAGGTGTGACTATTAATACACATTGTAATACTGACAGCCCCTAATTTATAACCCCAGCTGCCTGTTTGGGCTTTTCTCCTGTCCTGCGTCTCATTGGTTGGGGTGAAGGTGCTGATCTTCTCTTGCGTCGAGCGCACATCCCCGCGGCCGCGCCAACGTCTGCGCAGCGTGCGCGCCATGCAAATGCAGACGCCATTTTTCAAATGCCTCGTTTTTGTTCTCTCATTACATCTCATATTGATTTATTGGGTGTAGTTCCTTGACCCGAGCGTACTCTGCTTCAGGTTATTTTGAAGACAATAACAATAGCATGAGAAGTCCCAGCTTGGCTCCAACACAAAGCTCCAGCTCACCGCCATTAGGTAGAAGGAAAACAGACAACAAAAAAGTATTAATTCTGTGCGGTCGAAGTGTGTAACAGTGTGCAATAAAAGTAGGTCAGTGATCATGTAAGTGTTGGAAAACAGAATGGGATTTTTTTTTTTTACCTCATAGCCAGGATTTTTTTTAATATTATTGTTCCTGATTTTGAGTTAAGTCATTGTGCAGTGATTTATTTAAAACAACATATTTTGGGGGGCCTCAAGGATATATATTTTCATGCAGGTACTCCTCCATACTCTCAGATTGTGCTGATGAATTATATTTGGCACTGGATATTATGGAATTCTAGCCTGGAGATAAACCAGATCAGCCAAGAACTTCCCACAAAGTCTGTCCTGATGTCACAATATCAAGAGGAAGTTGCTGGTGGGTGATGTAATGTGCACTGCAAGATATTTATGAAATTACAACATACGAAATGATATGAGAAGGAAATGTTTTCTCAAAGCCAGTTAAACTTATTCATCCCAGAATTGGATGAGGCAAAGGTTTGTTGTTTTTACAACACAAGACAAGACACTGTCTTTTACATTGACAACATACACTTTCACAAGACACAAGTCATTGTACAAATGTTTTTAACAACCAACATTCACTCATTCACCCCAGTTCACTTGAACTTCTAGTGACTAAACTCCACAGGGAGAAGAAAAATCCATCCTGCACTTCTTTTTCTTGAATCACAGTTAAGATAATGGGTGGTAAACCACACAGTTCTGTCAGCCCCTTGTGATGTCATAAAGAGAAGGTATATCTTACACCATTTGGGTTTATGTTCTCCACACTACTTCCTTCGAACAGATGAAAAAAAGGAAGCAGAAAGTTTTAGCAGGAAGCTAAAAAAAAATGTTGGCAACAACACGCAGTCGTGGAATTCAGCCCCTTGTGATGTCAAAAGCAAAAGCACTCCCAGCCAAGTGTTTGTTCCATGTTCTGAGACCATACTGTGCCACCAACACGTTTTTTGTCACCTTAAAAGCATGTGCAAAGTTCAACAACATCAGTTTTAGCACAAAGATAAAACTAAGAGTTTTGTGCTGGTGGCTATAAACAGAGGGTCTATCTTTTGTTTATCTTTGCCTTCGGACAATTAATCTTATAGGGCTTCTCCATTGGCATTGTGGATAAGAATTAAACAGATTAATAAAAATAAAAATCTTTAAATATGTCAGGTGAAACATGAAGCTATTTTAATTACTCAGGAACAACATGATAGAAAATGTAAAACAAACCAAAAAGAAAATCAGGAACCACCACACAAACTCCGTGCACCACAACACAGCTAATTGCGCTTTCTAACCTGTGAAAAGGTAAATAGTAGATCCGGTTTAGGGTGGAGCGAAGGATCAAACTTAAGATTTTCACCAAGCAGAACACTCTTCCTGAACCCTCACCGACTGGGTTCTGCCCCTAAATTTACAAAACGTCAAAAATGTTTCCTGGCTGGATAGATACATCAGACCTCTGGCATCGGGGTAATTGCAGGGCTCAAACCTTTTCACATCATCATGAAACACAAAGAGGGAGAGGAACTGGCCACTGGTGCCAAGTGGTAACTCGTTAATTTGTTTTTCAGACACTTTACGCTGGAAATAGATGCTGCACCCTTTCCCTGTCACACACGCCTACTGCCATAGGAGAGGGAGCTTGAGCATTAATCCCAGAAACTGGACAGGAATTTACCACAGTCACAGGTAGAAACTTGTAAATACAGGCAGAACTATAATTTTCTTTTAATATCAAAAATGATCTTGCAGCTTATTTTTTAGGTATAACAATATTCAACCAGTGAAGGCAATAAACTAAAAATGCCAGGTTTAAATGACACTTCATAGTGTGCACATCAATTATTCATCATGTTCAAAAGGAATAATTATAGTGTATAAACTGGGGTTACAATCACTTACAGTGGAAGCCATTTAAAAGTAGAGACACATTGGAAACATGGCCAAAGACTGGCAGACTGGGTGTGTTTTCATCTAGATTTGATTTTTCTCTACTGCTCCTTAGGAAATTCACAAGGGAAGCTTGCTGCTTCTAGAATTCTATCCAATAAAAGCTAGTTGAAAATAAAAAAAGACTACAATGGTCCTGCGCCTTCGCGTGCTAAACGCACACCAGCCCATCTCTGCCCATTTCTGGCTCGCCGTCTCCGCCTCAGCCCACACTCGAGGTGCTTTTATGTTCGAACGACGGCTCGAATTTGAGCCCAGGGGGGGGGACTCGACGAGTCCCTGAAAGAAAGAGCACTACCCCTCCACCCCCCCCAAAAAAAATCTATAGACCAGATGTATGATGTTATATGGTCAAACTGGCAAACACAAAAGCTCTAAAAACAAAAGGCTGTGAATTAACTGAAGGCTTTCAGCGGTGTGTTTTGAAAACAGCCCAGCTGAGAGCTCAGATGCCTCTCCTCCCTCCCAGTCACTCCTCCTCCTCCTCACTCCGCTCTGGCTCTCGCTGCACCCCCGCCCCATCCACCCACCACCTCCTCCTCTTCCTTTCTCCACGCTGCCTTATTCTCTCTTGAGACTAAATGCTCAAAAAGAAAAGAAAGGACACCATTTTGCTAATTAGTTGAGGACTTAACAGGCGCGGGGTATGCTGTCCACGGGCTGTCGCCTGTCCTGTGAAGTTGAGCCTGTGTGGTGACGGCCAGAAGAAAGAGGCAGGACAGACACACACAAATGCCTCAGTGGAGATCCTGAACAGGCCTCCAGCAGGGGTTGAGCTCAAAATGGGGGACCATCACTTAACCATTGGGAATAAAGACGCTTTAAATCAGAAGTGTAAATGGCTCCATCTTTTTTTAAAGGGCTCCCCCCTTTTGAAGTGATATAGTTTATTTTTATACACACGGGCTTGTTCAGTTTATAGATTCCGTCTGCATGTGCTGTGCATTTCCTTAAAAAAAATGTAATGAAAAGAGTATGGATTGGGGATTTCTATTAAATCATTGTTCAAATATTGCATATGTTATCTGAATTAAGGCTGGGACTGAAATAAAATTGAAATGTGGCCATGATAAATTTTAAATTAGTTTTTTAAAAAAAAAGAAAAAAAAAGAAGTACAGCCGGAATGAAACTCTTCAGTCTCAGTGTAGTTTTTGCATTACAGTGTAGTAGTAGTAGTAGTGGTTATAAGTGTGTGTCAAACCACATTCATTCACACTAAGTGAATTCATATTGAGTTTTACTTCGTAATACGCTGCCTTATCTTCTGCAGTGCACTACTGAAAATGAGCTGCACAGAAGAAAACGGCCCATTGGAGGAAAACATTCAGGATGTTTGGTTTTCAGATTCAATTTTGCAGTGCTGCTAAAATGCACTCCAACCTTTACAGGGGAATTTCACAGAACTTTTGAATGGAAGTGACCAACTTTTCAGGGTGTGTAGTACATATCGCATAACGTGCCGTTGCCTAACATTAAGAAAAATACCAGTCAAGCGTCTGATCCGTGAATCAGTGTGCTGGGCTTGTATTTATAACCAGTCGTCCTCATCATGCTGTTCCTTTAGACGTTATGACACTAACACCACACTGAACAAAAAGGGCACACGAGCGGTTATTGAGACGTTGATATATTTTTTTTGTTGCGCTACACCGATCACTGTTGTTAGCTTCTGTTTGACTGGGATAATTTGAGATGAGGAAATCATCACTGCATGCTTTTACTGTAACGTCCATTTCCAGACCATTTTACATGAAATTAAAACATCCCCAACTTTCTGTGAGCTCAGTGTATGCTGATTTTTTCTCACCACACTGGCGGGTTGGGTTGGTGTGTACGCTGAATCATAACGACACATTCATGACCGCAGCTTTCCTTTGAAAAAAAAAAACAACACCACAAAGTGTCTCATGTCAAAGCCAGGGAGCGTCTGGGGTTTCAGGGAGCACAACAAAGTGGAAAATTAACAGAGTGGAAACTTAATAAACAGCCGTTTCGCTCGGGCACAAGTTAGGGTAATTCCCGCAGGAAGAGAAAGGCCAAGAGCAGGACACGGCAGTGAGACTCGCAGCAGAGGAGTTAAGGCAGGAAGTCAGGGGTGAGAGGAGGGGATCCTGAGAGTCAAAGTTAAGCAATCACCATTAAAAGGGCCAGAGCTCCTCCAGCTCGTAAAGCTCCTCACCGTCCCTGCCCTGTGAGCCCACGCTGTAAATAGTGTCTTATAGCTGATAACTGAATCTGAGGAGGCCATCAGATGTACACTCACTGGCTCTCCTTTTTTTTTTTTTTTTTTACAACAAAAAAACCCCTAAAACACTCGCTTTAAGATCTCGGGAAGTGTTGCTATATTGCCTGCTAAGAGGAACCGCCTAAGAGGAGCTGCCTGCACTCTCGGATACTTTCCTCAAATAGGTGTATTTATCAGAGATGTAAGACACACATCCTATAAAACCAAGGGCACCAGAGGAATTCCTCACATGATCACCGCAGGGCCATAACTGTCGGGCACAAAAATGGAGGCTGTGCCGTATGTCAGTTATATGGAGCAATAACCAACTTCGAGAAGTGTGGTAATAGAGCTATTTAGCTGATCCTGAGAAATGAGAGGGGAGAGAAAGGGAGAGAGAGAGAGAGAGAGAGAGAGAGAGAGAGAGAGAGAGAGAGAGAGAGAGAGAGTGAGAGAGAGAGAGAATCCCCCCACCTCCCCTTTTCACCTACACACACACACACACTGTAGGCCACGTAAATGTGTTGCAAGGTTGTGAAGCGGAGGAACGTTTAATCGCTCTACATGACACACTAACCGAGAAAATTAAACACTAAGAAAAATGCGAAGAAAGAGGAAAATTTGCATAAGAATCAAAATTTAAAAATGTAAAAAAGTAAATACTTGCATGTTAGATGCAGAATCAGTAAAACAATTTCCAAAACTGTACTAATAAATTACTAATGTGCTAATTATAAATAATTGGCATTTGTTTTTTAAAACATATATTTGTACCAGAAACAACAATAACAACAACAATAATGTAAACTGTCATGTTTCTGTGCAGCTGGCCAACCCGAAATATGTCAAAATCCATGTTAAGTGAATATACAGAGCTGGAACATGCTAGAATAATTTAAGACAACAAAACACGTCCTCAGACGAAGCTGCCATAATTACCATGTGTTAAGATATGGAATTGAATGTACTCATGGATCCCGCAGCGCACTACAGAGTGGCCGCACCAACACTTACACACCGAGACGCCACCGCTTGTCATCTTCCGCCAGCGTGCGTGGATGTTGTTGCTGTTGACTTTGCGGTCTGTTGTCACCATGACGCTTGTTCTTGTCACACACAGCTGGCATATCAGTGCAGCAGCGCGCCAGCCGGCGATAATGCAGCGGCTGAAGATGCTGATGCACGAGAGCGGACGAGCTCTCGGTGCATCCCCACGGCCGCACGGGGGATAAATGCTGAGTAACGTGCTCGGCAGACTGTTGGGAGAAGAAGACGGAGAGCGCTGCGGCCTTTTGGCCAAATAAAAGCCTTTCGGAGTTGGCGGCGGTGCTGAGGATGTGAAGGAGAGATGAAATGCATGAAGGGAGAAGATTATCACTGGCTTCGCCTTCTGCTGAGACCTGTTTTGTGCATTTTGCTCATCATTGATTGTAACCATAGAGACAGGGAACAGTTTAATAAGAGTACAAGGCGGGAGAGTGTGCGTGTGTGTTTGTGTCTCAGTGTGTGAGTGTGAGTGTGTGTGTGTGTGTGTGTGTGTGTGTGTGTGTGAATGAGTGTGTTGTTCAGGGGGTCAGGCTGGATTACGCTCTGAAATCCTCTGAAACAGGAGCAGCGGGGGCCACTTGAGGCAGGGGCAATTGTGCAGACAGTGAAGCAGACCTCGAGTAGAAGTGTGCTTATTTATGTAATCATGCAAGAAATATCTATTCTGTGAAAGAATCCCCCAAGATGAGGAGCGCCGAGCAGAGCCTCTCCTCTCCTCTCCTCTGCTCTCCTCACACTCTGATTTGGGATCAAAATAGCAGTATAACTGCTCCCCCTGGTGTGCTTATCACTGCATTGCCTGGGAGGATAATCTATGGCGTAATTAGCATGCACCCCGAGGTCACAGCGCTGACACGGTAGGAGTGTATTTCCACGTAAGGGCTGCAGCTCGGTGGCATTTCATCCACCTCTGGCTGCCAGCGAGAAGAAAGCACCGCGCGGCGAATGAAAATGAGAAGGAAAACTCACGCGGCTCAATTAAGATGTGTGTTTTTTTCTCTCTCTCTCAGCCTGTCTCAGTGTTTTCCTCTGTTCTATTGCACAAGGTTTTATGTCTTGAATGCGGAGAATTTATATTTGTGTCAAAGAGGTGTAGAGCGGGGGGTAAAAAAGAAAGCGGCCCGTCGTGTAGCTGGAACAAATTAAGCTTTCTTTGTCTTTGTTTGCCTGGCGCACGTGTTGGGCAAACGCACTCACAAACTGGCCGGAGAAAGGCCGAGCTCATAACTCAGCCGGCTCGTGAATTTCCAGCAGGTTAATGCTCCGCAAAAAAACCTCTTCCACATCCCCTAAGTGTTAAATCATCACTTTGGAGAGGGGGAGGGAGGACGGAAAAAAAGAGACAGGAAAAGAGGCGGTTGGGGTTTGGGGAGGGATGGGGGGGGGGGGGGGGAGGAGGAGGAGATAGAGCTGCACTTTTTCAACTGCGGCAGAGTGAGAGTAGATGCAGCCCTTCAGTCAAAAATGTTGCCATGCGAGGGGATTAGAGAGCCTGCGAGGCGGCCGGGTCTTGACCTGTGAACGCTTTGGAAGGCCGGCTGTAACCGGAGCCCGTTCCAGGTGTATGCCTGTGGGTCAGAACACAGCCTCTCAATAAAACCCTCACTGCTCCAATTAAGCATTTTAAACCCCGGAGCCCTCAAACAAACTCCTGCAGCGGGTCGGCCGTCCAGGCCCGGGAGGGGGGTTGGGTGGGGTGGGGTGGGGTGTGGAGGGGTGGGGGGGGTGCAGATAGAAGTGGAGGGGGGTTTGCATCGGTGGGGTCGGGAAGCCTCGTATTTTCCTTAATTGTTGGAAGCCCACACAAATGTCAGCGAAATGAAATGTGCAAGCGTGGTAGTGTGTCCTAATAGAGAGAATGTTAATGGCGTGCTTACTCCCAGCACCCCTCCCACCAAGCCCCATCCCTCCCCACCCTCCCCCTCCACCCCACCGCCGGCTTTGCTTTTACTTTCAAAATAATTTACGGCGCCTTTAAAGCGGCCCGTCATCCGCAGCCGGAGACCCATAACTGTCGCGCGAGTCGATCATTTACCCGCCGATCTCCTAAGTGTTACGTGTTAATGGGTGGAAGCGGCGCAAAACATAGAGAAATAACTAACACGGGCAGAACCAACAGATCACGGGCCCGCCGAGAGGTGGAAGCCGTATCATTTCATAACACGCCCGGGACCGGCGGCGGTTAATCACGCGGCCCCGCCAGGAGGATCGCCATATCTCAAGAACATGTCAGAGCGGGAGAAGTCTTTTAAGTAGGCACATATGGGGCCGTGAGTGACTGAGTGGGACTCACAGCCTCACTTGCATTAGTTGTTGACGCCGGGGAATTGGAAACATTATATTTAGTGGTGACAAGGTTAATGCAACGTGATGTAGGCCTCCAGGAATTTTGGCGCTTATTAGAGTCTGTCGGTGTTTGCCAACACGTTCAAGCGAGTTTTACACACTGGATGCTTTTTTTATTTTATTTTTTTTCTTAACTTGAGTATTTTCATGCAGAAAGCAAAAAACAAATACAAAACTGAAAGAAAAAAAAACATTACACAAGGCGAATTTCTTCAGCAGCAGCGACCAAATTGGCGGATGAGCTGATTGTCTGTGTCAGCACTAAATGTTGTTTGACATTGTGGATGCAAATTTTTAAACATCCTCCTTCAGAAGGGAAAGAGGCAGTGGGAAAGTAACACATCTGCAGTGAACAATTGGAAGAGAAATTGTGCGCTCTGGTGAGAATTGGCAAAAACTCTTTGGCTAAATCACCAGGGGACTTTATAAGGGAAAAGACAATCTGCAACACACACACACAGCCATGTGGGGAACTCACAAATCCTCACTCTGACATTTTAATTTTGAGAGTAAATTTGTTTTCCCTGGTAAATTAATGTTACACTTTAAAAAAAAATCTGCATTTTCATGTTTATTCCCTGCACATCACACATCTGATGAGTTAAAGTGTCTATAATGTGATATGAGTTCACCGCTCAATGTATTTAAACCTTAACTGATCAGACAAGCATTAAAACCGGATGTAGTGCCACCGTCACCGTGAACAACGTAAGAAGACAGAGTGAGAACATTAGAAGAAAGGATGTCTCTCTTGGTATTTCTTCTCTAGTGGATTGCTTTTTAGCGGCTAAGAGTCGGGCTGCAGCTCAGTCGGCAGCGGGGAAGACTCACATGCCCTGACGTGATGCCACCAGTCAGTAAACAATTATCTAGAGAACGACACACAGAAGCGACTAAAGTCACTTCCTACTCCAGATTCCATTGCACCGCTAGTTCTATATATGGAAAATGTGTTTGTCCAATGAGCTGAATTTAGCATTTAGCTCCTTTAAGGCCCCAAATCATCAAAATTAAGAATGGTAATAGATGAAATAATAATGTATTCGCAGACGGGCACACACACAGTTTTCATGGTGAACATTTCCAGACGTGAACGTAATGAGTTTTATGCGTACTTCCAGAGATCTAAAATAACGACAAACGACCTCGGTAATTACGGCCCTGATTATAACAGTATTACATTGCATTGAGGGTGGGTTGACCTATCGGCCCACATCGACTACACTGGAACGAGCCCCTGACTAGCGGGCCTCACAGGGTTATTAATTGCTCCAGCATGTCCTTGCACAATGTGTTTGGATAGGTGTTTCTCGTAGCTAACAAAAAAAGCCTTTGTGTTGCCTCACTTTCGTCTGTGACTCAATTAGGGAAGGAAATGAGAGTAAATACAAAAAAGCCATTGTCTTTCTTTTGGCCACAGCCTCAGCTGAAGATGTTGCATAACAGTATCTCGTCTTTTATCGTGTTCAGATGTAATAAAGACGGCGCCAGGGGTCATAGACGGAGTCAAGGGAAGGTTTGGAATCTGGGAACTTTGGAGGAAAGTCGCCCGGTGAACAACAGCTTTTCACAAGCTCCACATGCTGCGGCGACTACAACTACATCTACAGCAACAGTTGTAATTATGATGATAAGATTTAAATTTACCCGACCTGATTTCTTTGATGGAATCCTAATCTTCAGAACTTCAGAACTCAGGTCATACGTTTTTTTTTTTTTTAAACCCTCGTCCTTTTCCACACATCAATCAGCAATCCAAAATTTTTTCTGAGGTCAATCGTGTCACAATAAAACAACAAGCTTGGCCAAATCAAGCACACTTTCCCCTCACAGATGCACTATATTAGAATGTAGTCGTGCCCTGATGTCTGCTTTAAAGAAACCCGAACACACCTGCAAACATTTATCATTCTATTTTTGAATAAGTGGAAAAACACTTGAGCGTTTATACTTTGAATAACTATCATGAAACCCAATCCAAAATCTTATACATGGAGCCAGGTGCAGAACGCAACAACAAAAAAGAAAAGAAAAGAAACACGCGTACATTTAATATCCCTCCTTGAGCTGTTGCAAACCTACAGTAGTTGCCTTTCACAACTGACAATAAGAGGATAATGTGCACTTAAGAGCCGTGCGCAGCGTGAGTGTCACCAAAGCCACGAGGGCCAACTGGCAGAAGGACGTCAAAGTCAGACACGAGGACAACGGGAGGCACGACCGGCGCGGCGGCCAGGGGCATTGCGCCACTGGTTGATGCAATCCTAGAGATGTTAGACGTAACCAAACACCTCGCAGTCAAGAGCGCAGCTGTAAATTCTATTGCTCTCTTTGTGCAGACTTGGCTGCGTAGTCATTAAAAAATATGGCGTGTCAGAAAACCCTCCCTCACTTTTATGTATACATGAAAATAGGTTTGTTTATTTGTTTATTTAAAAAAAAAAGTCCCTATTGTGCCACTTTGAAGATCTTTAGTTTGGATTTAAGAGTTCAGTCTTCAACAATGAAACACTGGAAACTGTACATTTTTAGCCCTCTGTTTACAGCCCCGAGTGACTGTGCTCGTGAAACTGGAGCTTTATTGTATCGTTCACATTTGGGGTGGGAAAAAAAACAAAAAACACCTGACTGGCTAGCTGGGGGTGAGCATTTGGTTCCCC
Organism: Nelusetta ayraudi; assembly: GCF_046127955.1. Classification (NCBI taxonomy): domain Eukaryota; kingdom Metazoa; phylum Chordata; class Actinopteri; order Tetraodontiformes; family Monacanthidae; genus Nelusetta; species Nelusetta ayraudi. The sequence continues at coordinate 5,752,908 of NW_027466103.1, read as the reverse complement.
ATTGTGACATCACAAAGCGCTGCAATTATAATGATTCAAGATTATAGTTGTATATGGTGAATTTTTCTCATTTCTGGGGAGTTAACCAACATTGGTCATAAGAAGTGGTAATGTGATATACTGCATCTTTTTTATGTCTATTATGGGACTATTATCTTTTATATTATAGTCTATTTTATATAGTTTGTTTAAAACCTTGCATGCCTCTGTACTGGACTGTATGTTGTCGAGCTGCTGTAAATGCAAATTTCTCTTGGAGATTAATAAAGTATTCCTCTATCTATCTATCGATATATCATTAATTAAGTGATGGGTTGTTTTGGCTGTGAAAGGACAGACCTTGGTTTTAAAGGAAGCCACACTCTCAGGCGAACGTGCCTGGACATAATTAAAAAGCGGATTGCTCATTCTAGCTGCAATAGAGTCCAAACGTGAGGCCGGAGTTATTTTTGAAATCAAACCAAACAGAAGGCGTCCAGACAGCCACGGCTGCACCGCTGCTCACAGTCTGCTCCGTCTCACTCTTTCACCCCGTGTACGCCCCTCTTGCCCACTTCTCTCACTCACTCTACTCATCTCAAGAAGGGGTTTCCTAGTGAGGCGAATTCCAACATGCACTTGCCAAGTGACCCATGACCATGGGCGGACAAGGTTACCAGCCGTGACTTTTACAGCCGTTTCTGACTCCACACAAGTGTGCGCGTCTCTCCCCTACACACCCCGCCACCCCCCACCCCCCCGCCTGAAATAGTACGTCAGATACTGTCGTAATGAAAAGCCCAGAGCTGAGAGGCTCAGGACAAACCTGCTGCTCGGATGCCCTCCAGGCTCGAGCTGACAAAAACATCAAGACAATGACAGCAAAGTATGAGAGGTGAACAAAACCCCAAAGGATGGCAGGGAGGGAGAAGGAGGGAGGACGGGGGGAGCAAAAGGTGACAGAGCGCGGGGATCTACACGCTAAATAAAAGTGTAACGCAGCACCCCGCTTGGGTCTTTGTCTTTGGCGGTGCACCTGCATGGCAGAAAACCAAAGGCTGGAGTGGAGAGCGGGAGATTTTTTTTTCTTTATTCCATGTCATACATCCATTTTCTCAAGATGCATAATTGAAAAAAAGGCACTCAGAATGTTTTGAAGCCATTTAAATGAAGGTCTTCTGCTGTTTAGGTAAAATTCACATCCAGGTATCTTTGATGTGCGATTGGAAATTTCTTTTGACAATGTGGCCATCTATGATGTCTCAAGGATGTTGGCTATGCAATGTAATACAGCAATCATTCAACTAATTTTAATTCAATTCAACAAAAAAAGGAATATGGTATAGAGATGTTAGAATGAAACACATCTTAATGCACCCGATGTAAAGTCAGAGAAGACATGCATGCAGCAGGTGACTGCATGCATGTCTTCTCCCCAAGTTGAGGTGTGTGTGTGTGTTTGAGAGAGAGAGAGAGAGAGAGAGAGAGACCACGAGACACAGGACGGTCCCTCAGGATGCACACCCTGTCAAACAGATCATAATAAACTGTCATCCAAGGAGCTCGGGGCGAAAGTTCCACACTGGTGCTGAGACCACAGGAAAACTACAACACTAACCAATGTCATGAAATAGGCTTCACTGCTGTGATCACATAAGCCTCCAGTCAAGTCGAATTAGTTTGTTTAAATGGCAGTGACAAAGCATTAGACACTCATTATCCACCATTTATCGCCATCTAATTTGGGAATTAAGAGTGAAAAATAATGCATTTTTTTGTTTTGGTCAAATACAAAGTCTCAGCTATTGTTGGAATTAAAGGACAAAAATAACCAAAGATGCCCAATGAAATATTTGCCATAGCACTGCATTTACTTTTCTTGGTTGAAATCAAAGCTGCGTAGCAAGGTTAAAGAAATTGTACAAGTACCGAAAATAAACAAGCAGTCACTAATGATGAAGAAGCTACATCAGGTTGTTCAAACCACATTAAAAACAACATTGCTAAAACACTGGAACCAAATATAAAATGCTAAGTCAACAGCCAGGGCAACTACATCACGCAAGTTTAAACAAAACCACAGGTCTTGCTTGCCAAAATCAAAGATGTGACACTGGTTGCGTAATTTATATGAGATGAAAAAGACATTTATCATTGCCATAAACTATACTTGTGCTTTAAAGAGTCTTGTGATGATTCATAGAGGCTGGAGGGGCAAAAGAACAACACCTGAGGGTTTGAGGGCTAATTTTATATTTGTTCACTCGTTTCTGCCCCGTGCAAGGAATTCTTCAACGAACAGCTTTAAATTCCACCACAAATCATCAGATTATCATTCATCCTCTGGCAGGAGTTCCTCGCGCGGATGAAAGGGAAAAGTAAATAATCTCGTACTATCGACAGCCATCCTTCCCTTTGTACTTAGGGATCAGCGACAGGCCTGAGAGGACCTGATGAGTGTAAAGCTTTGGAGGAGATCAGGGTTAAGGAAAGCCAGATCGGGATAGAGATACCGCCGGAGAACCTCATAAATCACGAGCCTCGCGGAGGGGTGAAACACCTTAAAGATCATTCTGACAGCCCTGACATTTGTATTGAGTTTCTGTCAGATCGAATGCGTGGAACCTTTAATGACCTAAATGATCCTTGTAGTAATTACAGAGGTGAACTTTCAAGTTTGCTTTTTCGGTTACACTCAAAAAACAATAATCCTCGTGTGAAGCTTGATTCACGCTGCCCACTGATCAGCATTTCGAATCCAGCACCGATGGAGGGAAGCTGTATAGCGGCTGATATGTTGGAGCGTTAATATTATCGAGCTGGTCGGGGCAAAACCAAGGCTGCGATACGAGATAAGTGTGAACCTTATGTGAGGCCTTCATAGGGAAGCCAGCTTCCTGAAGACACCTCTTCCTTTCTGCACTTCCTGATGTTATCATAATCCGGGACCCAGAGTGGACCTTTTGTGGCTCATGGCCTCTTCTTCCGCTAGCACACGTGTGCATCACATTATCTGCTGAGAGGGCCAGACTTTGCATCCTGTCAAGTGGGGGAGGGGCGGCCCAGCAATGTCGGGAACAGGAAAAGGAAGTGGACGCGACCGGGATGAGGTGAGAGAATGGAAGGAACAGAGCACAATATCTGTCCGCCGACTCTCTTCATTAATTTATAAACAACAGTTTCGCCTTTTCAGAAGTGTACCAAAAAAAAAAAAAAATTACAGGGGTTTTGTATTGTGAGCGTGCTTTTCAAGTCTAGAAAGATTCAAACTGGGTGACCCTGCGGCGGGGAGTTTGACCAGTCATTCACAATAAACCACAAGAGCTCGTTGTGGTCTCCTGCTGCGGTCTCCAGTCCAATGGGCTGAGTTCAATTTCTTGCTGTGGAAAATATATTCTTGTTTTTGCAAGTGTATGGGTGCATGTGCATATGTTTGGCCAACTCTTGGCTGTCGTGTCAGTGAGAGTGAAGCAATGAGCTCGGTATCTTGGCTCTGAACACTTCACTGGGCTTGGAGCTCTTATTTCAATGGAGGCCTAAGTAGAGGTTGACTTTGAAGGCTTTGATCCGGAGGCAATGCTATGGCATTTGACTTATAGCTAAAAAAAAAAAAAAAGCACTGTGTCAGACCACTGGGGTCACCGGGATCACTTATCGAGGCTGAAAATAACCAATGGCAAGCCGTGATTTTGGGGGATCTAAAAGAAGGCTGACATTAGCAGGTGCCCCGAGGTGGAATGGAGACAGCTACAGAGCAGGTCACTGACCTTGGACCACAGAGAACTTCTTCTTTTCTTTCCATTTTTTTCCACTCTGTTTGAACCCGGAGGCCTGGTTTCACTTAGTGGAAAGGTTTCTCAGTTGAAACTGTGGAATTCTGTGCATGAGTGTGTAAACCAGTGCAAAATATTTTAGCAACACCAATTTTCACACCCATTGGGTCTTACTTCAAAACCATTACTCAAACATCTCCGTGTTGCCGTCTTTGAAAGTTTCGGGAAAAACTCTGTAACGCATTGGGCCAGTTGGATTTGATGTTCATGCAAGGCTGGCAAGTAGTGACATCAGTTCGGAACAGCAACATGTACAGTCCATCTTAATAATTCATGACAATCATATGGATGTTTTCCCTCTGAACCCAGCCACGACCCAGGCAAGCAGAAAGCACATCTGTACATCTGGAAACCAGTAGAAGCTGGGCGAGCCCAGAACCAGCACTGTCAAACTCAAACACTGCAGTCGTATCCCAGAGGATGTTTTTGTTTTTTTTCAATTTGTCCTAGTTTATAACTTTTTTCAGGAGCATACAATCAGAGTCAGATTTTAAAATGGCTGAATTCCTCCTGTCATGAACGTATGCAACCTGTAACTTGATATAAGTAAAATAACCCGTACTCGGCAGAATCTAACTGTTGATAACAAATTTTAATGTCCATGATTTCGCAGTAGACTCCTCCGTGGACACCAAAACAAACCAGTTCCATGCAGGTGCTGAGCAGCTAATGAACAGATACCATCAAGTACTACTGTAACAGAGAGGAAATCAATCTTGGTATTTCTCCTGTATTGTTTTGTTATCCTGTTAATTACGATCTGCGCTACAATTATGCTGTCAGCATGGAGGGATGTCGGTTTGCTGCTCTTTGTTAATTATCATTAGGAGAGAAAAAGGTGCGAGGAGGAGGAGGACATTCGAACGCATTTCCATGATCAGCCCGGTGAGTAATCAAGGAGCTGTATGTGAAACAACATACACACACAAACTGGATGTGTGATGTCACTTTAAGTCCACTGCAAAATGTATTTTCCTAAATCAGAAAAATATTGCAAATACTTCCTTTGAACAATGGTTCTATAAATGCCATTTATTTTTATAAATTATGATTTACTTTTTCAGCACTGGTTTGCAGGCTGTTTCTGGACCAATCTGACCAGGTTGTAGGCAGTTTCTCTCAACAGTAACCAAACAGTGTGCATCACACCTCCTAAGCAGCAGAGATGCAAACTGTGAAACATCCAGGTGCTAAAAGGCCTCTTGTGCAGTCAAGTCACTTGGCTGGAACTAAATGTCATTTAATAAATCATCACTTTTATCAAAATTCCTCATTTGGAACAGAGCGCGTTGAAGAATAATGAAGAAATTAACCCTCACATACGATAACCATCTTGTTCATCATTCTTATTGCGAGGGATACCAATCTTATTTTGTTTATCACTATCTTGCTTAACTCTTTGTCATCATCATCATTATTATTATCATCATTATTAGTATTACCATCTTATTCTTCTTCTTGCATACCAATCACTTTGGAAAACTTCAGAATCCACTTTAGTAACCTCTTGGCATGACTATATATATGTAACAATGCAGTCAACTAGAAGGTCTTTCATGCCAATTTACAATAAGTCAGCGGCAGTAATTATGTCAGCAGCAGATGCTTACATAGTTTTACACACATGGACACTTTGACATTTATTAGGATAACAGGCCAATAACAAAGCCTTTTTTTATGGAGGGTCGACTCTACAGAAAAAGATATTACGTGTCATTCCATATCTTCCATTATCAATATCCAGAGAAGGAACTTCCTGAAACCAACAAATCTTTCTTTAGCAAACCGGTAAAAATATTTATTTGCCTGAAGCCTCGTTGCTTTTAAACTTTCAATTATTTTTAAAAACACAGATAAACTCAATATGCAAAATGCAGCATAGAAATGACTGCTGCTCATTTATACGGCGCTCTGCATCTTTTACCAATCAGCGTGTAGAAATGAACATTGCCATGAGTGCCCAAAGGCAAAGTGTATGTAAAGTGACAATGATTTTGCAAAAGTGACACTGGGTGCAGACAGAAGGGTCATCCCGAACTCTGTCGCAGCGCATCAGCAGTGCCTGGCCTCAACCCAGCCACCACTTTCAGACATCCATCATGTCTTTCTCTCTCTCTTTTTTTTTTGCCGTCCATGAAGATGGCACGGACCTGATGCGCCGAATGAGGAACTATTTGTTCTTCCATATGCCAGTGCTTGTAATCGCTTTCTCAGGACGCTGCCAAATTTTGCCCTTTGCCAACGAGGGCCACATGTTTCCACAAAGGAAAGCCTGGCAAACGGCGGGCTGAGGGTTTTGAGAACTGGGTGGGGTCCTGATGTCATCCCAGCCAGTGAGGGTTTTCTGTCACTCTGTTGTGTCCGATTGCTATTATAGTTCTTATATTTTTTCTTCAACAAGCCAAACAAACTTTGAAGCAAACGCTCATTAAAAATAATGCAAGGTGAGCGACTTTGACTCTTTTGACCAAATGCCAAAATATTCAGCGTCTGGACTGTTGACGCTTCCATGTTACAGCCTCCAATGAATCGTTTAAAGTGTTTGGTTTTGTTCCATTTCTCATCGGGCCGAGCCGACGGACTAAAGCGCTACCAAATCTCACTGGGCTGCCGGGGGCTTCTAAATAAACATGCATTGCTAGCTGGGGTTCACAACCTTTCCACGAGCCACCGCCATGTGCTCTGATGGAAACATTTAATGTTGTGCTAAACGCCGCCACCCTCCCCTATTCCTGTCATGCTCCTGAATCTCATTCAGGAAGTGGCAACACGCAGCGACCAAATAGTAGGTAAACATGTTCGGTAAAGCGCTGTTTGTATTTGGCCGGACGTGCGTCTCTTCACGAGGGTCAGGTCGCGGAACCCAGAGTGAAAAACCATAAACATATTGAAATGTCAAGTAACTGTATGCAAAGTCACTTCCACGGTTGTGTGTTCTGGTGGCTCATTTTCAGGGGGGAAGACGACCCCCAAGGGCTGCGGTGACCCTAAAAGAGGCAGGAAATTTGTTGGGGGGGTTTTTTCTTCTCATTTCATCCTGAACTTGGCTATATCTCACTTTCCAGAGGTGCCTGTCTCACTCACTCACTCTCAAGGACTGAGCCAATCTCCCTTTGTAAATAGAGCTATGTTTTATAATTCCCCATCTCTCTCAGATGACCATATCAATAATGCAGAGGAACCACATCTGTCCGGGGCCATGAGATTATTTCTCTGATTTGGCCTGACAGTTATGGTAATAGTTTGGCAAACAATCTACTCTAGCAACAATGCCCACAGATTACAGCTGTTTTCAGATGGGAGCGACTGCAGAGGGGCCCATGATTGATTGCTCACCAAGAGACAGAGTCAGCCAGTTCAGCCCCCAACATCTCACTTTTGCCTCCCTGCTCGGATAATGGGAAAATTCCTCAGTTCCCAAACTTGGGAATTCCGCAATCTTTAAGGCACCAGGGGGCTGTCTGCGCTTTTTCTTGTATTTGCAAGTGAATAGAAAATGTGGTAGCTTCTTATTTTAAAATCAAAAGAAATTATGTAAAACAAGTAAAAAAAAAAAAAATATTATCATAAAATTGTTCGAGGAGACCAATAGGGCAGTGAATAAATCTATTAATATTTGCTTTTCTTCAGCTTTGTATTTGTAGATAGTAGTAAACTACATTTTTAACAATGATGTTTTTCTCTTTTTCCACATGCTGCAGGTTTTCCTTCCTCCCATAATGTCCAGCAGTGTAACTGAACAGCGGTCAATGGACATTTAGCATCCTTTTTCAGACATGCAAAGTTACCAAAACTTTACCAAATTAAGAGAACAAAAATAACAATCCCATCCAAAGAACTTTTCCTTGATCAGATTAGAAAAGCTTCATCATGAATGAGGGTGAGTTTTGTTCCTGGTGTTGGAGTTGTGTAGAGAACATCTGTAAATTCTGTAAATACACATACATATTTTAAGTCTATGCACTGCATGCATTGCTTTCAGCGTCACACAATGCTTAATTAAAACTAAAGGCACTACATCATAAATCATGTTTTTACTCATAGTATTGCCACAACTTCACAACACGAATACAAGGTAGCCCTCAGTGTAAAATATTATTGTAATACCTGTAAAAAAAAAAAAAATCACTTGCTGAACATTATTGTTTGGTGTGTGCGAGCAGTTTGTGTCTAAACACCTGAGATAGCGAACAAAGAGGCTCATTATTTATTAATGGCACAAAAGCTGTAACACCATTTGGCTGACGTGAATTTGCATATTTATTAAAAAGCGACGTTCGTGATTAATGGCGCCGATGTCACATGTGGACGGAGGAAGGGGAAGAAAAGAAAAAAAATCAAGGATCCTTGATTTCTCAGGGCTCTGATTGGTCCACGTGTCTCCAAACACTGATTCTGTACTGGTGGCTTCCTAATGTATCAAAGCAATACCAATTATGTGAAACAACACACTTTATAGCATTAATGTGGCAATGTTAAAGAAGTGATAAACTAAACTAGTCGCCGTCAGGAAACCAGTCATATGCTAAGTTTAGCATACATGCTGGTAAAGGAACCTCCTGCCTGCCATTTATTAAAGGGTAAATACATAAAAAAAGACTGTAAAAAAAAGTCTTGACGACAAGGACGTTGTCAGATAAGTGGCGACATGGCAGTCAGAGAGCTATTTGGAGTGACGGTAAATGGTCTTTTTACCATTCCAGCCACCCCTCCGCCCCCCTTTCCCCTCCCCCGTTTAGGGGATGGCATTAGAGACTGCAGACTGACATACATTTTTTATAGCTTCATAAAGTCGTCCAATGACCAGGTCACCCTTCTCATAACTAGGGAGCAGAACGCTTGAAAAAAGCCATTCATCACCATGAAAGGGCCCGCTTGTCCGAGCGCCTTCAAACATGCGCGCAGTCTGGCAAGAGACGCTCAGCACAAATGCTAACGCACTTCTGCCGCTAATGCCAGATGACCTTCTCACATCTATTAGCGGGGCTGGCTGACGCAGAGGGCAGACGCCGGCCCCTCTTGTCTCCCCGCGAAGATTTCAATGACAAGGAATAGAAAATATCATGCATGTTAAACGGCCGAGGCTGCCGTCGCCACCGGCGAAGGAACCCTGCCAACTTTTTCCTCCCCCCACCTTAAACACTGCGAGGCGATGTCAGGTAAGCCCGACGAAAGCCCATGTGATTAATCGCATGCCATACCATACCGCTTTACGTGCGTAAGTAATCTCTGTCCCTACGTGTGTTGCCCTGCAAATTAGGCCTCATTGTTGGGCTGCGGCTCGAGGAAATGTAGCAAAATAACGGGACGTGCCTCTTTTTAAATGTGTCCCCTTTGATTCGGCGAGCCATAAGGACCTCCGGTGTAGAATTGGAACGCCCCTCGTAGACAAACCATCAGACCACCATACCCCATTAGCGGGCAATTAGTGACAGCTGGTGGGTTGTCAGCTTGGTAATGGCCTCAAAAAGGAGTATCCACGGAATACATAAACTGCCGCGGCTGTGGCGACTTGCATCGCGGCGATGGTTGGCGGCGCTGCGTTTGGTGCACTGCCCGTCACTCCCCGGGTCTGCGAGACGCACCCTACCTTGTTTCGGTTTGCCACATATGTCACCTTGTAAAAGAGATGATTCTGCTGGAACGGGGAGAGAAAACGAAGAAATGATAATAGACGACGGGGTCGTTGGCTGAGCCCAGTAAATGTAGATATATGCGGCTAATCTGGTTGCAGCCAAAGGTGTGCTGTTGCAGGGTTCTGGCGGTGCCTCCCCTCACTGGCCTTTCACTCCTAAAGCAAGGGCTAAGCTGCGAGAGGCACAAGAGGTGCACGGGCAAAGAAGCGGGAGAGGGAGAAGGAGGCGGCGGAGGAGGAGGAAGTGGAGGAGGGGTGGGGGTAGTTTAATAATTTATTTAAGAGGGAAAGAAGGCAGCCAAGGGGAACAAATAGTGTTTCTCCCAGAACCAAGCCCTCCTGACCCCGGCCCTGCGTACCTGAAGCCCAAGCCCCATCGCATTAGTGAAATTCTTATTTGATGGCATTTTAATATTCTGCCTTGATGACTTTTTAGCAACATTTACTTTCGGAGGTCTCGAGCGCTTCCCCCAGAGGAAATGAAACATGTCAAAACCCATTACGAAAAAAATCAAAATTTAAATACCTCAGCCGTGTTAGCCGTAATACACACAATCCCCACCGCTCAGAGGCAAGGCTCACAAACACTCATCTGCTTGCCGGCTGGTAATGAGTCTGTTTGATGGGTAAGCGATTTGCGGGTCACAGAGCATACGTTACAGATCCAATTTAACCCTTGATTGCTTGTACTCTGGAGGACCTGGGAAAACGTGTTATTGAAATTTAATACCGGATCATTTCTTCTTCCTCCCATGCAGGGACAAAGGTACGCTTACATGACTCCTCCGATGGCCTGTGCCGATGGGGGAGGCGGTGGGAAAAAGCAACCAAGGAAGGAAAGGGAGCGATGAGACAACAGGGGAGGAGAGGAAGGGAAGGAGAAGAAGAAGAAAACAACAACAAAGACAATTTTATGCATGACGGTAATCTTTGCCTCATCTGCAGGTCTTGCCAAACACCGATCCAATTAGCCCCCGAAGGCGGAACACTAAGCACCGGCTCAGTTGTGTTTGGCTGTTTTATCAAGTGACACTGTGCCCATCAATCCTTAGTGTTGTCACCCAACAAAAAGTTAGTGAAAATGGTCCACTGTCTTTGAATTGGCTGACCTAATAATAATACTACTACTAATACTAATACTACTACTACTACTACTAATAATAATAATAATAATAATAATAATAATAATAATAATAATAATATCTCACATGGCATACTTGCCCCACCAGCCAACACTAAAGTAATTTAGATTAAATAGGTTAATTCTGTCTTCAACTGGACAATGCAAATGTACTTTCGGTCAGATAAAATTCATAGTTAAAAAAAAAAAAAAATCTACATATTTTTTAACATTTCAACTGTTTTCTTCAGTCATCTTGAGACAGACATCAACAACACCAGGTTAACTGGTTGGCGGCAAACAGCTGATGAGACTCAGTTGTCAGTCGGGTGAAAGTTCTGAAGAAGACAGTCAAATTAAATGTTACTGTCAATTTCCAATCTTTTGCATATGTAAAGTCTCTTTTTGACTTGAGTCTCCGCTACCCTGTATTTTTGGAGAGCTCCAGTATCGCCGGAGCTCTGGCTGGGCTGTAGTGCCTACTGGTAAAAGAGTCTAATTGAGGGTTTAAGTGGGCAGTCGGCAGGCTGGCAGGGCTCACTCAGGGTATCTGTCATTAGACTCGACTGCAGGGAGAGAATAGAGTGCAGCGCACCGTTCATGTGTAACCAAGATTTATGCTAATGTCCCCCTCCCCGCATATGCTTATTCGACATATCTATATTAAACTTAATAGACTGTTACATTGCTTCTTAACCCCGGCTTCCATACATGATTACCTTTTCTGATTTTCTTTGCAAAATGGCATATAAACACGGGGCAGGGATTTTATCAGCGTGTCAGTGAGTTTGTTTCCAGTGGCAGACTATGGCTCTCATAATCGGTCTGATACTTCAGGGACTCCGCCGGGAAAGCATTCCTTCGAGGCCACAGTTAATATGTCACTCTGTAAATCTACCAGAACGCTGCGTTGGCCCTCCCTCAATGTCTTAACTCTATGTTAACCGCGGAAATGCCACAGGAATAATTAGGACAACAGCAGCAAAGTTGATTTAGATTGCATATATTTCTCAAGAAGGGTTTAAAAAAAAATACACATATACATTACATATAATCTTTCTAAATGATGACCAAGTCAAAATGCCGATATTATCAGACCAACCTTTTCGAAAACGAGTCTAAAGTCCCATCGAAACTCACTGTGAGCCTTAGTGGATGACAATCTGAAATGGAAGATTGTTGAACACACAACAGATTAAAGGCTCACATCGAGTTCAACATAATTGTTTTTATATTAATTTATTTGTTTGTTTATTTGTCACATCTTGTCATTGTGGCTCTTTCACCTGTGTCATTTTGGCCAATTTTGTTGGGATAATAGGATAATTAGCAAAATACGACGAGTTGTGGCATCGGTGAAATTTTGCGTTTTTCCAAACTGCATTGTTTTTCCCCACTGGCATCTTTTTCAATCGGTGATAAGCAAACAATGGACTGATAGATGATCAGTTGGCTTCCTCTTGTAATGACTCAATTGGAGATCCAGATTTTGCTGAAGTCTCCCCCACTGTAATTGTTATTCAGTGCTGTCAAATGTTGTAAATGCAGTTATCTGGCAGCGATGTATAATGGTTACACTGGAGTTCCCAATGCTTTGAGGGATACGAGCCAGCCCAGACCTCCACTTGGCCTAAACAGGCCCTGTGCTGACACACTATACACTTTAACTCCCTATCCACTCACGCTACCCATTTTGCCGGGTTCTTGACTTACAAATTGCTGCTTTAGACTCAATTCTATTGTTACAGCTTTCCAGAGAGAGGAGAAGAAACATTTTCAAAAAAAGAGGGAAAAAAAAAGAGAAGAAAAAGCCCACTCAGAACACACATGTCCCCGTGCAGTGCAGCAGAGCTGGTCCTTGGCTAACAGTCAGCACATTGTTTCCGCTTGTCCCTCAAAGTACTATCCTCAGCACTGACAACAACCTCTCTATCCATTCGCTAACCTTTCCATCTTTTCAATCTACTTGGAAGACTTCCAAGAAGCGTAGAGAAAAAAAAAGTTAAAATGGCCCGAACGTAAGCCTTCAATAGCTCAGCGTAATTCCCTCTTTAAATGTAAAACAAAAATATCAGGGCTCTTTAGCATGCCAATGAGACTGCACAGAAAGCAGAGTTCCCAACGGACAGTTGACAGGAAGTCCTTTCTTGGCATAAAGAGGCACTGTGTGCTGGAGAGACATGGAGCCAGGAAGCGTTTTTAGTTGATGCATATATGCGCACAAACACGTGTACAGTGTGCTAATAATGAGAGATATTAACACAGATATTCCCCAAAACTGATAATGATGACATTATTGTTTTTCTTTTTTCGCTTTTCTATTTTCAGTACGGTGGAACTTCCATTAACTGCATTATTTATTTATTTTTTTGGAGAAAAATGTCCACATTGTGTGAAGAGCCACTATTCAGTGGCTGCCCAATCTGTAATCCCTACGTGATTAGCAATTAGTTAGCAGATAGCTGTTTTATTATGGTAATGAGGCAATCTGGAGATGGACACGCCCTAAACACTCTTCCATGATAGACTGTACAGTTCATCATTTAACACATCTCAAGAACAATAGTCACTTCACTCATTTCCAACATAGTGTGCTACCCCAACCTTGACCCATTAGCAATCAGCCTCTGTGTGTTTCTACCTCAGCGTAAATACTGCCTTAGCAGCTCGGTACAGTCTGTCACACTCACCAAAGATGAAAATTAAAAGTGTAATTGAATAAAATATTAATTTAATTATTGGGCTGTTTTCACTTAAGCGCACCAGCCTCGTAATTGTTCCATAAATTGTATTTTCCAGTACATTTCCCTTTGATGGATAATTAATTTCTGGCTTCAACCATTTCAATTTGAATTTATTTATGGAAAGGCTACAATGCAAATGATGCAACTGAGATGTGAGGGGGCAAATGTTTGATGCAAAGACAAGATTTTTTTTTTGTTTTTTGTGGCTTGATATTTTTTGTGGAATGTTTTTCCAAAATCTATTATCTCTCGCTACTAAGATCTGCAACCCACTGGCTCGGGATCTCAACGAAGCCACATTATCATTTCACAAGGCAAAGACAGTAGGCGTCATATGATCGTCACTGTCCTTTGGTCCCTCATATTCCAAGTGCTCAAAGCTGTGCTCTCCCTTGAGTTTCTGGCCATATGCCACTGGAAAATGTCACCAGTAAAAGTCAAGGCAATTGACTGGCTTTAGATCCAATATTTATTTATATATTTACTTATTTATATTGGAATCTCTTGACTCATATTTTGGCTGCCCACAGAACATTCACTGGTTTTTAAAATAAGGGGGCAAAAACATACCAATTTAATGATCATATTCAGCTAACTGGCCTGACTTTAAATCTCTTAAGATTGGAGTTGGAATGATTTGAGTGCTATATAGTCACAGTCCAAAAGGTTTTTACTGAATTCAAAAAGCATAACTTTTCAAATTTGAAATGCTCAGCATTGAACTCAACATCCATCTAGAAGTAGTGAAGAAAATGCCAGAATATGTTGTGCCTTAATCATTGTTCCCCTCTGACTAAAATATCAACTGATCATCCAATAAAACAAACTATCAAAATGAACCCGAACGCTAACACGAGCCCGTAAAGTGATCTCAGAAAACAGACACCAGTTCAACACTTGTCGTGATGCCACTGCACAGCGTGAGTTACTTTTATTGTCTGAAGTAACTTGCATAGTACCGAAACTATTTTTGTACTATAAATTCAGTTTACCTGCCAAGGGGAAAAAACTGTAATTTTATCAACTGATTGCAAGTTCTTTAATGTCCTTGAAAAATCCCTGTTGACATACAGTATCTGTGAATACTTGAGCAGGCAGGGAATTGTTAAAGAGAGAGACCTACAGATTGTTATTTTATAATTAGTTTTGGATACCAGAACAAGACTCCTTTGTGACCAATCTCCTCTCAGAGCAAAAAAAAAAAAAAAAAGGAAAAAAAAACAGTCGACAATTGCCCACAATGGAGCTAAAATTCCATCTGGGGGGGATAATGTTCTGTATTAATCACAGAACTGGCAACCTTAAACACAAAAGGTGGATATAGGATGATGTTCAACACTGAAGCTACTGACAAGACGTGTTCGGATTGCGGTAGATGTTCAACATCCACCTCAGGCAAAACAGTCTGATGGGGTTTTCCAAAGCGTGTGTCATTCAGGAGCTCTGAATAATGGATCCCCCCCCCCCCCGCCCGCCCGCCCGCCCCACCTCCAGCCGTCTTTTCTCAAATGGTTAAAATCTGTGTTTTCCTTATTCTTACACGGACAGTGGGGTGGGAGGGGTGGGGGTGGAGGCAACACTCTTCTGCGTGTTAGATGAGGGAGGCTGCGGCGTTATCTGCCGATCCCAGAACTTCCCTTGGAGCGCCGGAGTGGGTCTGTATCACGTAGTGCACCCTGCACTGGGACCGCGCAGCCCGCTGACAGGAAAGCTCGATTAGCGAGCCACAAAGAGGCCAATATGGAGGAGCACTTCCTCAGCCAAAAGGGGGTTCGTCCGGAGAACACGCTCCAGCCCTCTTTCCTGACAGGAGGACGGTGACAAACACACACTGGCTGGCCCACCTCGGGGAACGCGTGATGGATTGGGATTTTGTTCCTCCGGCACACGTGCACGGAGGAATCCCAACACGCAACCCAGCGCACAAAAGAA
Organism: Nelusetta ayraudi; assembly: GCF_046127955.1. Taxonomy (NCBI): domain Eukaryota; kingdom Metazoa; phylum Chordata; class Actinopteri; order Tetraodontiformes; family Monacanthidae; genus Nelusetta; species Nelusetta ayraudi. The sequence goes on along the minus strand of NW_027466103.1, from coordinate 5,737,665 downwards.
AAGATAAACAGCGAAGTTCTTATTCGATCCGCGAGAGCAGGAGAGTGTGAGATTCAAAAAAAAAAATTCCATTTATTCCATTACCAAAATGGAAGCGTTAACTGGATTTTGGAAAGTAACAAAGTTTACACTGGACTAAAGAATACTGGCAGCGGTCCAGAGAAAGAGATGAGTATGTTTGGACTGGCCCCAGACCTGCGCGTGCTGCCTTCACTCGGACAATGGGATGTCGATGTGGAAGTGGGCCTGGGCCAGATGAGGAAAATGAGATAGCAAGGGCGGGATGAGGGGTGGAGGTGCGCCGAGCACAGACTGGTAGGCTGTTATGGGACCCTGTGGCGGAAGGGCATTGTTCAGGCGAGGAAAAACACAACAACAATAAAAAAAAAATAAAAACCAACTCTTCCTGAATCTTTTTATATGATTATGTGGAGAACAATTGAGTGGGTGGGATCCGCCGCTTTGAGGATATTGAAAGAGGCCTCTCCTTTGAGACCTGGAATGATGCTTTCACACCTTAGCCTGGAACGCACGCAGGAAAATAAAACAATGCGGGCTGCAGAGCAAGTCGCATATTGATCAAGAACAGCATGTCCATCGAGGGAGATTGCAATGGCCTTTTGGCCCCGCGCACATTAAGCAATGAACTAAAGGTTAATGAGGGGAAAATTGAATAATAACGGTTCGTATTTTCTAAATCATAGCACATATTGTTCACAACACTTTGGGGTGATGCAAAGTCAGTCAGTATGAAGTACAGCAAGTTTGCCATCTATCTCCCTATCTATCTATCTAATCTATATATCTATCTATCTAGTGTATCTATCTATCTATCTATCTAGTATATCTATCTAGTGTATCTATCTATCTAGTGTATCTATCGATCTATCTAGTCTATCTATCTAGTGTATCTATCTAGTGTATCTATCTATCTATCTATCTAGTGTATCTATCGATCTATCTAGTCTATGTATCTAGTGTATCTATCTATGTAGTGTATATATCTATCTATCTAGTGTCTCTATCTATCTATCTATCTATCTAGTGTATCTATCTAGTGTATCTATCTATCTATCTATCTATCTATCTATTTATCTATCGTATCTATCAATTTATCTCTACATGAACTGATAAAGCAGCATATAACAACTACAACAAGGGGCTGAGGCATTAAAAAAAATCTAATTTAAAATTTTAGATCGCAAATGCATAAACAAGACAAAGACAACACACACCATCAAAACAGGTTATTTAAGCAAACCCTCTGGTAAACACGTGAAGGTGATTATCTATCTACTAATCTTCCATCTATTTATCCTGCTTAACAAAATGATATTAAAAATGAGCTACTAAAGCCTTTGCGTAACGAAAACAGCACGTAAAACACGGCGTCATACAGTAAATGGATTATTAGTGATGATGATCCCTTTATCCATTTTAGTTTTCAGAGCTACAAGAGACACGAGTGAAAGTGGCAGCATGTGTGTGTGATTCCAGGATCTCCGTCCTGGCTGGCTGTTTGCTAACCCTAAGGTCATGCACCTGATATACCTTTGATTCCCGCTGTTTGCGGGAGTACGGAATCCTCCGAGGAAAAAGACGCGTCCACAGATAAGAGTCTGGTGTGATATTGTGCATCTTGGCCCTGAAGGCCCAGACATTGCTTTTCTCTTCATCTCTTCCTCACATTTCTGCACTCGCCCATTGATTCTGCACTGGCCAGCTTCCCCTGCTCTTCCAGGAAGCACTGTGCTGGCTGTGCCCTCTAATTTCCAGGGCTATACGCGTGCAGCCAAGGCCACTGTGTGTACTATACTATACTGACTGTGCAACACATTTAAAGATGTCTGACAACAAATGAACACTTGACAAATTCTGATTATCACAATGTTTCTTCTGGTGCTCTTTGAAGGCCAACAGCACCGCCCAGCAATAGGCTATTTTATTTCAATTTCTTTGAAAGATATAAATGGCTTTACCATTTAAACTTTACCCCCCCCCCCCCGAAGTTCTACAAGGTCTCAGGACTGCTGACTGTCTCCCGATGCCGCTATCTGGCGCACGTTTTCCATCCAGATAGGGAGTCTTTCCACAACCACCGATAAATAAGCAGGTTAATTAATTCTTATTGTTATGGACGGCGGGAGATTAGATGAAGAGAAATTGAAGGGGGACGAGGGGACAAAATGCGCTGGACTAAGTGGCCGTTAATAAAGTCCTGGCTTTCACAAATATTCTCCCTGCGTGGTCATTGTTTAACGGGGATAATGTATCTATGTCTTGAAAAGCGGGAGGAGTGAATGAGGAGTGCGGCGCGGCATCACTGCCAGAGGTTAATGACTGATAAGGAAGCCGGTGCACTGTGGGACACGGCGCGGCGGGCGCAGGACCAATAAGACAATATCCACTTTAGGAGGAGTTCGATATCTGCCGTGAATTAAAGAGTGTTGCCATGACTCTTTATGACAAGAACCTGAGAGAAGAAGACTTCTATCACAGATTCCTGAGGGAATGCCTTCGTCTTGTGTATATATTTTATTATAATACATTTTTTTATTTGATTTGATTTAAATTAAACTAAAATTATTCATTGTAAATTTCAACTATTTACACAGCTTTGCACTTGATGAATTCATTAGAAAAAATGCAACTGTTCATTTGAAGGACTTTCAAATGCATTTATCAAGATGTAATGGGAAGAACACAAATTAATAGTTCTAATAATAAAGATCAAATGTTTCCAGAAAACAGCATATTTTTGCCGTCTTCTGACTGACAGGCGGGAAACACAAATTTGCAATACTCCATTTCATGTTGGCAGTATTTGACTTCCTACTTACAATAAAGAGAGGTTACTGCAAATGACTTCACTTACTGGCCCCAACTGCCTTTTTATTTATTTTTTGCCCAGCCGTTGCAACACCGTAGGAAGCAGAGGCACTAATAAGTGCGTGTAGCGCAATTTACTTGAGTTCCTGCCCACAAGTGCGCGGCCCTGGGTCACGGCAGGAGCGCTACGCCCACCTACCATAAACACGGCACTTTCCACATCACAGACGGGGAGATGCTCCTTTTTTGCTCCACGGCAAAGTATATTCGCGCACCAGGAGCGACCTCTTTCACCTTTTCAGTGGTCGGGAAGCAACAAGCAGGAGCCTCCCTTCGTCTTGAGAGGATACAACTTTTATTTAATTACAAACTGTAGCGTAAAGCGTGTGCGAGTGTGCGTGTAGCATGTTTCAGGTTACATACAAAATGCTGCTTTTATAAAACTGGCCGCGCAAAATAAAAACAATATTTCTAAAATTTCAACAAAGTACAATTGCGATTTGCAGGTGTTTCCACTGAAGTATTATGTTTGCTATTGTTTGTTGTAAAAAAAAAAATCCATCTCCTTCTCCGTCCAAACATAATGCGCCATTTTCACTTGAAGTGAACTGGTCACATGACTCCGTACGTCACGTCTGGTGATGTGTAAAAAGACTTCTGCGATATACTTCTATATGGATACGTCTGAACAACCACCTCATGAGAGCGTCAAAACCTTTTAGTCATATTTGAGAGGTTTTTCTAAGTCGAACCAGTTTTATATTGCGATATTTAGGTTGTGCGCAGTTCTATTAGTAATGGAAACGCAGCTATTTCCTTCTTCTCAGCCTGCTAAACCTGCTGAATCTGAAACTCCTCACTGCTAACAAAATGGCCACTTTAAATATCTTGCCCCACAACGTGTTTTCATTTTGTGTTGATTTAGGTTTTAATTGAGGATTCAAAAGGTAAAACGCTAATATTGACATCACTTGAAATGCATATGGAGTGGTTGTTATTTGCCGTCCGCCTATATGATCAAGGCAAACAGCGCCATACCGCGCCCTTCACGACAGTCCAATAAGATGCTCAAAGCATCCAGAAAAATTCAGAATTCAGAGCTGAATGTGTAACAGGTGTCACACACGGCATTTGTGTGCCTCCCCTTGAGTCACGAAGAAAGTTGTTGAATTCGAGCCCCTCGCAGTTTCCAGATGGCTCTGTTTACACAGGGCACCGACTTATTGGTTTTCTTATTAAATGTGAATTACAGAAAGGAAATGAGAACCTGTTCCACAATAACAAAGCAGCAACTTTAATTTATGTTAATATAAGTGAAGGGACAAAAAAAACTGCCAAAAAAACTAAGAAAAAAAATAAATAAAATAATTTGCTTGTGTTTTTAGCGAGAACAGAAGAGAAATAGAAAAGAGTCGTTCCTATTGTCATTGTAATCTCAGCATAAGTCACAAATGAAAAAAAAAAAACCAACATAATTGTAATTAACTGCATGGCACAAAAAAATACATCCTAGATTAAATCATTGGTGTTTGCATTCAAACAATGAGTTTACTGTCACCGTCATGTACCTGCACTAGCAAACAGTGGATAAGGATGGATGATGTCCCTGGAGAATCGCTGCAATTATCTCGCCTACCCCGGAGCTCCGGCGGCGAGCATCTGTGGCTCCCTTCTGAATGTATAACACGAACAAAAGAACAGGACGGCGACAGAACGCCGGCAATGTGTGTTTGGTCACACGGCATCGCGCGTTTTCAGCCGATTTGCGTTAGCAGAGCCACGACGCTCAGATTTCAGTGCTGAAATCTAGCGAAAATGTTACTCCAGCCTCAGGCAATTCTGCAGCCAATCAGCTTCCCTTATGGATAAAGAGGTGGGAGGTATGAGAGAAGCGACAACTCCAAGTTGCTCAGAAAACCACAGAAGAAGAGCAGGAAGAAGGAGCTCCATGTGTGTCTGCTGCTAAATAGATTAGCACGGATGCCGCCGTAGCTGCAGATGCATTTGAGCTCAAGAAAATAATGAATAAATACTTAAAGAGAATAAAACACATAATAAATGACGCTACAACTGCTATGGAAACTAAACTGAGCCTCTATCGGAAGCGTTGTACTAGCTGAGACATCTGATTGGTCTGTTGATGGACAGAGGCGTGGCCAAATCACCATTCAGCTTTTTGTTTTCCCTTTCCATCTGGCATGCCGGGTTCTAAATATACATATATATATGTATATATATATATATATATATATATATATATATATATATATATATATATATATATATATATATATACATATATACATATATTTATATATATATATATATATATATATATATATATATATTTTTTTTTTTTTTAGGAAGAAAAAATTGCCTAGTTATCAGTTTGCACTTCACCAACCAGTGCGGCTGCATCTACAGAGTCTCATAAGGTCCAAATCAAAGATGTTTAGGTCATGTAACAGAAATGGTATGTTCAAAAAAAGTTCAGTTTGCATATACAATCTGCGGTTGCAGCCAACAGACCAACTTATATAACTGTGTTCTGTGTAATGATGAAAAAAACAAAACAAAACAAAACAAGGCAGATCTACAACGTATTGATTTACAGCGTAGGCGGAGCGCGGCCGGATAAACACAGCGAACGGAATTAATTCCTGTTCGCCTGATATCTCTCTTGATTCGAGTGCATTCAATAACTTAAACAAATTCACTTAATGACCCATTACGCTCATGCTGCACGGGTCAGGGACACTTGTTCTCCCTTTTTGTGCAGACATCGTCCCTGGTGAACCCGCGAGCGTGCTCCTCAACCCCGTGTAAGACTGCGAAGCAATCCATTATTTTTTTCCCCATCCTGGGGGAGGCGGAAAGGTCTCCGGCATCATTATTTTCCTTCAAAATGTAACTGACTTTACTGCACACCCTAATTTGCTTGCCGTAATTATAGGTCACGCTCCCCTTTTGTAATTTATAAAACCTTTTGTTCTTATCAATAATGAATGGGCTTTAGCAAATCATGGTGCTATAATATTTTGATATTATGAAAATGCTAATGCATCGGGGACCTTAATCCTTATCGGCCAGGTCCGATGGTCTATTAAACAGCCAGAAGAAGAAGTTGGACGTAAATTGCTTATGTTAATGCCCCAGTTGTACCCAGACAGCATGAGGAGTCCGCAATTAATTTCATCCAGGCGGTGGATGGACAGGCAAATTTATTTCCCTTCCACAGGGCCGTTTCCCCACCACCACCACGACTACCACCACCACCTTCCACCAAAAGGTCTCTCCACGCACTGAATTGAAAAAGGCAGCGAGAACGAGAGTGGAAGGGGCTGAAAGGGAGAGTGAGAGGGGTGCGGTAACTTCGGCTGCAATCTGTGACCCGGGCGGGAAGGGGTTGGGGGTGTGGGTGGGTTGGCGGGGTGCTGGGTGATCTTCCTCAATCCCGCTGACAAGTGTTTTCACAACCGAAACCTGTTTTATTAATTAGGTTTGACGTCTCCCTAATTACTTTCATTTACATCACATCAGCGGCGAGCAGGCGATTAGGCCGCATATCAATTGGAGGAGAGCGGTGGTGGTGGTGGTGGTGGTGGTGGTGGTGGTAGTGATGGTGGTGGTGGTAGTGATGGTGGTGGGGGTTGGCGATAAAGTACAAGTAGTCTGATGTGATAAGATTGCACACTGTACCCTCCCCCCCAAAAAAGAAATAATAGATAAATAAAAGTGCCTCGCCTCTCCTGTCAGCGTGCTAGGTGTTGGCAGCGTGCAACATAAAAAAAAAAAAACTAAAGCAAATAAAGCAACAGCGTGTTGGACACATGAGTAATGAATGTACAAGTCTGTTTGTGAGAGCAGGACTTCCAGTACAGTCCACAGCATAAACACCTGATTAATTGACACCACTGTTCCCACTTACATAAGCCCAGAGGTTCTTAAAAACCTTGCAAACATACACACACACACACACACACACACACACACACACACACACACACACACACACACACACACACACACACACACACACACGCACACGCACACACAGCCTTATTTTTACCCTCCCTCAAAATAAAAAGAGGCGTCTTCTCGAAGGAGTATGACAAGAGAGAGATGGAGGCTCCCCCGGGTTCAGTGAAGCCGTCAGCTGTGGACCACACACACACACACACACACACACACACACACACACACACACACACACACACACACACACACACACCGTGTCCCCGCACCTCTTCTGTTTGTAGCGCCACCACAACGCACGCCGCCTCCCTCAGCGCATTGTACAGGAAAGGTGAAAACGGCTCTTCTCTTGTTGCGCCCTTTACATCCACTAAACTCCTGACTGAAGTCCTTGCTGCGTGAAAAAAGGAGTCATCGGATTGCGGCAAAAGGATTTATTAAGATACTGATTTAGTGAGAAACTAATTCACCAAAGTCTCAAACGCATCATCAGTTGAAAGTGAGATATATTTGCGATATTTTTCAAGAAGGGATTTACACGTTTGTCATGTCATGACTGGAAGATAAATCAGGATCCTTTGTTCGTCCTGAAGCGCGGAGGAACAATTAGAGTATTAATTTTAGGGGACTTTTAGCCAATTGCACACTAACTAATACGCGCTAACATAATGTACGGCAATTTATAACTTGCTGGGTCAAAAAGTTCTGTGCCCACCGACCAACGTTTGCTCCAATAATTTACTAGGCTCATTTTGCTGCCTGTCGAATAGATAATGTTAATTATTTCCATTTCAGACATCCGTACAAACAACATAACAACATAATGTTGCTGCTTTTCTGCTGTTTGACCTCAAAATCAGAGCAGGCCACGGTCGAGAAGCAGAGTGAAGCGTCTCCATGCAGGCGGGACCCCCAGACGGGGTGTTTTTAGCAGCAGCTCTCAGGCTGTAGTCATCCACACGCGCAGTCATGATTCACCGCCATGTGCCCCAGCGCATTATGCAAATGGACCTCCCGTCCGTGGGCTTTAGCGAGAAAAAAACGAACAAAGGTGAGGTTTTTCTGTGTGTGTGTGTGTGTGTGTTTGTGCGACACGGAAGTCTTTACCGTAATTGTTTTTTGCGCCGCCACGGTCACCGATCGCCGCCATTGCCACTCAGCCTCAAAGGCTTGATGAGAAGAAGAAAAAGGAGGGAATATCCCTCAAGTCCAAATCACTGTGATTCTTTCACATGAAAATAAAAGGATAAAAGACATACATGGGGATCACTCATAAAAATTTATACCTCAATTCTGCATTTTAATTTATGGCCCACCCTCCAGGCACATATTATTCAAACATTAATAACAGTATATCAAAAGGCGTCAGCTTTCACTTACTTCCCTTCCTGGTCATACATATTATATGCGGACTTGGCTTGTCGACTGCTCGTCTTATAACAATTAGATATTAAGTAACTAGCAGATTGATGGATGGATCGTGTCCGTATGCTGTGATCTGTGTGCTCAAATTTTAATGACCTTTTCAACGGGCTTACTTTACACCTATATGTTTAGATAATGTGCTTTATGCAAATGGAAGAATTCTATAAATTTTAGATTTATCTCTATTCATCTTTCTCTGTGTCCGTGAGAGACGCGCGTTTGTGAAATGTGATTAAACTCTCGTCTGGAAGCGTTCGTTGAGCATGTAGCCTATGGTCTTATGGCTTCAAACACACTCACGCATACACGCACACACACACACACACACAGACTCCACAAAAAAAAACAAATGCAGTCATACTGCACCGAAATGAAAACAAATGTCATGCATCCATCAGAGTAAGTTATGTCAAGTGCAGGATAATACTTCTTTATTTCTGTAATCAGACCTCTAGGTGCAGGCTAATCACCCGCTGCACTGTAATGCATTGATGAGTGATGATCCTGCTCCATTAGCAATCATTAAGAAATCTGCTCATGTGATGCGATACGCACATTATTTGCCTTAGCTACAGGGGGCTAAGCAAACACCCAAATGGCATTTCCTCTCTTCTTTTTTTTTCTTTTTTTTTTTTTTGGGGGGGGGGGGTCGTCACTGGTTTAAGCCCTGTATGTTTGGTAATCAGCATTGGTGAGTCAGAAGACATCAGCTTGACTCTATTAATTACCACCTGATCCTTTCTTCTTGGATAATTAGGTACCCATTAGTTCTAATCAAGTAGTTACTTAATTATTGCAGTAATTAGTCTAATGGTCTAGCAAATTGAAGCTTTATCACTTTCGGATACTTAATGTTCTTGGCAGAGTACATCACAAGTGTCACGACTTGGGCTTTAGCGACCATCCAGTCGAAAGTTGCACAGCGGCGTGAAGGATGTTGTTATGCCTACACACTTCCTTATTGGCTGGCTTTCTAAATCACGTACAGTACAAATAAGTCTCATCAGCGAGGAAAAGAACTTTGGATTATCCCAACATTCCGTGAATACCACTTTTAAGTTTCAGTTTTTGTTTTTTCCAAGAAAGACGTTCTCACATGCTGTGGCTTCTTTGTGCAGCCCATGAGAGGTTGGGTCGAATACACGATTTTGCATTGCTGTGCATCTTGACGAATAAATGATCTGAGAATTATTCATGCATTTAATTTAATGTACAATATATATATAACACCTCTTAAATACGCTATCGCTTGCATATTGTTGCTCCCTTTCCAAACATGGCAATCAAGTCGTTCACCCGGGCCAGACATCAGACATCAAGCAGCGTTCCAACTTTAGGACTCAGCAGGCCACTGAAGGAAACTGAAAGGGTTGTCTTCAAACTGCAATAAAGTGGGCCTGGCGTGTCTGTCGTCAGCTACCAATTAGCTGCAGTTTATTGAGTCTGCCAGAGATGGGAGACTCTGGCAGGTGAAGAGATGTGTCTGTGCCGCCGCTCTGGGGCTGGACAGGGTTTATACGTGACCCCCGGTATCACCCGTGACCTCGACTGGGCTTTGCAGACAAGAAGAAAATGAAAAAAAAAAAAAAAAGCTAAAGATATGTATCGCATTGTAATTTTTCCATCTAGTAAAATGTGATGGGTTGGGAATTAACACATTAAAGGGTATGAATGTGTTTAAATTCACAACTTTATGGTTCAGCAAAAAAAAATCTCACAGGTTGTTACACTCTGAGTCCTCTTTTCTTCATTTCAAACTAATGAATGAATGAATGAATTTATTTATTTATCAATTCATTAATCTATTTTCTTCCGTTCAGCAGCTGAATTTTCCAAAAACCAACTTTGATATCTTGCTCAACCATCCTGGCAACCTGCAACCCTGTCAAATTATCAAAAGATTCCACAATAAACTAGTGTCCTTCATTTGATCAGAGGGACTACAGGAAAAGTACAGGAGAACTACAGGAGAAGCTACAGCAACAACTGCAACGGTAACCAAGAGAGACACGGCAAAACAGGAAGTAATGCTGATGCTGGAGCAGAGGCACTGTGTGTTTCACGTCCACATTGTTTAGCTCATCGAGCGCCATGGAGCCAGATCTTCTGTTACCGCTTCAGATTATGTGTACAGTTTCTAAACGCTTATTTCGTAAAAACAAAATCGTCAGAATTTGGAGGACAGAATGATGCGGTGTGCATGCAGTGTTAACAACTTGATCACGCAGAAAGACCTGAAATTTTCCCCATTTATTTCTTCTGTCTTTTCACATCTGTGACCACATTAGGGGAACTGTCGAATGACTGTAAATTGCCTGCTTTTTTGCGACGTGAAAATGGGCTTCGTGGCTACAATAGAGTCCAAGTGCGACAATCAACCAAAGCAAGTAACCGGTAATGATAAAATCTTCATCGTGTCGAGAAGTTTCGTATTAAATTTGATTCAGCCCTGAACCCTGAGTCAAACCAAACCAAACCACTTGTAAACAGACTATACTAGATGTAGCCTATTAGTGGGAGGGTCAAGTTAAGTGAAAGTTACGGTTTTGTTTTTTTGTTTTTTATCAATTTGTGAGTCACAGCTGTACAAAATAACATCCAAACTTGTTTTCAGTGGCGGTTTATGCGTCTCAATCCAACCGAAATGGGGGCAAGTTTCAATATTTTGACGCCCCAACACCCTCCTTAAAAACACTATAAATGGCTTTTGTGTCAAAAAAAGACTGACCTTGTCAAAAGCATCTTATCAGAAGAAATTACAGTGCTGTCATTATAATGCACTAACAAGACACATGTTTTGGTAATCTTAAAAGCAGGCTTGCCATCCTTCCTTGACCTGTTTATCGGAGAGAGAAAAAGCCGAATGCCCCACAAGATAGGTTCACATAATAAAGTTAAAGGCAAAACTCTGGAAGATGACAGGAGTGTGTGAAAACTGACACACAAGAGTTTTTTAAATTGGGGCCCGGGGAGCCGAAGCATAAAATAACTTCAATCCTGGCTGCTCTCCAAGGAATAGAGCGCGAGTGCCACCAACAACAGCACAACAAGAGGGAGGCAGGAAGGGGTGAAGGTAGGAGTTATTAGAGAATAAAACATGCCTCTCCATCTCACTCCCTCTTTCTCTGGAAACCCAAGAATGATCAATGGATTTAGTCAGAGAGATATTCAAGCAGAAAATTGCTGCCTTTTGCTTTTCTTGAGAGTATTTCCAGAACACACGGCGGAGCTCCTGTCCGCCAGGGTTGCAAATAAAAGCAGGAGTGCAGTGTCTACCAGTAATGCCAGAAAAAGGGGGGAAGGAGCGTGCGTGTGTGTATGTGTGTGCAAGCACGTGTGTGCGTGCACGTGTGTGTGTGTCGGGCACCGAATGTTAAAGGACGCTGAGAGGGCCTAGATTGAAACTTTGCAGGTATAAAATTGAAAGCAGCCAGCTGAACAGACATTGTCAAACTACGGCTATTTTTCAAAAGGACCAACACACCAGCTTGAAAAATAAATAATGGGAAAAAAGAAAGAAAGAAAAGAAAAAGGCGCAGTCCCATGGCTGCGACCCAGGGGCAGAGGGATGCAGATATGGTTACATGATTTATTACGTCGAGTTCACATCTATTTACTTTCAACAACCTTTTCCTGGTAGAAAAAGAAAATAAATGTTGGTTTTCCCAGTGAGCTGCAAACGCGGCTTCTTTTGCCGATTACATCGAGGGATTTGACGTTTTATCATGTCATTTTGTGGGGAAAAAAAAAAAAAATTCTGAATCACTGCTCTCTTGTAATCAGGTTAACTTAATTATAAAATATTTCAAAAACCCGAGGCTGGTTATTCATTGACACTTCTGGCCCCTGAGGGCCCCCCGTGGCAGCGTGCAGGCGACAGCAGAGGCATGTGGCACGCTCCTGTCATTATGGCTGCAACTCCTCTGTTCCCTGCTGAGTGGTGTGATGGCCTCATCTGTTTTCCCGTCGCTGCCCAGATGCATCTGCAGCACACACACACACCCCCCCTCTAATTACGATGCCACTGTTCTAATCATCGTAGGACGGAAAGGATAACGCAGAAAAAAACGGCTCCGTCACCGCCGTCCTGGGTTGAACGTGCGGCTTTCGGCAGGTTGACTGTTGCGTTATTTTTTGTCACCGCGGTAAGAAAACAAGTAGAGAAAATCCCCCAAAATATGAAACATTGAGTTTGATTAACTACATAATTAAAGTGAACATTAAAAAACGTCACTGAAAACATTTTTACGGGAAACAATAAAATTTTGTTTAATTGCTTTAAACATTGTTAGAAACAATAATAATATCATATAATGATATAATTGTTGTAATAACAATTCAATACAATTCATCATACGTAAGAAGGATTTTGGACCTTAATGACCTCAGCAGCTCATTCTCATAGCATGACTTTTCAAATTAATACACACGACTAACAGAAAGCAAGTACACCTGCCAAAGAAATCCTGCATCCAAGTCAACAGCAATGACGCGCATTCGTCCACACTGATTCATTCTCATGCATGTTGCTGCTCAGCCAGGAAAATCCTGGACAGAATTTTAAAAAAATTCAAAACACACACACACACACACACACACACACACGTCTCCATTTTCAGCGCGGTTAGAGTCACGTCAAGGGGACAGGTTTCTTTTTATGGTTTAATTCAACAACAGCATTTGCGATTGGGGTTTTGGGCATCTCAAGGGCATTCCTGGTGAAATTACTGGGACTCTACACCATTTATCACAGCCTGACATGTGTCATGTTCCAGATTCTGGTGCAGAAAGGTTACAGCTGAAGACAGCTCTTTCTTTGTTGAGCAGCCATCAAAGACAACATCTCGTATTTATCAAAAAAAAAAAAAAAAAAAAAAAGGGGGAAAAAAAAAGAGAGAAGTGGGGGCTGGGGGGCTGACAAGAGGATAGGTGTGGTCACATGGTCTTTATTGCAGCACTCAAACGCAACATAGGAAGAATTGGAATGCATCTGTAAGACAGGCGCACGCGGTCGTAGCCTGTTTCTCGGTCCGCGAGAGATTCAGCGCACGGTGCACGGCATCGTAAAATAAACACCCAGCGGCCACTTTTATCAGGTAACACGTTCCACTGCTGGTTCAACATGCATAGCTAAGCAGTCAGTGCATTCTGGCACGCGGACGTGGCGAGGACGACTTGCTGAAGCATCAGAATGGGAGAGAGACGTAGTGTTGTAGTCTCGACTGCAGCAACTGAGACTAAGACATTATCAAGACTAGAGAGTATCGAGACCAAGACTATATCAAAGAAAAATAACAACGAAACAGAAAGAAATGATCATGACCAGGATATTTTTTTTATTTTTCAGGTTTGCTTCAAAATCAAACAGCATCATCTCTTTTTAGTAGTTTTTCTTTCACATTTTGCTGTTTTGCCAACTATTTTGAACCATTTTTAAAAAAACAACAACTTTGCTTCATAAAATTAAAAAAATAAATGAACTAGGAATCAGGGGGTGTGTCACTCTGGGTGTCACAAACAGAGGGTAAAACGGCAGCAGCTGAGACCAAGGCCAATCTCAAGTACTACGACACTAACTAGGGAGAAGACTTTTGCAAACTGCTGATCTGGTGGAGTTTTCACACTCAAGAACAGGTTCACAGAGGCTGGTTCCAAAAAGAGGAAATAATCAGTGAGCAGCAGTTGTGTGGAGGAAAACACCATGCTGATGTCATGGGTCAGAGGTCGGAATGGGCAGACTGGTTGGAGGCCATAGAGGGGACAGTTCCTCTAATAACCACTGGTTACAGCCGAGGTCTGCAGAAGAGCAACTCTGAACCCCTCCAGCCTTGAAACTAGCAAGAGGTTCCTAATAAAGTGGCTGCTGAGCCACAACGTGGGCAAAAATTGGGAAATGCCACACGCGAGCAAATGCAGTCGTATTGAATACGAGCTCAGCCGTAATGTGGCTGGCGGGGGTTGGTGATAATCAGCCCAACAGCAGGGGCCGGGGTGCCTTTGCAGAAGAACACTTGCGCAATGGCCATTTGTTATTTGACAGCAATAAGTGGCAACAGATTATGATTTGTGTCGTTTCATTTAAAAGTTGGCTCCACCAAAACAAATGGCCGCGGCCGGTGCGGCGGCGAGCGAACAGCTGTGAGGCAGAGTGATGCATCGAGTCAGGTGTCTCGGCGGTTCAGCACGGAGGCGTCCACCATGTGACTCAGCTGTCATCAGACGCCTCATGATTTGAGAGCAAGTGACTGTATCTGCTTTTTCAGTGTATTTTTTTTTTCCGACACCAACTGTTATATAATGTGAATTAGCCACAGAACAGTGAGGTAAAGTGGAACCCTGTCCATCGCCGGTAATGGAGCACTGGTACGTCTGACTTTGTGTATCACTCCGACTCACAGGTCTCTAATCATTAGTCACATGTAATCCCGTGGGTACTGCCTCAAAGCCCGGCGGGGTCAAGCGGGGGACAGTCACAAGCGCAACTGGACTGGCGTGATCGCAAACCGCCAAGTGATGGCGACTGCGGACCCTCAAAGAACAGAAACAAAATAATGTGGAAGTCTGCAGAGATCATCATCGTGGTTGCTGGACCACTGGACGTCCAACTGAAAATGTCTGTGATCATGACTTCCAACCTGTCTCTTCCCCAGACAGTCCAATGAAAAACCAGCCACAGTTTGAATTGCATACATTTTGGACACTGCAATGGCATGAAATTAGTTCTTAAAATGCAGGTTGGGTCAGTGAAATCTATGACAAGTCAAGAGCAAAACCTCTGATTGGCTGAAATACTCAAGTACCGTGATGGAACTCTCATTAGACTTCCCTGAACTATTAATGGGATCGTCAGCAAGCCGATTGAGGTGTTTCAGTTATCAAGTTACAGAGTATTAAGATTCACTTTTTGTTGATTAAATGTTTACCTCAGTCGGCACCTTGAATTTCAAAGAGTCACGTCCACGAGATGATGGCCACCCCCCTCCCCCCCAGATAGTCGCACAGCCTAATGGAAAAACACTCCAACCCTACATGTTTTTCTACATCATCATCCATAGAGCTGATGACCGATAATTAGAAACAGTTCACAAAACAGACTCCTCGTATTCAGACTGACGACATTTTATCAACATCATCAGTGGCTCACAAAGTGGCGCCCTCTAAAAAGCCATGTAAAATGTCGTTGTTTAAAGAGTGCATCAATAACTGCTGACATCGTTAAATGTAAAGTACCCGGCAAGGAGGGGTGGGCTGGCTGGGCGTGTATAAAATTAATTAATTCCACCGCCACATTATTTATGACTTAATATGATATACGGGTGCGCTTTATAATAACACTGAATGTGCATATTTCTGGAGGAGACAGTGGAGTAATTATGCAGAATGCCTTTTACTAGAATGTACATTATTAATTACAGCCGAGGCTGTTTGTCAATTGTGAAACGCTGTTTAAAAGCTGTTTGGAAGATTGCTGCGGTCACCCGGGTTAGTGTCCTGTCTTTTACAATCAGTTGTCTGGAGAAAAGGATGACTTGCATCCTAGTGTAGTGAGCTCACAGGGACTGACTCTGATATGATGGAAAAGATGCTGCAGATTTATATTCAGTGAGAATTCAAATTCTGAAAAAAGAAAGATGATTGAGAGGTTAAACTATTGTTTAATTGTGCATTGAAACAAGCATTGAAACAAGTCATTCGGATTTTGGAGGATTTCTATACATATGAAGCCGACGTGAATATCGTAATAACACCTCTGCGGAATTGTTTAAATGTGGGCAAGGCATCAGCGCATGAGAGCTCATGCTAGCAGCTCACTGCTAGTGCTGGCTAGCGGAGCTAGCACACGCAATGAGTGGCTGGTCCATTTAAGAGAGTGGACAAAGCAGGTAGCAAGTGAAGAAAAAGTACTGTCTAGACTGTCAATGATCCCCTTAAAATAAGAAAAGCCCATCCATCACTTCTTTCGTTTGTCCAGTATTTCAGAAAGTGTGTCAAAACAAACAGATCTTTTGATGTCAAAGGGCACTGACACCTCTTCCAGGTTTACGACAGCATCCCAAGTTGGACATGATTCACAGTCTACTCCCAAACATACAGAAGGTCTACCAGAGCCTCGGTTTTATAGCTAAAATCCAGCACTTTTGTGGGAGGCTGTAAACAGGGGGCTACATCGCACTCACTTTCATATACAGTGTTTCCAGATAACGCAGCATGCGAGGCTGCTCCCCGGAGTCTGGGATGAAAAATTCATATTTGGAAATGGGAAATGTGTACAGAAACTTTAAAGCTTCATGAGATAGCCTACCTGTTTGCCAAAAATAAACACTGAACATGTTTACCGTAAAAACATGCAACTTCCAGGTGTTTTCATTCAATGCATGTGTCCACCTGCAAACATCTGGCCAAAAAGCAGTGCCGACCAAAGGATTCTGTCCCAGGTCCGTCTGGCTCAGACAGCCAGGGAAGGATCATCTCACACAGGTGAGGAGATCTTGAAAGCTGTGGACCACAGTTTGAAATATGTGGAATATTCTTCTTGGATAAAGGAGACGTATCGTTTATATTGCTGGCTTTACATCGCTTGTCAGTGAAGTGCTCTTGAGGTGATGATTCAGATAGTGTTTTGTTTTTCCTTCAGAACTGGGATCCTAAAAAAAAATGATTCTTTGCACATAAATGTGTACCTAGTTTTGTTCAAGTCTTTATAGGACAGTCGCCACTGTAGTTAAAACCTGACCAGCAATATTTGCATATCTAATAATTTATCTTATTGGCTGGTAATACAAAAAGAGAAGAAGGCTAATTACTAATTAGCCTTCAAGCAAAACTCTTGTCTTCTTTTTCTTTTAAGCAAAACAGCAACTACGAAAAACGGTTGTCTTCTCTTTGAGCGTCGGAGCTCCACAATACTGTAGTTTAGGGTGACTGTGACGACATTGATCACTCAGATGTGAGAAACTGGTTTGCAACCTGCTCTCTTCCAGTTGTGTCTCGGTTCACTGCTACACTGCCTGCCCACATTGTCCAGAGGTGTGCAGCTCAGCTCACTATACTGTACAGGACATTTGTGATTAGCATTTCCACATCTTTCGGACATTTTACTTCAATTGTGAAATCAGGGAGAAAAAAATGTTTCGAGAAAACGAAGCTCTGCCACAATGATTTTTATGCTTAAAAAAGCTGCGATGAAATGGGAAACGATGGCAGGCAAATTTTAAATTAAATGTGCACATTTACCACATACCATTCATTAATCAGGACATTTGGAATGGAAAATTGTACAATTCGGGTGCTAATAACTGTAAATACGTCTTGATTTGTTCATCCCTCAAAGTCCAATACAACCCGTAAAAACACTATATAAATATTATATATTATAGCTGTATTGCAAGGCTCTGTGTGGATCTGACTGTTAAAGTCTGGAGGTATAAGCCTGGTCACACATGGACCATATAAAGGCAGCAGCATTTAGAATTTCACCCGTATGACCAAAAATATATTCCTACATTTTGTTGTTTTGTGTGTGTGTGTGTGTGTGTGTGTGTGTGTGTGTGTGTGTTTGTTTGTTTTTTTTACACCCAAAAAGTCCCAAAAACATATTGTCGTTTTAAGAAAAACAAAGATTTTTTTTCTGCAAGTTCATAAATGTAACAATGGTACATTTTTCTTGCATACTTGATATTTCATTTTAAAATAGCAGTTATATATTAAAAAAGTAATTTATTTTGAAAAATGTTGAAACATTTTTTCCTATAGCCAGTCAGTAGAAACACAATTTCCCTGCTGCAAAAGCAGCATTTTGAGTGTTTCATGTATTAAATGTCACTCTTGGAGGTGTGTGGGTGTGTTGCGTTGCTATTTGAGATGCCACGCTTGAAGAACATTGCATGGGCTGCTTGGAAGAGGACAGGACAAAAGGCAGACTTGCACTGTGTCATGTGTCTCCATTGCCCTCTAGAGGATGGAGAGGACTCGGGATCTCTGCCGTGTCCTTGTGCCCTCCCCCTTCCCCTCCCCCGACCCTTCCCACATTTTTTTTTTTTTTTTGAGCGACCCCTTTAAGCGCCCCAGTGCCTTTGCTTCACCTTTTATATGCGAGAGTGACAGCAACAACCAATAGAGGGAACGTACGTGTGGGCACGCAGACAATGTGAATCCTGACAGATGTAATCACATCTCTTTGTCATATTACGTTACAAGGTAGAATCACATTTTCATTTATCTGATAGTGATGTTTTGTGTTTATCCCACGCGCCATAGGATGAGGCGGGTTTTAGAGTATTTGACGTCACCTGCTGAACTTCTCGACGAGCACATGGGCAAGATTACGAGGAGATGAGGTCATGCAACTGAGTGACTGCAGAGCTTAAGCCCGCAGAGCAATTAACTCACATACAAATCTGCAATAGCCAGTTGTCTCTAAATCGACGGCATCCTGCTAATTTTGAGGCTCTTGCTTTTCTACACGCTCACCACAATCATGGGAAATATACATTTATTTAAAAGTAAAATGACACATGCGTATCGGTATCTTGATAAAGTATCACGCAGTTGCATAGAAAGTATTGACTGGATCTGATGGATAGGTCTTGCCAACATAAAGTGTACACGCAATCGGAGATGTTGTGCCACCATAACTGAAGACTGAGAAACTAATCAAATCACTAACTGCTAACTAATCTAATCTTTAATTAAGGGCTCCCCACCACAGCAATCCATGCATTAGTAATAATATCTCATTGTGGAGATTCACAGACAGAGAAGTTCACTGCATAGAAAGAGTAAATCAACAGAATTAACACATTAACACTCCGGTTTCACTTGCACAGGCCATGTTAACGGCACAGTTGCAGTCAAAATACGCACGTCCAGAGAGGCTCAGGTGAGGAAGTACAGCAAGATCTGCATTTCCATACTCAAATACTATCCATACTAAAATCCAAAAGGATTTCTTTTTTTCATTTTATAGTGTTTGAACACTTCACACTCTCTCTACGAGTGTGTTTTTTTTTCCTTAAAAAACAAATTAAAAGCAAGTCAAGTAAACTTTTAGCACGTTTCCATTAAGTGCTTTGATGGAAATTAACAAGGCTGTGTAAAGTGCAGTTACACCACAGGCGGCTGCAGGAAGAAGCAACATTTAGGCCTCCTTAGTCTCGTCATCCATCCAGAAAGACCTGTTAATGTGAATGGACCGTTCGCTAGGTCACAGTGTATTTAGAGAAACGGGTTCCGTAAAACATTTTGTGATTTAGCGTTGATTCCAAAAAGACTAAAACCACCACATGTCAGGACATCATCAACATTAGTGTTTCTCCCTCACACTTGCAAGACACAGCAAGAGCAGTAAGTTTCCATGGCTAATTATTTCCATAAAGTTTTGTGAAATCATTTACCACAAAGCATGGACTAAAAAGCAGAAGTGAGATTCTGTAACTCATTGTAGATTGTAGTTACTCTCATTATTACTTTTAGATAATATTCAGCGTAGAAGTGTCACTGTTATCAAGGGGTGTCAAAGCCTAATTGGAGGAGGGCCGGTGGTAAAAACACTTCATGGGTTAATAACCTAGAGATGTAATATTTCTGTTCCAGTGTGAACGCATCAGTCTCAAAGACAATGCAAACCCTGTTACTGCATACTTGTAGTCCCAGACGTGCGATTTTTCACTTTTTTCTTTTCTTTTTTTACAGCTTGGCCTTGAAAAATGTTTCACTGTTTGTTCATGTGGCAGTTTAAAAAGACTTATTCACCCCTAGAGCGCAGTCAGAGCAATTCAGGGAGGTTAAATAAGGCCAGACTACTTATTCAACATGTGCAGTATGGGGTTGTGACGCCTAATTTATCTATACCAATAAGACGCCTTGAGCAGAAACACCTAACCCATCATCTTTGACATGCAGCGAGGTGATCAAGTGCAAATTAGTTGCAACATTTG